>NC_053159.1:16235000-16857500 GCF_016835505.1 Polypterus senegalus
TCCCAGCACTCCTGCCACACCAGGAAGTGCTGGGGGAAGACTTGGGACGGTGCCCGGGAGCAGCCGGAGGACAGCCGACACTTCCGCCGCTGGGGCGTGGCCAGAAGATTGCCGGGAACACCTGGGGCTCATCCGGGTCCTCCATAAAAGGGGCCGTCTCCCGTCATTCAGGGCTGGAGTCGGGTGGAAGGAGGACGAAGCAGTGGAGAGTGGAGGCGGCCCGAAGAAAGGCATTGTGGCCAGGACTTTTGAGTGTTTGGGGTTTGTGCACGTGACTGGGTCTTTGTGACCATTGTTTGGGGGTCTTGGTGACCCAATATTGTAAATAATTTGTAAATAAACGTGTGGTGGTGTCATAACAACATGTCCGCCTGTCTGTGCCCGGGTACCGTTCACATCTGGCGTAGTCGGCAGGATGCTCCGCCTGTTACAAGGCGGAGACCTGTACAAAAATATTGTTGTGGACGGCCCGGTGCAGCAGGGACCCCACCCACGCATCGCGGTGCTCGTGCCCACAGCCCCGCGGGGTAAAGGAACCCCACGGACCGCCAGGGGTCCGCAGGAGGGCCGTTATTCCCTGAAGCGGGGCGGGCGTGCATTGGAAGAGTGCAGCGGTCTCCGACGAAGCGCCGTTGCTGGAGGCGCCGGGGCGGCATGGCGTCGAGAGGCCACACCGAGGACGTTTCCTCGGTATGACGGGACCTGGGAGGTGAGTTCCCTGCCTATCGGCAGCCGGCCCTTGGGGCCGGCGCGCGTGTTTTGTTTTCCAGGCAGGGACCTCCAGGATCCGCGTCAGTGGCGGGCGCATGCTGGTTTGCGGGCTCCGGCAGCACAGCGGCAGCCGCGAGGCTGCGAAGGAGACGCTGCAGCTCGAGAGGCGCTGGCAACAGCAAGGCTGCCGGCAAGCACGCCGCCGCAGAAAGGGAGCCAAGATGGCCGCGGACCGGAAGTCCCTCCCCCTGACAGGCACGCGATTGGACGGTGTGTCTTGCGTGTCCGCCGATGACTGTAGAGAGGCGGGACCAGGGAATGTCCATCACGGGCAGGGGGGAGACCCGATTGGGCCGGAGGAGAAGGCCCACAGGAAGTGGCCGGCGTCGGAGGCCGACAGTCAGGTAGGCTCGCGTCGGTTAACTTCCTGTCTTTGCCGGCTGCTTTGGCGGAGCTGGGCGTCCCTTCAGCCCGCCCGGGCAGCGTGTGTTACAGGTGCTATGTGCCCTCCGGGCTGAGGTGCTGGTACTGGAGAAGAAGGCGCTCTCGGCGCTGAGAACGTTACTATCGACAACGGACGGCGCGCGCTGGAATCTCCAGCCGGAGAGGTACAGCGGAGACGGTGAGTACAGCCGACTCCGTAAAGCATATGGGAGGGGCTGCTGAAAAAGGCTGTGAAGACAATGATCAGTTCCGAGTAAGCAGCCCTCCGACAGGAGGTGCGGCGCCGCGGACTGCATGCGCGGCGAGGGGAGTCCGTGAGGACGCTGAAGGGACACGGGCTGCTAAGTGCCCCGGGTCCTAGCGCCCTCCGCCCCGAGTTGGCTACGGTCTTGCGCCGCACTATAGGGACGCAGACGGCACAGAGGCGCCTTTTATTCCATAAGGAGTCTCAAACCGTCAGGGCGTCCCAGAGTGAAGGGAGGAATAAAGGGCTGGGTGCCGATTCCTCCGATAAGGTGAGACGCGTTGCTGGGTGCACGCGTGTGGCTGGCTGCCCTCTGGGAGAGCAGAGGGAATCCCTGAGGCCGGCGGAGAGAGAGCGGGCGGTGCCGACGACTCCATCGTCGAGAGGGACACGGAAGCCGCGGAGAGGGTGCCGATCAGGCAAGTGCCGGGGTGCGGTTGGAGGGGAACGCTGCCCGTCGCGTGGCACGAGCTGGGTGCTTTGGCAGCGGTTCTGCCCCTGTGTTCTCTTTTGTAGGGACGGACCCCGGGCGAGTTGAAGGAACCCCTTCGGCGGAACAGCCCTCTGATGTCGGGCCGTCTGCAGAAGGATCTCTCTGTCGGTGCGCAGGTGCGCTCGCAGCTGGAGGAGCCAACGGGGGAACGAGTGGCTCAGAACAAAGGGGCGTGGAGGTCCCGGAGGGGTGCCCACCAAGGAGGCCCCGGGGTGCCGGTAAAAGGGGGGAGCACAACCTGTGCGAGGCACAGGGATGCACCATGGGTTGGTGTCTGGATTGTGTCTCCGCCCTGTCCCTGCTAGGAGTCGGGGCCGGACCCCGCTGTCCTCGAGTGGGGCCCGCTTTGAGCTCTGCTGCCCTCGGGACGGGTCGCTCTTACCCACGAGTGGTCTCGCTGGCTGTGGGGCACTGTCAGGGATGCCAGGGGCTATGACCCGGCCGGGACGCCAGGAGGGACCGGAAGAGGGTCAGAGCCCGGCCTGGATCACGTGGGGTGTGCCTTCCGGGTTGTTTTGGGAGCCACGGGTCAAGGGCTTGGAAGCTCTTCCCTGTAGGGGCCCGTGGCCACCGCCAGGAGGCCCCAATGCCTTGGGATTTGTTTCCCCAGCACTCCTGCCACACCAGGAAGTGCTGGGGAAGACTGGGACGGTGCCCGGGAGCAGCCGGGAGGACAGCCGACACTTCCGCCACGCTGGGCGTGGCCAGAAGATTGCCGGGAACACCTGGGGCTCATCCGGGTCCTCCATAAAAGGGGCCGTCTCCCGTCATTCAGGGCTGGAGTCGGGTGGAAGGAGGACGAAGCAGTGGAGAGTGGAGGCGGCCCGAAGAAAGGCATTGTGGCCAGGACTTTTGAGTGTTTGGGGTTTGTGCACGTGACTGGGTCTTTGTGACCATTGTTTGGGGGTCTTGGTGACCCAATATTGTAAATAATTTGTAAATAAACGTGTGGTGGTGTCATAACAACATGTCCGCCTGTCTGTGCCCGGGTACCGTTCACAATAGATAGATAGATAGATAGATAGATAGATAGATAGATATGAAAGACACTATATAATAGATAGATGGATAGATATGAAAGGCACTATATAATAGATAGATAGATAGATAGATAGATAGATAGATAGATAGATAGATAGATAGATAGATAGATAGCGAAAGAAAGAATTATCTGGAGGAGAGCCTGCATGGATGTGTGGATGGATGAGGTGGGTGGATGGATGAGTAAATCAATGAATAAAAGGTGGTTGTGGCAGACCGGCTGAATCAGTGAACATATGCACAGATTGTTGGCACGACAGCATTGAATCTGAGCTGTGTGGGTATGCACGTGTGCACCATGGGTCATTAAGATGGCAGAGCAGTGTATGAGCCATAACCTGGTAAGTTTCATGAGTCTCATGGTGATCGGAGGGCCTGCAGTTAAAGGAATGAGCATCACAATGGAGGGATCTGAGTTTCCTTAGTTGGCTGTGCTCTAACAAGGTGTTGCAGACCCCCAAGCGGACATCTTGACAATTGCACATCCTGCAGTGAGGCTTGTAAGCAGTAGGCTTTTGGGTGCCCCCCTCCACCACCCCCCCACTCCTCGTTTCTCTTATATTTTGCACACTTGTTTGTTTTGACAAGCCTGTTGGAACTGCTGACTCCGCAAGACCCACCAAAGCAATAATCAGAAGCAATTTGAAGGGAGAAAGCAGCGTGTCTGCGGGTTATGTCAGCAGTGTCACATCTAAATGTCCCAGCAGGATCTTATAATCGTCGATTTCCATACTCCCCTGCGCTTTAAAGCTATTAGAATGTGACTCTGGGAGATTACGTGGCCTTTTGGAAGATGTTACAAACGCTTTGTGGAGTCCCTAGGGCGAGGTGGATGAACTCTCGGAAGAATTACAGCTTTTAGCCAAATAAATGAATCAACTGCTAGAGCCGTTGCCTCCCACGTGGCTTCATGCCATGCATCTTTGTAAAGCCTTAAATGTGAGCTTTTCAATGTGCTTAACTCTAGCGTTGCTAGAGCAGCTGGACCCGACAGCAACAGATTATGCACTTGAACGCTGGCAGGGGTGAGCGGGGGTGAGCTGCTTAACCCTTTCACACCTCACTGCTCAGGTGATTGGTCAAAGGGCCAAGAAATGTAATGAGAGTGATGAGTTAACTTTGTAGACCATTTCATGGTCCCCTACTACGCCATGTTGCCTTTTGATGTCTGCTCCTCACAAGCAGGACTCTGTGATGTCAGTGTGATGTAAGCTCTTCATTTATAAAAATGGTTCACATGACCCAATGTTGGAATAAAATTTGCGGCCACCTCCAATATGAACGCCTTACTGGATGGCTTAACCAGCATGAAATGAGTCAGAAAGATGGAGTAAAAAACAATGACATTTGGCAGTATGATACCAAAACAAGTCTGACCTCAAATGACAGAGCTTCCATATCAGCCACTGTCACATACACATGAGGAGGGGCATCCTCAGGGTTTTATATGTTAGGTGTAATGCCACTCTGAGCCACACATTGGCACTGCCATTTACCCCTTCCCTCTTTTTTTCCCACAGAATGGAGACTTGAGGAGTAACGGCATCACTCTGGTTCTTCAGAATAACCCATCATTTCCAGTCCCGTGGTATATAAGAATGAACCTGCCAGGAGGTGCCCGTCCTTTACAAGATTTACATCTGAAAAGATGCCCTAAGACCACAGCTGGCTGAAGACAACATTTTTGCAATTTTCTTTTTTCTTGGCTAAACTATATAATACTACTACTACTACTACTACTACTACTACTACTACTACTATTATAATAATAATAATAATAATGATAAAAACAAATTTCATTTACAGTATATACTGCCTTTCCCATGTTCATTTTAGCCTAACAAAAATAATAATAATAATAATAATAAAAATAATAATAATAATCAATTTTACTTATATGCGCCTTTCCCATGTTCATTGCAACCTAACAAAAAACATAATAATAATTATAATAATAATGCCTTTCCCATGTTCATTTTAGGGTCGGCACGGTGGCGCAGTGGTAGCGCTGCTGCCTCGCAGTTAGGAGACCCGGGTTCGCTTCCCGGGTTCATCCCTGCGTGGAGTTTGCATGTTCTCCTCGTGTCTGCGTGGGTTTCCTCCCACAGTCCAAAGACATGCAGGTTAGCTGGATTGGCGATTCTAAATTGGCCCTAGTGTGTGCTTGGTGTGCTTGGTGTGTTTGTGTGTGTCCTGTGGTGGGTTGGCACCCTGCCCGAGATTGGTTCCTGTGTTGGCTGGGATTGGCTCCAGCAGACCCCCGTGACCCTGTATTCGGATTCAGTGGGTTAGACGATGGATGGATGGATGGATGGATGTTCATTTTAGCCTAACAAAAATAATAATAATAATAATAATAATAATACATTTTATTTATATAGTGCCTTTCCCATGTTCATTGGAGCCTAACAAAAACATAATAATAATTATAATAATAATAATAATGCCTTTCCCATGTTCATTTCATCCTAACAAAAAACATATAATAATAATAATACATTTTATTTATATAGCGCCTTTCCCATGTTCATTGGAGCCTAACAAAAAACATAATAATAATTATAATAATAATAATAATGCCTTTCCCATGTTCATCTATCCTAATAATAATAATAATCAACAACTTTATTTACTGTATATGTGCCTTTCGCATGTCCAGTTCAGCCTTACTAGATTGACTTTTTTTTCTTCTGACTCATCTGCCAGGATACAAATCACTTTGGGATAAGACACATAATAAGATACTGAGGAAATCAGTATACCTCCATGTTTTGGGTGAAGACCCTTTTCTGTACCCAGTGTGGCTGCCATGTCCCTCTTGAACTCAGAACTGTTGATTGTCATGTACCAAGATGACATAACCACCAAGAAATGGTGCAAAGTGCTTTGCTGCTTTTATTCAACAAACCCAAAGGGCAAAAAATGCAGTGCAGTCTGCCTATTAATTTAATAATCAATATATAATCCAATAAAAAAACGTGTTCTTATTGAAGGTTTAAAAGTTCAATAAATAGACAAACCATAAATAACTTCCAAAATAAAACTGAGGTTCAAATCACTGGCAGGATCCATCTTTTGAGCTGTGGTGTTTCCAATGCAAAACCAACACCTCTTCTGCTTACCCTTCAGGGTCTCTACAGCCGGTGGGGATGTACACCAACAGATGCAGTCAGCCTTTAAACATGGGGTGCTATACCGAGCCCTGCTCTGTGCTCACTCCACCATTCTTTGGTCTTCAGGCTAAAGACGTCTCGAGTGGTATGTCACTCTTACTCCCTGGAGTGCTGAGCAGGAGTGACCCTCAAGTGCGACCAGATTCCTGACCGCCTGCTTCCTCTTCACCACAGCATCTACTCCATTATGATCCTGCCCTTTCATTTCTTTCTTTTCTTTTTTTTTCTTTCTTTCACTTTTGACTTAACCATCTTCACTTCTCTTTTCTGCTTAGACCCCTCTTTATATCACCTTCGAGCCCAATTGCTGCAATCACTGACCCCAGAACACTAACAAGAAAACTGGCTGCCTCCACACACAGAAAAAAAAAGCTATGAAATATCCAAGTAAGTAATTCAGTTTACTGTGTTGAAGCAGTACAAAAAAAAAAACAGGATTCCTGTTCTCCATTTTTATTGTTTTCAAACAAGCATTCATAGCATAGATATTCATTATTGAAGACCTGTGGCCTATGTATTGTTCTGAAGGGCAGATCTTACTCTGTCAGAATGTACATACATTTATATATACATATCATTTTCAGATGACTCGTCCATGATAGGCTGCATTAATAATGGAGAGGGTTGTCAGAGGGCAGGTTGTGGAGGACTTCATGTGGTTCAGGGGCAATGACCTGGATGGAAAAGGTGCAACATAAATAAAATATACAATTATTATTATTATCTCTTATAGTAGCTGGCAGACCATTTCACAGTTTAGGGGCCCTGTAACTAAAAGCTCGACCTCCCACTGTTATTTTATTAATCCTTGAAATTATAATCACAGCGGCATCTTGAGATCTTAACGTGTGCTCTGGTTTGTAAGTCATGATTAGTTCAGACAAGTAAGCCGGACCTTTGCCATTTAATGCTTTATATCTTAACAGGAAAATTTTGAAATCTGCCCTAAACTTAACCGCGAGGCAGTTGAAGGATTTAATGTTATATGTTCGTATTTTCTTGTTCTTATAATAATTCTTGCAGCAGCATTTTGGATTAACTGGAGGCTGAATAAAGAACAGCTTGAACATCCAGTGAACACCGCAATAGTCAATGCTACTAGAAATAAATGCATGAATTAATTTCTCACAATCCCGCTTCTTTAGAAAATGCCTTTATTTCCCAACATTTTAAGATGGAAGAAACCTGATTTGGACAACTTTGTAATGTGCGCTTTAAATGACATGCTAGAATCAAAGATAACTCTTAGATTGCGGGCTGATTCAGTAAAATGAATGGGGATTCCAACGGAGTTAAATGATGACAAAATATTGTTGTGATCAACGTCATTCCATCCAACAATTAACATCTGTGTTTTATCTGTATTTAAAGACAAGTAGTTCTCATCCATCCACTCCTTTAATTCAGTAACACAACTCATTAAAGACAACATCAGAGATACTTCATTTGATCAAAATGAAAGGTATAACTGGGTGTCATCTGCATACAAGTGAAAATTAACATTATGTTTCCTAATGAGAGATCCCAGTGGAAGCATGTAAAGTGAAAACAGTAAAGGTCCCAGTACTGAGCCCAGCGGGACACCATATCTCACTTCTGTGTATAGCGATGGAGTCCTGTCTGCACATTTCTGTACGTATTGGAATCGATTTGATAAATAAGAACTAAACCAAGCGAGCACAGTGCCTGTAAGCCCAACATCTATAAAAATGTCAGTTTGAACAAATGGATCATTTATTTAGTCTCTTATAAATACTCATTGAGCAATTGGTAAGAGAGTAAATATTTTATTCTCATTTCACGATTTTTACTCTATTAAATAATAATACATTTTTCTTTTACATATTCATGGAATTTCATGATTTTGACTCCAATAAATAATAATTTGCAGATTTTACCAATATTCTGGCCCTAACTGAGGGTCGGGTGTGACTTGGCCCCCCTAGTATATAATTATATAGAAACTTCTACTGTACTGTATGTGTGTAAGTGTGTCTGTCTGTCTGACCTGGAAATGAGAGGTGGAGTCGGGGTAAGGACTCCACCTATGAGGATACGCAAGCGAGGCGAGCGCGTCGGCAAAATGAAACCTCTGAAGAAAGAGTCACTCACTTAGTGGCCAATACAGGGGCGAGGCGACAGACAAAATGAAATGAAATAAATGAGCAACAAAAAACATATTTCATGACACATTTATGTATTTATGCTCTCATTTCATGACAAATGTATTTATTTAGGCTCTCGTTTCATGACACATTTATTTATTTATGCTCACATTTCACAGTACTCTTATTTATTTGCGCATTTATTTATTTAATGAATTTTTTCCAAAATATTCTCCATACCATTATATATATATATATATATATATATATATATATATATATATATATAGAGTCACGCATGTGTGTCAAAGGACCTCCTCACAGCCTCAGTCGAGGTATGTAATAACCTGCCGAGACGAGAGGGGGCGCTGTCACTAACGCCGTCATCTCCTTCTTTTCTCACAGTGCCGAGAAGCCACTCAGGGAAAAAAATTAACCCTGCACCTTCTGGTCCAGCAGCCATCAAATCCCAGAAGTCCCACAAAGAGGTGTCATTACTGGCCAGAGCAACCCGCACTGGATGGAGCTCCACTAGAGCGACTGCAAACCTTATTTATTTCTGACATCCTGACTGAAGGGACATTTCTTTCAATTTATTTTTGCTACCTCCAGACAATAAAAGGGACATCCTGGTGGGCGCCCCAGAATTTCCTCACTGCATCCTGATTGGTCATTTCCTCACCCGTCTATGACATAATCATATATATTTTTGGTGAAGTAATTATACTGTGTATTACAACGTCTATAGCTGCAAAATTACATATTTACCAAATAAAAAAGAAAAGATTCTGAAAAGTGTACAAAGTGGAATGGGGTGTCATTTGAAAGTTTTCTCATTTATTGATTATTAGTCTGTCTGTCAAATTGTGTATAAATGAATCAGGACATCCCAGAAAGATTTGGGGTGGTGGCAGGTTAAGTCGCAGGCAGCTGTGGTTATGACATGGCAATTTGCCCATCTTTGATGGAAGAAAGTTGTGAAAAATGACAAAAGCACAAAGATGAAGAATTGGGGAATCCACTTAGTATAATGCAACAACAAACTGCAATAGTAAAAAAGAGAGTAATCATACAAGACTGAGTCAATAGTGACTGAATAGGAGAGGGAAGGCTTAGGTTTTCTGTGGTGGGCTGGCACCCTGCCCGGGGTTTGTTTCCTGCCTTGCATCCTGTGTTGGTTGGGATTGGCCCTGTTGTTAGGATATAATGGGTTGGAGAATGGATGGATGGATGAGTTGGATAATGGATGGATGGAAGGCTTGAGTTTTATAGATGGAGGACAGGAAGGGATGGGACCTCCGGCGGAAATGAGGTCTATAGGAGGGTGTGATGGAGCAGCAGAAATGGGCGGAGCCTTAGCTGGGCTTTCCTTCTGATGGTCTTTGTAAGAGGGAGAAAAGGCATCAGTACCATTCATCACCCACTGGCTCTGCATCTTACTCCCAGTTAAACCTATAAAACTGCCTCCAATGCACACGTGTGTGACAAAGTAAAACACTGTAATGTGGCATTTCAACGGCAAAATTCTGCACTCTAATTTTAACAATGAGGAAATTAATGGCTTTTAAAAACTTTGCATTTTTGCTTGGTCCAGTTGATCCAAAACAATGGTAGGAGTTTAAAGGGTTAAATGGCCTTTTGCTGTTAATCAATGTCAAAAAAAATCAAATTATATCCACTGTGATTCAGCGTTATATAAGAATAAAAATATGAAAACTTCTGGGGGCTGGGGGTAGCAGAGGTCACATTGTGTCTTTTCTGATAATCTAACGTTATCAGCGACTGTGCAATTTACATCCACATTTTCTGTGAAATTAAAAATGCAGAAATAAAAGTTGTTTGTGTCCAGGATTAGAATATAACCTATTCTGTCCAGCAGAGTGCCCCTTCTCCCCTTTAGAGCCACTGTCCTCCATAGAACCTGTTGTCCACATCATCCAGAATCTGCTGCTACCTGCAACCCTATAAATGAAGGCCTCTGATGCCCATAATTAATCTGCACTAAATAGCGGAGCTCTCTCTACTTATTTAACGGCTTTTCCCCGAGACAGGAGGCGTCATTGACCGTAGCAGACAAGAGGCGACTGCTCTTTCTTGTGTGGCGGGGGGCTCGAATGCCTACAGCAGAGGTTTCCTAGCCGTGTTAACACGCTGCATTACAACAATCCTGCTGCACACGTTGTAGCCGTGGAATTGAAGGCATCCGAAGGGAGAAGTTGAAGGATTGGAGGATTAATATTTAATTCAGCGGTTTGCTTCCACGGTTTGTCTCAAAAGGATTTGATTTTTTTTCCCAGCCATTTATAGTAACAAGAAGCTCCTAAATAAATCAGTTTGTATCTTTGAAGAACTTTTCCACCTTTTTCCTTTTTGATTTGACCCATATTACCATTCAGTGGCACCTCAGGACAGTCTTGCTCACTCAACAGTTAGGGGAGGAATGCTGGCTTCATTTGTATAACACAATCTTGGCATTCTGGTGCCAGGGATGGAACCTGAGGGATGGATGGAATGTTGGTATACATCAGAGGGCCTCTCAGTTGGGCAGAAATTGAATTTTGGGTAGCCTGAGTAGAGGAACTTAGTAAGGGAGGTACCAGGGTGGGCCAGGAAGTTTTCTAATTTTTGATTATTCTGCATTCATTATTGAACCCCCTTGACCTTGGGCAGAATTGGGTCACCATCATTCTGACATTTGTAAACGGCCACCGAGGGAAGTTAGTATCAGGAAGGAAGGGCATCTGGCTGTCAATAAACTGCTTGAAAAAAATCAAGGGAACGCTTAAATCACACATCGGATCTCGATGAATGGAATATTCAAGTGGAAAATTGTTACTGAGGAACATTGTGTAATTCGTTGAGAACAAAATGATGTGATAACGGTCAATGGAAACCAGAATTCCTAACCCACTGTGGGCCGATTCGACATCACACCGAAAATCAAAAAGTCAAAAATTGAAACCACAGGCCGATCCAACTGGTGTGAATGGCAGCACATGATGTGACTCAGTAGTGTGTGTGGCCCACTCACCAGCCAATATGCACTCCCGACAACATCTAGATATGCTCCTGATGACATGGTGAATGGTGGGTTATCTCCTTCCAGACGTAAATCAGGGCATCAGTGAGCTCATGGACAGTCTGTGGCACTGCTTGGTGGCATTGGATACATAACGTCCCAGACGTTCTCAATTGAATTCAGGTCTGGGAAATGTGCAGGCCAGTCAATGGCATTAATGCCTTTGTCATCCAGGAACTGCCTACACACTCTGTGCCACATGAGGCCCGACATTTTCCTGTACCAGGAGGAATTCAGGGCCCACTCACTGCACCCGGGTAAGGTATGACAATGGCTCTGAGGATTCCATCCTGGTATGTAACAGCAGTCAGGGTATTGTTGGCAAGTATATGGAAGTCTTTACAACCCTCCAAGGATGGGCCTCCCCAGTACATCACTGACTCACCGCCAAATTTATCATGCTGAATGATGTTGCAAGCTGCATAACGTTCACATCTGTCACATGTGCTCAGTTTGAAGCTACTCTCATCTGTGAAGAGAACGGGGTGCCAATTGCATTCTCTGAGGAATGCCAATTGAGCTGCAAGGTGAAGGGCTGTGAGGACAGGTCTCACTGGAGGCACCAGGCACTCATGCCACCCTCATGGATTCTGTTTTTGTTTCAGAAAAAGGCACACCAGGTGCCAGGTAGAGGTCCTTTTCTAAAGCTCCTCCCCATACAAAGAAGTAGATACCAGTCCCTTCTACAGCCCTGTCCAGCTCTCCTTGTGTGTTGCCCCGTTTCCTTTCTTGCGACGGCAGGTATGGATGTGCCATCCTGGAGGAGCTGGACTACCTGTATGGTACCACCTTATGGTACCACTAGTCACAAGGACACCAGGAAAATGCAACATTAGAGAAGAATCAGTCAGGAAGGACAAGGAGAGAGCAATTATCTGTGGATGCCACCTACAAAACCGTTCCCTTTTGAGAGGTGGTCTTGATGTTGCATCTCCATTGTCACTTTCATTTGCACCAAAGCAGGTGAAGTTGTTTCACAATCACTTAGGCTTCCTAACTGGACAGACTGATATGCCTGACTTTGGTGTTAGACTCGAATGACTAGGTGTTGCCTTCATTTTTTTTGAGCCGTGTATTTCTGCTTTAATAACTCCTTTGAATGAGTCAACTGGCCAGAAAATGGCTGTGATAATTCTGAGTTATGAATTTTTTTTGTAATACTAAGGGGCTCCGCCCCCTGCTCGCTTCACTCACCCACCCCCTGGGTTTGGTTTACCGGATATACAATTTAAAGAGATTGTTATTTTCATGGGAATTGTTACATATGCATTATTTTCCCTTTAAAACTTTGTAAACACAATATTTGGAATTAACCTTTTCTTCAAGATCACATTGAATTTTGATTCTGTGTTTGGACTTACATACATCGTGACAACGCAACTTATAACTGCCAGTGAGTGAATATTGTTTCTTCCTCTCTAATGAATAAAATGACTCTCGAATGTTTGTCCATGCTCTTTCTTCATCATTTTGTTGTTGACGTGTCATCTTGAACGTATAAAATTATTGTCCTGATAAAATTTATACGAGCGGAGAGTGCAGGAAGTGTGTCTGACATGAGCATTCACATGACTGAGTTTAGATGACGTGGTCTTGTTTGAAAATAGCTACGTAAGTAGAGCGTGTTAAAAGTCTCCGTCAGGGCCGTTTGAAGGAATTTGGGGGCCCCAAGCAAAATGGACATGGAGGCCCTAGATGCCATACAGTTTAAATTCACTCACACTTTATATAAATAAAAGGTTTACTTGTACTGCTGAATACTGTGCATAAATAAAAAAAATGCAAATACGTATATAAAGTGCATAAAATTTGAACATTTTCAACAATTGAACATTTGCAAAAACACCACTTGTACCATAAAATCAAATATAGATTAAAAAGTGCACAATCAAATCCAACATACTTAAAACACACACACACATACATACTCACATTAACATTTTTCAGTTCTCTCAAACATGTGCAAATTATCTAAAACTGCTGTTTTAATTTCTTCTATGTAAAGCACTTTGAATTGCCACTTCTTTTACTGTTAACAAACAATGAAATTATAATTAAATGTTTACTAATTATTAGTAGTGCTGTGTGTCGACTACCAATGCTTTCCCAAGCTAATGTTTGAATCTTTTAATTCTCACTGGCAATGTCATGTCATTTATGTAATTAGATGATCTTTGTACAAGACAAGTAGAGCTATTTTATGTGTGTAATTTATCACTTACCACTGTCTTGTTTTTCTTATCCTCCTCTTCCTTTCTTTCTTTCTTTTTGGCTTCCTGAAGTTAATTCCGCTTCATGACTGCCGAGGAAGTTTTGTATTTTGCTGAACCCTCTTGAGGGGATCCCGATAACAGTATTGCGCATTCACTATCAATGGGTTTTTGTCGCTGCATTTTATTCTGTTCTTGGGGCATTAAGCAATTTCCTGCCTTGTCGCACTGGTCTCCGCCTCACGGACTTCAATCAACGTTTCTTTTAATTCTCACTGGCAACAAGAATTAGATGATCTACGAGTCTCCAACTTAAAGTTTAAATCTGAACAATATATTCGATCTCTTTTTGCTGTTCCATTATTTCACTGAGTAATCATTTCCATTTGTTAGCGCTAATGCGATCTTTCCTATACTTTTTGAGACTTTAGAATTTTCGTACTTCCATTATCTCTAACCTGCTCTGCATGTGTACCGCGCCAACATTTTTGAATTCTTTACGACGTTCTGCTTTGTCATCTACTGTTTGTCCTTTATTTCCGGGCCCCAGGCGTGGTTAAATGTCTTTCTCGCAGGTCGTATTCCACTGCTCGTGTTGTGAAGGGGGGGCTGAACGTGTGCTAAGGAGATGCGGTCGGATTATCTGCTGGCTTGCTGCGTGTTCTGCTTGTCGCGATGCGCGTCGAACATTTAAAAGTCTGCACAGCAGCTGTGCTTTTGTCTCGTGGGACGTCAAAGTGTCTTTCTTGAAGATCATATCTTGTCTCCCTTGTCTTCCTCCCAAAATTTTTTTTTAAAATAGAGAGATTTCTTATTGATGTCAAACAAATAGTAAAGCAACAAAAAAGGGAAAGACATTTTCAAATTTTGAAGAAAAATGGCACCCACCCTGAGTTATGAATTATTAACCGGTGTCATTTTTAGGTGTGTGGGACAGCTTAGTGCTTAGCTTCATGGACTGAATGGTCCCCCAAATTGGTCATATTTCTAATGTTCTTAACTTTGAGACAAACCACAAGGACACTCCAGGACTCTGTTTTCAAGATAACCTAACCAGATCTGTTCACCACCCTGTTTTGGGTGGTGCCCAGCTCTTTCACGTTCGACTGGTATTGGTGTGGCCCTCATAACCCCAGAGGGGCGAATTCTTTCTCCAAGTGCATCTGACACGGCTGCTTTGATAATTGATGAGCCGCTCATTTGTGCACTCAAACAGTTTAATGGGAACCCAGTGACCGTAACTTCGAAACTGTTCAACTGCCTGGGGTCTCCGTGCGAAAATCATCTGAGGAACATGCTGAGAGCAATCCCATTGTTCAGTTTGACCCTGATATTAAATCACTCCTGAAGTGTAAACCAGCGTGAGATAAATCAGACTTTTCAATCACCGTTGACTCAAAATGTTTTAGAAACGCACCGACTCTTGCGGGATAGTCATTGTAATTCCTCTCTTTGTATTTATCAGGGAATCTCCCTTTCTTTGTCTCTCGTGTTTAGTGAGAATGGAGAGTTCATTAGGCTTGACCTTGTTATGGCTTTCTGGATTCTTGCAATAACATCACACCTTTATACTTTTTGTATTCGTCTTAAACCTGCACTCTTAGAAATGAGGCAGGAGTGCTCAGACACTTGAGGGATGGAACTGTCAGGCCACGCACTTCTTACTATAAACTGTGACACTTTCTGTTTCTTGGTGACAGTACATAGGAAGTCTGTCCAGTCAGCCATTGTTAACATGACGAGACCGGCTTGGGCGGCATCGATGTCACCAGGCAGCCAAGGAGAGGGGACTGAAATGTGCGTGTGTGAATAATGATGGCTTCACTGGACTAGCCAGAGGGGGCGCTAGACGCCGTCGAGTGAGCGCGTGTACTGTTTGGCTGTCGCATTCGAAATGACTGAGCGAGTAGAGCAATGAATCTGCGTTCAGATTTTGCGTTAAGCTTGAACATTCATCTGCGGAAACTTTTTGGATGATTCAGAAGGCTTTTGGCGGATGATGCAATGAGTGCAGCACAAATAAAAATGTGGCACAAACGCTTCCAAGATGGGCCCCCCTTACAGCCCACATTTGGTGCAGGGCGACTTCTGGCTTTTCCCAAAATTAAAATCATCTTTGAAAGGAAAGAGATTTCAACAACAACAACATTTATTAGTATAGGACGTTTTCATACAAATGATGTACCAAAAAAGTGCTTTACAAGAAGAACAAAGAAAAAATCCAAAAATAAAAATAGGCAATACAAATTAACCCTTAAACCACCGGAACTGGCTATAGTCGGTTCCCAATACAATTTGTCAGCATGCCAGAGCCGAGTATACATTTTTTGAACGCTGCGACTGGCTAAAGCTGTTTCCCAGTGCAATTTGCCAGCACCCAGTAGGCGAGTATATTCGGTGACGTACATTCATTGAGCGCCACAACCGGCTCTAGTCGCTTCCCAGTGCAATTTGCCAGCACGCCAGAGCTGATCAGTATGTGCTGTACATTCGTTGAGCAGCCAGCTCATGACCACTGGCGCCCCCTAGCGAATCAGCATCACTCTTCCTGGGATTCAGCCGCTGCCCTAGACTAGCCTGCCAGCATCAACGTTGGCCTCTGTGTGCAGTCTGATCAAGCACAGTTGGCTCGCTGATTTCCTAAGATTTCATAAATGGTGTCAGTGGCACTTTGTACATATTGTTTCAGAAGTTCTTTTTTTTTTATTAATTTTATTACAATCCATACATAGCAATCAAGTTTTTACACCAAAAAAGAATTATGTTTTCAGAAGTTTTTAGAGTTCATTGGCAGTGTGGAAAATGATCAGTGTTGCAGTAATTGTGATGCTTTTTGCATGAAAAAAAAAAGTGTTCCATTAAAATTTCACTTTTTCTTGGTGAATTGTGATGTTTCCTTAAAAAGTGCAGCAAAAAAGTATTTGGCGTCCTGGGGTTCATTAACCCTTAAGTATGTGGCGGTTTAAGGGTTAACAAAGAATAAAGTAAGGTCCGATGGCCAGGGAGGACAAAATAAAACAAAAAAAAAAAAAAATACTCCAGACGGCTGGAAAAAAAAAACAAAATCTGCAGGGGATCCGATGCCACGAGACTACCCAGCCCCCCTAACATCAATCATCTCAATCAGTCCTCATGTGGAAGAGTTAGATGATGGTAGTCATGTGGACATCAATGTAGGGACTGCATGGTACCCTGATCAGGTGGTGGTGGTGCCGATTGCCACCCCAGGTAACTGGAAAAAGAACAGCAGAGAAAGTAGAGGTTAGCATGGAGTGTGGAGCCAAGATAAAAATGATCATTCAATGCATATACAGAATATCAGGGTTACACTAAAATGAAGCGATGAGAAAGCCACGTTAACGTAATGTGTTTTCAGCAGTGTTTTAAAGTGCTCCACCTTATCAGCCTGGCGAATTTCTATCGGTCAGCTATTTCAGATTTTAGGTGTCTAACAGCAGAAGGTCGCCTCACCACTGCTTTTAAGTTTAGCTCTTGGAATTCTAAGCAGACCCTCATTTGAAGATCTAAGGTTACGATTTGAAGTGTAAGATGAGAGGCATTCCGAGATATAGGATGGAGTGAATGATTTAAGGCTTTATAAACCTGAGATTCAAAGAAAATATGACGAGGTAGCTGATGGCGATTCCAACAAACAGTGTTTTGAACAGAGGAAGAGATGCTGGGAGAACTGTGTGGGGTCCCAAGGTGCCTGTTTTGAAGGGGACGGAGGCGTCATTGTCCTTTAAACCAGCGTTTCTCAGCCTTTAAGAATTTGCAACCCGAGTTTTCATAACAGTTTTAATCGCGCCCCCCTAATGTTTTTTTGAAAGGAGCCCACTAATACCAATTTATTCATTTTTAATTCATGATATATCATAGATGCATATTTTATTATATCTACTTAACTTTTATCGACATTTATCTAACTCTATATTTATTTTTCTAGTATCAGAATGTAGTTTAAGTTCATTTGTTTTGGTTTCAATAGATGTAGTTTTCTTTTTTTCACATCTTCGCACCCCCCCATTTTGTTACTTTGCGCCCCCCTAGGGGGACTTGCCCCACAGATTGTGAACCACTGCTATATAAAATGTTTCTTGCAGCTTCTTCAATACATGTATCTATTTTTCATATTTCATGGCTGGATGCTCTCCGGACAGACCTTGTTTATCGTCACAAGAGTAGTCCAAAGACATCAAAAAGATTTGTGCTGCAAATGGGTAAAATATTGAGCTCTTGACAGGTTTAAATCCAAAACAGAACTGACTTAGGATGAGAAATATGGCGGCTTTAAAGGCTGAGACAGGAAGTGACGTCATCTGAGACCAGAACTGGAAGTGATGGCATCGGGATTGGAAGTGAGGGCTTCCATGTGGACCCTGAATACAATGAGGACTGATTGATTGGATTATTTCCTATAAAAACAAGAGGAGAGAAGGAGGGGGAAAATAAAACCAGAACACAACACAGAAACATATTAAGAAACAGAGAAACGTCGATCCGGATCGTCACGCACCCTTCCACAGCTTGCTGCTCCAATGCCAGACCTGTAACGATCTCACCATTTTCATAAAACCCCGGGATTCAGTAATAACAGGACACGCCGTGGACCTTATGGTGAGAACGTTTCTTTTAGTTTCGGGCAAAGGAACAAACAAAGTGCTTTCATATCGCAGTTACCCCTGGACAGTTTCTAACCGGTTCAAGTTCACTATCATTAATGTTTCTCTGGACACTTTCCTGAACTTTACGTGTGTTATGTGTTTTATGTGCGTCATATTTGATTTATGTTCAGTTTGGGGTCAAGGGAACCCTAAATACAAAGAGGACTGTTTCATTTATGTTAGGTAGAATGCCTAGTAAGGGCTGGGTGGTCTCGTGGCCTTGGAACCCCTGCAGATTTTTTTTTTTCTCCAGCCATCTGGAGGGTTTTTTTTTGTTTTTTCTGTCCTCCCTGGCCGCCAGACCTTACTTTTATTCTATGTTAATTAGTGTTGCCTAATTTTATTTTCATATTTATTTTGTCTTTCTTCATCCCGTAAATCACTTTGAGCTACATCATGTGCATGAAAATGTGCTATATAAATAAATGATGTAGTTGTTGTTGTTGTTGTCATCAATAGCACTGGAACCAGAAGTGACGTCATCAGAGGCGCCGGGAGCGAGCAGGATTTCCCATGGATGGTCTGCAGAAGATTGAGAGAGGCCCTTTAGCTGCCTCCCAATATATTATATATATTGTCAAACACGTGGACACATGGGAGACAGTCGATGGGCTCAAATAAATGTACTGATATGCCAGTCCAGGGGGCGGTGATGTGTACTAACACCTCTCTTTCCTCTGCAGACCCTCATAAGGAAATCTCACCTGACCTCACTTGCGGTTACAGACCTGACAGTACATCTGGTTCCGCTGCTCACATCACTTCCAGGTCCAGCCCTCAACACTCGCTCCTTCCTGTTTACCCTTTATAAAGCCTCCATATTATGTAAAGTTATTCAGTTCAGTCGGGGACGCAGTCTGTTATGATTATTCAAAATTGTTGTAATTCTTGTTTTTATTTAAGTATATTGGGTGGATCCCCAAGCCTTTATCTTGGTTTTTGTTGTTTCTTCTCACTATATACGAGATGAAATCAATGAATTTCTCCTATACATCTGTAATTCATTTAGACCTTCTTCTTCTTTCATATCTATTCCTCTTTTTACATGGGGTCGTTATTTTTGACTAAACTTAACAAGTACTAGGTCTCTTTCTGTTTCTTTCTGAACGCCATCGTGCGTTGTTTTACTTGAAGCCTTTAAGTAAACGGGGACAGCCGGGTTGGCACGCTAAAAATTGAATCCAAAGCTATCAGCACGTCATTCCCTCAGACGACCACACGGGGCTTGAGACCAGCTGAAAAATTGAGGCTGGGTTTGTAATTAACGTAGACCACTTTGCTTTCACGTTGATATCAAAGACTCCTTGTCTGCTGATCAGTGTCAAAAATGGCTGTGATTTAATGTTGTTGTCGCACATGAGTGATTGGGAGGCAGCCAAAGGGCCTGAATAATGTTAGGTCCACGCCAAACCAGGGGCTGGTGAGGTGCACTGACTTTCTCTCTCAATCCTCTGCAGACGATCCATGGGAAACCCTTGCATGGTTCCGGCGCCTACAAAGATGTCACTTCCGGCTCTGGCGCCTATGAAAATACCACTTCCGGTGCCTATGATGACGTCACTTCCTGCCCCGGCGCATGTGACGACATCACTTCTAGTCCCAACGTTCACGACGATACCACTTCCGGCACCTATGATGACGTCACTTCCTGTCCTGGCACTTGTGATGACGCCCGACGCTCAACGTGATGTCATGTCTGGTTCCAACCCCGATGACATCACTTCCAGTCCTGGTGCATAGGATAAAGTCACTTCCGGCACGTATGATGACTTCACTTCCTGTCCCGGCGCATGTGACGACATGACTTCTAGTCCCGACGTTCACGACGATACCACTTCCGGCGCCTATGATGACATAACTTTTGGCTCCAGCACCTGTGATGACTTCACTTCCTGTTCTGACGCTCACGATGACGTCACTTCTGGTTCTGACTCCAATGATATCATTTTTGATGCCGGCGCCTATGATGACTTCACTTCCTGTCCTGGCACTTGTGATGACGCCCGACGCTCAACGTGATGTCATGTCTGGTTCCAACCCCGATGACATCACTTCCAGTCCTGGTGCATAGGATTAAGTCACTTCCGGCTCGGGTGCTTACGATGATGTCACTTCCTGCCTGGTGCTTGTGATGGCATTACTTCCAGGCCTGAAGACATCACTTCCTGTCTTGGCAAATAAAGCTTTAACAACCTGCCTCAGTTCTGTGAACAACTCAAAAACAAATTACCCATTTACAGCGAGGGCACAATATACAGGTGGCTGCCCCAAACCTTTTTCGATGTCTTTTGCTTATTATTGTGACAGTGCATAATGATAAAATGGACACACTTCCAAGGGGGTGAATACTTTTTAAAGGCAAAGAAGTCTGTACATGTGGTGCCCTCTTTCTCTGACCTTCTATACCACCCAAGATACTTCAGTACCAGCCCTGACGTCTGCTCACATTTCTCAAGTGTAAGCCCTCGAGTGTTCAGCTCCATCCCTGAAGATGATATCAGGACGCCTCAGGATTATTTCACCGGCACCACTTGAGAGCTGCAGGATTCACTCAAGAGCGCATGTGAGCCTAAGAAGAGGAGCTAAACGCCGTTGTTAGGAAGCATCCAGCAGGAAAACAAATAGCCCCTTTGTCACGAGTGGAGAAAATGATCAGCTTTCAGCACAACACGCATTAGCAAAATTGTGGATTGGTTGGCAAACACTTTGATGTGCAAAAAGCTTGAGAGGGAACATTTTCTTTAATGGAAAAGCAAGTGGCAGAAGAGGCGGCCTCTATGTAAAGAAAAGTTTGAAGATCTCCTCCTGAGATGTGATGATTGGTGTTATTAGAATAGACTTAACAAATGAAATACATCCAGCCTAAGGGAAAAAAAAATAAAAGCAAAGCTGTGGAGAGCTCTGTGCCACACTTACAGCCAAAGAATAAGTTAGTGACAGGCAGTGAGACTCCGAGAGGGAACAGAAAATAAATAAATAACTTGAATTTTACTTTTAAAGAAATCTAAACTTGGAAATTCATTTGAGCTGCTATTGGGTATGCTGTAAATACAAAGACTCTCTTTAACTCAAAGCCCAAAGCCTGTATTGTGGCCTAGTATGGACCGGGACTGGAAATTCCAGTGAGTCTGTGGTTTCAAATTCACATTTGGCAATCAATGACACCAATATTGGTAATCCATCCATCCATCCATTATCCAACCTGCTATATCCTAACTACAGGGTCACGGGGGTCTGCTGGATCCAATCCCAGCCAACACAGGGCATAAGGCAGGAAACAAATCCCGGGCAGGGCGCCAGCCCACTGCAGGACACACACACCCTAACCCTAACCCTAACCCTAACCTGCATGTCTTTGGACTGTGGGAGGAAACCCACGCAGACACGGGGAGAACATGCAAACTCCATGCATGGAGGACCCAGGAAGCGAACCCGGGTCTCCTAACTGCAAGGCAGTTACCCACTGGACCACCGTGCTGCCCCTTATCGGTAATGTTGATGCAATTTTATTTTAATTTTTTTTTACTGATGAGTGGGTGTGATTAACTAATGAAATGGTGTTTACTGTTTAGAAGGGAGAACCAATATGGGATTACCAAGGGTTACAAATCACCAACACATGAGGGATGCAATTCCCCCATGGAGCATCAAGCGTCATGAACCTCATAAATATTGTGGCAGAAGCGCTTGGTTGGCACCGACCCGACACAGACTGACACCGGAGGCACATGAAAATGAAAGTAAAAGATTTATTTTGTCTTCAGCCGTGGGGTACGTCTTCCCCGTGTCCCACAGGCCCTACACAGTCCCCAAAAATACACCAAATGAAAACACCTACAAAACCCACCCTCTTCTTTCTCCTCCACTTCTCCCAGGCAGCTTTGTCATCCTCCTCCTCCCGACTCTGGCACCCCGAGTAGTGGCTGCAAGCTCTTCTTACAGCCCACCCGGCAGTGCTTCAGGTGATAATTATCCTAATTCAGGCTGCATTCCAGCCCACAGAGGCTCGTTAAGACGTGCAGCTCCTCCTGGTGGTGGCGGCCATGGAGCCCAACAGGGCTGAGCCCTGAAGTTCCACGCCTGTGGCCCTGATGTTATTAGCACTATAACATAAGTAACATGATAATTATATTTGAATACTAACCCTCACCTATTCTGTTTCTTTTCTCGGTACCCAAATGTGGCCATTGGTGCCACGGCCCACCTGCCAAGTTGTTTGCCTGCCTATGGTAAAGTCATCCCTGATGGAGGATCACAGGAATCATGGGAAAGAGGGGTCCTTTCATCGGAGCAACGTTTCAGCCGTGGCATGGCCAAATGGGGAGGCAGCTAGATGGATGAGGTCTCCAGGACTCTAAAAATATCCAAACCTAATTATGTCATATCATCTACTGTTAAACCGTAATTCTAAAATTTTTATTATTATGCTGTCTTAAGGAATTGTTCTGTTCTGTGTATTGTATTGTATTGACCCCCTACTTTTGACACCCACTGCACGCCCAACCTACCTGGAAAGGGGTCTATCTCTTTGAACTGCCTTTCCTGAGGTTTCTTCCATTTTTCCCTACAAGGTTTTTATTGGGAGTTTTCCTTGTCTTCTCAGAGAGTCAAGGCTGGGGGGCTGTCAAAAGGCAGGGCCTGTTAAAGCCCATTGTGGCACTTCCTGTGTGATTTTGGGCTATACAAAAATAAATTGTATTGTATTGTATTGTATTGTATGTAACCCAGAAGGGCTGCCACCACGCGTTCCGGGGGACGTAGTGTGCATCCCATGGCTGTTCCTCCAGACCCAGTGTCAAAGGGTGTTCAATGTGAATAATGAGCAGTGAAGGGGGTTCCCGCATAAATTATCAAGCATCATGAATCATAAACATACAAACAACAAAAGGGGGACAGGAGAGGTCCCCTGTGGAGTATTGATCATCGCAAACCTCACACACACAGGAAGGGGGTCCCTCATGAGTTATTAAGCTTCATGAACCTCTATGAATAACGCGCAGTGTGGTCCCCCATTATCAAGCGTCACAAATCACCGACATACGAATGATGAAACAAAGAGAGAGGCGACCCCTTGTAGAGTATTAATCAATACAAACCTTGTAGACAAGAATAATGAACAGTGGGGCTCCCTCAGGAATTATTAAGCATTGCAAATCACCAACGTGCAAATAACAAAATGGGGAGAGGGGTGGTCTCCTGTGGAGTATCGATCATTGCGAACCTTATACACATGAACGACTGGAGGCGTGGGGAATCCTCTGTGCATTATCAAGCATCACGAATCACCAACATACGAACGACGAAAGAGTGAGAGAGACGTTTCCCTGTGGCGTATCGAATGTCACGAACCTCACACACATGAATAATGAGCAGTGGGCTCCCCCATGAATTATCAAGTGTCGCAAATCACCAACACATGAACGATGAAATAGAGGGATTTGCGGTCCCCTGTGGATTATCGAATGTCATGAACCTCATATACATGAACAACAGGAGGTGTAGGGGGTCTTCTGTGAATAATTAAGTGTCTTGCATCATCAGCACATGAATGACAAAGAGGGGTGCACCACGGTCCCCAATGGAGCATTGAGAGTCACCAACTTCATACACACAAACAATGAGGGGTATGGGTGATCCCACTTGAATTACCAAGTTTAAATGAATCACCAATATACAAATGGCGATGGGGTGCCTGTGGCATTTCGAGAATTGTAGCCATGTGGCACTTACGTATATACTGCTGCACAGAAGGGAAACCCACAGAGCTTAGAGGTATCATAGCTTAGCAGTGCTTTCATTGTAAGAATCACCAAATAACATTTATATAGCATCTTTCTTTGGCATTGCAGTAGCTTTGTACAAATCCGGTCTTAAACTACTACAGCACCAGATGCTGCCTACCGGCCCTGTTCCAATGGATTCTGATTCATTTTATTTCTCTTTAGGGCAGCCGTGGAAGAACAGCTCACGTAGAATGGAGTTCATGCCACTGTGGAAGGCTCCCTCATTTCTTAAGCTCCCCTGTGGCTGGCATCGAGGCTGCTCATGTGAATGGTAGGATGCCAATTCATACTGTTGGTGACTCAACAACAATGTCATTGCCAGCTGATGAAAGAATCCACACTGTTACATTACACTTGTTTACATTTTTGAGACACAGACAGGTTAAAAAAGGGGAGATTATACTGGCAAAAAGTGATAAATGTCTGTCTGCATGACTGCTGCTATGGCTCTATCTTTGCAAAACGTAGTGCGTCATAAATATTTTTAGCAAAGAAAATGCATTGAATTTGTCATTCCAACAAATGGTGCTTCACAAACAATAATAATGTTTTTACAAATCCCATACCAAATGGCATATAAAAGGGACATATGCATTCCATTTGTCACTCCAAATTGGACATGCAGTCTAACTCAGCCATAAAACTGGACTTTGGGTCCTTCTCAGGGCAAGTGGCTGTGAAGCAACACATGTCGAGGCTGACAGGAAAAGACAGCTGGTGACATCTGCTGATGGTGAAGCTCATTGCCCAGGTGATCAGACATGTGTCAAGTAGACACCATTTTGCCACAGAGTCCACAGGTGACTAATCGTTTTTGATCTGTGGAAAAAAATTCTGTGTTCATCGGAAATGTAAGCCACACATTGCAAAATCAAGTCAAAGTTATAGAAAAGGAGCCCATATCCTTGCCAAAATGACATGGGCAGCAGTGTTTCAGCACAGCTACATCTTACCTGCTCTCAAGTCAAGTACATTGCACAGGCCACCATTCTTCAAGGCCTGGAAGTCCAAGTGGTTCAAGTTAGCTAGCTAGATAGATAGATAGATAGATAGATAGATAGATAGATAGATAGATAGATAGATAGATAGATAGATAGATAGATAGGTGTGAAAGGCACTATATAATAGATAGATAGATAGATAGATAGATAGATAGATAGATAGATAGATAGATAGATAGATAGATATGAAAGGCACTATATGATAGATAAATAGATGTGAAAGGCACTATATAATAGATAGATAGATAGATAGATAGATAGATAGATAGACCTTTATTTGTCCCCAGGTGGAAATAAAGCTTTTTACAGAAGTTGTTTAAATAAATAAATAGATACATAAATAAATAATAAACAAATAAATATGAAATTCTATTATAATTATTTCATCTTATTAAATGTATAGATCAATTTACAATAAGTACAAAGACATTGAAAGAAAAAAAATACAACTTTTCTAAACTTTACTATTGGAAAAAATATCAGACATGAAGATGGCCTGTAGCAGTGCGGGCTAATTAGTGCAAACTGTACCCAAGTGAATGTGCTGCCTTCAAAAGTAAGTGCTCAGAGGACTTCCTATGATTAAGGAAACTTTAAAAATGTATTTCTCCTGTGATTTTTTTCCTTATAAACTACAGAGTTACTTGTTAAAGGGTTTTTGACACTGGAAATTCTAATTTTGTGATTACTGCTAATAATTATCTTTAAGAGGTTGTTCAGTTTTGTTACTGCATTTTGTATTTTCTCTTTTGGCATTTTTTTTCCAACAAGTGAATCCTTTTTGCGTAGTGGTTTCTAGAATATGGGTCATAATTATGTGGCCACACCCACTAGAATTTGCATCACATGACATCACACAATTTAAAGCGCTGTTGCACCAAGCAGCTTACATATACTGTATTATCTTTGTATTATCAGGGGTTTGTTCCCTGGCTTATGTATATTTTCTTGTTTTTTAATGCTGTTGTTGGTTTTGAGTTGTTATTTTTCCTGTTTGTATGTAATTTCTGTTAATATTGTATTGTTGATTTATTATTTAGTTTTAAGGTATTGAGTATTGTATATATTACTCTACTTTCCCCTTTTGTATTATTAATGTGTATCTTTTGTCAGAATGCCTCAAATCTCACAGACTTACCACAGTTTATAAGGTATTGTACTTTTAAACTTCTCCCCACCTTCCCTTCTACATTTATAACCTCAGGCAATTAGGAGTAGTAAGAGACAAGCAGGAGTTAAGTTATACTTTAAATAATATCTTATTATTGATAATATTATAATATTCATAAATAATAACAATATGCAAAGTACAAGTGAACACTGACAACCTTACAAACTGATAAATGCTGATGTGTAGTTTTTAGGCGGCACACAGACTTGTTTGTCTCTAGTTAAGTCCTCATTTTTGGTCAGCTTTCTTCAGATCAGGCCACATGCCTGTCTCAATATGGCTACCAAGCTGTGCTCTTCATTGTGTTGTCCTTTTCAGGTCATGGTGTGTGAGATGCTCCTTCATCAGTTGGTAGGAGAGAAAGAGAGGGATTTATAGATTCTCTATCCAAAGCCCTACTTAACCATACAAATAAAGACATACAAAATATTTTAACTTCTATGCAAAATTTCACACCACAACAGGTATTTAAATATTATTATGAATAGTAACAGTGATAGTATTAATAGTATTGTTATGTTAAAAAAGAACAACAGTTTATGGGGTGCACTTACTTTTTCACATGGTTGTATGCATCTGATGAGCACGTAATGTACATTTGGTTATCAGCAGGTATGCAGCATATCCACGACAGGTAGGCCCTGCCCGGTGTCTCTTAGCTGGGCTGCTTGTTTGTATCAGTAATGGCACAGTTTGCTGTGCCCGTGGCTAATACGCCGTGTCTGTCAGAGTGACATTCGGATATATTTGATTTGTGGCAAGTTTGCTGCAATCGTTTCCCAGATCTGTCTTTTTTACTTATCTAATGCTGGCTTCAGCCCACTGCCTGGTTGCCAATGAAAACATCCATGAATTATTCAGGATGGTGTGCTTTGGACAAGTCAGTCTCTCAAGGCCCCATGAAGCCTCTGCATTTAGGAGGCGGTTCTCATGGAGGTGACCTACAGTAGAGCCAGACAGGCCAGCATGGACGTTAGTTTTATTACCTCAAGTGCATCCTGAGCAGAGGATTTTGCACCATTTTTAATGTTTCAAACATTTATAACATTTGCAGTCTGTCATTGTGTATTATTGATAGGAGGCATACCAGCAGATCTTGGCCAATGGAAGATTTCTGTCTGGGGTTACACTTCAGACTACAAATTGGAGAGTGAGATGCTGTAGGCCATGACACTTAACACAGAAAGGGCCAAACTGGCCTGTGTCAATTATAAAAACAAAGAATCAAAATTTGACAATTCTCTCCATTGTAAGGCATTTTTGATATTTCATTGGTGTCTTTTGCTGTTTTCAGCTTTAAGAGCCAGACTACCCATTTTGGGCCCACCTAGGCCAAAGCCTTCAGGTAGCATTTGGGGGACTAGCTGGATTGGGGTGGGACTCTTCAGGTCCTGACCTTCTTTTGCGGCTTGTTTTGCAGGCCTCACACACCACTGTGTCATAACACTACAGAGGGTGGATGAGTGATCCACTCCACTGGATAGAAAGCAGTAACCATACATGAATGGTGTTGTGATATCAGGGAGATCAAAAGACACAGTGAGGTGGCACCAAATGACAGAGAGAGAGAGAGACAGAGAGTTTAGGAGCCCACACTGAGAGGGCAAATTACCACATCCATCACGGGACGAACCATCTCAGGATCCAGGATTAGGACCCGAATGCAGCCAAGCAATGGGTGACACTTCCGCACCACACTAGTTCAGATGGAATGGAACCAGTGTGAGGTTTATTTTGGGTTGGAGTCTTATACCGAGGGATAAGAGTTGGCCATCCTGAGGCACGTACCAAAGTTGTAGTAGGGGTTCTAGCACTAAAGTTTCTTAGAATCCCCTTTTAGCTTAATCTGAATTTATTATTATTATTATATTATTATTATTATTATTATTATTATTATTATTATTATCTAATCTTTAATCTTTTCTTAGTCTATTACGAAGTAAAAATGTGAGGTTTGAATATACCATGGGAGGTCTGAAAATCGAAAGAACACCTGATCAGAAAGATTTAGGAGTTGTAGTGGACTCTAAGCTATCGACATCCAGACAGTGTTCAGAAGCCATTAAGAAGGCAAACAGAATGTCAGGTTATATAGCGCCTTGATGTGTGGAGTACAAGTCACAGGAGGTCCTGCTCAAGCTTTATAACAGGCCTCATCTGGAGTACTGGGTGCAGTTTTGGTCTCCAGACTACAAAAAGAACATAACAGCATTAGAAAAGGTCCAGAGAAGAGCAACCAGGCTGATTTAAGGGCTACAGGAGATGAGTTATGAGGAAACATTAAAAGAGCTGAGCCTTTACAGTTTAAGAAAAGAAGATTAGGAGGAGACCTGACTGAAGTGTTTAAAATTACGAAGGGACTTAGTCCAGTGGATCGAGACTGAGACTTTAAAATGGAATAAAATTGAAAGTACGCCTTATGAGAAGGATTTAGGAGTCGTGGGGGACTTGACACCATCAACTGCCAGACAGAGTTCAGAAGCCATTAGGGAGGCTAACAGAATGTCAGGTTATATAGCGCCTTGATGTGTGGAGTACAAGTACAAGTCGCAGGAGGTCCTGCTCAAGCTTCATAACACACTGGTGAGAACTCATCTGGAGTACTGGGTGCAGTTTTGGTCTCCAAGCTACAAAAAAAGGACATAACAGCACTAGAGACAGTCCAGAGAAGAGCGACTAGGCTAATTCAGGACTACAGTGGATGAATTATGAGGAAACATTAAAAGACTTAGGAGTCATAGTGGACTTGACACCATCAACTGCCAGGCAGTGTTCAGAAGCCATTAAAGAGGCTAACAGAATGTTAGGTTATATAGAGTCTTAATGTGTGGCGTACAAGTCACTGGAGGGTCTGCTCAAGCTTTATAACTCACTGGTGAGGCCTCATCTGGAGTACTGGGTGCAGTTTGAGTCTCCAGGCTACAAAATGGACATAACAGCAGTAGAAGAAGTCCAGAGAAGAGCAACTAGGCTTACTCCAGGGCTACAGGGGATGAGTTAGGAGGAAAGATTAAAAGAGCTGAGCCTTTACAGTTTAAGTAAAAGAAGATCAAGAGGACAAATTTGAAGGCAATTAGTCCAGTGGATTGCGACTGTGAATTTAAAATGAGTTCTTGATGTTATTTTGGAAGAAAAAGGTGGACAGGACTGGCGAGCTTAGCTGTGTTGGGCTGAATGGCCTGTTTTCATCCAAATTGTTCTAATGTTAAAGTAGGTGCTAAAAGGCAGAGAGACTTTGTGATCCTTGAATGAGAGCAGTCACAATCTTCTATCTTGTAATCTTAAAAAGTACTTCTTCATGTGGAATCTTTGATAAAATCACAGTGAACTGGTTTTGTTTAATTCATCAGAAAAGTGCAGACTGGTGACATCAACGGTGTAAGAATTAATATGGAATTTCAACACTCGTTTTTGGGATTTGAGTTCTTCCACCAGGTCAATACCAGACCACTGACAGTCCCATAGGAATGATGGTGTGTGAACGGAGACCAACACAAAAATCGTAACATCACTTAGAAACAGCTACGTCGACTTTGAAGAAATTTTATATTGTTCACTCAATTGAAAATACAGAGGGGTCACAATGTTAGGGCCAATACCATAACTAACCAGACACTGTACATTGTATCTTCGTGATATTTTGCAAGTATATTACAGTTACCCCAAATTAACATATAAAGTTATGGAGTTTCCAAAGTTTCATCATGAATATCTCTGTCCAGCTTACATATTATTTCAATAATCCAAATATTCAACTAGCCATCCAGTTTATTACTGTGTTGCGGGGTTACATAAATGGGTACGACTTATCGTGTTTGCTGCCGAGTCGCGTCTTTCGTAGCGTTGTCCTGTTTATGTAGTCTATAGTGCAGTGCTGTGTAAATGTTGTCCCCTGGAAACAAAGGGGGATGGAGAACACTGCAGGACCGTGACCACTCAAGGTAATTTTCCTGTCCAGCCACCAAGTCCACCTGGATTATCTCCTATAAAAACAAGAGGAGAGAAGGAGGGGGAAAATAAAACCAGAACACAACACAGAAACGCATTAAGAAACAGAGAAACGCCGATCCGGATCATCACGCACCCTTCCACAGCTTGCTGCTCTCAACGATCTCGCTATTTTCATAAAACCCCGGGATTCAGTAGTAACAGGACCTTATGGTGAGAACGTTTCTTTTAGTTTCGGGCAAAGGAACAAAGGAAGTGCTTTCATATCGCAGTTACTCCTGGACAGTTTCTAACCGGTTCAAGTTCACTATCATTAATGTTTCTCTGGACACTTTCCTGAACTTTACGTGTGTTATGTGTTTCATGTGCGTCATATTTGATTTATGTTCAGTTTAGGGTCAAGGGAACCCTAAATACAAAGAGGACTGTTTCATTTATGTTAGGTAGAATGCCTAGTAAGGGCTGGGTGGTCTCGTGGTCTGGAATCCCTGCAGATTTAATTTTTTTCTCCAGCCGTCTGGAGTTTTTTTTGTTTTTTCTGTCCCCCCTGGCCATCGGACCTTACTCTTATTCTATGTTAATTAATGTTGACTTATTTTATTTTCTTACTGTGTCTTTTATTTTTCTATTCTTCATTATGTAAAGCACTTTGAGCTACTGTTTGTATGAAAATGTGCTATATAAATAAATGTTGTTGTTGTTGTTGAAGGGATGGTTTACTCTGTATATTCATTATTGTACCGTTTATTGTAATATTCCGCCATTCACTGTTGTGGTTGTGTTTGTTAGGGAAGGGGAAGGTGAGATATTTAGACTATTTGGCATTTTGTTTCACTTCTTTTTCATCAATACATATATTCACTTTAGTAACTTACGTACTGTTTGCCTGTTTGATTACTGATTGGGGAAGTAATTGGAAGAAGTACGACTTGTCTAAGTCTAACGCCGCTCAGGTTGCCAGGCCATAGGTCTTGGCGTTGTAGTTGTCGGTCGAACGTTACAACTGTGTGTTTAAGTTTCTATTCATGAAACCACAGTAAGCCAGCAAATACATGGTAGTAGCATTCATGGCTCCAAATCAGCAATGAGTGATGACATTTGTGGGATCTACACATAAAGACCACATTCTCGACTCACAAACACACAAACTGTTAGGGAGGTTATGTAGATAACAGATGGGACAATTGCATGTCAACCAGAAACGACAAAACAGTCGACATGCAAAAATACATAAATATTTTCTTTCTTTCTTTAACCCAATTATATAAATACACCCAGGCAATGCCAGATACGTTAGCTAATGATCCAATAAAACTATTCGGCACATCCCATTTTGTTGCTTGTTTCCAGGCCTATTGTGAAGGACCTCATTGCCTCCACCACTGCTCTATTAATTAGCCCAAGAGATCTTCAGTCAGACACATTTTGATTGTCTCTGGGCTTAGCCGTGAATGAAGTGCTGAGAAATGGCGTAGTAGGAAAGACAATCACACTTAAAGACCTCTATGTGTCAGAGCAGTCATTGTCTGTGAGTGGAAATTCAATAAGCATTACTAAGCAATCTCATTTCTCCCTAAACACTGCAAGTGAGTTTTCTGCCATTTAGGGCGGCAGCCGAAACCTTGCTGCATTTTTCATTAGGACCTCCTGCATTTTTAATGGGGGTTTGTTCGCCACAGTTCACAGATCTCGGCAAAGGGCTTAAGTGTAAGAAATTTGTGCCGACGCGAGACCATTAAGCTCCAGCCCTTTTAATGCACACATACTCATTTAATTCCTTCATAATACCTCTGTAGCATGTTCAACGGGGAGTTCGGCTGATGAATGCATCCAGGATTTTCCAGTGATGACTGGAACAGAGGAGCAGTTTTCCAATATTTATGATATCACTAGGCAAGCGGGGAGCTAATTTGAGGAACGAATCTTGTAACCTTGTCATCGGAAGCTTAAACACCCGCAGCTCCTCTCCAGAAACACAATGGCTTACTGAAAGGTTTGATTGGCGTTCAGAGGCATCGAGAAGTGGAGGACACATAGCTGAGTATTCATAATTGCTGTATGCCGAAGAGACCTTTTCAGAAGTGCTTCTGTGACTCGGTTATTAAATGTTCATGTGTGACCTTAATTAGACTTGCTACCACATTCTGTAGGTATGTCATGCTAATTAAGGTTAAGGTGGACAATGGTGGGCAAGTTATAGGGTGGCCTACGGCAAGCCAAAGAGAAGCATGGGGTAGAGAAACAAGTGGGAAAAAAAATTTGGACGTGATCGTCTGTAGTCTTTTACGCCTTAGAAACCAACTTACCCAAACTATTCTATAACATTTCAGGAACTACTTACCGCTCTGATGCTGATCTTTCTGTTCATAAAATAGCTCATTACGATAGCAATTGATGAGAAGAATTCATTATTAATTGTAGAATTACGGTATTTCAGGGCTCCTCCAGAGTGTCTCTTTCTCTTGCACGATTTGGTTCAAATATCATTCAGCACATCATCATCTCATAACAGGCTCAAGTTTGGTGTTTGGCATTTTTCCGTCCACCTGTTTTAGCTTTTGACCGTCCTCAACAAGCTGCGACACACACACACACAGGCAGACACACATCCATCATCGAGATAACAATGTTTTCGGTATCATTGGACCCTAAAACATCAAGATCTGTCAAAAACCAGAAATCCAAATTTTTGACGAATCTAAATCTTTCGCTCCTCCACGATAGATAATAGGTTAGGGTGTGGGAGGGCACGAAGTAAAAAAAAAAAGCCGTGGAAGCTGAGCGCGTTCAGGAACATGACTAGCGCTTGTGATCATAAAGGTCATTTAATTAAAACAACGTAATCGGCAGATCTTAAATTCATGAGTGAGTGGATACATCTTAACCCTAACTCAGATTGTTGTCTTGTTTCAGGCAGAATTTTATTCACTCTGCCCAATTCAAGATCATTTGGAGATGAGATTTGTCCTGTAATAACTGGTGACAAGGCAGTACCCAACCTTGAACGGCCAACTGAATCTCTTTCATGATTCTGGGGGAGAGAGAGTGGTTGCGCATTGTAGAATCCATTTCTACTCATGTTCTTCATTTTTATTTTGTTTACTATAACGTATTGTCACTGTGGTATCATTTTGTATTGAAAATGTTATCATGGGCGCCGCCATTTTGCATTTTTTTGAAAAGTCTCAATAATTTGTTGTTAGTAATGGCACTCTGTTGCTCTACTGATTCAGAGTGATACGGTATATAGTTAATGGATAGGAGATAACAGTTGTTGAAACAAGATGAAATCAAAGCCAGAAATCCAACTGATTAGAAGGTCTGAACTGAAAATTGCAAATCAAAAATTGAGGGCCAGCCAACAGAAAGAGGACAGAGAAAGGATTTTATTACAAGCGCACTTTAAGGTTCATATTCATCAATCTCAATACAGGCTCAGGACATTCAGGAAGTTCTCTTGACTCTTTATTTGTGGTAAACTCTTCCCTACAAACGTTTCCCATTACAATCACAGCCACAAGTACAATAAAGCACAATGGCACAATAAATCACTCTTTGTCCTCTCTCTCTTGCTCACTCTCTGCCACTTCCATTCCTTTTCGCAAGCTTCATGCACATCCACCCGACTCTGGCTCCCCAAACAGAGAGAGGCAGCACTCCTTTTATTTATAATACCTGAAAGTGCTCCAGGTGTCCCATAATCTCTTTCCGGAAGAAATTCCAGGTGTGGCAGTCCTGCAGTAAAGGGCTCTTCAGTTTTCCATATGGCCCCTGGTGGTGATCATGGACCTAACAGAGCTGAGCTTCCAAGCTCCAAGCCCAAGGCATTGTAGTAAGCCAGGGGGGCTGCCCTCTGCTGTCACCCGTGCAAGCTCTCTTCCATTACAAAGGTGTTCTGGCTGGGTAAGGGCCCCAGCGGTCTTTCACAAGAACAACCGATTTTTATTGAAGTACATGTATCCAGAAACAGGAACATTTTAGAGAAAAAAAATCCCACCACAAATTGTTAAAAAATAAAGAAAGAGCCTGAAGTGCTAAAAAATTGAAAGGTGGATGAACCAGTCAAAGGCAAAAATGAAAATAAACTCAGTAGAGACAAAGCTAATGAGGTTTGCTTATAAAGTGATGCAAGAACGCAGCAGATATGAGGAAAAATGGCCTGTGGCATTACTGAGAGAAAAAAAAAATCTCCAGAAGAGAAGAAGGATGTCACCCGGGTTAGCCTACCTAAAAATATGGAAGTCAGGTGAGACTAAAATTTAATGTTTATTTATTTAAAAAGGCCCAAACTGCCTCAATTTTCCCACTTATACACTATTGAGTTATTCTGCTCACGGTTACACACTGAATAGAATAGGCTTGGCGGAGTTTGCTTGTAATTTATCTACTAGTGCTACAAATGAGATAACGGAGCACTGGTGTTACGTTTCAGATGGGAATTTTTTCCCCAGGTTTCATTTATGTTCTGTTTATCAGTTGTTTTGGGTATATTCTGTAGTTTTTGTGCATTACTTGTTTATTATGTACATCCATCCCATATGCCCTGTGGGTGGAGCTCCCAAGTGACGGGGCCACCCTGACACCACTGCTACTGGGACCTCCTCCTGGGCTTCATATTCTCATTCAGAAACAAAATGAAGCTGTGGTGCAGTTTAAAGTGAGTGGAATTATCTCCTTGAATTTACTGGAATTTCCTTGCTTTGTACTCTCAGATTCATTCTTCAAAGAGTGAGTTTTGGACTACATGTAAGCATTAATGTTCACCGTGTGTGTGTATATATACATATTGTCACACACGTGTGCTTTCAGGAAAGATTAAACGCTCTGGTGGTAGTAATACCTCAATAAAGACATCTTTTTGCCTTTTTCACTGCTCTTTATGCTTGTCTGTGTTTTTCATTTATCTCTCTATATATAAAACCCAACGTCTGTCTCTCTGTCTATCTGTATGTCTGTCCGCTTTTCACGAGAAAACTACTTAACGGATTTAGATCGGGTTTTCTTCTATAATTTGCTTTAACATTCCTTTGATTTTGTGACTTCTCTCATTACGCTATGTATCATAGTTTGATTTATTCGTGCAAATCCGAGAGACACACAGCCGGCCAAGAGGAGGGGGAACTAGGCAGGGCCCTCCTCACTCACGCGCCAGCCTCGGGGTGTAGCTTACCTGCACTTAGCTGGCGAATGAGAGAGCTACTTAACGGATTTAGATCAGGTTTTGTTCTATAACTAGGCTGACCCGCCTTTTAAAGCGACCGACTTTTAAGTTGACCACTTCTTAAGGCAATTCAATATGTAGATCAAATTGATATTTTATACAAACTCATTAATTTGTTTATATTGCATTTGAGCGGTATTACTTTAATAGTCGTAGTTTCTGTTATTTTTGTGATGAAATTTAAACTTTTTTTCTATATTGAGGTCGCCCTTTTAAACTCCCCTGATATTTACTACGTGGTGTGGCATTTGTACTCCATCAACATTAATTATTTCCAGAGACATAATTTTGTCTATTTTTCCAGCGCATCGTGCACAAAGGCAAGGGAACGATGGGAGCACCAGAACTCTGCTCACATCATGTCGCTTCGTACCGCAAGCTGCAAGTAGTAAGTCTGTGATAAGCGGAATACCGCTACACTTTCCACTCATGGGACGAAAGGACAATCCCGACCGCTTTTATATAGTAAGAAAGAAGAAGAAGATATCGCACAGTCTGGAGTAGAAAATTATCTTTTACCTGGAAAAACGAAACTACAAATCCCACCGTGCATTGCAAAATGGACAGGGCGTGTTTGAAACTCCGCGCCTGCGTAGCACTCACGGGACGGAAGGACAATCTCGACTGCTTTTATATAGAAGGATTTGCTTGTATATTCAGTTTGATTTTGTGACTTCTCTCATTGCGCAAAGAATCATAGTTTGCTTGCAGGAGTGATATATTCGTACTAATCCGAGACAGAGGGGGAAGTGTGACGTGAGGAGTGGGGAGCCGGGAAGGCCACCCTCACTGTGCTGTGTAACTACTACAAGAATGGATCCACGGGAGATGGCTATTTTATATATATATATATATATATATATATATATATATATTGTGAGGGATGGCTGCCAGTTTATCCTGGCCTGCACCCCCAGGCCGCTAGATGGAGTCCTCCCTGCAACATGGACATGCCCTGAATTCCCACAGGGCATCACGGACAATAGAGTTCACTTCACAGCCCTGCTGGATACCATGGGGGCCGCTGCAGGGAGGCAGAAATGTTTCTATTATAGCCCGGAAGTACTCCCTAGTCATGGGGACGGAAGAAATGGCTTCCGGGCAGAAGAAAAGAAAAATTTTTCATCTGACCCGGAACTGCTATGGAATCATATGGACTGAAGGACAGAAGCACTTCCGGGTCACAAACTATATAAAAGACTGTGGGAAACCTAGCAGACTGAGCCGGAGCTGGGAGGGAGTGTGACAGAGCTGCTAGATGGAGAGGAGGATTTATTGTATTATTGATTATTGTTGGGATTATTGTTATTGTGTATAGTGGAGGTGGAGGTGCTTTGTGCACAGTATTGAAGAAATTATATAATTTCTGATACTTTTACTTGGTGTCTGAACGTGTTGTCTGTGGGTTTGGAGGAGCGATAGTGCCCCCTACTGTCACTATATATATATATATATATATATATATATATATGGCAGGATGCAGGAATGACAGTAGGAACATATGGGGTGTCTACCAAGTCATCACTTTTATTGTCCGATGACACAAAATAAAAAAAAACAAAACAAAACAAAAGGTAACGCTCTTCGCTGTATATTTCTTCCCTTTATGGGTATTTCAATTAACAAAATGAGGTTTTCAGTTGATTAGCCAAGGTTATAGTGGCAGCGGAACTCCAGGTTGCTTTGCCAATAATGACGTCTTCTTCCAAAAGGCTTGGGTTTTTATGATGGATGAAATGGAAGGGGCGGGGTCAATTGTACTCACTGCCCCCTCTCATCCTGGTGGTTTATTACATACCTTGAGCATCACTGCTCCCTTTCTCAAGCGCGTTCCCATGAAGCCTGCTTCTCGGTCTCAGTCATTATTTTCGAGGTGGCGTTCCTGCATTCTATCTGCTTTCATGTTTGCTGTTGTTGAAGGTGACTCTCCACATGCCTCCCATGCTGTCTCACCTCCTCGTGCATCATGTTACCAAAGCCGAACTGACCAATCAGATTGCTCAGCAGGACTGCACACACAGCCTGTAGTGTTTTACTATACACTAGATAGATATTGTGGCTCATTTTTCTTCTACGGATTGTTTTCATCGGATTTAGACAAATCCTTTTTTGTTCTTTTGAACAGTTTGCCCCAGTAACACCAGGTACTCCAGCTAGTGTTATATATGAACATCTATGCATGGAAGTGTGTCTGTCTGTCTGTCTGTCCAGCCCGGAAGTGCGAGGCTACAGCATGAAGCTCAAAGAAAGTGGCTCCGTCACCAAAGTGAAACTACAAAGGAAAGAGAAACTCGCTTAGCCGATACACAAGAGAGGCGAGCACATCGGCAAAATGAAACCTCTGAAAAGAGAGAAACTCGCTTATCCGCCGATAGACAAGAGAGGCGAGCACATTGGCGAAATGAAACCTCTGAAAAGAGAGAAATTCGCTTATCCGCCGATACACAAGAGAGGCGAACACATTGGCAAAATGAAACCTCTGAAGAGAGAAAAACTCACTTAGCCGCCGATACACAAGCAAGGAGAGCATATCGGAAAAACTAAACCTCTGAAAAGAGAGAAACTCGCTTAGCCGCCGATACACAAGAGAGGCGAGCACATCGGCAAAATGAAACCTCTGAAGAGAGAGAAACTCGCTTAGCCGCCGCTACACAAGCAAGGAGAGCATATCGGAAAAACCAAACCTCTGAAGAGAGAGAAACTCACTTAGCTGCTGGCAGACAATGGAGGCGAGAACATCGGCAAAATGAAACTGCCGAGAAAAGAGAACCTCGCTTAACTGCTAATACACAACCAATGCAATTGATTGATTGAAGTGCCAGAATCCATGGTTTCTAGGAGCCCGGGCTTTTTACAGCACAGGTTTACACAGCTAATAAATTATAAAATACTAGCCAGCTCTGCCCGTGCAGTAGTGAAACAGGACAAACTTTAAAAATCAATAAACAAACAGACATCACTAACTAAGCGGAGGCAAGTTATGCTCCAGAATGTGGCGAGAGCTAGACTGACTTGAACAGAGGCTGGCACATGACTGAGGAGAGCTCCGCCCAGCTCCCCATTCCTGATGCCATGCTTCCCCCTCCCTTTGGCTGCGCTCTTGAATTAGCGCAAATAAATTCGCTCCTGCAACCGAACTACAATACCTAGCACGATGAGAGAAGTCATAAAATCAACCAGAATGTTCAAGCAAATTATAGAAAAAAACCCGATCTAAATCTGTTAAGTTGTTCTTTTGTGTAAAGTGGACAGACAGACAGGATTTTATATATATAGAGAGAGAGATTAAGGAAAATGAATAAAAATAGCAGCACCTATGATGCCAAATGCAGACAAACTGAACTTTTTATGGGTTTACTTTTGCTGAGAGCTAAGAAGAGATTTGGCCAATTAGTTCACAATGTAATTAAACAGACCACCAAACTGAACTGGATTAGGCTCCATTCATTCATTGATATAATACTAATAAAACTTTTACCCGGCTGAGAATTTCTGGAGCTGTTTAGCCCATAGACATTTTTCAAAAGGAAGAAAGCAATTTGGGAATTTTAACTTTTGGTTCAAACTATCCTCTTACACCTGCTTAGACAGCCTTGCCAAGGCTATGAAGATAATTGGCTAAAAGAAAGCAATTGTCTCATGGAAGCAGCTCTGTGGACAGTGTGCACTTAACTCTAAGTGTTCTATTGATTTTATTTTTGGTTCTGTGATAAGCTGTAGAGAATTTCAATAAATGTTACACTTTTTCAGAATGCGTGTGATTCTTTGACATTAATAGTTCTCTCATACAGTGAAGTGTTGTTTATTGATCAGAAGATATGGTGATAGTTGAATTATACAGTGAGCAATGGATTTGGGTTACAAGTGGGGGATATGAAAGCCTAAAAATACATTCATTTTATTAAGCTTTGTGATGGCCTGGTCATGATGCTCCTACCTTACATCTGGGTGGACTTGGGCCCACCACAGTCCTGCAGTGCAATAAGGCGGCTAAGAAAACATTCCTGTGTACTGTAGAAGGAACTCCTGCCCCATTCCAAGATTCCAACTTCAATTTTTCAATCTGAAGGAATCCAAATCGTATGATGTGATATCATCTACTGTTGCATTTTGCTCTGTACTTGTAATATTACTATTGTACTATCGTATTGTGCCGAGGATTACTTGTGTTCTGTTCTGAGTATTGTATTGTATTGTATTTACCTCTTGTTTTTGACACCCAATGTGTGCCCAACCTACCAGGAAAGGGGTCTCTCTTCGAATTGCCGTTCCCGAGATTTCTTCCATTTTTTTGTGCGAGGTCTCCAAGACTCTAAACAAATCCAAATCTTATTATGTGATATCATCTACTGTTAAATTCTGCTCTGTACTTCTAAAATTTTTATTTTTATACCGTATTGATGATTTGTTCTGTTCTGCGTATTGTATTGTATTGTATTGACCCCCTTCTTTATGACACCCACTGTGTTATGGTGTATAAAATCTGTACATTTTGGTTTCCATTATATTTTGTTCAAGACAAGACAATAGATGAAATTAACAAATTAAAGCAGGTTTTCTTCCCTTACACCTTACTTTTATAACACTTGTTCATAGCTTCGTGCTAATTTGGTTTTATAGCCCGGGAAAGGATGCTGAGGTGATACCTCAGGCTATTGATGGATGGACATCTGGAACAACAATTTGCTTTATGGCCTAGGACAGGAAGAACTACTGATGCCTCCGAGTACATCAAAGGTTTTGTTGTGTGGGAAAACAGACAGTGAATTAATTCATCAATCATTTGGACAGCCAGCCAATCAGGTGCATGTGTTGTCATATTTATATTATTATGTCATATTATATTTATATGCCTTTGTAAGGCATATTTATTATGAAATGTCAAGCCTTGGTTTGGAAAGAAGAAGAGAGAAGCAAAGGGAGAAGAAAGAGAAGCAAAGGGAGAAGAAGAAAGAAGAAGAGGAACGGACGAAGACGGCCCTGGTCGTCAGAAAGGCATCATGAACATCGATTGCTAAATCAAACGCCTCCCTGGGACATTCATCCTTGTCATCTGTAACTTTTTCGTAAGCTTTTTCTAAAGACTATACAGTATATATTCAGACTTTCCTATCAGTACCTATTTTCTAGTATTCTTTGTTCTTGTGGTATTATTATTATTATTGTAATAAATACCATGCTGCTTTTAACTTTCAATGCTTTGTCTTAATGTCTAGAGTGATTGAAGTAATAAGTAAGATTTCTTTGAGCACCTGGTGACAGCCGGATTTTTGCCATTATTTCTGTGCTGCGAGGTTTATATGGCTGAGAGTGAAGAGCGCTATACTCAACAGAAGGGACAGATACGATAAAGAAGGTATTCTTGGCTGATGAATGGCCTATAGTCAAGAGTGCTGAGTCTTTGTATGTTTAAATGTATTCTTGTAGACCAAAAGTAATGTTTAGGTCTGAGATATCACTAAAACATCGTATTGTTGTTCGTGCCGAAAATAAGTAAGTCTCTTGAAGTGCTGAATGACAGGCTGTTATTAATATAGCACTTGTGTGGTTTAAAGTGCTAAGGGTTAATCAGCGTGTGTGTGTGTCATTCATGGAGCACTGTTGTGGTTAGGGTCTGTGTGTGTGTGTGTTCATCTTAAAGTGCAACAGTAGACCAACCCGATAACGAACTTGACGAGAACACTTACCCTTGAGGAAACAGGTAAAAGGGCAAGTGGAGGGAAATACCACGATAATACACACTGCATGCCCAACCTACCTGGAAAGGGGTCTCTCTTTGAATTGCCTTTCCCGAGGTTTCTTTCATTTTTCTCTACAAGGTTTTTTTGGAAATTTTTTCTTGTCTTCTTACAGACTCAGTGCTTGGGGGGCTATCAAAAGGCTGGGCCTGTTAAAGCCCATTGCAGCACTCCTTGTGTGATTTTGGACTATAGAAAAATAAACTGTATTGTAATTAGAAGCTTGTCAGGTGTTTACAGTGGAGATACAGTATAATATTGTGGGTCTTCTCTTACTAGAGATGGTTCATTCAGGTACTCGCTACAATGGGAACTGCCGTCAAAACAAGCTAGAGGAGAGATGCATCAGTCAGGTATTGGAAGCTTGATGAGATGCCCACAATGGCTGTGATACCAAGGTACTGGCTTGAATGGAGGTTTGTTACCCAGCTGCTGCCTACCGGTATTATATGAGGGGATACCCAAAAATAACTGGAATCTGTACCTGGTGTAGCATATTTACAATATTCTGTGGCCGTCCGCCAAGTGCCGTTGCTCTGTATTGTTCATATGGCATGCCTTGTCGGTTTTTCTTGGTGCTTATTAAACATGTTCTGCGATTTTTTTGATGGGTGACAATAAAGAACAGTTAGTCTGCGTTAAATTTTGTTTTCTATTAGGAAAAACAGCTGCTGAAACTGTTGAGGTGCTCGAAAACGCTTTTAAAGAAGAAGGTTTAAGTAAAACTCAGGACAACAGATGTTTTTATGCGTTTCAAACGAGGGGAAATGTCTATAAAGATCAACCAAGATCTGGCTGACCTTCCACAATTAGGAATGATGAAAACATTGAAGAAGTTCACAATGCAGTTTACAAAGATTGTTGTCAAACTATTGAAGAGATTTCTGGATTGACTTGTGTGTCCTGGAGTTCTTTCCACCTTCCCTACTTACCTGATCTTAACTCTCTGTGCGACTTTTAATTGTCCCGCCTTCTAAAAAATAACTCAAAGGAAAGCGTTTTCGTACAGTGGAGGAAGTCAAAGAAAAATTGATGCAGACATTGGACAGCTTTCCTCTTCAGTGATTCCTACAACGTTTCCACCAGTAGGAAAACCGTTGGGAAAAGTACATTCATCCACATTGAGAGTACACTGAAGGAGACTAAAGTTTCTGTAAGTAAAAATGATTAAAACAACTTTTTTTATTCAATTCTGGTTATTTTTGGGTATTTAAGAACTAACCTTGCTACTTGTCTAAGACGGATACAAATCTAAGTAATCAACATGGGCTTTGTGTTTTTTTTATTTGATATATGGGTTGTCCTTTTGGTAGGGTATAATAAAACGCACCGATCCCTTTCCCCCGCTGCAGTCTTTTCCTCTTCAGACAGAGTCGCCTGTTTTCATCACTTCGCTTGCTGAACTGACCACTCCTTTAGTTAAAGTGTTTTACTAGTGTTTCACTAGACATCGGCCTAGTTTAGTGTGTGGTATATGGCCAGCTTGTCATCCCGGCCAATACCCCCAGGCCGCCAGATGATAGATAGATAGATAGATAGATAGATAGATAGATAGATAGATAGATAGATAGATAGATAGATAGATAGATACTTTATTAATCCCAAGGGGAAATTCACATAATCCAGCAGCAGTATACTGATACAAAGAAACAATATTAAATTAAATAGTAATAAAATGAAAAAAATTAAAATAAAATTAATGTTCGCATTTACTCCCCCGGGTGGAATTGAAGAGTCGCATAGTGTGGGGGAGGAACGATCTCTTTAGTCTGTCAGTGGAGCAGGACAGTGACAAAAGTCTGTCACTGAAGCTACTCCTCTGCCTGGAGATGATCCTGTTCAGTGGATGCAGTGGATTCTTCATGATTGACAGGAGTTTGCTTAATGCCCGTCGCTCTGCCACAGATGTTAAACTGTCCAACTTTAATCCTACAATATAGCCTGCCTTCTTAACAAGTTTGTCCAGGCGTGAGGCGTCTTTCATCTTTATGCTGCCACCCCAGCACACCATCGCGTAGAAGAGGGCACTCGCCACAACCATCTGGTAGAACATCTGCAGCATCTTATTGCAGGTGTTGAAGGAATGCCAACCTTCTCAGAAAGTATAGTCTGCTCTGACCTTTCTTACATAGAGCATCAGTATTGGCAGTCCAGTCCAATTTGTCATCCAGCTGCACTCCCAGATATTTATAGGTCTGTACCCTCTGCACAGTTACCTCTGATGATCACAGGGTCCATGAGGGGCCTGGGCCTCCTAACATCCACCACCAGCTCCTTGGTCTTGCTGGTGTTAAGGTGTAAGTGGTTTGAGTCGCACCATTTAACAAAGTCTTTGATTAGCTTTCTGTACTCCTCCTCCTGCCCACTCCTGATGCAGCCCACAATAGCAGTGTCATCAGCGAACTTTTGCACGTGGCAGGACTCCGAGTCATATTGGAAGTCTGATGTATATAGATTGAACAAGACCGGAGAAAGTACAGTCCCCTGCGGTGCCCCTGTATTGCTGCACACAATGTCAGACCTGCAGTTCCCAAGACGCACATATTGAGGTCTGTCTGTAAGATAGTCCACAATCCATGCCACAAGGTGTGAATCTACTCCCATCTCAGTCAGCTTATCCCTAAGGAGCAGAGGTTGGATGGTGTTGAAGTATGGAGGTGCCCCGAAGACCAGCAGGGAGTTATGGACAATGTAGTTCTTATACACAGCCCTGCTGGATACCGCAAGAGGGAGCTGCAGGGAGGACCGAAGAGTCATATGTGCCCTACAACCCGGAAGTGCGTCATAGGAGGAACGACGACAGAAGTGGCGTACTTCCGGGGTGAAGAAAAGGACTTGTACCTGACCCGGAAGTGATAAAGAATCACATGGACTGGGGATTGGGAACACTTCTGGGTCAGGAAGTATAAAAGGACTGTGGGAGCTCCCAGATGGCAAGCTGAGCTGGGTGGAAGGGAGGCAACGCGTCTGGCAGTGGAGGATTTGTTTATTAGTGATTATTGTGTAATTTAATGAGTATAGTGGAGGAGAGGGTGCTTTGTGCACTGTGGCTTATGAATAAAGTCATATTTTGGACTTTTATCTGGTGTCTGGAGTCTTGGACAAGGGTTCAAGGGAGCGATAGCGCCCCCTATCTGTCACAAGTGATTCAAGCCTAGTTGTGTTGGGACAACAGGCACGTCAATGTATTGTAATTTTTGCTCATTCATTGTCCACCACACAAAGTTATCAATCATTAGCATTACAGCTTAAACCTTTGTCACGTGGCTCAAGAGGATGTAAGAAAGTCGCAACTGTGATGTTTTTGCTGGTGCATAATGTCGGGCAACAGTATAGGCCGACAAGACCAATTTTTTATTCTTAAGAACATTAGAGCACGCTAGACGAGAGCAGGCCATTCAGCCCTACAAAGCTCGCCAGTCCTATCCGCTTATTTCTTCCACATAAACATCAAGCCGAGTTTTGAAAGTCCCAAATGTCTTACTGTCTACTTCACTACTTGGTAGCTTATAAGACTATTACCTGGTATTTTTATTAGCTTTTTTTGATTTTATTTTGATATTCTTAGTATTCAGATGGGCACACAGATACACAGGCATACACAAACAGACATGTGTTTTTTTATTAACATGTTGACTGCTGGACCATTTGTGCCATACACGTCTGTGTATATATGATAAATAAACACAGCCAAAACTCATAAAAGAAATGTATTAGAATGCAATGGTTTTATTATCAAGAGTAAATCTGTCAAAAATTGAAATTTTCGTTAATGAATCCTTTCTTTTTATATACTGATTAAAGTTAATTTTGTTGCCCTTTTGATTTACAAGCTGAGGTTTATGGCGACCCTCCTTCTTGTGGGACTTTTGACAACATTTTAGAACTCTAAGTTTCTTTTGAAGGCTTCAGTCCCTTTTGGGCCTGCAAGGCCCATGAGGCAGGCCACTGGAGCTGTGATTTAGCCCTTATTGGGGTGAGGCTTCTCCAGGCAGGAAAATAAGGCCTAATTGGAGGCCTAATACCCCTGACTAGCAAATTTTGGGACTCCATAACGCAATTACATCAATTCCACATGCTTCTGCCTGCTATTTAGTATTTAATTAAAGGTATCTCAAGTCAGGTCAAATCAAGTTTATTTATGAAAGTACATTTAAAAACATCAGAAGTTGAACCAAAGGGCGGTACAAATGAACATATAAGACTACAGTAAAGCAAACAATTATCTAAAATAGTTTGTTAATGAATATCTAGTAAAAGAGAAAAATAAAAATCACCAGAAGTGTGCAATAAAGGAGCATACTGGGAGATGGTAAATGAAACGAGAGACAAAGGGAAGTGAGGCAGGCAATAGTCCAACCTGAATTCACAACATAGCCAAGTGCTAAGTTACAGGAAGAACCAAAATTGTAGGGCTGAATATGAAGCCAGAGTCAAAACCTGAATTCCGGAAGCTAAACTATCGAAAAATGCAAAGATGGGTTTCATTCTCCAAGGGGCACCTCCATGTGCCAACACAACTACATTAATTCTGTAACTTCTGATATGCCATCAATGTGATGTGACACCAGACAGTGCCACGTCAACAGATCCTTATGCACATAAAGCAAGGGGGACAGGGTGGGAGCAGGCACTGAGTACAGTGTGATGTCGCACCCACCACATGACAGACTACCTCAGCATCCCAAATTAGGACCCGAATACAGTCGTGCAACACCTTAGCAGCACACTACTTGAAATGGTCTGGGACAGTGTGAGTTTAATTTTTTTTTTACGCTGTGTAGAGTGCCAAACCTGCCACCAACCCCCAAGTTTTCCCTGCAAGGTGAAGGATCTGCAGGTTAACATCAAACCCAGGATAGAGCAATTGCAGCCTATGGGCCTCGCTCAAGGGCCCAACAAAGTGGAATCACTTCTGGCATTTACACAATTTAAACTGGCAACCTCAGAGCCACAACTCCGACTACAAACAAAGAAACTCGACAGAGAATAATAAAAAGAAAAAAGAATCGTAACACTTGCAAGTTGAACAAAATACTTTCCAGCCTGTTAATTCTTTGCTATGGTACTCACCAGACTGATGGTTTCGCATAGAGTGGTCCTTTAAAAAGGAACCTAATAGACACAGAGGGGGATCTCGATTGTGTGTCTGTTTGTTCATATGGCACTCAAACTTAATTGGATTACAAGTCGACCACCTTGGATTACAGTTTCCATCTGGATGTATGTGCTGTCCTGTGCCTGCTTGTCCGTGTGAGTTTGGCTTGATTGAATACGTCTTTGTCTGGGGAGCGCTCCCAATCACCTCATCAGGAACTGGTAGGACAAAACTTCACATTCCCTTCGCAGAGATGTTCACAAGATATTTCTTTCACTCATCCATCATCAATAGATAGATAGATAGATAGATACTTTATTAATCCCAAGGGGAAATTCACATAATCCAGCAGCAGTATACTGATACAAAAACAATTTTAAATTAAAGAGTAATAAAGATGCATGTAAAAGCAGACAATAACTTTGAGTAATGTTAGCTTTTACTCCCCCAGGTGGAATTGAAGAGTCACATAGTGTGGGGTCTCCAAAGTCTGTCACTGAAGCTACTCCTCTGCCTGGAGATGACCCTGTTCAGTGGATGCAGTGGATTCTCCATGATTGACAGGAGTTTGCTTAGTGCCCGTCACTCTGCCACAGATGTTAAACTGTCCAGCTTTATTCCTACAATAGAGCCTGCCTTCTTAACAAGTTTGTCCAGGCGTGAGATGTCCTTCTTCTTTATGCTGCTTCCCCAGCACACCACCGTGTAGAAGAGGGCACTCGCCACAACTGTCTGGTAGAACATCTGTAGTATCTTATTGCAGATGTTGAAGGATGCCAACCTTCTTAGGAAGTATAGTCGGCTCTGACCTTTCTGACACAGAGCATCAGTATTGGCAGACCAGTTCAATTTGTCATCCAGCTGCACTCCCAGGTATTTATAGGTCTGTACCCTCTGCACACAGTTACCTCTGATGATCACGGGGTCCATGAGGGGCCTGGGCCTCCTAAAATCCACCACCAGTGGACCACCTTGGTCTTGCTGGTGTTCAGTTGTAGGTGGTTTGAGTCGCACCATTTAACAAAGTCGTTGATTAGCTTACTGTACTCCTCCTCCTGCCCACTCCTGATGCAGCCCATAATAGCAGTGTCATCAGCCAACTTTTGCATGTGGCAGGACTCCGATTCGTATTGGAAGTCTGATGTATATAAGCTGAACAGGACCAGAGGAAGTACAGTTCCCTGTGGCGCTCCTGTGTTGCTAACCACAATGTCAGACCTGCAATTCCCAAGATGCACATACTGAGGTCTGTCTGTAAGATAGTCCACGATCCATACCACCAGGTGTGAGTCTACTCCCATCTCTGTCAGCTTGTCCCTAAGGAGCAGAGGTTGGATGGTGTTGAAGGCGCTAGAGAAGTCCAGAAACATAATTCTTACAGCACCACTGCCTCTGTCCAGGTGGGACAGGGATCGGTGTAGCATGTAGATGATGGCATCCTCCGCTCCCACCTCCTGGTATGTGAACAGCAGAGGGTCGAGGGTGTGATGGACATGTGGCCTCAGGTGGTGAAGCAGCAGCCGCTCCATGGTCTTCATCACATGTGACGTCAGAGCGACAGGCCGGAAGTCATTCAGCTCACGAGGATGTGATACCTTTGAGACTGGGGTGATACAAGATGTATCAGCTGCCCCTGTTATGCTGGACTGTTTTGGATATTGTTGTTAGTGTTTATTGTTTGAGTTTATTGTTTAGTGTTGAGTGTAAGAGCTGTAAATTACTATTGCTGTTGGGGAGCTTTGCAGGGCTTTTGTGAACTTGGTTTTTATTACATTATGCTTCCTTTTTTCATTAGTTGATCAATATTGTGACTCATGAGTCGCTGTCTTGCATCCAAAAGAAGACGCTAAGTCCAAAGGCTTCAAGAAAACCAAGTTTATTCCAGTCAAAATAGGAACAGTCAGGGTATTTATTCAACTGGGAGCTACCACTTCAATACACACAGACACAGCAAATGAGCAGGGATGGAGCCAGGTCAGTGGCCAGGTTAGAGTGTTCCCCTCAGCACAAAGAGGTCAACAGATTTGTTATGTGGGGAGGCTGTGAACTTGCAGTTGTCTTGGGGGTGCTCCAAACCTGAGGTTGCCTCAGTAATGGACAAGCAGCCCTCGACAGATGAGTCAATCGTAGTTTCAGTGTGCAGCACTGTTGGGGAATTTTGGCGTGCAATACCATTGAAAAGCTGAAAAATCTCACAATATATTGATTATTATTTAACAGTGTCTTTGTTGTTGAGTGTGTGCATGCCAGGTCAAGGCTGGGTTTTTTCCTGGGTCTTCACAACTAAAGCAAACAAATCAACGTCTTCAGACAGTGTCAACCTTAGCGTCACTATGACTTCTAAAACATGATGAGCATATTCACCTACTAGATCACTAGAATGGAGAATACACTTGCCCAGGGTGTCACCAGACATCTGGTGAAGACCTGCAAAGCTTTACCCAGCTGTAGTCTGCTTTCATATGACACTCAGACGGTGGGCTACAACTCGCCTTTTCACAGCGACTTTGATATGTGACTACTTTTTTATTTTGGGCACTATTATGTAACTTTGTGAACTTGAGCTTTTGAGTTTCTCCGACACGCTTTGTTGTTTATACCACTGTTTAAACCAACAAATAGTACGTTTTTCTTAGCCTCCACTTGGTATTCGCTGAAATTCTTATATTTCCTCCGGTGCTTTTGCCGTTGCCTTTTCACAGAATGCTGAGCTTTAAGGCTATTTATATTGATTTACGTATTTAAAGAGGTGTAATTCTGGGAGGAGTTTGAGAAGTGGCAGCAGGCGTGGACAGGGTTTTATGGAGTGGAAGAACATGGAAGTTGGTGAACGCACAGATTTATGCATCTGGATTTTTTTGTGTGTACAAACATTTCTGCTTTTTTCCATATGTCATGTTTTAGTGTGAATTCTATGCAGGGCGTTATGCATGAGGCCCCAGGTAATGTCACTTGCAGATATTCTGGGATGATTCTACACTTAAGGTGAATATTGATAAAGGGGATGAGACAGAAGAGAGGGATCAGGTGGAGGACATTTGTTTTTTGGTGCAAAGAGAATTGTGTGCACCTTAACATCTGCAAAATGAAGGAACTGCTTAATGACTTTCATCACACCAAAGAGCCTCTGTGTCCAGTCACTGTTCAGGGAGTGGATGTAGTGGTGGTGCACTCCTACAAGTACTTGGGGGTCAACATCAATGACAGGCTAAACTGGTCTCAGAACACAGATGAACTATATAAGAAGGGCAGAGGAGGCTCTTCTACCTTAGAAGACTGTGCTCCTTTAATGAGGGCAATGACATCCTTCACATCTTCTACAAATCTGTAATGGCCAGTGTGGTGTGCTGGGCTGGAAACATCACTTCAAGAGAGGCACACCAAATTAACAAGATAATTAAAAGGGCAGACTCAGTTATGGGGCACATTCTGGACTGCCAGGAGGTAGTAAAGGAAGTGAGAATTAAATCAAAACTGAGTGTCATTAAGATCAATGCTGCACATTCTCTCCATGACACACCAAAACTGAGGATTTACAGCCAATGAATCATTCAGCAGAAGTGTGTCTATATGTATATATATGTGTATATATATATGTTTATATATATATATATATATATATATATATATATATATATATATATATATATATATATATATATATATATAAAAAATAAAGATTCTCCACAAAGCATAAAGAGTTGGGAAATGTCCCCATAAAATGTCCATTAGAGGTAGCAAAGAAATATATGAAAAAAGTTTAAAAAAAATCCCAAATAAGCAACTGACAAATTGTAATAGTGACATGGTGTTTATATAGAGAAATATGGCTGATGGAAATGATGTGGCAGGAGATGACGTGCTACTGGCTGGATGGAAGTGACATCATCATTGAGAGACTGGAACTGACTTCATCAGCAGGAGCGGGAAGTGACGTCATCAGCGTGAAAGCAGAAAGTGATGTCATCATCTGGAGTCGGAGGTGAAATTCACGTTGGGCGGCCATCTTGGGATTCCAGAAGTTTCCGTGGTGAGTACATGGGATTATTTTTCTTCTTTTGGTCTGATGAGAAGGAGAGAGGTATTAGTACCATAAATCAACCCTTCATCTCGCAATGTTTCACTCACCTTAGGGCTTGTTGACTGCCTCCTAGGCGCACGTGTTTGACAATATATATATATATATATATATATATATATATATATATATATATATATATATATATATATTGGGTTGGATCTTGCCCTGGAAACATTTTGGACACGTATTTGCAAGATTAGGTCATGGGCAAGAAATTGTTATCTATAAAGAAATTATCAATTCTTAAAGAAAAATGATGTACTTGTGAGATGAAGGAATATGCTCTTACGTATGGATTTAGAAATCTCCATGGGTCTGATAAGTTATGATCAATTAAAACCCATGTGATTATTTTTGTAATGTTAGATGTTATCTCTCCTGTAGCTGAAGACCGATCCAGGTTTGGATTTAAAACACACTTTTATGTCTCCAGCAATAATAATTTTGTGAGTTTTCAAGTTAGGAATGGATGGAAATATGTTTTGGATGAAGTCTCTATCATCCACATTGGCTGCATAGATATTTATCAAAATCACTTTACAATTAAAAAAATTACTAATAACCATCACATATCGCCCTTCAGGATCTGATACTACATCTGATATACAAATGAAATTGTTCTATGAATTAAGATTCCCACATCTCTCGTTTTCTTTGTATAGCTGCAGTGGAATGTTTGGGCGTTCCAGTCTCTTTGCAACTGAAACTAATCCTTGCTGATTAAGTGAGTCTCCTGCAAAAAATATTACCTTAACATTTAGACCTGTTAGGTGAGAAAATACTTTATTCCTCTTTAATTCGTGATTGAGACCTTTGACATTCCAGCTGACAAAGTTCACTGTTTGGTCATAGAGACATTGCTTCTGAACTTTTGCTATCATTTTATAATCTTAAATCAAAGTTGTACATTATTGCATATGATAGCTTAATCTTAACCCTTAAACTGCCACATACTTGGGGGTTAATGCACCCCTGGACGCCAAATACCTTTTTTGCTGCACTTTTTAAGTAAATGTCACAATTCACAAAGAAAATGTGAAATTTTAATGGAACACATATTTTTTCCATGCAAAGAGCATCACAATTACTGCACCGCTGATCATTTTACACACTTCCAATGAACTGTAAAAACTATTTAAAAAACTACTGGAACAATATGTACAAGGTGCCACTGAGGCTATTGATGAAATTCAGTAAATCACTGAGCCAACTGCGCTTTAACTGGCTGCACGCGAGCACACAGAGGTAAGGACTGATGCTTGCAGGCTAGTCTAGTGCAGCAACGGCTGAATCCTAGGGGCAGTGGTGCTGCAGTTCTGCTGGGGCCGGCAGTGGTCATGAGCTGGCTGCTCAATGAATATACGGCACTGACTCATCAGCTCCGGTATGCTGGCAAGTTCCTCTGGGAAGTGACTATAGCCGGTTGCAGCATTCAATGAATGTACATCGCCGAATATACTTGGTCCTGGCATGCAGGCACATTGCACTGGGAAACAACTTTAGACAGTGGCGGATTTCAATGAATGTTCATTGCCGAATCAATGTTGCCAAATATACTTGGCTCTGGCGTGCTTCCCAATTGCACTAGAAACCGACTTTAGCCAGTTGCGGCATTCAACAAATGTGCTTTGCCGAATATACTCGGCTCCGGCGTGCTGGCAAATTGCATTGGGAACCGACTATAGCCGGTTATCGGTGGTTTAAGGGTTAGTTTCCAATATTGCCAGGAATTATGGCTACTAAGCCTATTTTTGTGTTCTCACTTACAATTGTGGGGATGAAAAGGATAGATCAGAAATAGTTTGATCTCTTTCTCTCCTTCCCCAAACCCCCTGCACCCAAATTGGAGTTAACTCTGGGAATTTTATTGACTTTCCCAGCCAGACTCCAGACTTGAACCTTATACAGAAACCTGAAAATCATCGTACACCAATGGTTTCCATCCAACCTGACAAAGATTGAGAGAATCAGTAGACAAGAATGGCAGAAAAAATCCCTAACTCCAGAAGCAGATCAGAACAATATTATTAAAACAATAGAAAAAAATGAACAATAATGAAATTGAACAAAGATTACAAAACAAAGCCGTTTAAACAAGAGCGATAATTCCAAAAGTCAGACGAACAACAACAAGAAAGGCAATGCTCACATATTTGATGACCCACTGCTGAGTCCTCTCTTTAACTGACTGTAAAGGCAGAGGGTGGACCAGTGACATCAGGGTGGCCCCACCTACAGATGTTCTATCCACTGAGTTCAGGAAACAGACAAACATTTAAAGATAAAATATGTAAATATTAAGTTATAAACAAATAAGTGACCTTCACTTTCCCCAACCAAGCCTAATTTGCTTCATTACAATATCTCATCTACCTGACTGGGTGTAATGATGTCTGCTATAGCAAACTATTAATAAACCTTTCTCGGTAGTTTACTGGGCACCCCTTGAAATTCATAAAAATAGGATGTGGATTAGGCCTATAAATCAAGAGAGCGTAAAAGTTCATTCAGCCTGTTTTCACACCCCTGCTCTACACGAGGTTTTGTCACCATCTGATTTATTGATCTAATAAATGCAGTGTTATAGCAGACTTGGCTTTACTCTCATAAACATGAGCGCCTTTCTAGTCTCTGTTCTAACCGCCATAACCACCTGAAGGCAGTTTGGCTGTGCTGGGAGTGACGCTGTGTCCAGTTTCAAAATCGTTGTGGTCCTCCATTTCCTGGCCTTGCATTTTCCCCCACCTTCAAATCAGTCTGTGGTGCTGAGACTGTAGAAATGCATTTGCTGTAGTTATAAGTTAATGTCTCATTCCTGTTATTTCAAATAAGTGTATACTGTATATATATATATATATATATATATATATATATATATATATATATATATATATATATATATATATATATATATATATACTGTGAATAGGATTAATAATGGAAGGAAAGATGGAACAACCCAGTTTTTAGGAAGAAAGAGCAAACACTCTTATTTTACTCAGTATAGAGAAAAAAAATAATGCAGACAGTGTAATTGTGGCCATAGTGGTCCAATCTCCCCTTTCATTAACAATTCTCTGTCTTCTTGAGCAGCGTATTTGCTTCTCCAAATCTAGAATCTTTGTAAGCCCCCACCTACCAACACACAACAGAAAGTCGACCAGTAGAGCAATTGAGAACAGACAGAGAAACGCAGCTGGGGAACGGCACACAACTTGGTGGGCAGACAAACCCTGACTAGCAGAGCAATGATTAACAGCACTTCACCGGTAGTTGGGCTCCCTGAAGTACGAACATGTCGGGATTTCATGCTGCATATCTGAAAGTTGTTTTTATGTGCGGATTATCATTTATAATCTAATTTAGGCTGCATTCCTCAAGGTAACGGACTTATTATCAGCTAATTTGCATACATTTTGCACAGTTAAAGCCAACTGTCATCAACAGATTTATAAGCCTGGAGCTCCTGCAGCAAGAAAAAAACGAACAAATAAATAAGTAAAAACATGAAAGTTAATTACTTTATTTATTTGGTAAGGATTTTTATAAAAAATGACAAACTTCATAGATAGGTAGATAAATACATACAAACAGTGGATAGATAATTTTGGTATAGTTGGCAGGATAACAAACAGGCAGATAGATATGTGAGGCACTATATGATAGATAGATAGATAGATAGATAGATAGATAGATAGATATGAAAGGCACTATATATTGTAAGGATATGTAAGGCACTGTATGAGGGATACATAAGGCTTTAGTTGAGAGATAGATAGATAGATAGATAGATAGATAGATAGATAGATAGATAGATAGATAGATAGATATGTGAGGCACTATATAACAGATAGACAGGGAGATGGCACTATATGAGAAACAGATAGATATGTGAGGCACTATATGATAGATAGATAGATAGATAGATTGATAGATTGTGTCAGATGTACATTATGTATCGGAGGGTCACTTTCCGGGCTTGTCTTAGGTAAACTTTACCATCCCAGGACACCAGGCTGCACAACTGCTGACACTCTCATATATATTTTATCACTCACAGCTCAGAGAAAACACCCAATGAGGGCAACTGACTGTACCTATTCTGGTCCAGGAGGTATAAAAGCATGGCCCTGCCAGCCCTCACCTGTATTACAGGCCTCCTACCTTGAGGCTGGACCGCTCTTCAGAACCTGTAAATTTACAGCAAATAGCCAGACATTTTCTCTGTTACTATATTGTGCTACCAAGCACTTGTTATTTTCAGTTTCTTTGATTTTCAAGTAAACAGGGTGGCAAAAATGCCACCCCATCTTCTTGACTCCTGTCATTCCCCTGACTGACAATATTAGATAGATAGATAGATAGATAGATAGATAGATGTGAAAGGCACTATATAATAGATAGAAATCGTCACATGTCTGTATGTGGCCACGTACCCCTCTGCTGTGCATGTATTGTTAGTTCAATCTAAGGCACTTTGGTCACGTTGTGTAGAAGTAGATTAAATTCTGTCACCGTTTAGATCTCTAAATTGAACCTCTTCGTGAACAAAGGTTATAAAAATAAATCACTGTCAGCAATGAAAGTGTCTCCCTAGTGGATTTCTGTCAATACAGATATACAAACCGCCAGCGGGTCCAACTACTGCACTGATTAAACTCATGGGTGGTATTAAGGAGCCTCCAATTTTTCAAAACTATCTTTAGTACTAGGGTGTTGTACCGTGTTAGCCATTATGAATGTAGTGAGAAGTCAAGCAAAATGACTCCTTTTATTGGCTAACTAAAAAGATTACAATATGCAAACTTTTGAGGCAACCCAGGCCCCTTCTTCAGGCAAGTTGTATAAATATATGTATAAATATAAAGATGTATGACTTCTCAAAACTATCTTGAAAGTCTTGAAGTAAAGTTGGATATGATTGCTCACCTTCAGCGTCACCCAAAATAATTCAATTCCTTAATTTTGGCTTTTTTGACATAATTAATCTGATTAAATAGACTAAACAATTTTGAAGTGACTGTATGTCCATACATTTATTTAATTAGATTTTTTTCCAATTTTAAATACTGCCCCAGTTTCAACTCCCAGTCTGGTCATTGTTCTCCATTAAGTCCTTTTTGACTTTTTCAGGAAACTCTGAAGTGCTCCCACAACCCAAAGACACTTTTAATTATTTGGAGGCTTCAGGCAGGCCGGGCCTGTGTGGGGCTGTGAGATTGTGTCCTGTGATGGACTGCCACTTTATTTCAAGTCTGCTTCTTTCCATCCGCATTTCCCACAATTGTACATGTGAAAATATGGATTATGGAAATAGATGGACCACAGGTTTTTGAAAATAATTGTGATAAAAACAAGATTATATATTTTAAGGTTTATTGAAACTATGAATACGATCAATATGTGTACCCCACCAGAACACAGAAGTGGTCTTGAGAGATTAATCATCAGACTTCATTTGTGAATAAAATTCAGAGTAGAAGGGAATTGAAATCAGGTGTCCTGTTTCACTGTAGACTTCACCTTGGGGTTTTCCTTGTCACTTCCATTGTGTTTTATTAATTGACTTTTGCAGTTGTGTGTTAATTGAATTATCTACCCATTGACATTAATTAATTATGTTGTTAGTTGTTCATTTTTCTTTGACAGAAGAGGAACAAGACCCATAATTGGATTACATGACCAAAATGGCTCACCACAGCATCTGGGAACTTTCAAGTTTTCTTTCTGCCACAGCAGCTTTGTAGTGACATTAGTTCATTTTTGTCTGCTCTCACTTATACTGTAGCTTGTTCACTTCACACAGTGACATGAAAAGATTCAGGAATTTTGACAAAATTAGAACAATTCTTTGAGGTCAGTGGGTTTTGAGTAAGTCATAATGGTGCAGTGGTCCTTTAGGTGCCCCATCAGGATTAGAGAAGTGTCTGCTAACTACGCTGGGCCAATTATTGTGGCCAAAATGGCAGTACCTCTCTGAGATAATGTCAGAGGGGGACATTTTGGTGTCGGAGGGGAACATTTTTGTACGCTGGGTGGTTTTCTTTTTTCCTCTCATGCAAAGAAACATGTAAATCAGCGTTTCTCAACCTTTAAGTATTTGCGACCCGAGTTTTCATAACAGTTTTAATCGCGCCCCCCTCTAACATTTTTTTGAAATGTAGATGCATATTTTATTATACCTACTTAACTTTTATCGACATTTATCTAACTCTATATTTATTGTTCTAGTATCAGAATGTAGTTTAAGTTAATTTGTTTTGGATTCAACAGATTTTTTTTTCATATTTTTGTTCTCTTTTTTCACACCTTTGCGCTCCCCTTTTTGTTACTTCGCACCCCCCTAGGGGGGCCTGCCCCACACGTTGAGAACCACTGATGTAAATATTAAATGTAAAAGCCAGAAAAAGAAGGGGCAATAGGCGCCCATTGTTGGGACTGGGGTAAGAAGTGGAAAGGAAAATTTCCAAAGTAATTGTGTTACAGGTTATTGTTGATGGCTGTCTACAGGACGTCAATATTAACCTGCTTTGATTCTATTATAGCAGGGGTGTCCAACTCCAGTCCTGGTGGGCCGCAGTGGCTGCTGGTTTTCATTCTAACCCTTTTCCTAATTGTTGACCAGTTTTCACTGCCAATGAACTCCTTTTCCCTTCATTTTCATAGCCCTGTTTTTAAGGATTCAGTCCTCTCTGAACTGATTCGTTTCTACATTGAATGACAGCCAAACAGAAATGAGACGTGAAACAAGCCGACAGATGACCAGCTAAACTGGAACATCAAACTTCAGCCAGTTTCACTCCAACCAGTTTCTTAATGAGAAGGCAATTCTTGCTGTTAAATCTTTTAGGGCTAATTATTTTTTTCCTTTTGTCCCAGAGCTGAACATTTAAAAAAAAAAAACAGTTTTCTAAAAAGCAAACAAAGCAATGGTTTCACACATAAATCAACATAAAAATACTTATTTATAACAAATGTCACTCTGTTTTATGTTCCAGGAGCCTTTACAGTATGCATATTCACATTACAATATAATACAATACAGTTTATTTTTGCATAGCCCAAAATCACACAAGAAGTGCTGCAATGGGCTTTAACAGGCCCTGCCTCTTGACAGACCCCCAGCCTTGACTCTCTAAGAAGACGTGGAAAAACTCCCAAAAATAAAACCCTTGTAGGGAAAAAATGGAAGAAGCCTCGGGAAAAGCAGTTCAAAGAGAGACCCCTTTCCAGGTAGGTTGGGCGTGCAGTGGGTGTCAAAAAGAAGGGGGACAATACAATAGAATACAATACACAGAACAGAACAAATCCTCAATACAGTATAAAAATAAAAATTTTAGAAGTACGGCGCAGAATTTAACAGTAGACGATATTACATAATTTGATTTGGATTTGTTTAGAGTCCTGGAGACCTCAGCCATCAAGCCGCCTCCCCCATTTGGCCATTCCACAGCTGAAACATTGCTGGGCCAGCCAATCCAATGAAAGGACCCCTCTTTTCCACGATTCCTGCGATCCTCCATCAGGGATGACTTTACCTTAGGCAGGCAAAACAACTTGGCAGGTGGGCCGTGGCACCAAGTGCCACATTTGAGTACCGAGAAGAGAAACAGAATAGTTAGTAACAAATTCTAACTATCATCTTACTTATATTTTAGTTCTAATGACTAACAACAGAGATGCAGTCTGTACAGTTAATCAGCAGGTCTAGTCAGGGTGTGCTAAACTGAAGTAGTGAGTCTTCAGCAAGGATTTAAAAGCTGAGACCGAGGGGGCATCTCTTATAGTAGCAGGCAGACCACTCCACAGTTTAGGGGCCCTGTAACTAAAAGCTCGACCTCCCACTGTTATTTTATTAATCCTTGGAATCATAAGCAGACCGCCATCTTGAGATCTTAATGTGCGCTCAGGTTTGTAAGTCATGATGAGTTCAGACAAGTAAGCTGGACCTTGGCTATTTAATGCTTTATATGTTAAAAGGAGGATTTTGAAATCTGCCCTCAACGTAACCGGGAGCAGGATTTAAGAACTGGAGTGATGTGTTCGGATTTTCTTGTTCTTGTAATAATTCTTGCAGCAGCATTTTGGATTAACTGGAGGCTGTAGAAAGAACGATTTGAACATCCAGTGAACACCACATTGCAGTAGTCAATCCTACTAGAGATAAAAGCATGAATTAATTTCTCAGAATCCTGTTTATTTAGAAAGCACCTTAATTTCCTAACATTTTTAAGATGGAAGAAACCTGATTTGGACAACTTTGTAATATGTGCTTTAACTCTTTGAGGGCTGAATATTTTTTCCAAAACATGCAGTTTTCTGAAAAGCACCCAAAGCAAGTGTCTCGCACATAAATCTACCTAAAATATCAGTTGCTGGGTGTTCTGGCCGCCAGTTCATACTCTTGGCATGACAGTTGGCAGGAATTTGTGCGACAGTGGTGGGGACGGCAGCAGCAGTCGCGGTCACAGTGCGATGTAGTCTGGTTTGCACCTCGTGTCATTATGAGTGGCGATCTTCATTTACACAAATGAGTTTGGCACCACGATTAGCTGAAGACCAATCAGCTGAAGTTTTTGGTTTTGACCTCCAGATCACTTGCATAAGAGTCCAATTTAACGATAATATATAAGATGTTGTTTGCTTTGTGCATTTGCTTCAATCTCTCACCATATGTCGTTGTTTGCTCTTCACTACTCCCGCAAGCGTAGGGAAATCTCGGTCAAACCAACGAAGCTGACTTTCCTTCTAGAAAAGGGAGTCGATCTAAAATGTAATGGCGGGGTTTGTCACCATTTGCAGAACGACAAAAGTCGACATCCGACCCTGAAAGAGTTAAATGACATGCTAGAGTCTAAGATAACTGCTAGATTGCGGGCTGATTTAGTAAAATTAATTGGGATTCCAACTGAGTTAAATGATGACAGAATATTGTTGTGATCAACATCATTCCCTCCAACAATTAACATCTGTGTTTTACTGGTGTTTAAAGACAAGTAGTTCTCATCCATCCACTCCTTTAATTCAGTAACACAACTCATTAAAGACAACATCGGAGCAACTTCATTTGATCAAAATGAAAGGTATAACTGGGTGTCATCTGCATACGAGTGAAAATTAACATTATGTTTCCTAATGAGAGATCCCAGTGGAAGCATGTAAAGTGAAAACAGTAAAGGTCCCAGTACTGAGCCCTGCGGGACATCATATTCAACTTCTGTGTGTAGCGATGGAGTCCTGTCAGCACATTTCTGTACGTATTTTAATCGATTTGATAAATAAGAACTAAACCAAGCGAGCACGGGGCCTGTAAGCCCAACATCATTTTCTATCCTGTGCAGTAAAATCGAATGGTCAATGGTGTCAAATGCTGCACTTAAGTCTAACAACATAATTACACTATGCATATTCACATACTTATTATATAAGTGGTTGTCCCATCACTCATAAACTGAAAGGCACTTTTGTGGTAAAAAAACGGCTTGAAGTTGTCGAGTGGTTGCTAATCCGTAGTGTCCACCAGCAGGCCGCATCGTTTGGTGAAGTCCATATTGCTAGGTTGTCTCCCACAGATCGATGTCTGTGTAGTCCTTTCAGGGCGAACGTTTTCATTGGCACGTCAGCTGCACAAGCGTGTCCAGCACTACGATCAGCTGGGGGCCGATCAGCTGATGCAGACACCTAACTTTAATTTTCGATCTCCAGATCACTTGTTTTAAAATCGAGTTCAATAAGTCAGAGTCTGATTTAGCAATATTATGCAAAAGATAAATAAAGAAATAAATAATATCCAGAGAGTATTTTGCTTTGTGCATTTGCTTCTCTCTCCCGCCTAATGCTGATGTCATTCAACATATTGCTTACTCTACGCTACTCACACACATGCAAGGTTTCAACATCAAGTCAACACGTCAAATAGTCCTCTGAGCAAAGAGGGTCTACCTATAATATAATGGTGACTTTTATCAACATGTACATCTTTCTTTCGCTCTCTGCCTCTGATATCCATCCTCAATACCTTGTGACGACAAAAGTCGACATCCACCTGTGACGATGTGGGTTCTGGCTCCACGCTCCCTTTGATGTTTGGGAACCCTTGAACCCAACACCGTCGATAATGAAACCGAGTGAGCTAGTCAATGGAGGCAAATTACTGAGCAAGGGGAAGGTAAAAAGTGCAAAAGTGCTTTTATTTAAAAACCAACAAAAACAGTGTTCCATAAATAGTGCAGTTTCAATTCAAATTCTTAATCAAATAATCCATAAAAGAACGTGGGGGATAAAACCAATAAATAGAAAAACAAAAAAACACATCCTTAAAACCAGAGGTTAAAATCTTCTCTTGGAAGCAGTCTTAAAACAACAAACAAGCTCTGCTTATTTTCTGTTAGCGTCTCACCTGCTTATCCCGTTTGGGCCAAGCAGCAGGCAAGACGCTCTTTGCAGCTGCCCTCTTCTAGACACACACACGAGACTGGAGACCTCCCGATCCCTGGCTCCGGTATGGCACTCATCCCAGTCCCGGAGAACTTGGTTTCCACCAATGGCCAGGTCGCTCACGTTGGGGATTCCCACCACCAAGTCTCCCGACTTCCGCTGCCTTTCAATGGCCTCTCTGCGGCCAGTCGCCTTCCCTGGTCACTCCCGCTACCTGATCGCTCAGCGGGAGCGACATCAACACAAACACCTGGGTGTCGGCCTAACACCCAGCTTCCACGCAGCTGTCCACGGCCGATCGCTCACCACACTCACGCACCGCCTGCTTCCTCTCCTGCTCCCGGTAACCTCCGTCCTCTCCTTTCCTTTTTTCTCTCTCCATTTTTTTTTCCCCCCTCCACACCGACTCGCGCTTCTTTTTAAAACGTGAGGGGCCATCACAGCTGTAGCATTAGCCACGGCAGCAATCACGAATGTGGCAGTTCCTCACCTGTGCACACGTGAGAAACGCCCACATCGACGACTGCCCCGCTGCTCGCTACAACAACGCCCCCCCTCACAAAGCCGCCTCGGGTGCGGTGATTATTTAAAAATGGCCTTCGCTCAATGAGCTGTGGACCCATAACACCACACCACCCTAAAAGAGTTCATTAAAATCTTTATTGAATATCATGACTTAAAGATGGTAAGATTTGCATTACGTGTGACGAGGATGGACAGGATTAGGAATTAGTACATTAGAGGGTTGGATCAGGTTGGACGGTTGCGAGACAGTGATTTGTGACAGATGGGTATCAGCAAGAGTGAAAGGGAAGGTCTACAGGACGGTAGTGAGACCAACTACAGGTATGTTATATGGGTTGATGGTGGCACTGACCAGAAAGCAGGAGACAGAGCTGGAGGTGGCAGAGTTAAAGATGATAAGATTTGATTTGGGTGTGACGAGGATGGACAGGATTAGAAATGAGGACATTAGAGAGTCAGCTCAAGTTGGGAGACAAAGTCAGAGAGGCGAGATTGCATTGGCTTGGACATGTGCAGAGGAGAGATGCTGGGTATATTGGGAGAAGGATGCTAAGGATGTAGCTGCCAGGGAAGAGGAAAAGAGGAAGGCCTAAGAGAAAGTTTATGGATGTGGTGAGAGAGGACATGCAGTTGATGGGTGTGACAGAACAAGATGATGAGGACAGGAAGATATGGAAGAAGAAAATCTGCTGTGGAAACCCCTAATGGGAGCAGCCGAAAGAAGAAGAAGATTGAATATCAGGACTTATTGCTGCTTTCTTCCTGCCACAGCAGACTGTTGATTTTCTGTTTTTTCTAAGACCACCATCAAGATGTTTCGGTGACCTGAGCAGACCGACATGACCGAGACCTTCACCTTTCTTTATTTTCAGGTTAGCTGTTCATGTGGCGGCTTGTTTTGTGTCTCATTATTGTTTGGCTGCTCATTAAGGAAAAAGAAACAACTAAGGGGGTCTGAGTCACGTTAATTAAAGTAAGGCAAAACAAGTGAATCAGCAGCAAAATACAATACAATACAGTTTATTTTTATATAGCCCAAAATCACACAACAAGTGCCACAATGGGTTTTAAAAGGCCCTACCTCTTGAAAGACCCCCAGCTTTGACTCTCTAAGAAGGCAAGGAAGAACTCCTAAAAAAAAAGTAGTAGGGAAAACAATGGAAGAAACCTTGGGAAAGGCAATTCAAAGAGAGACCCCTTTCCAGGTAGGTTGGGCACGCAGTGGGTGTTAAAGAGAAGGGGGTCAATATGATACAATACACAGAACAGAACACAAGTAATCCTCAATACTGTTTAATAGTAAAATAAAAATATTACAATTACGGAGCAGAATTTAACAGTAAATGATATCACATAATAAAATTTGGATTTGTTTCGAGTCCTGGAGACCTCGGGCTTCTGTACTAATTTTGATTCCACTCCGAGCCAGGAAGAAACTGATCTGAAGATCATAATCTAAATTTCACTGGAATGATTTCTACTCATCCGGCACCCCCAGACCCCCATCCTATTTCACTTGCATTTGAACAAGACGCTACACCAGACCAGTGCGCTGGCTCTATTCTACATATAATTTTTGCGTTTTCACATGACACAACATCTTCCAGTAGCTGCCTTAAGTGTTATGTTTACTATTGTAAAAATAAGCCACAAAAATTGAATTTTCTTCAACAACAACAAAAAAGTTATTATGTGTAACAGAAAACATGATGTGACTGTCATAGGGTGGGGGCAGGTGTCCCGGCCAAGATGGGGGTTGCCTTCCATCCAGAATCAGAAACCATAACAGAAGAACGAGAGGCATTTGCCGCCTAAAGTTATATTCTCTCCCCTTACACAAGGAGGCAGCATCCCACTGGTGGGACACCCATAGGAATATCCACAGGGCAGGATAGGAATTGTAGTCCTATGCAATAGTCCTGTTGGGGTTCTTGGGTGCCACCAGTGGAGTATGACCTTTTTAATAGACTTCCACCTGATCTGTATTTCTTTAATTCTATTATTGTAAAGCACTTTGACCACAGCATTCCTATCTTGTTTTAAATGTGCTATATATATAAAGTTGACATTGACATTGACCAGGAAGTGCTTCCAGTGTGCACTGCTGTGGTACAGGAAGTTCTCTCGAGTCTGGCATTAAAGAAGCAGAGTTTCCGGTAAGAGTAGTCAGAGTTGGGAGGAGTGTGGACGAGGCTTCAAAGGAGGTGTGGAAGGAGGAAAGAGGTTTGTTCTAATAATTGTGTAACTGGGATGTGTAGTTGTGTCTGGGGTGGTTTGGGGTGATGCTACGCCTTCTGGAGGTCACAATGTAAATTCTAAAACATCAAAATAACTACAATAGGAAAGGTGTGTGTGCTCACTGATGTACTGCAGATTTAGTTCACGTCCTTTGTGTGACATGTTTTGAGACCAACACCAACGCACTGCCTGACATCTCAACCGGCACACTTTTCTTATATATTTTTTTTCTTGTACATGAGAGGGTAAAATGTCGGTGTCTGATCTGCACAACTGATGCCACCCATTGTGTTATTGTAGGCTACCGCAGTGTAAGGCTTAGTTACTTTCACATTTCCCCAACACGAACATTGACAGTTACCGGATTGTAAACTGTGCATAGGGGGCTCACATCTTTCTTGTCCTTTTGCTTGATCACAGTCATTTTGCCTGTTTTGCCATGAAGCTACTTACACTACAGTGAACCTTCGCGCAAACCAACTTCACTGGGCATTTTGCGCCGGCTCGGTGGTACAGTGCCGCATGTGTCATTTTCACTATCTGATGACCAATTCACATCGTTCTCACTATCACTTGATTCAATGAATGGTTCAGCTTCAGTTTGTTCTAAAACTGGCTTTACAGCTTCTCATATGCTTTGGATAAAGGCTCCAGCCCACTCATGAATACTGATGAGTAGCAGATCACATAGAAAATCACGCAACTCTTTTGCCATATGATGTAATTCCTTTCAGAAGATGCAGCAGAACACTGTGCAGAGTTAGGCCTAACACTGTCTATCTCATCCAAACAGCTTAACTCCAGAAACACTCGGGGTTAACCATTTTTACATTGAATTTCAAGCATGAGAGATGCTTGGGGTTCACACCAGGGAGGTTAAACAAGGTGCACACTACAGTGCTCCAACCCTTCGTTGTCTTTTCTTACCGTCGTGACCATCAATGGCGGATTGTGTGGAAAGGTTTCACAGCTTTAAATGTTTGGGAATGCTCTTCTCGGACAGACAACACCATGGGTCGCAGTGAAAAAGGCACAAATGCAACCTGTGCACAAGGCTGCTGGTGCTTTTCTATCGTGCGACCATAGAGAACTTCCTGATGTATGGTGTAATTGTGTGGTATGCTGGTTGCTCTTCAGCAGATACAAAAGCAATACATAGTGTGATGAACACTTCTCAAAAGATTGTCGGCTGTCCTCTCCCCTCTCTAGTGGAGATTGCCAACTCTAGAGCAATTAAGATCACACAAGATGGCTCTCATCCTGGTCGCTCCCTGTTTGATCTTTTGCCCTGAAGAAGGCATTACAGATGTCTCAAAACAAGGACCAGTAGATTCAGGAATAGTTTTTTCCTAAAGCAATAGCAATCCTAAATGCTGCTAAACTTTCTGGTTACACAGTATATTCTGAATCCTAGCACACTATCCATATTATTTATAGTGTCTTTGTTTTTATGGTATGCATGTGTTCCAATATTGATTTTATTGTAATCATTTCATACAAATAGATCAATTTTTACAAAAAATAGGATTGAAAACAAATCAACCCCTGGGAAAGACAGCATGGCCAACAGAGTAAAACTTAAAGCTAGTAAAAATAAATAAATTGATTAGTTTAGTAAGCGGATAAAGAATGGAAGGCATTCTTATTGTTATTCATTTATTCTTTTGTTTTCTCAGTCCATCTGCATGGTGACACAAACTATGTTTAAGCACACTGAAGCAATCGAGATGTGGGTTTACAGAAGCGTGTTAAAGAGATCATGGACGGGGAGTCTATGCAATGAAAAGAATGCATAAGGCTCTGGAAGTCTTGAACACCATCAAGAGGAGGACACTTAAATATTTTGATCACATGATGCACAATAACAAATATCAGCTGCAGCAACTGATTATCCAGGGATGGATACACGGAATGGGAAGACATCTTGGCTCCATGATTTCCAACAATGCTTCAAGAAGAGTATTGGCCTTCTATTCCATTCAGCAGTCTCTGAATTTGACATATCGTGGATAAGTTCTCCCACGGATAAGTCAGTTGTTGATTTTACAGCATAATTTCTGGTATTTTATAATGTTGGTCGTATAAGTTGAATGTGGAAAACTCACGCAATTGGCACAAGGGATTAGGATAAGCTAACACCCACCTGAGAGAGTAACAATGGAGCACATGGCCTTTTATTTCTAAGTGGATACGGCAATGCGCTGTATCATCATGTGCTCCTGATGTGCCTATGTGACCACATGGTAATATCCAAACTATTCCAGAGTAACGTTTGCACTGATTTGTGTTTTGTGTATCTCACACCCTCATACGCGTTTATCATAAGAGCATCCCTTGCATTGGATTGTTTGATCAGAAGAAAATATAAAGCTGGTTTTAAATTAAACTTGGTGAAAGAAATTGGTAACTGCGCTGTTTGAGGGACAGCCGGCGTTTCAGTCTGGCCAGGACGTCCCTCAACTAAAAGAGAGAGCCTTTTTAGGACACTACATCCCCCGGGATGCTAGATGGCAGCTCCCCTGGAATGAAATGGTTCCCAGGATTCCCGCAGGGCAGTCCGGAGTCCGGTTCTTCAGCCCTGTTGGGTACTGTGGGTGCCGCCAGGGGGAGCTAGCCAAGAACCCGGGGGATTATTATGGTGACGTTAATCCCGGAAGTACTTAGGAGTCGCAAGGTCAGAAACCGGCAGTACTTCTGGGACATCTGAGGAAGGCGTTTTGACCTGGAAAAGGAATACTCCCAGGACAAGGACTATTTAAAGGACTGTGGGAAACCCAGCAGGAAGAGCTGAGACTGAGCTGCTGGGAGTTGGAGGATTATGATTATTGTGATTATTGTTTATGAGTATTGTGGAGTGGAGGGTGCTTTGTGCACGTTATTGTATTAATAAATCCAAATTTGGACTTTTATCTGGTGTCTGGCTGTGCACCGACAAAAGCGCGATAGACATATGCGCCCTGACAAAACCGCGACGGACAAATGAGCACTGACAAACCCGCTAACTGGTTTTCGACAAATGCACGCCGACAAAATCGCCACGTCAAAATCGCGAGAGAGGCCAAGAGAGTGGGACGCGTACGTGCGAATTACGTACACATTATGTGCTAGGTTATAACTGTTATAACTGCTGATGGCATGCCGCAAACAAATAACTCAGTCGAGGGTTGGCATAACTCGTCGTATACAAAGCGGAATTACCAGCAGTCAGGCAGCCAGCAAATCTAAATACGCTCAACTATCAAGATGTCTTACTGCAATTTATTCATCCTACATATGCAGGGCGAGATCTTAAGGACTATCTGCGTGCCGTGTCTCATAATATTGACTTCTAAAATAAACATTATTATATATACTTTAAACTAGTAATTCATATTTAATGAAACTTTTGCGATTTTGTCGGCGCAATTTTGATGCCACATTTTAATCAGCGCTATTTTGCCGGCGCTCATATGTCTATCGCGCAAATGTCGGGTCACTGTGTCGGGCGTCTGATCTGAGGGTTCAGCACCCCCAATCTACCACAGCTGCTGCAACAAAATTTGATGTGTCTGAGAAACTGATGGTAAGATTGGAGGAGGCAAGAACATCTAAAAAGAAAAAAATGAAGTGTCGCATTTTTGAATGGGCATATAAGTCGGGGTCTGATTTTATGATCGATTTTTCAGGTTTCAAGACCTGACTTATATGTGAGCATATACAGTGACCCTAATGTATTACCATAAATGGCACCAGAAGAACAATAAGAGGAGTAAGCTTGGAGTGGTGCCCATTAGATTAGATCAGTGCCTTTAAAATGAAAAGATTTGGAGGGTATGCATATGAGCCAAAGGCACCAATGAACACAGGAGTCTACCCTGATCCTCTTTAGGGAATGTCACTGTAGGTTCCTTGTGATGTTTAAGGATTTCTCCAGTGCCCACTTCCTCTGACCCAAATCATGCCAACATGCCTTGCCCCATTTGGGGGGTCATTCCCATCACCCCCCTACTGTTTCTGTGGGGTTTCTTCCATTGCCCCCTCTTCTTCTTGCTCTGACTCTTGATCTGAAATGCCCCAGTTGGATGGCACACTCCCTGGCACACTGCTGGAGATGTTTAAAGACAGCTGGAGGATTTTTTTTCTCTCCCTTTCTGATTTTACTACGTTGTGGTGAAGTGTACTTTTTAATAGATAATATGTATGCATGTCTGGAGAGTTTTTTTTGTACTTAGTACAAGAGCCTTATTAAAACTGAAAATTTGCATTTGCTAATTATGTCAGCATAAAATGAACCCCTGTGAGCTAATTATAGGATGCAATGTCTATAAAAAATTATCCAGACTAAAGCATTTGGCCTCTAAATAACAGATATTTGTTTAATTACATTTTTTTTTCAGTATATAAGAAACTTCTTTGTTTTCACCAAAAACCGCCTCATGCAAAGGTGGGGTCTGGCATCCTAAAGAAAAGCAGGACCACCCGTGTACCTGATGGATGCAATTCCCACTCACAAAGTGTGCATTTATTTGCACATATATATAATCATCCCGGGACAACACATTTAGACACACTTTTACACACACTTGGATGCACATATAAATAAAAACTCAAACACGCATGAGCATCAGAGGGGCACCTTCAAGGCATGCAATACTCCGCCAGGGAGAGAGGGGGCACTGCCACTAACACTGTCTTTTTTTTTTCCTCTACAGTCGTGAATTTGCCCAATTTAATCTCACCCCTTCTGTGCTAAAGGCTGTAAGAATCCAACACCCCTCAATGTCGGTGTCTCATTTGGCCGTATGAATCGCACAAGAGTCACATAAGTGAAGCAGAGGAGGCCATTATTTGTTAGACGATGTGCCCTCAAGCATGGGAGTGGATGCCAGCTCTGTGCATGCCATGGGTGCTGTAGGCCTGGTGCCCCCGGATAAGGACAAAAAGCCACACCGTCCCACCTCATTGATTAACACGTGAGCCTGATATCCATCCATCCATCCATTATCAAACCCGCTATTTCCTAACTACAGGGTCACGGGGGTCTGCTGGAGCCAATCTCAGCCAACACAGGGCGCAAGGCAGGAAACAAACCCTGGGCAGGGCGCCAGCCTATCGCAGGGCATGCACACACACACACACACCCACACACCAGGGACAATTTAGGATTGCCAATGCACCTAACTTGCAAGTCTTTGGACTGTGGGAGGAAACCAAAGCGAGCCTGATATCTAAATATATAAAAGCCAAATACCAGCGACTCACTCATCATGAAATCTCCTGAACCATGAGGACCTGGGACTTGAAATTTGGAATGTAGGTTACCCTTGGCCCATAGGTGCTCGTTAAGAAAAGGTTTTAAAAATTTCGTGGTCCAAGCACGTTCTGTCTCTATGTCTGTCTGCTTTATGTCTGTCCACTTTTCACGAGAGAATTACTTAACGGATTTAGATCTGTGCTGTTTTCTATAATTTGCTTGAACTTTCCAGTTGATTTTGTGACTTCTCTTATCATGCTAAGTACCATAGTTCGCTTGCAGTACCGATTTATTTATGCAAATCCAAGAGAGTGGCTGTGGGCCGAGAGCAGGGGGTCGGGACCTCCTCACTCATGTGGCAGCCTCTGTTCGAGTCGCTCTACCTCTCGCCACGTGTTGGAGTGCACCTTGCCTCCACTTAGCTAGCGATTCCTGTTTGTTCAACAGACATTATCATCTACAGATTGTCAAGAAGTAATGTTTGACGTTTTTGAGAGAGAGATCAGAGCTCCATGTGTTTTAGACGCTAGCTGCTGATTGCCAGAGATATCACAGCCATGTGTTTTTCTTTCCATGCAGGGAACACTTTCCCGTCAGAGCTGAACACAATCAGATACAGTGCCAGCGTCTACTGATTTTTAAAGTTTGTCCTGTTTCATTACTATGTGGGCGAAGCCATGAGGTACAGCTAGTCTTCCAATTAAAAAAAAACAATCCCAGATGACCGGAATGGTTAGGAGTGACCTGCAGGAATTTTGCTCACTTGCAGTACCGCTGAGGCTTTTTTAGATGGGAAATGCAAATCATTACAGAGGAGCGCATCCTCGATCCAAGACATTCTTCAGATTTCTCATCTCTCGCTGCAGTGCAGGCTGGAATCGGACCCATCCGTCAAAGAGTGAGGGTACCGTCTGTGCAGATGTGCCCGCTGGTGCTTTTTCTCTTTTCTTTTTGTTTTCGGTTGGTATTGTTTCACTGGCTGAAAACCAAAAACAGAACAAGTCTCAAAGGCCTGACTGTTAAGATTCATTTTGGCTGATTATGTCTTTTTTTTATTTGCTCAAGGCTACACCAATAAACCAACCCATTCATCCATTTCCTTAACCCGCTTATCCTGAGCAGGGTCACGTGGAAGCTGGAGATTATTACAGCAAGCACTTGGCAGGAGACAGGCACAATCTGGACAGGACATTGGGTGACCACACATACCCACTGATGGCGTATTTTCAGGATTTTCTTTCCAGTACCCGTTCACATGCACCAGTTGGTGTTTAGATCAGGGCCAGCCATTAGGCACCAACACTACTCCTTGAAACCCCACCACTACCCCATCTACCCCCTGGAGATATATGAAGAACCCCCTCACCGATTATTTGTTTCGTATCCGATCTCCTTTCCATTCATTGATGTGATGACGAGGGCATCGATCTCTTCCCTCGTCCTTTGTCAATTTCAATTATGGATCTGACCTCTTGGATCTAAAAGAGGGAGGATTCTTATTTGGAAGTCTTATTTTGGGTGCTTGCAACCAACACTGCCTAGAGGTGCACAGTAGTTTGTCAAACTGGGGAACTGTGATGGAAATGAGCAACACTGAGGCCCCACGAGGGTCTGTTCTGGTCCCATTCCTCAACAGATTTTAAATATTGTGACCGCTGCCACTAGGGAATGCGGCTGCTCTTCAGAGATTCCCTCCTCTTCCGTGCGGATCGGCTACAGGCCTGCGGGCTTCCCATGTCATGTGCTCGAACATTTAAAAGACCGAGCCACATCGGTCCTAATGTCTCACTCTCCTGTCCTGTCTCCCCGAGACCCCCTCACTGTTCCCGAGCCACTGTACCCACTTGAAGAGGAAGACTTTGTGTTCTTTTGACCTGTAGTAGGAGGCCAAGCCCTCACATTTAACATCTGTTTCCTGTGAGGGCAGACCACCTCTGTAAGGGTCTTATGTTTTGTATCTGCCAGTACAGCAATCAAGTTTTTACTCCTCGGAAAACCTTCTCTACTCTCCTGTGCAACTTTGTGACCCAAGCGTGACAATATAAGTCAGACTTTTGCCACATGCAGAAGTACTCTGATGATACAACTATTGTGGCATGTATAAGGAATGGGCAGGAAGGGGTATACAAGGATCTGATTGGAACTTTCATTGACTGCAGCAATAAGAACTGCCTTGTTCTGACCAAAATGAAGAGCAGTTTGAAAGATATGAACGTGAAGAGGCTGGACAAGCTGGTGAAGAAGGTGCTGGGCTTCTGTGGACTCACTGGAAATTGTGGTGGAATAGTGTATGGGGATATGGAAGATAATGTAACTGCTGGCAAGCTACTAAGGGTTAAAAGCTGACAAAGCTGTTTTGCTCTAACGGCAGGTTATTCATACAGGCCTCTGTCATAAGACAGGGTGCAGTGAGCTGACCGAGGACAACTTCCTCTTTAGGAACGCGTCTGCTAGACACGGGAAAGATGACCTTTCCTTCTTTGGGGGCCCCTCTGATACGTACACAAAAAAGAAATGGATGGCCGATTTGCACAATATAAAATGAAAATGCTTAGATGCTGTTTCATGAGTAAGGGGGAGGAAGGAAAATGAATATAAAAAAGCCGACCGAGTATTTTAACTCGCTGTATTTGAGTGTGGAATCACAGTTCTACAGCAGCTGATCGGAAAGCTCTACAGCGGATTGTGTCGAGGGCGCAGAGGATTATCGGGATACGGCATTTAACCTGGAGAACATTTATAGCACACTCTACCTCAGCCATGCCACAGTCTATTTGAACTTCTCCCATTCCGGAAACACTTCAGAGCCTTTACTGTAGGGACTTTGCGGTTCAGAAACAGTTCCCGGTAGAACTGTTTGTGCTTAGAATTACAATGACCTCACTGTAAACTTGCAATACAGTTTTAATATTGCACAACCTGAGCCACTTAATGAACCAGCTGAACTGTATGTACAACCCCAATTCCAATGACGCTGGGACGTTGTGTAAAACATAAGCAAAAACAGAATACAATGATTTGCAAATCCTTTTCTACCTCTATTCAATTGAATACACTACGAAGACAAGATATCGAATGTTCAAACTGATAAACTTTATTGTTGTTTTGCAAATTTTCACTCATTTTGAATTTGATGCCTGCAACACATTCCAAAAAACCTGGGACAAGGGCAGCAAAAGACTGGGAAAGTTGAGGAATGTTCAAAATACACCTGTTTTGAACATTCCACAGTGAACAGGTTAATTGGAAACAGGTGTTTGTCATGATTGGGTATAAAAGGAGCATCCCTAAAAGGCTCAGTCGTTCACAAGCAAGGATGGGGCGAGGTTCACCACTTTGTGAACAACTGTGTGGGCAAATAGTCCAGCAGCTTAAGAACAACGTTTCTCAGTGTACAATTGCAAGGAATCTAACAATTTCATCATCTACTGTCCATAATATCATTGAAAGATTCAGAGAATCTGGAGAAATCTCTGCACGTAAGCGGCAAGGCTGAATACCAACACTGGATGCCCGTGACCTTCGATCCCTCAGGCGGCACTGCATTAAAAACTGGCATCATTCTCTAAAGGATATTACCACGTGGGCTCAGGAATACTACAGAAAACCATTGTCAGTTAACACAGTTCATTGCTACATCTACAAGTGCAAGTTAAAACTCTACCATGCAAAGCGAAAGCCATATATCAACACCACCCAGAAACACCGCCTGCTTCTCTGGGCCCAAGCTCATCTGAGATGGACTGATGCAAAGTGGAAAAGTGTGTCGTGGTCTGACGAGTCCACATTTCAAATTGTTTTTGGAAATCAATAGACGTCGTGTCCTCCGGGCCAAAGAGGAAAAGGACCATCCGGATTGTTATCAGAGCACAGTTCAAAAGCCAGAATCTGTGATGGTATGGGGTGTGTTAGTGCCCATGGCATGGGTAACTTGCACATCTGTGAAGGCACCATTAATGCTGAAAGGTACATACAGGTTTTGGAGCAACACACTCTGCCATCCAAGCGACGTCTTTTTCAGGGATGTCCCTGCTTATTTCAGCAGGACAATGCGAAGCCACATTCTGCACGTGTTACAACAGCATGGCTTCGTAGAAAAATAATGTGCGGGTAATAGACTGTCCAGTCTGTAGTCCAGACCTGTCTCCCATTGAAAATGTGTGGCGCATTATGAAGCGCAAAATACGACAACGGAAACCCCGGACTGTTGAGCAACTGAAGTTGTACATCAAGCAAGAATGGGAAAGAATTCCACCTACACAGCTTCAACAATTAGTGTCCTCAGTTCCCAAACGCTTATTGAGTGTTGTTAAAAGGAAAGGTGATATAACACAGTGGTAAACATGCCCTGTCCCAGCTTTTTTGGAACGTGTTGCAGGCATCAAATTCAAAATGAGTGAAGATTTGCAAAACAACAATAAAGTTTATCAGTTTGAACATTCGATATCTTGTCTTTGTAGTGCATTCAATTGAATATAGATTGAAAAGGATTTGCAAATCATTGTATTCTGTTTTTATTTACTTTTTACACAACGTCCCAGGGCGGCATGGTGGCGCAGTGGTAGTGCTGCTGCCTCGCAGTTAGGAGACCCGGGTTTCCTCCCTGCGTGGAGTTTGCATGTTCTCCCCGTATCTGCGTGAGTTTCCTCCGGGCGCTCCGGTTTCCTCCCACAATCTAAAGACATGCAGGTTAGGTGGATTGGCGATTCTAAATTGGCCCTAGTGTGTGCTTGGTGTGTGGGTGTGTTTGTGTGTGTCCTGCGGTGGGTTGGCACCCTGCCCAGGATTGGTTCCTGCCTTGTGCCCTGTGTTGGCTGGGATTGGCTCCAGCAGACCCCTGTGACCCTGTATTCGGATTCAGCGGGTTGGAAAATGGATGGATGGATGGATGGACAACGTCCCAACTTCATTGGAATTGGGGTTGTACATGTATATTGCATTTATGATTTCATATTGCATATTTTGCATTGTTTTTTATAATACTATTATTATTATTATTGTTATCATTTTTTAGGGAAATAAGTTTAATGAGGATTTGCATTTTGAATCTCATTGCACCATATAAAAACAATAAAGGAATTCAATTCAACAGAAGAGATCGAATATTTACAGAAAATGACGACGAACTTCTAAATCGATTTAGATTTCCAAGAGCTGTCCTCTTGGAGCTCTGTCCTGTTAGAATACTAGGATGTACACTTGATATCATTTTTCAGACGAAATGCATTAAAGTATGTATATGACATTATACAGATAGCATTTTTAACTTAATTTAAATAATATATATTGTTAATAATTAAACATGTGGGGGTGCGGTGGACAGCAGTAGCAATGAGCTGGTGCCCCATTCAGGGACTGCTCCTGCCTCGCACTGTATGCAGGCTGGGACAGGCGTGACCCTGGATGGATAGATGGATGGGATAATTGAATATGTACTACGAAGATATTTCAATATTCCCTAAAAGTTGTAAGCTTTATAGATGGCTTGACATTTATTACAGAGCTTATTGTGTGGCGATTGGTTACTTGGAGAAAGAAAAGGAAGGACAGGAATTGGGAAAGAAACAGTACTACTGCAATAAATTATTTCATCGAAGGTCACGCACGGTGCAGCAAGCTTCTTGTGGGAAGCAGGAACAGTCTCAAGACGGGGCGCCAGCTCATCGCAACCACTGTGCCACCGTGTTCCAGACGTTAACCAAGAGAACTTCATCAAAAGAAGATTCGACTATCTGATTGCTGAGGGATGACTTCATATAACGCCATCACATGTTATTTTATTTGTATGTTTGTCAACTAAAAGTGCTGTAATTGTACCAGCCTGTTATTCCTTGGATGACCACAGGGCACAGATTGCCTGAATTGGATAAGTGTGTTATAAAACAGATGGGTGGATGATCTCCAACCTAATAAAAGCTGAAGAGTCTTAGCAGAGCTCTCCTGACACTAGAATCCCTATCTGAAAAAAACACATGCCTGTAATTACAGGTTTATATGGGAAAAGGCAAGGGGAAAAAAAGGAAAATAAAACCTTATAAGATTTTTTATAAGAATTAAAGAAAGTGTGATTTGAATTTCCTGGCATTTCCAGATAAATTGGCAGTGCTGCCAAGTAAAACAAATAAAGAAATTGAGAGTAAGTATGGCACTCTTCTAGCAGTGTGGGCCTAATCAGCGTGGCGTTGGACAGGTTTGCACAAATTTCTAGTTAAGGCTGATCTACAGCTGTGACCCCTTTACCAGGCTGGCATCCCTGCAATGATTTGGCCAAGACCTGTGCCAGTGCAGCTGCAAGCCCCTACCTTCTTAATCAAAGCCATTAGGCTGATGGGAGATGCTGTGTCTGCCCCTCTGGCTTCTATTGCTGGCTTGGCTTGGGAATTTTATTGTCCAGAAGCTGGCTGACCGCTCTGGTGAAGGACACTGTTTTCCTGTGTCTCACTAAACTAATTAATGTGTTTGATGATCTCAGAAATAATGTGACATCAGCTCTTGTATCATCAAATGAATACCAAGCCTCTCCAATATGACCATTCTATGTTCTACAGTACAGTAATTGGCTAACAAATGTTTTGATTTGAGCAAAATGGTTATCAAGGTAAACTGTCCATTTATCAGTAAGTATGAGTTTACTGATGAGTTTGTGAGTCCAGAAATGAGCCTCCTGCACAGAGTTGCTGGGGACACCATCTGCGAGTTCAGAGATATGCATATCTGGACTGAGAGGAGGCCAGTAGAGGTGGTTTTGGGGGTCTTGTTAAGATATGCACTGGGTGCCTCCTACGTTCACATGTACAAAATACAGCACATTCCGGAAAGCAGACCCAGAAAAAGGGATTAAATATCTTGATTGTCCTGGTATCTTCTAGGTAGTCCTTTCAAGAGTAGGAAGAAGATGTTTGGCTGACCACTCGTCCAAAGGCTACTGTTTACCTGTTTCTCACAAACCTGATTAATGTGTTTGGTGATCTTAGAAATAATAACAGGCAAGCACTTGTATAATTAAATGGAAGAACAGGTTATCAGGCCAACTCAGAATTTGCAACCATGATACCCACCAGGAAAAGCAGTAGTCCAGAAAAAGTAAGGGTTACTGCTGCTAATGTTCCAGGATCTCGGGCAGTGCCAACATACAACAATCACAGGATTCAGAGTTGTAATTATTTAGAGGCCTCATAGAATACACAACAGTGACTGTCTGTCACCACATCTGATGGTTAACAGGGATAACAACTGCAGCTCTGTAAAGGTGTCATCTGATTTGCACCCAATTTGGCTTGGATGTTGTGCATTAACATCACCATTAAGGATCTGACCTAAGGTTTAGCACAAGACACGTGGTGAAGGTGAAGTCATTAAGTAATGGTGTGGGTAGAGTAGAGGGTTGATTCTGTCATGCATGTTGCCAATTGCTTCCTCGAGAGATAATGTCATTGAATGAGAACCATATTGCTGTTTTCACAGTTCTCTGACTTGGGTTCGGATCAGTAGCACATACGTGGAGCGCCCATTTCTCTGACATGTTTCTACTTTTCATGTCCTCAGTCATATTTTTACCAATGAAATTGATGTTATTTTCCTACGGAGTCATTTCAGAAAAAAACATTGACTGCTGCAATCTGGACTTTAAACCACCCTGTATACACAGTATGTACTGTATATGCCATTGTACTGAATACATATATATATATATATATATATATATATATATACAGTATATATATATATATGTGGCAGGGAGCAGCCCTGGACAGTGCAATACCTTCCCCTGGACACTAGATGGCCGCCCCCCTGGGTTGGAGCAGTGCCTCCGTTTCCCGCCGGGCTCCATGAGAAAATATAGAAATGAAACACCTTGGCACAGGAAAAAGGTTTGGGGCCGCCATTCATATACCTGAATAAGACTAGTGTACAGATCGAGTCCAAAACAGAACTGAGTTCACAGAAGAAGGTTGTCTGGCTCTAAAGGCAGGTGGGCTGTACTGACATCAGCAGGCCCGGAACAGGAAATGACATCATCAGGCCTAGGCAGAATTTCCCGTGTTTGGTCTGCAGGATAAAAGAGAAAGGTTTATTGCACCCTGACACCCTCTGGCCTGGCATGGAATTACCTTCTTTTGGTCCTTCTAGCTGGCATGTGTGACAATATATATATATATAAGGAGGAGAATTTATTACCCAGATGGGAGATCAGAGCAGAACGGCAAATGAATTACTTAGTGGTATGGAGAAATAACTTTGTGCCTGGCCAGTATCATTTATTGGATGGACTAACAGAAGCACGCTGGGTTGTGTGAAGTGGAATCAATCATCAATAACAGAGCCGTCACAAAGACATCAAATGACCCAAATGATTTGGAGGCACTCACACCCAATCACTTGCTGTTATTGAAGACATAACCCAGCGTGCCTCTTGGACTCTTTTCGATAAAGGACCAGTACATTCAAATTTACTGGAAGCAAGTTCAATATATGGCCGATTTGTTTGGGAAAAGATGGTGTCATACATGGGTGCATGGGAGGCAGCTAAAGGGCTCGAAGGAATTCCATGCCAGACCAGGGGGTGGCGATGTGCGCTAATCCTTTGTGTCTTTTCACTGCAGACCCGTTACAGGAAATTCCCCATGGCCACCATGACGTCACTTCTGGTTAGGAATCCAATGATGTCACTTCCGGTCCAGAGGACACCACTTCCAGTCACAAGCCCAATGACATCACTTCTGGTCCAGAGGACGTCACTCACGTGTGCATGGGAGGCAACTAAAGGGCTCGAAGGAAGGTAATTCCATGCCAGACCAGGGGGTGGCGATGTGCGCTAATCCTTTCTGTCTTTCCACTGCAGACCCATTACGGGAAATTCCGCCTGGCCTTCATGACGTCACTTCTGGTTAGGAATCCAGTGACGTTACTTCTGGTCATGAGCCCGAAAGAATACCTGCCAATACTTCAAAAACGTCAACATTGTAGATGATGCAGGAGTGGTGCCGCATGAAATGTAGAAGAACTGCTGGCTGATTAGAGTTCTGTGTTTCAGATAAGGTGGGCTGACCCACAGGGACTTGGGCCCAAAAGGCGCCGCCATTCGCTGATGCAGCCACAGACCGCACCCCCCCACCAAGACCCTCAATTAGAATGTTTCATCGTACGAGTCTTCTAATAAGATAAGGTCATTTGTCAAGTTATTTCCCGCTAATCACGCTTTGTTCGCCCGAGAACAGTTTGAGGCAGATTTCCAGCAGTTTCACAAAAGAGTACAATTTGCATACTCTTGAAGTCGAAAGACATTTTTAGCGAGCAGGCTTTCCTTCTCTTTTTTTTTTTTAAATCCTTCAGGTCCATAAATCTAAAGATAATGAGATCAGACTGATAATTGTTACAAAACATGTGGAATGGTTTGCTTGAGTCAGGTTTATGAAACAAAAGAAAAAAAAAATTGCACATTAGCGTGTTGGTCAATTTGGCATGAAATGAAGAATTTGCCATTTTTGTTATTCCTTTTTTTTCTTTTCCATTTTGGGTAGCTGCTCATAACGGCATTTCAAAACACTTTAGTTAGACTGTAGACTGGAGTAATGACCCCCACCGGCAAATCCCGCTTCTAACACGAGTTTTATGGCTCTTTCTTTTACTCTAATTTGACTTAATCAACTCAAAAAGAGGAACGAGAGAAAGCAATTTTGCTCTTTTATTGAACACTTAATTCTATAAAATGGGTTACATTAAGAAACAGAGTGTGTCAATTGGTAAGAAACGAAAAAAAAAAAATGGGACTAGTCAACTGGCGCAGGCTGCCCACCGTCAGACAGCCTACATTTCACCCTTAGTGCCAGCTGTACCCTCCATTATTGGGATGTCTGCCCATCTAAAGCTTCTCCAGAAATACAAAGTGGACGTTGTCTAACCACCTCCTGGCAGAGGAACAGTCACTGACACTAAAGGGATGTAAGAAAGAGTGAAAATGTGGAAGCAGGCACTGATTGCAGGGTCTTGACGCACCCACCACATGACAAACCACCTCAGGATCTCAAATTAGGAGCCGAGTGCAGCCGTGCAATGGGTGACACCTTAGCACCACACTAGTTTGAATGGAATTGAACAGCAGCTGGCGTGCCAATCCTGCCACCAAGTTGGAGGACCTGCTGCAGGGCTGCACGCAGTGTAACGTCATACCCAGGATGGAGCAATTGCAGGTTCAAGCGCCCAACAGAGTGGACATACTTCTGGCATTTGCAGGATTAAAACTGGCAGCCTTCCAATTGCCAGCACATATGAAAAGAAGCACTTTTCATGTTGGCACTACCCGACAGAGTCACATATGGTTCACCAACAAAAGTGCGATAGACATATGCGCCCTGACAAAACCGCGATAGAGAAATGAGCGCCGACAAATCCGTTAAGTGGTTTTCGACAAATGCTCGCCGACCTAATCGCCACGACAAAATTGCGAGAGATGCCAACAGAGTGGGACGCGTACGTGCGCATTATGTACACATTATGTGCTAGGTTATAACTGCTGATGGCATGCCGCGAACAAATAACTCAGTCGAGGGATGGCATAACACCTCGTATACAAAGAGGAATTACCAGCAGTCAGGCAGCCAGCAAGTCTAAATACGCTGAACTATCAAGAAGTCTTGCTGCAATTCTTCCTACATATGCAGGGCGTGATCTTAAGGACTATCTGCGTGCCATGTCTCATAATATTGACTTCTAAAATAAACATTATTATATATGACTTAAACTAGTAATTCATATTTAATTAAACTTTCGCGATTTTGTCTGCGCGATTTTGTCGGCTTGATTTTGACGGCGCGTTTTAATCGGCACTATTTTGTTGGTGCTCATATGTCTATCGTGCAAATGTCGGGTCACAGTCACATATAGCCTCAGTAGAAATAAGTGCAATGCACTTAATGATTGAAGTGGCATGGTGGGCCAGTTATTAGTGCAGTAGAGCTTTGTCAATATGGGGTCTGTGGGGTAGAGTGCTAGGACTTTAAGGACCTTCAGAACTTGACATTGGTCTTTCTTTTTGAGAAACTGGGTCGATTGGATTGGCAAGCGTCATTGGGCTAAATGGAATGTTCTTCTCAAAATGTTCCTAATGTTCTAATACTCTAATAGTCGGCTAGTGTCACCCATTCATGGTTTTGCAGATTCCCTAGGGCTCTGTCCAACTTGTGGGAATGGACATGTTCTCCCTGTGCCTGTGTGGAGTTTTCCATGGTTGTGGAAGCATTAAGATGTTTCATGAAAGGGGTGGCATGGAGCCACAACAGTTAGTGCCGCTGATTCCTAGGCCTTCATCTGTGCAGAGTTTGCTTGTTCTTCCTGTATATATGTGTAGGTTTCTTCCAGGCACAGAAGACATGTCATCTTAACCCCTTGTAGACAATTGTTGCTTCAAACCGCTTCTGCCCTGAATGCAGCTGAGGTGGGGGTATGTATTCCGCCAATGCCATTTGATGCGTATTCAATAAATACCAAGAATCGTATTGGAAGCACTGGTCACACCATCTAGCAGTCCTGGTGGAAACTACATCCATCTGATGGAAGTGAAGTGTTGGTGTGGCCATGCACATGGATTTTGGCTGCTAATTTCGAGAAATTGTCCAAATTTGAGATATGTTGTGCTAAGATAAAAATACGTGCCAGCTTATTGTTTGCTTGTGTGCTACATTCAAATGAACAGTCTCCACTTAAATTAGCATCTGCTTGTCAGCAGAAACACAAATAATTTCTTTTATTATATCATTTGTAAATAAATGTGGGCAACAAGGGGTTAAAACATTTCACAAAAGAGGACCACGTGGTGGTGCAGTAGTTAGCCCCGTTGTTTCACTATCTCCATAGAAATAAGCAGTGCAATGCCTTTAATTAAGGGATTGGCCTGGTGGGGTAGCCGTTAGTGATGCTGATTCCCATTTCAAGACCAGTGGAGCTTTGCTGGGCGGAGTTTGCACATTTTTCCCATATTTGTGTGTTTTTTTGTTTTTCCCTATGGTTGAAAAAGAAATCAGATATCACGCCTTTCATTAAATGGGTGGCATTGAGGTGCAATGAGGTTAGTGCTGCTGATTCACAGTTCCAAAGGGCTTTGTATATTGGTTAATGGAGAATCTGCTCCAGATAAGAAGGTTTAGACAATGGATAAATGGATGGATGGATGGATGGATGGATGGATGGATGGATGGATGGATGAGGTCAGGTGTACAGAGTATAGTGAAATTCTTACTTGCATGGTGCTAATCAACATGCAACACGTCAGCCCCCTCTGGCTCCAGGATAAAAGACAATAACAACCTCACCTCGAAACCTTATGAAGTTCACCTAACAAATCACTAGGAGCAGGTCCTCTCCTTCCTTTAAGGAAGGATAAATACTTCACATATCTGCACTGGGACACCCTTTAGGTGGAATTAGGTAAAATGGTGGAATAGATGGATGGATAAATATTATTCCATGATATAAGATTGGGCAGATCCAAGTAATTATAGGCCAGTAAGCTTAATGTTAATCAAAGGTAAATTCATGAAAGGAATTATCAAGGAGAAGATCCAACAGAACACATCAAGAGCAGGAGGAGTGAGAATGGGTTCAGACGAGGGAGGTCATCTTTCACTAACGTGCAGGAATTCTATTGAGGAAACGACAAAAGGTTGCAATCAGAGAGGTGCCTGTCATATTAATTATCTTGATTTTCAGAAAGAAGTTGATAAGGTCGATTAGGTGACATAGGAGGCGGTCTGGGGCGTTATCATGTGAGGCACAGCATTTATGAAGGTTAAGGGGGCAAGTGCTCCGGACACTGAGTTGGAACAGCTGGGTCTTAAAAGTATGGTACACAGAGGGGCGCCTGTGATGCTAAGACATGTGCGCACCGTACACTATGGGGGTATCGGGTCGTTCGTCAGCCTACGATGATAATGAGTGGGCGATGTTAATGAAAGTAAAGCGAAGAGGGAAACACAAATCAAACTCTCTATAAAAGTAAAAGTGGGCACACAACGTTCACCAGCAGACGCGCGTTTCTTGAAGCTCCCGGTCTACAGAGAGATGCTGTTTGTGCTCTTGGAGGGTTGCATACTCTGGACACGGACAGGGGGATACTCAGGTTGTCGAAGCCTAATAATGCCTACTGCCAACTATTGGGCCACGTCCATCAAGCCCACCCAGGACTCAAAAAGGGCTTCAACGACTACTGGATAAGGTACGACATAGAACAAAAGAAACAGAAGTTCAGGTAAAAAATTGGCTCAAACACAAAAATCAAAGAATTTCGCTTGTGGGAAACCTTATCAGATTTAAGTGATGTTAAAAAGTAGTGTCTGTCGGGGGGCCAATGCTGGGACCACTGCTCTTTGCAATATACAGAAATGATCTGAAGAAGAATACCAATAACACACTGGCTAGGTTTGCAGATGATACCACTCTACTTGAAAGAGCAGATAATGAAGCATCTTTACAGAAAGACTTGGGCAGTAAGTTGTATTTAAGTAAACACCAAGTATTACATGTATGAAATAAAAATGTTAGACTTGAATACACAATGGGGAGGTCTGAAACATGAACATATGCCTTATGAGATGGACCTAAGAGTCATGGTGGACTCATCAGTATCAACATCCAGAGAGTGTGTAGAAGTGACCGAGAAGGCTAACAGTGTTTCTGGTTATAAATCACGATGTGTGAAGTACAAGTCAAAGGCAGGTTAAGATTAAGTTACATAACACACTAGTGAGGCCTCACTTGGAGTCCTGTGTGCAGGTTTGGTCTCTGGTCTACAAACAAAGACACAGCAGTGCTAGAGAAAGTCCAGATGAGAGCGACCAGGCCGATTTGGGATTCAGGAGAGCTCTAAAAATATGAGGAGAGGATGAGGAAGATGAACCTTCTCAATTTAAGCAAATGGATATTAAGAGGAGACCTCACTGAAGGGTTTAAAATTATGAAGAGGAATTAGTCCAGTGGATCGAGACGGTGACGTAAAAACCAGTTCAACGAGAACACGGGGACACAGTTGGACAATTGTTTAGGGCAGATTTTGCACCAATATGAGAAGGCTGCTCTTCACACAGAGAACCAAAGACACATGAACAACGTTACAGCAAGTAGACAGGAGGACTACACTTGATGCTATTTTGGAGAAATTAGGTGGATGGATTGTCAAGCTTGTTGGGCTGAATGGTCTGTGCTCGTCAACATTTTTTGAATGTTCTAGTTGTTAGTGTCACCATTTCACAGTTGCTGAGTTCCTAGGGCTCTGTCTCATTGGAAGTTCTCCCGGTGTATTTGTGCTGGTTTCCCTCAACAGAATGTAATCCATTTCATGAAGAGCTGCTACTTCTCAGTTCCAGAGCTTTAGGGATCTTCTTATCTTTGAAACACAGTGTAAGAAGAAGAGACATGAGACATGGCAAGGTATGGGGCAGCCACCCGTTTAATCCGGTTTCCTGGCTGCAAAAGTAACCGATTCATCACAGTCAAGTTTACTCAACAGAGTCCAAAACAGAACTGCCTGCCAGAGCAAAGGCAGGAGGCTTTATAGGACGGAGGGCGGAAGTGACGTCGTCCTCGGTGCTGGAACCGGAAGGGATGTGTCCCTCTTCGAGGTGTTGGCTCCTGGTGGGATTTCCCGGGAAAGACCTGTAGAGAACTCAGAAAGAGCGTCAGCCCCCCTGGGCAGATGTATAATAACAATAAGCCCTTCAGCTGCCTCCCATGCACACGTGTGTGACAACAGTTAACTCTTTTAGGGCTAATTCTTATTTTTTGTTTTTTTTCCCAGGGTTTAATATTTTTCCAGAAAACCCAGTTTTCAAAAAAGCACACAAAGCAATAGCTTGCAATCAACATAACATCCTTATTTATGACAAATGTCACCCCATATTATGTCCCATGAGCCTGTACAGTATATAAATTCACACACTTATTACATACCTGTTGGTCTCATCAGTCATAAGCTGAAATGCACTTTCTTGAAAAAACAGCTTGAAGAAGTCGAGTGGCTGGTTTTTCGTTCCATTCCGTTCCGTGCGTCAAAATCAGAAATCAATAAAAAAAAGTGTCTGTGTAGTCCTCCTAGGCGATTGTTGCCATAGGTGCATAAGCTTCACGATCAGCTGGGGACCGATCAGCTGATGCATGTACCTATCTTTCGTTTTTCGATATTCAGATCGTGTGAGTCAAAATCAGAAATCGATAAGTATCTGTGTAGTTCCTCCCAGGTGAATGCTGCCATAGGCAACAGGACAGATCAGTTGATGCAGGTACCTGACTTTTTCTTTTAATTTCAAGATCACTTGCATCAAAATCAGAGTTTGATAAGTCAGAGTCCGGTTCAAATAGATAAATAAATAATATGCACTGAGTATTTTGCTTAGTGTAAGTCGATGCCATTACAGACGTTGTTTTCTCTACGCTACTCACGCACACACAGGGTTTCGACGTCAAGTCAACGAGTCCAACAGTCCTCTTAGCAAAGAGGGTCTACCTATAATGTAACAGTGAGTTTTATCGATGTGTACAACTTTTTATGCCCTCTGCCCCTGGATATGTCGACTTTATTCAACCCCTTGTGTTGACAAAAGTTGACATCTGCATTAAAAGTGTTAAGCTAACGGGTGACACTAAATTGAATTGTATGAACGAGTGTGAGTGAGTTGTGTTTGTATGCCCTGCTATGAACCCCACAGATGGCTGGTCCCTGCCTTGTATTACTTGCAACTCTAAACTGGATTAATGTGGTGTTGAATATGGCTGGGCAGATTGCCGATTATATTAAAAAGGTTGGTAAAATAAGTGAAGGTTTCACCTGGGTGGTGATGGAAATATGTCTTGAACACTTGAGAGCGCCAATCGGAGATGGCATTGTCCCAAAATCTTCCTGCATACATTTGTCTTTGCTAAACCAATGACCTGGAAGCAGCCCCATCTGTTTTCTTCCTGGCCACTTTGAAATAGAAAATGGACGTGCACCATTGGTAGCCTCTCTTCTGTTTGCTAGCCTGGACTGTTTCACACACTGGGATCGTCCGTGTTGACAGTGCGAGCAGCGTCCAGGTCACCACAGTATTCCATGTTAAAAACAGTGAGAGGTTTGTCCTCTTTCAGCTACCAAGGAGCTGACCTTCAGCCACCTGGTCCAGCTGCACTTAAAGCGCTGAATACAATGGAGCCGAGGGAGAGCGACGTGCTGACTACCTAATGGACGCCAAAGTCGCAGCAAGTCTGCTAAACTGCCTTCAAAGTAGCGCTCTGAAATATTAATTAAAGCAAATGAATCAAGGTCCTCCTCACAGATGTTCTACCCACATCTTCATCAAGGACACTGCAGGAGCAGAACAACAGCGAGTGCCTCTCAAGTGCTTTCACCTTAGAAGAGGGGAGGCAGCACTCATCTGCAGATCGGGCGGCCACGTGTGAGTGTGTTTACCGCAGGCACTCCATCGGCTCTTTAATAGCAAGACGCTTCTTTCTTTCTTTCTTTCTTTCTTCTGCACTTGCAGTTTCTACAAAACTCATTTCCTTGCCATTTCTCTTTTTCCCTAAAGGTCTCCGATATGCAGTCCTTCAACCTGCTTGAAAAAATGATGAATATGGTGATCTTGGTGTGCAGGCTGCTGACACACAGAATGCCCATTCTGGCATTTTCTTGTTGCTGTGCCCACTGGCATTCTCCATAACATAAGACAGCGTAATGTAACAAGACACAATACGACATAACGTAAAGTAATAACAGAACAGATCACAATGCAATGTAACATTACGAAACACTGCACAAAGCAGCAAAATGTAACCTAACAAAGTGTGATGTAACAAGACATAACATGAGCAAATGTGACAAAGTGTGAGGCACTGTGGCATACCATACCGCAGCAAAATGTAATATGACATAGCATAAGAAAATGCAAAGTGTTAATACATAACAAAACATAACTCAATGTAATGTAGCAAGACACAAAATGACATAATGAGATGTAATGTAAGGCACAATAACATAACACAAACTAGAGGAACTTATCATAACTTAACGTAATGTAACATAATGCAGAGTAACACAAAATACCATAATGTAACAAGATACAACATGACCATAACCCGCCCGGCCACAGACAGACACACACCGAATGTCCTGAGAGTCACACGCGCTTTATTTCCAGCACAACAACACTGTACCACAATGCCTTAACCGGCCAACTCAGTCTCTTTCTTTCTATCATTTCTCTCTAACTCTTTAGCCACCTTCTTCTCCTCCTCCTCAGGCTCCTGTCTTCTCCCTCCCGACTCTCGCCTCAAGTGGAGTGCGGTGGCCTCCTTTATACAGCGCTCCAGGTGCTTCTTGATTAGCATCCGGTGTGGCGCAAGTGCTGCGTGCCGATTCAGATACTCTTCCGACAGTACATCCTGTTGTGGTGGAAGTGCTGTCGACCCCTGTTCTGGCCACGTCCTCCAACAGGGTTGAGCGCCCCGGCTCCGTGGACCCCGTGCTACCCAGGAAGGCTGCCCTCTCATGTTCCGGGGAAAATACTGCCCCTCTCCTGGTCCCTCCCGTCTCTTGGTGTCCCGCTGGTGCAATGTCGCCGGACATCTGTCACAATAGATAGATTGATAGAGAGCTTTATTATATACTACATAATAGCAAAATACCTGCGCTTCGCAGCGGAGAAGTAGTGTCTTAACTCTTTTAGGGCTAATTTTTTTTTTTGTTTCTTATCTCCCAGGGCTGAATATTTTTCCAAAAACTAACATTTTTTAAAAAAGAACACAAAGCAATTGTTTAACATATCAAATCAACAACAAATATTTACTTGTGACAAATGTTACTGTCTTGCATGTTGTATGAGCCTGCATACTCTATGATTTCACATACATATCACATACATTTTACACAGCAAAGTCCTGCAAAGTCTGATGTCGCTCAAAGCAGCCAATTTCAGTCATTGCCACATTGCACTGCTTACAATACGTGTTGCTTTGGTGCCTACTTTTCCATTGTCTGTTGCTGCACTTTCTCACATATATTGTTAGTGTGTACTGTAGAGAGACAAGTCACCCTTTTGCCATTGTGCCATTCCACTGCCACCAAGTTTTCTGCCCGCATGAAAACCGTATTGTCACCTCTTTTCATCTTCTGAAACTTTATGAACTTTATGCATGGCATTATAGCCTGGCTCACCCCATGGGATTTGCTTCTGTTTATTACAGAGGTGAATAAAACTTTGCAGCAGCACGTACCTATCACCATGCTGCATAACCTGTCCAAAGCCACCAGGGGACAAAGCACGTTTGGACCAATGCTCCCTGAAGTTATATCACCAGTTCTGTCCCATCTCTATTTGTAATACCACAGCACGCTTCATCTCGTCTTTTGTTGTGGGTTTACACTTTGAAAAACGAGAAAGCGATGCAAACGCAGCCCATGATTCAAAAAATTTCTCTGCCTACCTCTTTGTCTTGTCTGACGGTAGCTGAAAAGCAGCATCAGGAGAGAGCAGCCTGAAGTACAGCAGCTGGTGATCTGTCGTGCCCAACAGCAAGCCGTGCCATCTTGTGAAGTCCAGCAGCCAGATCGGCTCTCAACGGATCAATGTCTGTGTATTTATCCCACGTGAACCTTGCCGTAGATGCATCGGCTGTGCAAAGACATTCAACTGGCAGCAGATCCGCTGGCGTGGCATCGGCTGCCGTTTGATCAGCTGATGCCGGCTTCTCACTCTTTTGTTCGATCTCCTGATCACTGTCAATAAAATCCGATTCTGAAAAATCAGAGTCCGACTCCGCATTGTCTGCCGAGTGTTTTCTTTTCTGCACTCTCTTCGCTCCCTTGTCACATGTCGATGCCATCTTGCCATTGTTTACATTTCGCAACTCATGCACACGCTAGGATTAGTTGCCGAGTCAACGAGAGCTAGCATTCCTCCAAGCACAGAGGGAACGCCTGTGACGTGACAGTGAGATTTGTCGCCATTAACAGCTGATTATCGCCCTCTATCCCTGGATGTCGACTTTAGTCGACGTGCGCCCTCAACCCCTCCTGTCGACAAAAGTCGACATCCGCCCTAAAAGAGTTAAATAAGTTATGAAAAAGAAAAGGAAACATTTTAAAAATAACGTAACATGATTGTCAATGTAATTGTTTTGTGACTGTTATGAGTGTTGCTGTTGTGAACGCTGGCCCCGACACAGACAGACAGACAACATATTTTGCACCCACACACTGTTTATTTACAATACTATTTACACAACTATAAAAGTCTCGTGCACTCACGAACCCCAGTGCTGCTAGCACTGAATCCCCCAAAGTCCAGGGCCCACAGTTTCTTGTGCCTTCCTGGCCGCCTCCAGTCCTTCCTCAAGCTCAGTCCTTCTGCCTCCTGACTTCCACCACCGACTGGAGGGAGGCGGCCCCTTTTATGGGAACCCGGACGGATTCCAGCTGCTTCCCGGCACTTAGCAGTGGCCACACCCCTGTGTGGCGGAAGTGCCGGGCTCCCGGGATAAACAGGCACTGGGGCGCCGCCTGGCGGTGGCCACGGGTCCCTACAGGGCTGGGCTTCAAAGCCCCCTACCCGAGGCCCCCTGCATAACCAGGATGGACGCCCCCACTCGGTCTGGAGGAGGCACTCGCCCTCCTCTGGTCCTCCAAAGCGCCCCGGCCGGGCTCCAGCCCCAGCCGAGGACCGTACGGGATAAACCGGCATCGGGGCGCCGCCTGGCGGTGACCACGGGCCCCTACAGGGCTGGGCTTCCAAGCCCTCCACCCGTGGTCACCAGGACAGACGCCCCCTCGCGGTCTGGAGGAGGCACAAGCCCTCCTCACGTCCTCCTGGGCGTCCCGGCCGGGCTCCAGCCCCGGCTGGGGACCACACTGTCATCAAGGATTTGATCATCATTATTTCTTTCAATCAGGTTCGTATTTGAAGGATGTGTTGTGTTTGTCAACCGTTGTAAAGATAATAGGTTTCATTCATTGAAGTGTTCACTACCCAAATCGGTACTCGTGAATCTAAGATGTGTTGACACTTTTTCTATAGTGTTGTTTCTTGTGACTGAAGACAGAGAGATATAATTAAAGTTAGTAAAAAATCTTTTATTAATACACACCAGGCAAAGATAAGATGACAGAGAAGCACAGTCCTAGGACACCTGCCCTTCATCTGCCTCGAGGGGTCGGTGTCCCAAATCTTTTATAGGGCCTTTGTCTTATGACTTTAGTTGCACAAGAATTTCAAACCATTACATCTTACAACATTTTGCTTGGATCAGCATTTACCACATCCTTTAAGTTCATCAGTTGGTCACTTGTGGTTTTTTGTTCGTTAGGAGAAACAAGAAGTTGCACTTGTCATGTGCACTATAGACAAGACAGGGTCTGCGTGGCTTTGTCATGTACACCAGATTGATCAAACTGATCAAACTGTTTATTATTTTTCCACAGATGTTTAACAGGCATTCCCGGTATTAACTTTTGGATTTGCCTGTGAATATTTAGTTGCAGCGTGTCTATGAACTTCATTTAAACTTAAGGTTTACACCGTGCTTTGTTTCTGCAGTAGCTGCACTTATGAATATGCTTGTATGTGTCACTCGCTTCATATTCTTTTGCTGCCTTCTCAATTGTGTAATGCTGACGGACGGCTTATATGGGCAGGCACTCAATTACGTGGGATGCGTGACGATGAGCGACGCAACTCCGCCTCACACAGCGACCGAGCTGCAGGCTATGGCCATATATATGTACGTAAGTAGGTTCCAGTTATGACCGTTATGTGTAGAATTTCGAAATGAAACCTGCCTAACTTTTGTAAGTAAGCTGTAAGGAGTCAGCCTTCAACCTACACGAGAAGTTGGAGAATTAGTGATGAGTGAGTGAGTGAGTCAGTCAGTCAGTGAGGGCTTTGCGTTTTATTAGTATAGATAACAAAGCAAAACACAACTCAATTTAACATAACACAAGCACAAAGTAACGTATCAGAATGTAACATAACAAAACATGACATGACATAACACAGTGAAATGTTACACGACACACCCTGACATAAAGCTACATACTGTAATGTAAGTCACAGTAACATACCATAACACAACAAATCACAATACAGAGTAGAATAACATAAATGATGTGACATAACAGAACACGACAAGATGCAATGTTCCAACACGTAAGATCACACAACCATAGCAAATAACATAAAGACATAGCAGCAGTAGAGCAGAGCAAGTCCAGAGGAGAGCTACTAGGCTGAATCAGGACTATGAAGAGAGATGGAAGGAGTTGAACCTTTTAAGTTTAAGTGAGCAGAGGCTAAAAGGTGATATGATTTCAGTGATCAACATTATGAATTAGTACTGTAGATCCAGGTTGTCACTTTAAAATAAATTCTACAATAAAAACACAGGAACACAATTATAAATTTGTTGAGGGCAGATCTCACACGAATGTTAGAACGTTTTTCTTCACACAGAGTACCATGGACACGTAGGATAAATGAGCAAGTAGTGTGGTAGACAGTTGGGCTTTAGGGACTTGATGTTATTTTGGAGGAATCGAGTGGATAGGACTGACAGACTTTGTCTAATAACCTAACCTAACAGGGCATAAGGAACCATCATGTAACATAACATAAAATGCAACACAATATAGTATAATGGAACTAAACATAACCTTCATAAACTCACCTAAAGCACAATCTGGGGCCCAAGCTAATCTCAGCAGCACTGGACACAAGGCAGGAGACGGTCTTCTGGACCACCAAATGGCCCACCTGATACATTTCTCCTCCTTACACATATTCAGGCCTGAAGATGAGTTTTTAGTTTTGGTTCTTTGTTGCCTTTTCTATGTACAGTCATCTGTTTCTTTAGTCCGAGTCCATCCCTCACCCTTCTCTCTGTATCTTTCACTCTCTTTAAAGCTGACCTCCTCCAGCACTTTTCTCCCACAAGTGGAAGTGAAGAAAGTGGTACTTGACCAATTTCACATTTCACCAGCAATATCCCGAGGGAGGTAATCATTCCTATGGAGCTAGTAGGTCTATAACATGACTCATAGCTTTAGGTGACCGTGACTGCAAATCCAATTTAGACTTCTCACACAAATCAAGGCAGCTTTGCCTGTTTAAATGATATCTATGGATCGGGAAGTCAAAAGAAAATGTGCTAAATCGCTCTCTGAAAGTCTTAGGTCCGCACACCCCCAAGTGTAAGCCGTCCCCTGCACGGCCTCTACTCAGTCAGCACACTAAACCCCAGGGAGCCGATGTGTCTTTTAGTTTTGCTTTATTGCTGCAGCCCTCAGTAATGGGTCTTGTGGCATTTCATTGCCATCGACCTCAAAACTGTTTACAAACGGAGGTGAAAGGAAACCGGCGAAGCAAAGGATTGCAATCGCTTAACGGCAGTGGCCCCTCCGGACTGGTGAGAAGCCCAGAACAGTTAATAAGTTCTTGATTTATTCTTTCCTGTTTTCCCCCCTTTGGGCTGTTAATGCAATCTAATCTATATAAGGTTCTACCTTATTTCCACGAGTGTCTTTATATCGCATTAGCGAGGAGGTGAGCTTTCACTTCCATAGGAAGGAGAGCTGAGCTGAACATTTGGCTGTGTGCAGTATGCTGGGTCCACTTTCCACGACTTAGAAAATGAAGAAAGTTTTAGTGAACAAGATGGTTAATGGCCTTCCTCTTTGGGAAACTGAGAAGTGTAAGCGTTTGTCGTTTTGAAAGTTAGTGTCCAGCAATATATAAAATTCTTAATTTACTCAATTTTTTAAAACTGCAGACTCAAATGAACCGTGATGAACTACAATGGACCCTTGAACAACTTACTGAAATAATTTACAAAGCATCTCATCTAAATACTTCTTGTGGTCGGGCGGTGGAAGGGCAGACTGGAATTTTGGGGCAGTCCCTTTTAATCGTTGTCTGACGAAGTAAAATGATCAAGAAAAAAGCACAAATGCTCTGCTCCCCAGTCAGGGGTCTAACCCTAACATAACCCTAGGACCCTAACACAGGATCCGGTACTGGAGTCAGTCTCATGCTCTGCTCTGCGGCCTGCTTTCATACAGATGCCCCTCCTTTACGGTCGGGAAGGGGCGGGGCTAGGTGCCCTTATTGGGCGGTCTCTCGGTGCTGTGAAGGAAGAAGAGAAACAGGACAAAGTCAGCGGTCCTTGTCCCGGCGGGTTATTACAGACTTTTACCAAGCCCTCTGGGGAGTCCTCTGATGGCCATGCATGACAATCTCCATTTTCTCTTCCTTTTGATCATTTGTACGTTCTTTCTGTCTTGTGCCAGTAATTTATAACTTTAATGCATCTGCTTTGTTATCCATAAATTGATGGTACTTTCCGTTAAAATGTCCAGACAAGTTTTATAAAATAACGGTAAAAGAAAATGGAGATAGTAACAGATTGTAAAGACATGTTCAGAGATCAAACCTTTTGGACTGAGTCTGTCGTGAATTTGGAGTTCCAAATGACGTCAATCCCAACAAGTTCCAAACGCACTCCCAAAAGTACCCAATGGAGGGGGAAATCACCACCTAAAACCCAGGCTAGTAATAAGGGCGTATGTCAAAATAAAAACTTTACTCTCAAAATGCTCTTCAATAGCAATAAAGCTCCATAGAGCTAGAGAAGGAAAGGAATTGCTCAAAAACATGCTGGCAGTCCAGTGCAAACAAATCCCAAAAATGAATTCAAGAAAAGTAATTAAAACAGAGGAACAAGTTTAAAAATCCAAGAAATCAATGAAGCAGAAGTAAACTCACCAGCTTCCTAGAACATTCAAATGAACCACCAGGAACTGTGGGAGACGCTTTAGGGTAGATGGCGGTGATTGGATGTTGGCCCCACCTCTTGAAGGACCACCCACAAAACACATGGGACATAAAACCCAACCAGCTTACATAAACAAAATCAAAACCCAAGAATAAAGCACGCAAAACAACATAAGTAAAAGAATCAAAAAATGAACAAAACAGACGTAAAATGTGAATCTGAATTCTGAATTCAGCAGGGACGTACTAGTCATCTGTCACTAGAATGGTTAGCCAGTCGCAAGTGTGCAAAGAGAAAATAAAGTGATACCAGAAAGGCATTCCTGGATAGTCCAAGTGTTTTCGTTTTGAAAATTTTAGTGAAATTGAAAGCAAACAGTTCACCCAAAAATTAAAGCTAATAATACACATGCAACAAGGAAACATGTCATTGTCTATAATGTTTTGGTTAAGGCTTAACTGTCCAGGTTGTAATGTTATGTTGTCACACATGCACGCATGGGAGGCTGCACAGGGCGATCTAGTTAATGTTGAAACTCCGGTGTGTGGGGCTAATCACGCGCACTAATGCTTCTTCTCCTGCCTTGCAGGAACAAGTAAGACCTAGTCCACTTCCTCTTCTGTCTTCAGACCACACCCTCCACTTCCTTTCCGGCTCCGGACCACACCATCCAATAACCTCACTTCCGCCTTTCCCCTCCAGATGACCCGCCTCTTCCTCCCCCTCAGCTATAAAAACCCACCAGCTTTACTTTGCAATTTAATCCTGTCTTGTAAGTCAGTCTTTCGTGGCTACTCAGCAGAGTATTATGCATATTTTCCCTTGCAGCAAGGTGGACCCCCAAACCTTTATCATTGTTGTCTTTTCAATTTGTTATCACACTCACTAGGACCTACGTTTGACATGTGTACACATAACGGTCAGAAACCCTCAACGCCTTTCTGCGTAACAGTTGTAAGTGCCATTGTGGATAGGCTGGCATCCTGACTGCAATGTAGGTGGTGCTCCTTGGCCATAACAGAAGGACAACATGAGAGGAGGCATAACCCGGCCGGGGTTGGGCTGGATTATTCTCCCAGTTGGAGGTAAAGATTAATGGACGGACTGGGGGAGGTTGTTGGTTCGAGAACAGTTCCTCCCCCAGTACAATAGATGGGACTTCTCTGCTGGTGTGGATCCACACAGGGATTCATGGTATACATAGTCTATCGGGATCCTGGGGTGCTTCCAGATGGCACTGCATGGAGATGGACTCCTTATTTCTGAAGGACTCCTTTGGATACTCCCAGGATGACAATAAAAGGACACCATCCAGTCTCCTTCAGCTGAGTCAGAAAATGGAGGCAGAGGGTAAAGCTCACCTGGAGGAGTAGGAGTTATTGTGAATTGAAGAGCGTGGTGTGGACTTTGATAAAGGTATTTAATAAATAGAAAAACATTTTTTGCACCCGGGACTGTCTGGGGTTTGGGAGGGCTAGGTGGCATCTTCTGGAAGTCACATTATTCACATTTCTTTCTAGCTGTCTTACTTCAGTCTGCAAGCATTTTATTGTCTAAATACAGGAATATAGCAGACTACAAAGGATATTCCATTAAATTGTTAGCTTTGTCAGAGGATTTAAATGAACACTCAAAGAGGTTTGGGGGCAGCAGCCCGTATACCTGCCAAAAGTGAAGGTTGCGGTTTAAAGTTTACAGACTTTAGTCCAGAACAAGAACAAACAGATAGGGAAACATAGCAGCTTTAAAGTCAGGCAGAGGAAGTGATGTCATCAGGGCTGGAACTGGAAGTGACATCATCGAGCCCGGAACCAGAAGTGACATAATCGGGTCGGAACAGGAAATGACGTCACCAACCCAGGCGAAATTTCCCATGGTCAGTCTGCTGATGAAAAAGAGTAAAGATCAGTGCACTTTGCCATCCCCTGGTCTGACGCAGAATTACCTCCCTTTGTGCCTTTTAGCTGCGTCCCATGCACACATGTGTGACAGCTTACAGAGGTTGTTTGTCAAGACCAATTAATCCCCCAATACAAGAGATGGCAGTGCATGGACCCAGTATTGACACCCGCAGGGTTCAATGGGATATGTAGTCCTAAGGGACAACCTTATTGGGTTCCTTGGATGCCATCAGAAGGCGTTATAGGGAGGACTCCCTGTTTCAAAGTGTTTTTCTGCTTGACCCAGAAGTGGTTCCTTTGGGTACTTCTGGGTCCAAAATAAATGGACACCATTCAGCGTCCGCCAGTTGAGACAGAGTTGAGAGGCAGAGGGTGAAGGTCACCTGGAGGAGTAGAAGGACTTATTGTCCGTTGAAGAGTGTGGTGTGGACTTTGAAAAAATTATTTAATAAAAGGTTACTGGCACCTGGGATTGTCTTGGTGTGTTTGTGTCTGGGGTTTTAAGGTTTCGGTGGCTCCCCTGGAGGTCACACAGTTCACATTTCTTTCTAGCTCTCTTACTTTTTTTCGGTGATCATTCCATCATCTAAATACAGAAGTGTAGTAGACCATAAAGGACATTCCATTAACTTGCTAGCTTACGGAGGTTGTTTGTCAAGACCAGTTAATCCCCAAATATAAGAGATTGCAGTGCATGGACCCAGTATTGACACCCACAGGGATCCATTAGATATGTAGTCCTGAGGGACAACCCTATTGGGGTCGCTGGATGCCACCAGAGGGTGTTGTAGGGAGAACCCCCTGTTTGGAAGTGTTTTTCCGCTTGACCCAGAAGTGCTTTTTTTGGGCACTCCTGGGTCCGCCAGTTGAGACAGAGGTGGAGGCAGAGGGTGAAGCTCACCTGGGGGAGTAGAAGGAGTTATTGTGAATTGAAGAGTGTGGTGTGGACTATGAAAAATGTATTTAATAAATAAAATTAAAACAAGTTTTTTTGCACCTGGGAATGTCTTGGTGTGTTTTTGTCTGGGGTTTTGGGGTCTCAGTGTCTCCCCCTGGAGGTCACACTCTCTCATGTTTCTTTCTAGCTCTCTTACTTTTTTTGGTGATCATTCTATCGTCTAAATACTGAAATGCAGCAGACCACACAGGACATTCAATTAACTTGTTAGCTTACAGAGGTTGTTTGTCAAGACCAGTTAATCTCCCAATACAAGAGATGGCAGTGCATGGACCCAGTATTGACACCTGCAAGGATCCATGGGATATGTAGTCTTGAGGGACGACCCTATTGGGGTCCTTAGATGCCATTAGAGGGTGTTTTAGGGTGGGCTCGCTGTTCGGAAGTGTTTTGCCGCTTGACCCAGAAGTGCTTCCTTTGGGCACTCCCAGGTCCAAAATAAATGGTCACTATTCAGCATCCGCCAGTTGAGTCAAAGTCGGAAGCAGAAGGCAAAGCTCACCTGGAGGAGCAGAAGGAGTTATTGTGAATTGAAGAGTGTGGTGTGGACTATGAGGAAGGTACTTAACAAATAAAATAAAAAAAAAATGTATCTGCACCTGGGACTGTCTTGGTGTGTTTGTGTCTGGGGTTTTGGGGTCTCAGTGGTCCCCCCTGGAGGTCACGTTTCTTTCTAGCTGTCTGTGATCATTCTGTTGTCTAAATACAGAAATACCGCAGACCGTAAACGACATTTTAACTTATTAGCTTATTGCGGTTATCAGAAATACAGCAAACCATAAAGGACATTCCATTAACTTATTAGGTTAAAGGGTGTCAGAGGTGGCGCCTTCCCCAGACCATCTGGGGGCGACCGCACTGGTTCCTTTGGGGGCCACGGGTAGAGAGCTTTGAAGCTCCACCCTGTAGGGGCCCGTGGTCACCCCCATGCCTTTGGAGCCCTGGACCTCAGCACTTCCGCCACACCAGGAAGTGCCGGGGGAAGAGGAGCAGGGACACCTGGAGTGCTTCCGGGGATACAGCCGGCACTTCCGCCACATGGGATTGCCGGGAAGCACCTGGAGCACATCCGGGTGTGAATAAAAGGGGCCGTCTTCCTTCATTTGAGGCGAGAATCAGGAGCGGAGTGGACTGAGCTGGAAGTAAGGAGGCAAGGAGGTGGCCTGAAGAGGAGAGTGAAGAAATTGTGTGGCCAGGACTTTTGGGACTTTGGGGGTTTTGTGGTGCACTTGTGACTGTATATATTGTAAATAAACGTGTTTGTGGGTGACATGAACGTGTCTGCCTGCCTGTGCCCGGCCCAGCTTCCACAAGGGGTTATCAAAATCTTCCATTACTGATGTGAAACCTTGGCTTCAAATTAAAAAAAAAACAATGTTGACTGCACCATTAACATTAACTTAAGAGATCACAGTGCCTATAAAACATATCCACCTTTTTGGAAGTTTTATTGTTATACACCATAGAATCACATTGGATTTTTTGACACTCATCAGCATGAAATACTAACCTTACGCACCTTTCTGAAAAACATGTCTTCACTTTGTCATTACGGCTTATCGAGTGTCGACTGAGGGTGCAAAAATGGGCAATGTGTCATTTTAAAATGAAATCTACAACCCAGTAAAGTGAAGGGGTCTGAATTCACTGTATAGATGAGGAAAAAGGAACTTTTTTTTAGTCATATTTGTGCCCCCCCCCCCATTAGAGTGGGGGAATTGGAGTGGACAAGCCCCCCTTACCACTCAGGACTGCCCCTGCCCTTTGTGACCCTGGACCGGATTTAGCCAGTTTCATAAAGAATGGATGGATCTTGAAGGTTAAAAGCTCGGCTCAGAGTGCCAGGAGCAGCATTTGCACTGAAAGCCCCGAGACTGAATGACAGTAACGTTTACCGAGCAGCTGACTGTCTGTCAATTTGCTATGAATCCATTAAATGTTCACCTAGTAAAGAAAAAAAAACAAAAAACAAAACGCAAATATTCAATCTAATTTCTATGGGCAAATTGATGCACTCCATTTAACTTCATTATTAGAACTCCACAAAGTCCTCCAGCAGCAATTAACCAAGCAGTTTATTGTTAATACAAACTGTTCAAATGTACAACGATGGCTGGGAAGGCACATCTATGCGTAATGAAACCACTCTGCTATTCAGGGAATGTTTTTGTAATTTTATTTTTTTATTTATTACTTGGCTTTTAGAAAAAAAATGAAAAAAGTAAACAGGATTTCAATGAAGAGCATTTACTCTATGGCTGCTGTTCTGAGCATTCCCTTCTTTATGGTTTTTGCTGTAGTGGTTTTGTTGCTTTGCTTCAATCATTTATTGGCTGCCTGGTCACTATTATGTTAAATTTTATTTGGACCAGCCATGTTATATGGGCTGGAGATGGTGGCAATGACCATAAAGCAGGAGACAGAGTTAAAGATATTAAAGATTTGCATTGGGTGTGATGAGGATGGACGGGATTAGAAATGAGGACATTAGAGGGTCAGCTCAGGTTTGACATTTGGGAGACAAAGTCAGAGAGGTGAGATTGCATTGGTTTGGACATGTGCAGCAGAGAGATGCTGGGTATATTGGGAGAAGGATGCTAAGGATAGAGCTGCCAGGGAAGAGGAAAAGAGGAAGGACTAAGAGAAGGTTTATGGATGTGGTGAGAGAGGACATGCAGGTGATGGGTGTGACAGAGCAAGATGGAGAAGACAGGACGATATGGAAGATGATGATCTGCTGTGGCGACCCTTAACAGGAGCAGCCGAAAGAAGAAGACGACTATTTGGCCCCAACATAGCAAAAGTTAGACCTCTTATATCTTTGAAAGATGCTGAGAAATTAGTTCACGCGTTTGTTTTCAGTCGACTAGATTACTGCAACGCACTCCTCTCAGGACTACCCAAGAAAGACATAAATCATTTGCAACGAGTGCAGAATGCAGCTGCTAGAATCCTAACTAGGAAAAGAAAATCCGAGCACATCACCCCAGTCCTGATGTCACTACACTGGTTACCTGTGTCATTCAGAATTGACTTTAAAATACTGCTTATGGTTTACAGAGCCTTAAATAATCTCGCTCCATCTTATATATCAGAATGTCTGACACATTATATTCCAAATCGTAAGCTTAGATCCTCAAATGAGTGTCTCTTTAGAATTCCAAGAGCAAAACTTAAAAGAAGTGGTGAGGCAGGCGGCCTTCTGCTGCTATGCACCTAAAATCTGGAATAGCCTGTCAATAAGAATTCGCCAGGCTGATATGGTGGAGCACTTTAAAACACTGCTGAAAACACATTACTGTAACATGGCTTTCTGATAACTTCACCTTCATTTAATCCTGATACTCTGTATATTAAATTCATTATAATAACTATTCATGGTGGCTTTAAAGTCCGTACTGACCCCTACTCTCTCTTCTGTTTCTTTTCCTGGCCTGCGCCATCACCACCTAACCAAAGCACCGTGATGTCCTACATTGATGGATTAAAAGCCAGAAGTCCACATGACCATCATCATCAAGTCCTTTTAAGAGAACCCTAAATCCAAAGTGGACTGTTTCATTTATGTGAGGTAGAATGCCCAGAGGGGACTGGGTGGTCTCGTGGTCTGGAACCCCTGCAGATTTTATTTTTTCTCTCCAGCCGTCTGGAGTTTTTTAAATGGCCATCGGACCTTACTATTATTCTATGTTAATGAGTGTTCTCTTATTCTAATTCTTACTTTGTCTTTTATTTCTCTTTTCTTTATCATGTAAAGCACTTGAGCTACAGTATTTGTATGAAAATGTGCAATATAAATAAATGTTGTTGTTGTTGACACCAGACCATCGCACCTACATGAGACTATTGGACAGATTTTCATCCACCTCCAGGGTGACCTCCAAACTCGTCTAGTCTTGGCTAGTCTTCTTGTAGGCTTGGCCATGACGAGAGCTCATAGGTGGTACCCTATTGTGGTTGCCCCCAACTCCCCGCATCCTTGTCGCTCTTAAACCCGACGGCATCAACAGTCATGACCCAAAGAAGCTGTGCAATGAGGACACTTAACAGATAAGCTGTGCTGCTCCCTGAGCCGACAGGATTACAATATGCACTGCCATCCTAGAGTGGCATCAAAAAGAAAGAAAGAAGAAAATAAAGAAATTATCCGTGGGTGCGAGCGACCAACACTGCTTCCCTACTACACCACCACAAGTAATGGAAGAAATAAGTGGATAGGACTGGCGAGCTTTGCTGGGCTGAATGACCTGTTCTCGTCTGGAGTGTTCTAATGTTTAAATGTTGTAATCACTTCCGGTTCCAGCCCTGAAGACATCACTTCCCCTGTCCGACTTTAAAACCGCCATATTTGCTTGTCTGAGTTGTTCTATTTTGGATTGAAGTCTGTCAAGACTGTGTCAATTCTGAACCCAAACGTTCACATTCGGCAGCTTATTTCCAGTATACGGGCAGCTGCCCCCAAACCTTTTCCTGTGTTGTCTGAATCCTTTCACGACGGTTAAATAGAAACACGAACAGTTAGACTGATAGGCATTATGGGCCTGTAGTTTTCTGACCATTACATTATGCTATTTTCGCTGTGTACGTAGATGTGGTCTTTAACATGGCCTTCTCATAACTTCACTTTAACTTAATCCTGACACTCTGTATGCTCAATTCATCACAATAACTATTCATGGTGGCTCTAAAATCCGTACTGACCCCTACTCTCTCTTCTGTTTCTTTTCCGGTTTCTTTGTGGTGGCGGCCTGCGCCACCACCACCTACTCAAAGCATCATGATGCACCAACATTGATGGACTGAAAGCCAGAAGTCTACGTGACCATCATCATCAGGTCCTTCCATGAAAACCCTAAATACAAAGAGGACCGTTTCATTTATGTTAGGTAGATTGCCCAGAGGGGACTGGGCGGTCTCGTGGTCTGGAACCCCTACAGATTTTATTTTTTTTCTCCAGCTTTTGGAGTTTTTTTTTTTGTTTTTTCTGTCCATCCTGGCCATCGAGCCACTTCGAGCCTTAACTTGAACTGAGCCTGTGGTCTTCCATTTCCTCAATATGTCCCTAACTGTGGAAACAGACAGCTTCAATCTCTGGGACAGCTTTCTGTATCCTTCCCCTAAACCATGATGGTGAACAATCTTTGTCTTCAGGTCATTTGAGAGTTGTTTTGTGACCCCCATGTTGCTACTCTTCAGAGAAAATGAAAGGAGGAGGGAAACTTACAATTGACCCCCTTAAATACTCGGATTCACCTGTGTATGTAGGTCAGGGGTCACTGAGCTTACCAAGCCAATTGGAGTTCCAATAATTAGTTCTAAAAGTTTTGGAATCAATAAAATGACAACGGTGCCCAAATTTATGCCCCTGCCTGATTTTGTTTGAACAATTATTGCACACTTTCTGTAAATCCAATAAACTTCATTTCACTTCTCAAATATCACTGTGTGTGTCTCCTATATGATATATTTAACTGACATTTTTTATCGTAACAACCAACGATTTATACAGGAAAATAATGACTATTAACAAGGTTGCCCAAACTTTTGCATCCCACTGTTTATCCTCCTGTTTGTGAGGGAGATGTCCCAGTGATTTCCTCAGACACTTTCACCATTCTCTGGTTTAACTGCATTCAGTCCCCATACCAGACAGAGATGCAGGTGGTCAATACGCTCTCTGCACTGTCTTTGTAGAACAAGGTGAGGGTGGGAGTGGGGAGCCAAGCTCTTCTCATGTGCCATAGGAAGTGCAGTCATCACTTCTGTTATCTCTTGACTAGGGACTAGATTTGGGTCCAGGTGAGATCATTTGTTATATCCACTCACAGTAACTTTGCGGTCCTGTGTGACCCTTCAGTGAAGCCATTGACAAAAGTAAACTCATAGGTCATTTATTCTCACTCCTTAAAAATACAAAATGAACTGAAGTTGTTCAAAATTGAAATGGTGAACTATGAACGTGAATTTATTCATTTCAATCTGTGTGAACTGAACTTTGAGTGAGTTCTTGTGAGGTGTGAGCTTGCGCAATGCTGGTGCTTGCCTGGTTGCACCCTTGACACAAGGCAGGTTCTGCCCAAGAGGCAGGACTCAGACCATCTGAGGGAAGACCCAGTGATGTCAAAGTCAGAGGGGACAGCAAGGGCTATCTGGTAGGGTGACCATGTGGACGCCAGAGGAGACATCTAGCAGGATGAAGACAGGTGACATGTTGGTGGCTCTATTCTGCTGACAACAGTCTCGGAGAAATGGCCCTTCTTGACGCCTATATTCCACAAGGTCTTCTGCACAGAATATTTTAAATTATAAGAGAATAAATGCTTTAGCGAAAAAAATAATAAAAACACTAAAGAGAACACACTAATTAGGTCCTGTCTGAAAGAGACATACACAAAAGAATAATTTGTTCCATACAAAGGGCAATTCTGGCTGGCTGCCACTTGAGTTTTGTTACTTCTAGAACATTTGTCAGCATAAACCGCATGGAACTACTTGCTGTTACACACAACTATTGAAATATTTCTAAGTGATGGAAAATATTACCATATACAAACAAATTATGCAAACTCAAATTTCTACACATCTAGTGTTATGCAAATTGGGTAGTTGCTGTGAACATTAATATATACATGTGTTTCTTTATTTATATACAGCACATGTTTTAATGGAAAATGGCTTTCCATTTTCTTTTTTCAAAAATTGTAGATCATTTTCATCATTTTTCAAAAAAAGTGCAAGACTCCTTTAAAATTAAGAATGTGTTATACATTGGAATTTATTGTAGATGATTCGTCAATTTAAGCCAGGAACGCAGAACTTCTTTAGGTATGAAAAAATAAATCACGTCAATGCTCTGATGACATCACAATCACATGATTGTTGTGAACACAGCAGCACAAAATGGCAAAAAAAAAAAGGTTTTAACCCTTCAAAATACACAGGCCAGCCCAGAAACTCACTCAGTCTGCCTCCCAAAATAGACCTCACAACTGGCAGCTGGTCTCCTAACTGGCAGGCTTTGTCTTTCCCCCCAAAATTAGAGAACAAACTTTACAATTTGTAAAATATCCTAAATGTTATGTTACAAACTTGCCCAAAGCCACAGAAAGGTTTGGGGCAGCCACCCGTATATTAATTCCTGGCTGCAAAATTAAATAATTGTACTGAAGTGTGAGTCCAAAACAGAAAATGATTTGAGATGGTCAAAATGGCGCTTTTAAAGACAAGCAGAGGACGTGACATCATCAATGGGGCCAGAACTGGAAGTGGTGTCATCAGGCCCGGAACTGAAAGTGACATCATAAGGCCCGGGGACCGGAAGTGACATCATCAGGGGTGGGCAGAATTTCCTGTGACTGATCTGCAGAGATTTGGGATAAAGAGTCAGTGCACTCCGCCACAACCTGGTCTGGCATGGAATTACTCTCATTTGGGCCCTTTAGCAGAGGGGACTGGGCGGTCTCGTGGTCTGGAACCCCTACAGATTTTATTTTTTTTTCTCCAGCCTTTGGAGTTTTTTTTTGTTTTTTCTGTCCACCCTGGCTATCGGACCTTACTCTTATTCTATGTTAATTAATGTTGACTTATGTTTATTTTTTATTGTGTCTTCTATTTTTCTATTCATTTTGTAAAGCACTTTGAGCTACATTTTTTTGTATGAAAATGTGCTATATAAATAAATGTTGATTGATTGATTGATTGATTTAGCTGCCTCCCATGCCCACGTGTGTGGCAGTTGCAACAATCTCCTTGTACGAGCCATTTGCTAGTTATTTAAGTTATACTGAATATTTGCCAATGAAATAGTGCATAGTGCATGGAGCAGGGTTATTATAACCCCCCCAAGCTGAATTGAATTGGTATTTTCTGTCTCTTGTCCCTCTGATTGCAGATTTGCCTCAGTTAGTGACCTGCCTTGCTATGTGTAAGGCATGGAGGGCACACAGTTTCAAACTGTACCTTAGCGTGTCAGTGGTATGTGCAGAGCCGTACGTTTAGAACAAACTGAATGAAGAAATATCTCATCCTTAAGTATAGAAACAATTGACGCTGAACAAAGAGAAACATTTTTCTCTTTTCTTGCCTTTAAAGTCAGAGGGATGAGATTGCGTTGGTTTGGACATGTGCAGAGGAGAGATGCTGAGTATATTGGGAGAAGGGTGCTAAGGATAGAGCTGCCAGGTAATGGATTTAAGGTTTATGGATGTGATGAGAGAGGACATGCAGGTGATGAGTGTGACAGAGTAAGATGGAGAGGACAGGAGGATATGGAAAACAATGATTCACTGTGGAAACCCATAACTGGAGCAGTCGGAAGAAGAAGAAGAAGAAGATTATATGTGTGTAGCAACTTTTCTCTATTCTTGTGTGGACTGGTTGCTTTGAGTTTCCACTAAACCTTTTTAAAGCAAACTCTTTTGGACTTCTGAGAGATTTCTTTTGGTACATGTTTGATCCTGCCTTACTCACCAGCAGCTACACTCCTATTTTAGTGAGATTCACTTTATTTTTTTATTTGCCATTCTTTATTTGTACTATGCCTTGATTTCATGAAACATTAAGACATTAAACTTCGTGCATTTCTATAACAACTGAAAAAAACTGAGGTGTTCTAAAACTTTTGACCAAAAGTGTAATATAGCGTCATTAACAGTGAGCACTGTCTTGATGTCCATCATAAAAATATCCTGGACAATATGATAACAATAAGGGGGTAAAACACATGTATGTCTGTTATTAACAGATCAGTCAACTTTTATAAATGCATTGTCTTTTTACAATGAGTGATGTCACAAATGTAACTTAAAAAACACAATCCGTGCTAAATAATGCATGTGACCTCTGCTGGGCTTTCTTTATAATTAATGAAGCAATCAATTATTTTTCCACTCATGGAGCAGTTTCTTTCAGGGCACACTGCCTCAGTGTGCTTTACATTGCAATCAGGGAGAGCAGGATAAAGCAAAAGTGGGAAATGGTGTAATGCTGCAGAGCAGAAGTGCAAGTCGGAAGTCGAGAAGGCTGCCCTTTCCGTTAACCAATTAGTCAAGTAGTCGGTATTAATATAGTTCCTTTCATGGTGAGGAGCTTATGACAGCACAAAAGAGGGCAAACCATTTAGTATGTCGCCATAGTAACAGGAAGACACATAGGGAGCTTCAAGTTAGGAGTTTGTGCGACTGGGATGCAGCTAGAGGGCTTAAATAATAGTAGTACTGTGCCAGGCCAGGGGGTGGCGAGCTGCACGGACTTTTTTTGCTTTTTTTTTTTTCTTATTTCTCCTTATACTATTTTTCATATTAGGAATTTGTTAGTTTTTGTATACCCCTTGGGGTCTGAGCGTAGGGTCAGCCATTGTACAGCTCCCCTGGAGCAATTGAAGGTTAAGTGCCTTGCTCAAGGGCCCAGCAGAGTAGGATCTCCTTTGGCAGTGACAGGGATTTGAACCGGCAACCTTTGGGATACCAGCGCAGATCCTTAGCCTCAGAGCCACCACTCTCCAACCTCTGCTGACTATCCATGGGAAATCCCGCTAGGTGCCGACGCTATTAATGATGTCACTTTTTGTACCGTCGCTATGGATGAGGCCACTTCTGATACTGGCACCATGGATGACGTCACTTCCAGCCCCTGAAGATGTCACTTCCGGTTCTGGTGCTGTGGATGACGTCACTTCCTATCATGGCCTTTAAAGCCGCCATGTTCTCAAACTAAAGTCAGTTCTGTTTTGGATTTCAACCTGAACACAACTCAAAAAAATACCCATTTGCAGCCATGGCATATTATACGGGTGGCTGCCCCAAACCTTTAATGTCTCTTGACTATCTTTGTGGGCTCTAATCAGTTATTCAGATGACTAGTTTAATAATGCTTAGTAATATGGCACCTTGCACAATGATAACTATATAGCTAAAAAAAAAAAAGAACAATTAGTTTTATGGCCATAGTAGTAAATAAGGCAGTTGGAAGTGTCAGGACTATATGGATCTTCTCAATCAATCAACAGATTAATTTAGTAATGTTCAGGAATATAGTGCACTGTCGGTAGCGCTGCTGCCTTGTAGTAAGGACACCCTGGTTCGCTTCCCGGGTCCTTCCTGCGTGGAGTTGGCATGGGTTTCCTCCCACAGTCCAAAGACATGCAGGTTAGGTGCATTGGCAATCCTAAATTGTCCGTAGTGTGTGTGTGTTTGGTGTGTGGGTGTGTGTGCCCTGCGGTGGCTGCCTCTCTGCCCGGGATTTGTTCCTGCCTCGCGCCCTGTGTTGGCTAGGATTGGCTCCAGCAGACCCCTGTGACCCTGTAGTTAGGATATAGCGGGTTGGATAATGGATGGATGGATGGATAGTGCCCCATATGTTGGTGAACTCACGGCTTCACAATTAATTATATTAGCACAGTAGCAAAGAGCTGCTGGTCTGGGCTTTATAGGACTATTATCAATGGATCAAACAATCAGTTTGCTAATCAAATTACTTGGATTCCTATATGGCAGCACAATAAAACCATTAATTATATTGTAAGTCACACTTGCAATCCATGGGAGTGCCTCAGGTCAGGAAGGAAAGATGGGAACAGCTAAGGGTGAAGCAATGTCAAAAACTGCCTGGACCTCAAATTCCCAAAGATGGTGGACAACAATCTAAATAAACACAAAGTTACTTCTACTTGTCACACATGCATATTGGCAGATCACCATCGAGGTATGTAACATCACTCCAGGACACGCCACAGTGCTGAGAAGATGTCCACTGAGGGCAACTGACCTTGCACCTTTTCTGGCCCAGCTGGTATAAATCCCAGACACCGCGGAAAGGTGACATCCGTTTGTGGAGTGAGCATAGTGCATAGTGCAGGACGAAGCTCAGACACAAAGCCATAAGCTCAAGAGAGTCGTCTGACAACAACCCAAAGGCTACGGTTGGTTATACCTATGAGTGCCTAGTTTTGTTTTCACTTATTGATGATTAAACAGGACAATCCGGTTGGTGTCCAATCTTTTCTTCTGACTCTAGCGATTTTCCCAACTGACACCACACTGTACTCATGGAATCCCTGACTCTTCCAGTCATTCTTCTATATAGGAACTTGGACAAGTGGAAGATGGTGTTCATTTTGGGCAGATGCTCCAGAGACAAGCCCTATTTCTGAGATAGACCATCAATTTTTTTGCTCTGACCAATGCTCCTTTCATTTTTAATGATTTCATTTTGTACTTTCAAGGAAATGCTTCATTTTATATATAAACATCTACGTGTGGAAGTGTGTCTGTCTGTCTGTCCGGCCCGGAAGTTAACAAAGAAAAAAGTAAGAAGTACGAGGCTACAGCATGAAGCTGAAAGAAAGTGCTGAGGAAAGACAAACAAGAGAGAAACTCGTTTAACCGCTGATAGACAAGGTGGGGGCGAGCACAAATAAAACCGCCGACTCTGCATTTCAGTTTTTTTCTAGGAGCCTTACACAGCTACTATTATATAAGTGGTATGAAATGGAGTCTTCTACAAAGGAAAAATGGATTTGAGGCCTCAAAAAGTATTCTTCAGCCAGGCCAGGGCTACTTTGCCACCCTAGAAAAGGCTTAATACCAACTCTATTGGCCTGTCTCCATCTTCAAAGGACCCAAAGGGACTTAATAAATCCAAACAGCAAATAATACTTAGAGACCTCCACCAAAAAAGAATGAACTCCAGTTCCTGAGCCTTCTCAACTCACTTAAATAGCCAGAGGGATGGCTCAGAATCAGAATGGCACCACCTCCTGGAACTTCACTTACAAGGATCAGGGAACATTAACAAACTTAAAGACACAGTATACAAGTAATCAATTATATACAAAATTGACAGAAATAGCATTAAATATCAAAAAAGTAATACAAAAAAAACCCAATAAACCGCATAGATACACAAAATTACAAAATGATGCATCACCACAGGGTCACCATCCTCTTAATCCACCTCTATGATTGTGTCAACCCTCTGTTCTTACACATTATTGGACCTGCAGAACTGAACCCTATCAGACTTGCATCAGGTGACCAAAGAGCTACTTTAGTAATTGCTACTCATATAGTGCCCTCCATAATGGAGAACATATGACGAAGAAAGGGAATTAAACAATTCATTATATTTCCAATATAGCAAATTCAGTTTCAGGTCTGGAATCTGCATGGCTCATTTCAATTAATCAAATGGCTTGTTTAATTATAATTAAGTTTATTATTAAAGCAGCTTGCATGGTAGGGACTTTATGACAAAGTAAAAGGAGAAAATAATTATATTGCCATATTAATAATAAAATTACTGAATACTGAAGTGTGTAAGTCTGCTATCAATTAGCAAATAATTACAGTAGATTGAAAGTGTGTGTGACTATATATATATATATATATATATATATATATATATATATATATATATATATATATATACATATATATATATAGCACCTTGAATGGTGAGGACATTAGACAATGTAAATAAAGTAAAGTAATTATTACATTTCTATAATAACAGCTGTAAGCTGTACCACTATGAGGCTCTTATCAATTAGTCTAATAATCCTCACAAACAGTAAATCTAAAAGGCTCCTATCAATTAGTTTAATAATCTTTATGAATAAGAAGTCTATACAGTAAGTCTCTTATCAATTAGTTTAGTAGCCTTTATTACTAATAAGTCTATAAAGCTCCTATTAGTTAGTTAGTTTAATAATCTGTATTAACAGTAAATCTTTAAGTCTCTTAACAGTTAGTTTAATAATATTTATTAATTGTAAGGCTATAAGGCTCCTATTAGTTAGTTCAAAAATCTTTATTAATAGTAAGTCTATAAATCTTATCTGTTAGTTTAAAAGTGTTTATTCATAGCAAGTCTATAAGTCTCTTTTTATTATTTTATTTATCCTAATTACTATTGTCCATAAGGCTTCTATTATTTAGTTTAATCGTATTTATTAGTAAGTCTGTAAGTCTTTTATCAATTAGTTAATATTTTTATCAAAAGTAACTCTATAATGCTCCTTTCAATTAGTTTAATAGTCTTTATTAAAGGTACAGTAAATCTATAAGGCTCCTATCAGTTAGTTTAATATTCTTTATCAATAGTAAGTCTATAACTCAGCCATCCTCCAACCCGCTATATCCTAACACAGGGTCACAGTGGTCTGCTGGAGCCAATCCCAGCCAGCACAGGGCGCAAGGCAGGAACAAACCCCAGGGCAGGGCGCCAGCCCACTGCAGGGCACACGCACACTAGGGACAATTTAGCATCACCAATGCACCTAACCTGCATGTCTTTGGACTGTGGGAGGAAACCCACGCAGACTCGGGGAGAACATGCAAACTCCACGCAGGGAGGACCCAGGAAGCGAATCCAGGTCTCCTTACTTAAAGTACTTACTGAAAGTAGTAAATGATTTGCGGGTGAATGCAGACAGAGACCATTTATCTGTTCTCATCCTCTGAGATCTGAGTGCTGCATTTGACACCATTGATCATAATATTCTTAGAAATCGCCTTAGTCAATGGGTGGGCCTCTCTGGCAGTGTCTTAAACTGGTTTGAATCCTACCTGGCAGGGAGAAAATTATTTGTTAGTTGTGGTGATTACAACTCAAAGACACATGATATTCTATATAAGGCTCTATCCTGGGTCCGCTGCTCTTCTCAATCTACATGCTTCCATTAGGTCAGATTATCTCAGGTTACAACGTGAGCTACCACAGCTATGCTGATGACACACAGCTGTACTTATCAATAGCACCTGATGACCCCGATTCTCTGGATTCACTAACACAATGTCTGACTTGTATCTCAGAATGGATGAATAGTAACTTTCTCAAGTTAAATAAAGAGAAAACTGAAACCTTAGTGATTGACAATAATGGATACATTAGGATTAAAAGTCAAGATGGAGGTAAAAAGCTTAGGGGTGATTGTTGACTGTAATCTGAATTTTAAATCGCATATTCATCAGACCACTAGGACAGCATTTTTTCACCTAATAAATATATCTAAAGTTAGACCTCATATATCATTGAAAGATGCTGAGAAATTAGTTCACTCGTTTGTTTTCAGTCCACTAGATTACTGTAACGCACTCCGCTCAGGACCACCCAAAAAAGACAAATCGATTGCAACGAGTGCAGAATGCAGCTGCTAGAATCCTAACTAGGTAAAGAAAATCCGAGAACATTTCTCCAGTTTTGATGTCACTACACTGGTTACCTGTGTCATTCAGGATTGACTTTAAAATACTGCTTATCTATACTAATAAAAGGCAAAGCCCTCACTTACTCACTCACTGGCTGACTCACTGACTCATCACTAATTCTCTAACTTCCCGTGTAGGTAGAAGGCTGAAATTTGGCAGGCTCATTCCTTACAGCTTACTTACAAAAGTTGGGCAGGTTTCATTTTGAAATTCTGCGCCTAATGGTCATAACTGGAACCTATTTTTTCGGCCATATACTATAACTAGCAGAATACCCGCGCTTCGCAGCGGAGAAGTAGTGTGTTAAAGAAGGTATGAAAAAGAAAAGGAAAAATTTTTAAAATAACATAACATGATTGTTAATGTAATTGTTTTGTCATTGATATGAGTGTTGTTCTCATATCTATCTATATATATATATATATCTATCTATACATATATACACATACATATCTTCATATCTATATACATATATACATATTTACATATACACACATATATATATATATACATACCTATCTACATCATATATACACACAGATACATACATTAACACACACAAATTATATATATGTGTATGTATGTATGTATGTGTGTGTGTATATATATATAATGTAGATAGGTGTGTGTGTGTATATATATATATATATATACACATACATACAAACATACACACAGGTATATATATGTGTCTATATGTGTCTATATGTGTGTGTATAGCTTTGGTCACTGAGTGCAACGGAAAAATAATAAAATGTAGTCTATAAGTTATTAAACAGTAAAACATTAACGTTTTAAGAAGTACAGGTACATTGAGCACTACTGGAGTGGTTATGGTAAACTACATTTTAAAGACTGTGTAACACAACAGGTAAGTAACTAACAGCAGCTAAAATGTATATGGATCATCTCTCGGTAGTAGATCCCTTTTGAAAGGCGCTACACGACGGCTGAGGTATAGAAATTACATTTTCTATGTGAACGTTCAAATTTGTGCCTGTGGTAATGTGCCTTACCAGCAATTAAAGAAAATTAGTTTTGTGTCCTCTGCAGTGTTAAGAGAGAAAGGCTTTGGTTTGGGATAAAAGGAAAAAAGGTGTAAAAAAAGGAAAGTTGCCTTTTTCTTTTATATAGTATAGAGAGATGTGTTCACTGACGATATGAGCGCCTTTTGGGGACAGTCGCGGTGGGTCTTGTGTAGACTGGTGAGACGTCCTCGCCATTAATCGGCTGTGATGGCACTGTCAGTCCTCCACTCGTGTGCGTGTCTTCATAATCCGAGCTGACGACCTCATAATTGTATACGTGCAAAAGAAAGTGCGAATCACCTTAATATTAGTTTGCCGCGGTGTAGAAAAGGGGTCCCGTGTTTGCACTTGTCTGGGCTATAGCTCAGGGGGAGGATGAAAAAAATTAAAAGTGCTCACTTTGACTTAAGGCAGAAGCGCAGTCAGCGTCTCAAAGGCGGCACAGCTATGCACGCCGCTGGCTGCTCGACTTTTGCTGGGCAGGAGACCCAGTTTTGCAGACACGCTCATGATATCAAAAGTCTCAGCTCTTTTCAGGTCATTCATATATTATATATATAGCAAAATACCCGCTACCGAGCGGAGAAGTAGTGTGTTAAAGAAGTAATGAAAAGAAAAGGAAACATTTTAATAATAACGTAACATGATTGACATTGTCATGAGTGTTGCTGTCATATATATGCCTGCCTAAATAAGTCACCCTCGCTTCGCTCTTACTTTTTTACCGTTCATTTAATCATGGCTAGTGGCGGAAAATTATTAAATGGAAGGAGGATTACACTGAGTATGGCTTTACCAAAACAATTATTGATGGCGAATCGATTATTCATAAAGCTTGAATTGGTGATCTGTTTTTCTGTGTTAACCTCATATTTTTTCAGACTTCTTCTCAAACTAAGGTGGTGCGAGGGTAAAATGAATCGGGATGCGCTGATCAATGTAATCGTGTACCAGGAAATCATGCATTGACAAAAGTTCCCCTTTGCTTGTAATGCAAAGTGTGATTAAATGCATTATTTTTAATGTTATGGAGCACATGCATCGAAGCTTCTCAGCTGTGCTTGTGCTAAGAAAAGGAAAGATTTTAAAAATAGCGTAACACGATTGTCAATGTAACCTTTTGTAAGTAGTGCCTGGAGGATTCAGTGTGGAGAAACTCTATAGAGACAGCGTGTGTATTAACTTGTGGATTTTTCTGTGAGTATTTGGTGGCAGTCTGACAAAGTTGCTTCAGAAGACGGTGTTAGCCGCGGAGCTCAGCTCAGAGCGAAATTAGATGAATGGGAGGGGAGATGATGACGTGACTCCCCCACCTGCCTTAACTGTCAATCCCCCACAAACACAGTCTCTCGGAATTTGCATAAGCACACCCCTTCACCTACAATTTTAACTTAGTTACAAAGTGATCAAAACTCTCGTTTATATCCTGCGTCCTCTCATTAAACTTGTATCCCGCATTACCTGTGGGCATGTGAAACGCCAGCGGTAGCCTGTCTATGAACTTAATTTAAAGTGTAGGTTTACACCGTGCTTTCTTTCCGAAGTAGCAGCACTCATGAATATGGTAGTATATGTCACTCGCTTGCTTCTTATTGTTTCGCTGCCTTCTTAACTATATAATGCATACTTTCTTCAGTGGTTTTTGGAGCTCTTCCTGGTTTTCTACGTACTGCGTGATTACGTGGGAAGCGTGATGATGTCACATGAAACTCCGCCCCCCACGGCTTTCGAGCTCAACTCCATTACAGTAAATGGAGAAAAATAGCTTCTAGTTATGACCATTACGCGTAGAATTTCGAAATGAAACCTGCTTAACTTTTGTAAGTAAGCTGTAAGGAATGAGACTGCCAAATTTCAGCCTTCTACCTACACGGGAAGTTGGAGAATTAGTGATGAGTGAGTGAGTGAGTGAGTGAGTGAGTGAGTGAGTGAGTGAGTGAGTGAGTGAGTGAGTGCTTTGCCTTTTATTAGTATAGATAGACGTCTGCTCGATGCCCGTGGGAGGCGAAGTTACGCCTCCCACGTAATTTAGTGCCTGCCCATATAAGGCCGTCCGTCAGCGGCAATCCAGTAGAAGCACTGCCGCTAAATATTCACGGGTGAAGGACTGTGCTTATTCAGCGGAAGATGAGATGGTCAGGGTGGTGTTTGGCACAAACTCGGCGAAACTGCGAGAGAAACTTTTAAGTGCCGGGTCTTAGCTAACATTAAATACAACCGTGGACATCGCACAAAATGGCACCAGCACAGCTGTGAACCTTCGATGTATGTACTCCGAGCGGCTCACGTGAATTGACGCAGTGTACAGACAAAAAGCAACAGTTCCAAAGAGTGCTGAACAAAAACCGAATTACACAATTGAGAAGGCAGCAAAAAAATATGAAGCGTCTGATACATACAAGCATATTCATAAGTGCAGCTACTGCGGAAACAAAGCACGCGGTGGAAAAAGTGAATGTCCCGCTAAAGGAAGACAGCGAAAAAAAAAAAAAACGTGCATGCAGTGTGTCAGGTCTCAGATAAAGAGAAAGACGAGCTGTTTATTGATGTAGTAAGAAACAAATCGATTAATGAAACCTGTCATCTTTACAACGATTGACAAACACGGAATGTAACTTGAACACAACACATCCTACAAATACGAACCTGATTGAAAGAAATAATGATAATCAAATCCTTGATGACAGCAACACTCATAACACTCACAAAACAAATACTGTATATTGACAATCATGTTACGTTATTTTAAAATTTTCCCTTTTCTTTTCATAACTTCTTTAACACACTACTTCTCCACTGCGCGTATATATATATATATATATATATATATATATATATATATATATATATATATATATATATATATATATATATATATATATATATATATATATATATACGCCCTGATCGACATACTCTCAAATAGACAAACCACACACCTTGGCGCAATGGTAGAAGCTTCGGCTCTAGCGCCGACGTCCGAGGTTCAATTCCCGAGAGGGGGTGCACTGAGTATGTACGCCTGATGACCCCAAAATTAGGGTGAAACACGTGTCACGTACTCTTGCATTATTTCACATTTTACCCTCGCATCCCCTTGGTTTGAGACGTATGAAAAAATATGCATTTAACGCAGAAAGACAGATCACCAATTGAAGCTTTAGGAATAATGGATACTTTATTCGCCATCAATGATTGTTTTGGTAAAGCCATACTCAGTGTAATCATTAGGTGAACGGTAAAAAGTAAGAGCGTGGGGAGTGTGACTTATTGAGGCACATAGGCGAAACCACAATAGCACGCGAGCTCGATGTACTGTAGTGCGCGTCAACTCGATCTGAATTGCGCGATCACATTCGAAAAAATATATCTTTTCAAGTTCTATTTAGTCGACACAAATATCTTTGGTTGGAATGTAAGGCGAATTTACTCTTTACATTTCTATAGTGAAGAAAAATGTATGCAATGATGCCTACATTTAACTTACATTCCTACCAAAGATATTTCTGTCGACTGAATAAAAATTCCTTCTATTTAAAATTTAAATAGAACTTGAACAGATACAATAGTTCATAATATCCAGGCAGACTTGCACATAAGAGCGGGAGTCATCCGTTTTAACAAACAGCGTATTGCACTGATAAGAAATAGCCTGCCCATTTAATTATTTAGGAATGGATAAATAAATTAAGATTTTGTACAAATAATGTCTTTAATTTTCTTCCTTGATGGATTCTGGCACCCCTAGCAACAGTTGCTCGCACCCCAAAGACTGTATATATATATATATATATATATATATGTGTGTGTGTATATGTATATATGTATGTATATGTATATAATGTTTAAATATGTGTGTGTATGTATGTATGTGTGTATATGTAGATATGTATATATATATGTAAATATATGTATATATATATATATGTACATATATGTGGATGTATGTGTATATATATATATATATATATTTATATATATATATGTTTATGTGTGTGTGTGTATATATATATATATATATATATATATATATATATATATATATATGACAGCAACACTCATCACTCACAACAGTGACAAAACAATTACATTGACAATCATGTTATGTTATTTTCAAAATGTTTCCTTTTCTTTTTCATTACTTCTTTAACACACTACTTCTCCGCTGCGAAGAGCGGGTATTTTGCTAGTGGTTTATAAAGCCTTAAATAATCTCGCCCCATCTTATATATTGTAATGTCTGACACCTTATATTCCAAATCGTAACCTCAGATCCTCAAATGAGTGTCTCCTTAGAATTCCAAAAGCTAAACTTAAAAGAAGTGATGAGGCGGGCGGCCTTCTGCTGTTATGCACCTAAAATCTGGAATAGCCTGCCAATAGGAATTCATCAGGCTGATACAGTAGAGCACTTTAAAACACTGCTGAAAACACATGACTTTAACATGGCCTTTTTATAACTTCACTTTAACTTAATCCTGATACTCTGTATGTTCAATTCATCATAATAACTATTCATGATGGCTCTAAAATCCGTACTGACCCCAACTCTCTTTTCTGTTTCTTTTTCCGGTTTCTTTGTGGTGGTGGCCTGCGTCACCTCCACCTACTCAAAGTTTCATGATGCTCCAACATTGATGGATGGATTAAAAGGCAGAAGTCTACGTGACCATCATCATCAAGTCCTTCCGTGAGAACCCTAAATCCAAAGAGGACTGTTTCATTTATGTTAGGTAGAATGCCCAGAGGGGACTGGGTGGTCTCATGGTCTGGAATCCCTACAGATTTTATTTTTTTCTCCAGCCGTCTGGAGTTTTTTTTTCTGTCCACCCTGGTCATCGGACCTTACTCTTATTTGATGTTAATTAATGTTGACTTATCTTATTTTCTTATTGTGTCTTTTATTTTTCTATTCTTCATTATGTAAAGCACTTTGAGCTACTTTTTGAATGAAAATGCGCTATATAAATAAATGTTGTTGTTATTGACACCAGACCATCGCACCTACATGAGACTATTGGACAGATTTTTATCCACCTCCAGAATGACCTCCAAACTTATCTAGTCTTGGCTAGTCTTGTTGTAGGCTTGGCCATGACGAGAGCTCATAGGTGGTACCCTATTGTGGTTGCCCCCAACTCCCCGCATCCTTGTCGCTCTTAAACCCGACACCATCAACAGTCGTGACCCAGATGAGCCATGCAATGAGGACACTTAACAGATAAGCTGTGCTGCTCCCTGAGCCGGCAGGATTGCAATATGCGCTGCCGTCCTAGAGTGGCGGCAAAAAGAAATAAAGAAGAAAATAAAGAAATGATCCGTGGGTGCGAGCGACCGACACTGCTTCCCTACTACACCACCACAAGTACGGAAACAGACTAGCGGAAGCAAAGTCGGGTGACAAGAAAATTGTTATTATTATTATTATTATTATTATTATTATTATTATTAATTGTTGTTACTGCGAGGCAGCAGTGCTACTCCTGCGTCACCATGCCACACTGAGTCTATAAGGCTCCTTTTAATTAGTTTTATAGTCTTTATTGATAGTAAATTTATAAGGCCCCCATCAATTAGATAGATAGATAGATAGATAGATAGATAGATAGATAGATAGATATGAAAGGCACTATATAATAGATAGATAGATAGATAGATAGATAGATATGAAAGGCACTATATAATAGATAGATAGATAGATAGATAGATAGATAGATAGATAGATAGATAGATAGATATGAAGGCAGATATATAGATAGATAGATAGATAGATAGATAGATAGATAGATAGATAGATAGATAGATAGATAAATAGATAGATACTTTATTAATCCCAAGGGGAAATTCACATAATCCAGCAGCAGCATACTGATACAAAGAAACAATTTTAAATTAAATAGTAATAAAAATGAAAAAAATGAAAAAAAAAAAAATTTAATTGTCTTTGTGAATAGTAAGGTTTTTATCATTTAACTCAATAGTGTTTATTCAAATAGCACCTTGGATGATGAACACTTTTCCGTAATGCTTTAAGGACAGTCCAGATCAATGGGTCCAAAATGGCAAACTTGAAAAACAATGTCTTGAACCAGCCTGGTTCTTCCACAGCATCACTGAACAGCTCCATCTTCATTCCTTTGGCACCTTGCACAGTGAGGGGAGGGCCTGATAAAGTAACGTAAAGGCAGTGTGTGTGTGTCGTGTTAATTATCGACTCTAATATGAGTGTCTGTCTGTCTGTGTGTGTGTTTGTGTGTGTGCGTGTGTGCCCTGATCGGAGCTTATTTGCCCAGTGCACCAGGACAGGCGGCAGCTCCTTTTGTCCCAGACCTGGATAAACTGGTTGGATTGAACATTAATCAGCTGCAGTCCCCACCAGAGGTTTATGTTCTCTAGTGTTGCTTTTGTTTCCCTCTCGTCTGTTGTCACCCGGCCATATCTCATTTTTAATAAAGTTTTTTAAACAAACAGCATTGCTTCTATTTTAGTGTGCTCCACCTAATTTGTGCGTTCATGTACTGTATGTAAACGACAAATGGTTTAAATATTTCTGTCACTACTTTATAGTTGCAAACTTTGGCAAGCACCCTGAGCCTGCATTCAGTGAAGAGCACCATGTAAAACTAAATCAGCATGAACTGAATCAAATTATAAAACAATACTTTGAATCACCATAGCAACAAGTGGTAAGCGGTAAGTCTGCACGCTGTTCAGGCTTCTTTCAAAAAAAATAATAAAATCAGTTAACTCGTTACCAGTAATGACAGTGCCTTTCAGAGTGAGCACAGTCTGAAAATCCATCCATCCAACCAACCATTCTCTAAACTGTTTATCGAGTTCTTGGAGCAGATGGACTATACCGTGACCATTATGGCCCTAAGCCTGCAGGGGTGTCAGCTGCCATGGGCTGCCCTGAGTGAAGGACTCCATATGGGTAACGTCATGACCTGGTGCCGTTTTCTCCCAGGATGGGATCCTTCTCCTTTCTGCCAGGATGGGATCACGAGTCAGTTTCTCAGCAACAGACATCATGCCAGATCCATTTTTCTGGGTGGGCCTTAGGGGGGCATGCCCGCGCTATCATACTGATAGGACCATCCATTAGTGATTTTATTAGTAAAAAATATACTCTCGTATTTAAAAAATAATGTTAAATAAACAGTCATGTGAAAAAGTGAGTATGTCCAATGAACAGGTTTTTAACTATTTGAATATATCAAGATTCGATCTTCATTTGAATAGTATCTCTAAATAAAGGTGTTGTAATATAATAAACATCGTGCCACATTTGCATTTTGTAGTCCATTATATAATTTAAAAGTTAGTAGGAAAAGGTTAACAGACCTCGACATTTTTCACGGCTTCAGATTAGAATCAGGTTCCAAAGATTAGAACTTTTTAGAGACGACTCTGTCTGAACCGGCCTGAGTCCAACCTCAGACTTTCACTTTGCTTTGATCTTTTGTGTGTTACGGTTTTAGATTCTCAATTCTTGGATTTTATCTTGAGATTTTATTCCTCTTTTATTTTTTTTAAGTGAAGTTTACATAAGTTCTCCTTCTTTTAGAAATTATCCTTGTTGAACTTGTCTTAACAGGCCAGAGGTTAACGGTAATCCTTTCCCTTGAAAAACACTTTTCTGCATTTTCTGAATATAGCATACATTAAAAATACATACTGTAATAGAAATTATAGAATAACAGCAACAACAACATTTATTTCTATAGCACATTTTCATGCAAATTATGTACAGTGGGTATAGAAAAGAATCCCCCCCTTTGAAATATTCCCATTTTTTTTTTTGCTTTACAGCCTTTAATGAAAACACACAGACCAATATTTTTTCCAGCTTTACTTACTCAATGCAATCAACAACATCCAAGTGAAAGATATAACAGCTACAGTTCAGAAGAATTTTAAAAAATAAAAAAAAAACAAGAAATACTGAGATTAATAAAGGATCGTCCCCTCCTAAACAATATTTGTAAACTCAATGAGGTGTAAGTGCCCATCATTTCCATTGCAGACCATGGTTACCTGCTTCCATCCATCCACTTGTGATCAATTGTAATGAGTGTGATTAGTGAAGCTCTTCCTGGAGCATTCATTCCCTTTCTTGGTAGTGCAACTGACAGCAAACAACTGAGTGTGGGTGACAAGCATTCAAAAGATCTCAGGGATAGAGTTGTGGACAGACATAAGGCAGGAGATGGAGACACAAAAATCTCAAAGGCTTTTTCAATCCCAAGGAGCACAGTACAGTCCATAATAAAGAAGTGGCAAGTACTGGGACTACTAGGACCCTTCTCAAACTGGATGGAAGAGCAAGGAGGAAACTGGTAAGAGAGGCTACCAATACAATACAATACAATACAGTTTATTTTTGTATAGCCCAAAATCACGCAGGAAGTGCCGCAATGGGCTTTAACAGGCCCTGCCTCTTGACAGCCCCCCAACATTGACTCTCTGAGAAGACAAGGAAAAACTCCCAATAAAAACCTTGTAGGGAAAATGGAAGAAACCTTGGGAAAGGCAGTTCAAAGAGAGACCCCTTTCCAGGTAGGTTGGGCATACAGTGGGTGTCAAAAGAAGGGGGTCAATACAATACAATACACAGAACAGAACAAATCCTTAATACAGCATAACAATAAAAATTTTAGAAGTACGGAGCAGAATTTAACAGTAGATGATATCACATAATAAGATTTGGATATTTTTAGAGTCCTGGAGACCTCATCCATCAAACTGCCTCCCAATTTGGCCATTCCACGGCTGAAACGTTGCTCCGATGAAAGGACCCCTCTTTCCCATGATTCCTGTGATCCTCCATCAGGGATGACTTTACCATAGGCAGGAAAACATCTTGGCAGGTGGGCCGTGGCACCAATTGCCACATTTGGGTACCGAGAACAGAAACAGAATAGGTGAGGGTTAGTATTCAATTCTAACTCTCATGTTACTTATGTTTTAGTGCTAATAACTAACAACAGAGATGCAGTCTGTACTGTTATTCAGCAGCTCTAGTCAGGGTGTGCTAAAGTGAACTTGTGAGTCTTCAGCCGGGATTTAAAGGCTGAGACTGAAGGGGCATCTCTTATAGAAGCAGGAAGACCATTCCACAGTTTAGGGGCCCTGTAACTAAAAGCTCGACCTCCCACTGTTATTTTATTAATCCTTGGAATCCTAAGCAGACCGGCATCTTGAGATCTTAATGTGCACTCAGGTTTGTAAGTCATGATAAGTTCAGACAAGTAAGCCGGACCTTGGCCAAGAGGCCAATGGCCACTTTGAAGGAGTTACAAGATTTTATGGCAAAGAGTGGTCATTGTGTGCATGTGACAACAATTTCACAAGCGCTCCACAATTGTGGCTTGTTCAGGAGGGTCGCACCTCTCAAGAAAGGCCATATTAAGGCTCGTTTGAGTTTTCCCAGAATGCACCTTGAAGATTCTGATGCCAAGTGAAAAAAGGTCTTATGGGCAGATGAGACCAAAATAGAACTATTTGGACTCATTACCAAATGGGCCCCCAATGCAGCTCACCATCCACAACACACCACACCTACAGTAAAGCATGGAGGTGGCAGCATCCCGTTGTGGGGGTGTTTGTCTGCCGCAGGGCCTGGGGCTCTCGTTAGGGTAGAAGGAAAAATGGATGGGGCAAAAAAACATCAAATTCTTGAGGAAAACCTGCGCCCCTTGTAGAAGGAAAAATTTGTATTAGCATGAGAGGATAGCAAATTAACATATAGAGCCATAAAAAGTAATTAAAAGTTTCTAAAATATTAAGATTAAGCATAAATTAGGAATGTTAAGCAAATAAGATAGGTCCAGCAAATAGTTAACTAAAAAATCAGTTATATTGCATTATTTTTTTAGGCTTACAGTAAAATTTCCAGAGTAAGAAAAGAACCGCAAATTGATACACCGAGACCAGTTTTGGACAGGATAAGAGTTTGAGAACACCTGTGATTCAAGGCTAGGAAGCGATAACACAGAGAAGATGTCTCTAAAAGGCTCGTATCAAAAAGCAGCTGGACTGATGAACCAGCAGAAAGGCAACAAAAGGCTTTTGCTGCAAGCAGGGTCATGCTGACCTAATGCATGAAGAGAAAATCTTAGTAAATTCAGGCATTAACAAAAATATTAGAAGAATATATTAGAAATTAAATTTAGTGTAGAAATTAAGACAAATCAAGCATGCCAAGCAATGATGAAATGACAAAATTAATTAAAGTTTGAGCTTCAGGTCACTATTATAAAAAGTTTGGAAGGTTTAAGAAAGAAAATGATGAGAGGAAACCCATATATGGAATGGAAGCCTTGGCCAGTTAGAGAAACTGGGAACAGCATAGAAAGATAACAAATTCCACAAGGGGGCCAGTGATAGGAAAAGTAAGGAGATAATAAGGGTCCCCATGGAAACTCAAGGTTCGGCCGGACAGGAGTAGGAGGGAGTCAGAGAAGATGAGTAAAAGAGCTCATTATAGCGAGGTCAGAAAAGATCGGAAATGACATAAGAAAATCCCAAAGATGGTAAGAGGAAGCCATCTACCCAGTCTTAGACCAATCAAAATAAGCCGAACAGACACCAAGAGGAATAATGGACAGTAAAACCAGGTGCAGAATGAGCTAATCGAATGCGGCCAAAATGATAAGAAATTGTTATAAAAACTTCAGTTGATGTAATGTTCAGTGCTCAATCTCATTCGGCCGAAATGAGTTGTGTCCGTGTGGTTGATTTATTGCAATAAATCCTTAAAACTCTGTCTGTCTATCTCGAGTCCTAATAGCCTTTATTTTTAGGTAAAAAGCCTTCTGATGATGAATTTTTTGCCACGACACCCTCTGCCAGAAAGTTGAAGATGGGCACCATGTTCCCCTTTCAACACAACAAGCACTCAGTCAAATTGACCACACAGTGACTGAAGGAGAAAAAAGTGAATGTCCTCGTGTGGCCCAGTCAGAGCCCAGACCTAAATCACAGTGAAAATCTGTGGAAAGATTTGAAGATAGCAGTCCAGCAACGCTCGCCATCCAATTTGACCGAACTTGAACAGTTAAAAGAAGAGTGGGGGGCAAATATTGAGTGGGCTCAATCTCCGGATGTGCAGAGTTGATAGAGAAGAATCCCAACAGACTCAAGGCTGTCATTAAAGCAAAAGGATGGATCAACAAAATGACATTGACACAATGGGGGGAATCCTTTATTAAGGATTTGTTTTTGAGTTTTTAGATTTTTTCTGAACTGTAGCTGTGATATCTTTCACTTGGATGTTAGAAGTTGCATTGAGTAAGCAAAGCTGGTAAGAAATATTTTTTGTGTGTGTGTTTTCATTTAAAGTTGTAAAGCAAAAAAAATGTGAATATTTCAAAGGGGGCGATTCTTTTCTATACCCACTGTAGCTCAAACTGCTTTACAATATTAAAATAAGATTAGGCAATACTAAGTAACAAGGAATGAAGTAAAGTCCGGTGGCCAGGAGGACAGAAAAAAAAACAAAAAACTCCAGGGGGCTGGAGAGAAAAAACAAAATCTGCAGGGGTTCCAAGGCCACGAGACCACCCAGCCCTCACTGGACAACTTAACATCCTGTAATTACATAGAATTCCAAGCCCAAATCACACTCAGTGTTAATAAAACACACCAAAAATTGAACTGGAACCCACATAGCCATAGCAGGAGGTATGGAGCTGAAATCCCCAAAGGGCTGGCACGGGTGGCAAAATTTGTCAAAAGAGTTAAAAAAAGGAAACGACTGTTGCCTTGGACGCCATCCTCCTTTTTTGCAGGACACTATGGCCAACTGGACAGTTTGTCTCACTTCAGTGTGGAGGAGTCAATAAGCATATTAAGGAAACAGATCTTTTACAAAATAGTTCTGTGCTTATTTCAGGAGGAAGTGGGGGCTGATATTTATACTGAACAAAGTCCCTTTAATAATTAGCCACTGGCCACCGCGGTCATTCTTTATCTCCGCTATCTGTCACGCTACATCAATAAGAGTGTGCTTTCTAAAAGACCGAGATAATTAATGGAGTTTGTTTGTGAGAGTGTGCCGCACCAAACCTCTAGGCATAAGCTCAACAGGACGCCTCAGACAGGGGGTCTTTGCAATTTTTAATCAAAACGCTTTTGAATTACATTTGTGCCTCGCTTTAGTAAATGATTCCTTAAATCGAGGCTTCTGCTCATCCACATCTACTATACCAGAAATAGATTTAGGAATGGCTTCAGATTTTCAGCTCCTCTCTGCTGCCATAAAAGATGTGACCGTCTGGGTTGGCTCCACGTCCTTTGGCAGCTGTTGATCTGTCGATAACGTAACCAACGATGAGTCGGGCAATGAGGACACACACAGTCAAGAGCATGAGAAAAAGGTGCAAATGCTTTTGTTCATAAAACAAAATAGTCAGGGGTTCAAATACCCCAAAGTGCAAATACAGCAGTGCATAAGCCATTAACAATACATAATTAATGCCAATATTACCAGCATCCCTTCAGTGGTGATTATGAGGCAATGAATAAAAATGAGGTTAAAAATCCATCCATTAAACCAATACTGAGCCACACAGTTAAAAACGCTGCTTCTTTAATAGCATTTTATGGTTCTTCACTGGGTTGTGTGGTTCCTTGTAGAGCCATTGCTTGACCCAGCCTCATTTTATTCTGGGAAGGGTTCCTTGCATATGAAGTTAATTCTTAGTGTTTTGAAAAACTTCATAATATGTAGATAAATACAATACAATGCAATCCAATGTATTTTTATATAGCGCAAAAGGAAACAAGAAGTGCCGCAATAGGCTGCCTTTTGACAGCCAAGCCTTGACTCTCTAAGAAGACAAGAAAAAACTCCCTAAAAGAAACCCTTGTAGGGAAAAAATGGAAGGCAGTTCAAAGAGTGACCCCCTTTCCTGGTTGGTAGGACGTGCAGTGCGTGTCAAAGAGAAGGGGGTCACTATAATACACAGAACAGAACACAAGTGATCATCAATACAGTCTAATAATAAAAATATTACAAGTATAGAGAAGAATTCAACAGTAGATGATATCACATAATAGGATTTGGATTTGTTCAGAGTCCTGGAGACCTCGGCCATCAAGCTGCCTCCCTCTATTGGCCATTCCATAGCTGAGATAGTGCTGGGCCAGCCAATCCGATGAAAGGACCCCTTTACCTGATGATTCCTGTGATCCTCCATCAGAGATGACTTTACCTCATTCAGGCCAAACCACTTGGCAGGTGGGCAGTGGCACCAAGTGCCACATTTGAGTACAGAGAAGAAAAACCGAATAGGTGAGGGTTAGTAACAAATTAGAACTATCATGTTACTTACAGTATATTTTATTGTTAATGACTCACAACAGAGATGCAGTCTGAACAGTTAATCAGCAGCTCTAGTCAAGGTGTGCTAAACTGAAGTAGGGAGTCTTCAGCCGGGATTTGAAAGCTGAGACCAAAGGGCATCTCTTATAGTAACAGGCAGACCAGTCCACAGTTTAGGGGTCCTGTAACTAAAAGCTCGACCTCCTGCCGTTATTTTATTAATCCTTGGAATCATAAGCAGACCTCCATCTTGAGATCTTAATGTACATTCTGGTTTGTAAGTCAAGATAAGCTCGATAAGTATGCTGGACCTCGGCCATTTAAGACTTGACTCTGTAAGAAGACAAAGGAAAAACTCCCAAAAAAAAAACCTTGTAGGGAAAAAAATGGAAGAAACCTTGGGAAAGGTAGTTTAAAGAAAGACCCCTTTCCGGGTAGGTTGGGCGTGCAGTGGGTGTCAAAGGGGGTAAATACAATACAATACACAGAACAGAACACAAATAATCCTCAATACAGTCTAATAATAAAAATATTAGAAGTACAGAACAGAAATCAACAGTAGATGATAACACATCTTAGGATTTGGATTTGTTCACAGTCCTGGAGACCTCGGCCATCAAGCTGCCTCCCTCTATTGGCCATTCCATAGCTGAGATAGTGCTGGGCCAGCCAATCCGATGAAAGGACCTCTTTACCTGATGATTCCTGTGATCCTCCATCAGAGATGACTTTACCTCAGTCAGGCCAAACCACTTGGCAGGTGGGCAGTGGCACCAAGTGCCACATTTGAGTACCGAGAAGAGAAACAGAATAGGTGAGGGTTAGTAACAAATTCTAACTATCATGTTACTTATGTTTTATTGTTAATGACTCACAACAGAGATGCATTCTGTACAGTTAATCAGCAGCTCTAGTCAGGGTGTGCTAAACTGAAGTAGGGAGTCTTCAGCCAGGATTTGAAAGCTGAGACTGAGGGGGCACCTCTTATAGTAGCAGGCAGACCATTCCACAGTTTAGGGGTCCTGTAACTAAAAGCTCGACCTCCTGCCGTTATTTTATTAATCCTTGGAATCATAAGCAGACCGCCATCTTGAGATCTTAATGTACATTCTGTTTTGTAAGTCATGATAAGCTCGATAAGTAAGCTGGTCCTCGGCCATTTAAGAGTTGACTCTGTAAGAAGACAAAGGAAAAACTCCCAAAAAAAAAACCTTGTAGGGAAAAAAATGGATGAAACCTTGGGAAAGGCAGTTTAAAGAAAGACCCCTTTCCAGGTAGGTTGGGTGTGCAGTGGGTGTCAAAACAAAGGGGGTAAATACAATACAATACACAGAACAGAACACAAATAATCCTCAATACAGTCTAATAATAAAATATTACAAATATAGAGAAGAATTCAACAGTTGATGATATCACATAATAGGATTTGGATTTGTTCAGAGTCCTGGAGACCTCAGCCATCAAGCTGCCTCCCCCTATTGGCCATTCCACAGCTGAGTCAGCGCTGGGCCAGCCAATCCGATGAAAGGACCCCTCTGGCCGACGATGTCTGTGATCCTCCATCAGAGATAACTTTACATTGGGTTGGCAAAACCACTTGGCAGGTGGGCCGTGGCACCAAGTGCCACATTTGAGTACCGAGAAGAGAAACAGAATAGGTGAGGGTTAGTAATGAATTATAATAATATTAATTATGTTTTAGTGCTAATGACCAACAACAGAGATGCAGTCTGTACAGTAAATCAGCAAATACAAAATGTAACTCTTTAATGTGCAGTAGGCTACCATAGCAGGACACTTGCAGATGAAGAAAATCTGGGCTTGGCCTGCGTTATTGTCTGAAGGAAGAGTTATATTTTCAAACCAGGACCCATTGGTACTTCACAAATCTGTTACTATGTCTGCGTTGGGCTGGCGCCTTGCCCAGGGTTTGTTTCCTGCCTTGCGCCCTGTGTTGGCTCCAGCAGACCCCCGTGACCTTGTAGTTAGGATATAGCGGGTTGAATAATGGATGGATGGATGTTACTATGTTTTTATACCTGCTAAGTAGCTAAATAAATACAGGTTGTTTTTGAAACTTCATGCGGATGGGTCTATCAGTAATCAAAAATGGATCCCTTGTGGTGTCACTCTGACAAACCCTTCTGGCATTTTTATTTTTAAGAGTTGCAGAGCTTCTTTCTAAAATACCATCCCCTCAGCTCACCCATACAGGTCTTGTCACACATGTACGCATAGGGGACAGCTGAAGGGCTCTAGTGACTGTAATTCCACTGCCACACCAGAGGTTGGCGCTGTGTCTCTTTTTCTCCCTCTCAGACCGAATGATTGATGGCTAGAATGCCTCTGACATCACTTACTGTGTCCATTCACCTGCAACCGCATCTTCCTGCCAGGAGAACTAAAAGCCAGAAGCTCCACCATCTTTGCCAGTTCTCTTTCTGCCTGTAGAGACAATTCTGCAATAATTCTGCTTTTTTTTTTACATTTTTGCTGCATCCAATTATTATCTTGGTACCCCACCTCTTTATCATTGTCCTCTCTTTCTTTCAAAGTCTCCTCAGTGTGAGGAGATGTCACTCAAACAGGTGAAGTCAACCTTCTATACCCAGTTTGTGTTCCTTGCTGACATCCCTTGCAATCCTAGGTGCCCTTCAAGCCCTGCTCCTGTCTTCCTCCCACCGCCAGTCTCCAGTGTTCTGCAGAAGCCTGCTCAATTACTTCTTAAACGATGTGGAGACAACTTGAGGGCTCATCTAATGGTAATTCCACCCCGAGTCGAGTGTTGTTGCTGTTGCCTAACGTTTCTCCGCTTCTCTCCCTTGCAGATCTGATGACCATCAGCACCAGTGGGTCAAGCTTCCTATGAGTGAATGTTCACTCCTGCAGAGCACCCCCTCAAGAGTTGGCCACACTCTGCTCTTGGTGCCACCCCTTACCACCTGCCTTCTCTCTCCTACTGCCCTGGGTCCACCCCATGTCTGCCTTTCCTTATTTAACTTTCCTTTTCTGTTGTTTCAACCTCTGCCTATTTTCTAAGATTTGTCTCAGTCCCTGTCTGTCGCCTCCTTTCTTTTGTTCTTGCTCAGTCTCCTTTTTATCCTTCTTACTGGTGTTAATTACAGCCCCCAGAGCACCAATGAGGAAATCGACCCAAACTACACATGTCTACACAGGAATGATCCCTCGATTGATCCCATCAACCTCCAGAGCAGCTGTGTCACACTACCACCCACACCCGCACCCACCCTCAGAACCTGAGCATGCATTATTTATTCATGTTTTTAAAAATTCGAGCTGCCACTGACCCCCTCTCATCACAAAAGAAAATGCCACAACATTTAGGTGTGGAGTCATCAGAAGTGAAGAAGTTATATAAGAGTCTTGTCTTGTGGGAGGCGGAATCCAGAGTAAGACGAGGAGGAGCCAAACGAGAATCAGTTGAATCGTTCAAAAGAGACACGCCCCCTCCACCATTTCACTGTCATCTCTCTCTCTCTCTCTCACTCAAATTCCCCACTAGAGAGCTTGCATTCAAGACAACTGGTTGTTATATCATTGATGGATGGACAGATTTGAAGATTCCAGTCAAGTCGATGCTTTTACTGGTGGGGTATTGATTCTTTACTGTTCAGACCCCATCTGTCATGATTTGGGGTCCTCAAAGTCTGCCAATGTTTATTTGGATTGTTCCAGCGTTGCTAGGGGTGTGGCCTCTGAGGTCAAGAACCCATATGTAATGAACGCAACAAGATGAAAGGATGGCTATGAGTCCAGAACTGTGTATGCCAAATCTCTGAAGTATTTTCAAGTTTATCATTTGTGCTGTTTCTGCACGCGTACTTTTGGTTTTGATCCTTGTCACACATGCTCATCCGAGGATCTCCTTGCTGGCTCACTTCAGGTAGGTGATAACCTGCCAGGGCAAGAGGGGGTGCTGTCTCTAACTCTGTCATCTCCTTTTCTCCCTGCAGCTTTGAGAAGCCCCCCAGTGAGGGACAGTAGTAGGTCCTCCCGTTATAAGAAGCCCGGCTGTCTCCCCTGAGCTATCTTTTGGGACAGAAGACCTAACAAGTTCAGAGCTCCATGGGAGGCCTCTTTTTTGTTACAAAGGCTAACCAGAGCCCTAATTTTCTTTTGTGTTTTGCCCTACAGGGTTAATCCAATTGTTGCCAAAAGGCATTTAAGTTTAAAGAAGAAGAGCAGAGAATTAAACTGGACGACCCAGCTGGTGTCCCAACTATTCTTCGCTGTCATGGTTCTGTTATGACCAGTGCTTGGCCACCTCACACCCTCTGGTTATTTCAACAATGATTATCGTCTCTCGTATTGGGTTTCAGTTTTATTTCACCTTATTTTTTTTTCTTTTTGTTTTGTTTTTTTAAGTAATCTCCCGGATTTTGCTCAAACGTTTATATCTCCCAGTTTGCTGACAGAGCACCATCTCCCACCAAGTACAGAATAAAGTTAAGTGAGAAAGACTAACCTGCTTTAAAGAAGGACAGCAATATATGGCACATTTATATCAATTCTTTATACATGTAGGGGTCAATTTAAAGGGAAGAACATTTATAAACCAGGTGACTTAGAAAGTGTGGACAGCCTTAAAGATGGACAGTCCCATCTAGCATCTTTCTTTCATGACTGCACATATGCAGAGGTCCTAGTATCCCACCATGACACCACTTGTCTTGCTTCAGTGGTGACTTAGCAAGCCTGACTATCCTTAGAGAAAGGCAGACCAATATAGCGCCTTTGCATGAATAGCGCTGCATATACGGTGATCATAGTGTTCTTCCATGACTCCCTTCTGTATCATTTTATAGTCTTGGATAACTGGATAACTCTAAAGAATCCCATCTAGCATCTTTTATTCGGTGGTCAAAGTACTCCTCCATGAACACATCTGCATCATTTCATAGGTGACTTAGAAAGACTGGACAGCCTCAAAGAAAGAAAGGTCCTCTAAATGTCTTTTCATTATCGATGTTACATGTACATGAATTGAAGTATTCCTGCATGAAACCATCTGTATCATTTTATACTCCAGGTGTATTAGAAAGACCGGGCAACCTTAAAGAGGGACAGTCCCATAGAGCAGCTTTCAGTCAAACATGCAGAGGCCATAGTATTCCTCCATGACACCACCTGCATCGTTACGCAGGTGACTTAGAAAACCTGACTACCCATGGAAAAGGTTGGACCCATGTAGTGCCTCCCATTAATAGTTTTGCATATACAGGAATCATAGTACTCCTGCATGACACCATCTCTATCATTTTATACTCCAGGAGTATTAGAAAGACCGGGCAACTTTAAAGAAGGACAGTCCCATCTAGCATCTTTTTTTCATGACTGCACATATGCAGAGGTCCTAGTATCCCACCATGACACCACTTGTCTTGCTTCATTGGTGACTTAGCAAGCCTAACTATCCTTAGAGAAAGGCAGACCAATATAGCGCCTTTCCATGAATAGCGCTGCATATACTGTGATCATAGTGTTCTTCCATGACCCCCTTCTGTCTCATTTTAAAGTCTTGGATAATTGGATAACTCTAAAGAATCCCATCTAGCATCTTTTATTCAGTGGTCAAAGTACTCCTCCATGAACACATCTGCATCATTTCATAGGTGACTTAGAAAGACTGGACAGCCTCAATGAAAGAAAGGTCTCCTAAATGTCTTTTCATTATCGATGTTACATGTACACGATTCAAATTATTCCTGCATGAATCTATCTGCATTATTTTATACTCCAGGTGTATTAGAAAGACCGGGCAACCTTAAAGAGGGACAGTCCCATACAGCAGCTTTCAGTCAAACATGCAGAGGCCATAGTGTTCCTCCATGACACCACCTGTATCATTACACAGGTGACTTAGAAAACCTGACTACCCTTGGAAAAGGTCGGACCCATGTAGTGCCTCCCATTAATAGTTTTGCATATACAGGAATCATAGTATTCCACCATGACACCACCTGTGTCATTTTATACTCATGTGTCTTCGAAAAAGACTGGGCGGCGCTACTTCATTACAGTCCCATCTAGCGTCATTCTTTCAATATATCGCCTTTCAATGGATGATCTTACATGTTCAGAGGTTATGGGGTCCGATTAAAAGGAGGAGCATTTGGCCATTTTAAAATGACCTCAAATCCTGAAAATGAAGGTCAGAAATGGATTCTGCTAAACCATAATGGAAAATAATGGGATGTGATCAGAGCACAGAACAATGAGGAAACCAAATCATGCCAAACCATAACAGTTGTGCCTGCCTTACCACTTGACATGGTTGGTCATTTCCTACGCTGAGGGGGCCAGAGTTCCACTGAGAAGGGGACACAGTTTTTTGCCAGCATGTAAGTGGCACGGAATTCACTTTGGGTGCTTGTGTTAGTAAGCATGTCTGTCCAATCTCAATGGCAACCACTTGGCCTCAGCATTTGTCCATTGTGTGCTGCTCTGTCTTCAAATGTGAAGTAAAGCAGCTGCATTGACAAGTGGGCGCTGGCACAGCAGAGCTAACACAAGAAGGACTCAAGAAGAAACTTCTAGAACTGAGGCCATCTTAAAAGCATCATATGCCCGTCCGGGAAAAGTAGTGTGCTGAGGGCCCCAGTTTTGGTAGCAGAACAGAAACATACATAGGCCTCAGAAACATTGTGGACCCCTATGCTCCTGGGACCTCCGGCCGGTGCCCACTGCACCCAAACGTTAAGATGTCCTGTTCACCTGCTCATTTCATCCTCTTTCAAGTTCCAGAGATGAGTCTTCATGAGTGACAGTGAGTGAGAAGATGTAGAAAACATTGATTTTATAATTTGGACAAAATAGTCATGAAAGAGAGCAATAAAAGGAGCAGTGGTCGATGAGGAGATTATTTAAAATAATATTGATACATTCCCAATGGCTGCCCCCTGCCTGACGTCTAAATCTGGATGCTCTGAATGTCCTTGCCAGTTTCCGGAGGCTCCATCATCACGTCACTCTCGCCAAGTTCAGATCCCCACATGGCCTCCTGAGTCTAATTTCCTTCTTAGTACGTGTTTATTGCCTCTTTATTGGCGTCTTTTTCTCCTTGCTAAACATGAAAGAGTAAAATGAGAAGACATCACAACCTGCATGACTATTAAGATGCGTTCGGCTCAAAATCATTGGCAAACTTAATTGCGCGGCTTGCAAACACTAAATCAATAGCGGCAGTCATTAAGAGGCATGAGCCAAAGGCTGAAAGCACATTGCAAGTGGCACCTCTATTAGCCGTTATTAAAAATCAAACCTGCCTTTTAGCGGCTCCTAAACTGTCTACAGACGCGCCCTCCGCGGGTGTGACAAGCGTTTTAATAACCGCCGTCAAGCTGTCTGATCACTGGTGCTCCTTGAGGGGGGAGGGAGACGCGGACCCCTTTAGGGTCTGCTGGCAGCCGAGTAAGTGGCTTGATGACAACAGTAGGTGACTGGAAATACAGCGCGGTAGAAACGTGACATCTGCCAGAGATGGGGGCAGCAGGTCAGCTGGTGGGCTGAGAGGAATGAATGGCTGGACTGAATGATTGGCTGGATGACTACTTTACTGCTATATTACTTTACATTTCTAATAAGAAATGTATTAAATTGATCAATCATCGGTTGACTGACTCATCGATTGATTGATAACCTACTGCAGTCACATTTAATAATTTACATTTTCAAAAAGAAACAATCTGCAATAATTGATCAATCCAATAAACGACCAACTTTACATTTTTAATAGCAATTATTAATTGATCTCTTGCTTGGCTGTTTGATTACTTAATTGACTGCTTGGTCAGGTGATTCATCAATCTATTGATTGATTGATTGATTGATTAGACTGGAATACGCCCTTTTTCATAGTATGTCCGCAAAGGCTATGAATGGTCTCCCTGAACGCACACGGCCCACCTTTTCAATTCCTTTTCAATTTTCACATAACTAGGCTTTCAGCCCTCGAATGTTTGTCTTGCGTTCACATGGTCTGACTTTTCAATTCTTGGATCTTCCCGCTGTGTTCACATAGCTTAAAATGTTTAATCCTCAATGTTCTCTCCGTGTCGACATCACCTCCTACATTTTCTCTCTGTGTTCATATCGCCAGATTTTACAGCTCTTGAATGTTCTTCCCTGTGTCTGCATGGTTTACACTTTTAACTCCTCCATGTTATCCTTGTGTCCACATGGCCAGGTGTTTCAGCTCTTGAATGTTTTGCCTTTGTCTATGTGGCTTGGATTTTTCACTCCTCAATGTTCTCTGGTGTCCAGCTTGTTAACCCCTGTATATTACCTTGTGTTCAAATGGACAGGCTTTTATGTTCTTGTGGAATTTTAACCCCTCAATGTTCTCCATGCATCCATATTCAGCTTTTTCACTCCTGCATGTCCTACTGGTATTCACATTGCCTGACTTTCAGTTTATCAGTTCTTTTCTACTGCTCCCAAAGCCTGACTTCTAAAGCTCTGAATGTTCTCCTTGCACCCACATGGCCCAGCTAGTCAGTTCTTGAAAGTTCTCCCTGTGTCCATATAATTTGAAATTTTAACTCTTAAGTTCTTGAATGTTCTTCTTGTCTCCACATGGCCCAGTTTTTCAGTTCTTAAATGTTCTCTCTTTGTGCATATGGTTTGGAATTTTAATCCACTAAATGTTCTCTCTGTGTCCACATTTGGCTTCGTTACCCCCAGATGTTCACACTGTGTGTACATTGCCTGCTTTTTCAGCTCTTGAGTGTTCTCCTCATGTCCACATGACCTGGATTTGCAATTCTTGAATGGTCTCCTTAAGTCCACATGACCCACTTTTACAATCCCTGAATGTTCTCCCTGTGACCTCTTAGCCCAGACCTTTAACCGATGAATGTTCTCCTTATGTCCACATGACCCACTTTTACAATCCCTGAATGTTCTCCCTGTGTCCACTTAGCCCAGACCTTTAACCACTGAATGTTTTCTTTATTTCCTCATTTCCCAGCTTTTCAGTTCTTAGATGTTCTTTCTCTGTCCACATGTTTTGGAGTTTTGAATACTAAATGTTCTCCTTGTGCCCCCATGGCACAGCTTTCTAACCCTTTAATATTTCCCTTGAGTTCATAAGGCCCAACTTTCAAGTTTATGAATGTTTTTCCTGTGTCCACATGTCTTAGAATTTTAAATCCTCAATGTTCTCCTTGCATCCACATGGCCAAACATTTCAGTTCTTGATTGCTCTTCTTGTCTCTGTGTTTCAATTCTTGAATATTCTGTTTGTGCCCCATGTTTTGGAATTATAACTCCAAAGTTGTTTCCATGTATTCACATGCCCAGCTTTTTAACTCCTGATTTTTCTTCCTTGTCCACATGGCCTGAATATTCCATTCTTGACTGTTCTCCTTTTAATCCCATGGCCCAGCTTTTCACTTTTTCAATGCTCTCTTTGTGTCCACATTGTCATACGTTTCAGTTATTGATTGTTCTTCTTGTCTCCATGTTTCAATTTTTAAATGTTCTGTCTGTGTCCACATATTTTATAATTTTACCTCCTAAATGTTTTCCTTGTATTCACATGCCCAGCTTTTTAACTCCTGAATTTTCTTCCTGTGTCCACATGGCCTGAATATTCAATTCTTGAATGTTCTCCTTATATCCACCTGTCCCAGGTTTTCAGTTTATGAATGTTCGCCTTATGTACACGTGACTCTGCTTTTTAATTCTTGAATGTGCTACGTGTTTCCCCGTAGCTAAGCTTTCTAACCCCTGAATCTCCTCCCTGTGTCCACATTGCCTGAATTTTAAGTTCTTGAATGTTCTTCTTATGACCATTTGATCAAACTTTTCAGCTCTTGAATGTTCTCCTTATACCCATGTGATCCATCTCTTCAGTTGTTGAATCTTCTCCTTATGTGCTCATCTTTTCAGTTTTTGAATGGTCTCCGTGTGTCCCCATGGCCTGGCATTTTATCTCCATCATGTTCTCCTTACATCCCCAAGGCCCCGCTTTTCGGTTCTGCAATGCTCCCCCTTTGTCCACATATTTCAGAATTTTAACTCCTAAATGATCTGTTTGATCTGCAGTTTTTATAACTCCTGAATATTCTCTTTACCTGTATATCCTCATGGCCCAGAACATTCTCCCTGTTCCTAAATGGCCTGAATTTCTCACTCTGCTTTTCATTTCTTTCCAAAGACAGAAGGGTGGGCTAAAACTAATGGATTTCTCTACACCCTGCTTTCCAAAACACAATCTTTGCTAAAAGTCTCTTTATTTTCTAACTTTCAGAGAACTGAGTGATAAAGTGGAGATGGTGGTTGGCCAACACTTCATTTGAAATTTTTAGCATAAGGTCTACGAGCTCGCCTAGCGTAGCCAAAAGGGCAAACACTGATAATTATATAAATGAAATAATTAAGCGGTCTAATGCAGTTATGTGCTGCTAACGGTGCCCCAGAATTGCCATGTGTATTCCCATTAAATAAATTCCCTGGCCTTTTATGAGCGGCAGTGATAGCGAGTGTGCGGCCGCTCGCAGGTATAAAATAAATGGCAGCACTGATTGGCTTTCTCGCAGATACCCTGTCTTCATTCATTCTGCCCCAATTTCAAGCTGTATAATAATATCCAGGACTGGAATTTATGATAAATTTAGGATCCTCATCATCTGCACCTACTGCAATGATTTTTTTTTTCAAACCGCTGAACCCACCATACAGATTTAGCACAGCAGTGCTATGCAGTAGGAATTAAAGATGAGGATGGAATTGGGCCTACCGACGGAGGTTAAAAACCCAACATGAAAAACCATCATTTATAATGGGATATGATGGAAAGGAGAAAGAGAACCCTCTCCCCTAAATACTCATGGGGTAGTTTAGGGGTAACCAGCATGTAACAGAGCATATCTGGGTCCATGGTATGTCAGAGGAGGTGCAGGAGTGTCCATAACATGTAGGAGTTCAGACCTCATGAGTGTATGTGTGAAGAAGGAAAGGTGAGCGACCGTGGAGAACTCAATGGGGTGTAAGGAAAGAGCAAACAACGTGAAAAGTTTGGGGGATTCACCCCGTATATGTGGACTGGAGGTCTGAATGAGTTAGGACTTTGCAGACAAGAGTCCAGAATTGTTCTCTCTGAGAAAGCAAACAAAATGGCTGTCATATATAATCAGTGGAAGGGAAACAAGAACAAAGGGTCACAGTTTGCCAATCGGTTTGCCCATTGTGACCTACTCATGGAAAATTGGGTCAAAACTGCACAGACATAGAGAGGAGAGGAGAGAGAGAGAGAGGTTTGGGAGCAGGCACTGATACAGCGTGTCTCCGCACCCACCACACGACGGACCACCTCAGGTTCCCAAATTAGGACCCGAGTGCAGTCATGCAACACTTCAGCACCACCCTAGTTTGAATGGAATGGCACAGTGTGAGGTTTTTTTTACAGTGGCTGGAGCCTTAATCCTGCCACCAAGATGGAGGACATGCTTGCAGGGCTGGATGCAAGTTATCGTCATACCCAAGAAGGAGCATGTGCAGGTTAAGGGCCTCGCTCAAGGGTCCCGCGGAGTGGAATCACATTAATGGGAAGAAATGTTAGGATTTTCTTTACTCCTATGGTTGTATCCATACATTCTGACACAACTAGTCACATCAGGGAAAAGAGTAAAGCTTCCACTGGACCGATGTTACAACCACGACACCATTTATTTCTAGAGCAGGTTTTCATACAAATGCTGTAGCTTTACAGGATGAAGAAAGAAAAAATTTAAAAAAATAAAAATAACATTAGGCAATACTAATTAACAAAGAATAAAGTAAGGGACTGGAGAAAAAAAATTTTGCTGGGGTTCTGAGGCCACAAGACCACCCAGCGCCCCCTAACATCAATGATCTCAATCAGTCCTCATGGTTTTCAGGCTTCACGTGGAAGAATTAGATGATTGTCATGCGGCTGTGGTGGACTGGCACCCTGCCCGGGGTTTGTTTCCTGCCTTGCACCCTGTGTTGGCTGGGATTGGCTCCAGCAGACCCCCATGACCCTGTAGTTAGGATATAACAGGTTGGATAATGGATGGATGGATGGATGGTCATGTGGACCTCTGGCCTTCAATCTATCAATGTAGGGACTGCATGGTGCCCTGATCAGGTGGTGGTGGTGCAGATCACCACCACAGAGAACCCGAAAAAGAACAGCAGAGAAAGTAGGGGTTCATATGGATTGTGGATATATGAAAAAAAAAATAATTCAATGCATTTACAGAATATCAGGGTTACAGTTTTTAGCAATTTTTTAAAGTGTTCCACCGTATTAGACTGGCAAATTTCTACTGGTGAGCTATTTCAGATTTTAGGTGCCTAACAGCAGAAGGCCGCCTCACCACTTCTTTTAAGTTTAGCTCTCGGAATAATAAGCAGACCCTCATTTGAAGATCTAAGGTTGTGATTTGGAGTGTAAGGTGAGAGTCATTCCGAGATATAGGATGGAGTGAATGATTTAAGGCTTTGTAGCCCACAAGAAGTATTTTAAAGTCAATTCTAAATGGCACGGGTAACCAGAGTAGAGACGCTAAGACTGGCGTGATGTGCTCAGATTTTCTTTTCCTAGTCAAGATTCTAGCAGCTGCATTCTGCACTCGTTACAATCGATTGAATTGTTCCAAGGGTCTAGAAGGGAGTTTGGAAACAAGGCTGACTGAATGAAGTGGGTGAACAGAGTGAGACGTTAGGTGACATACTTAACAACTACCGTATATACTTGTGGATAAATTCTCCCGCAGATAAGTTGGGGCTTGATTTTATCATATGATTTCTGGTATTTAATAATATCGGTCGTATCGAATGTGGAAAACTCACACTATTGGTCCAAGAGATTATGATATGCTAATGCCCACCTGAGAGAGTAACCACGGAGCACACAACCTCTTTTTTCTATGTATTGTGCCGACACGGTAATACCCAAACTATTCCGAAGCAACATGTGCAGTATTTTGTGTTTTTTGTATCTCACACCCTCATACACCTTTATCGCAAGAGCATCCCTCATCTACAATGGAGCGTTCGATCAGAAGAAAATCTGAAGCTGGTTTTAAATAAAAAGTCATTGAAGTGGCGAAAGAAACTGGTAACTGCGCTGCTGCAACAAAATTTGATGTGTCTGAGAAACTGATGCGAGATTGGAAGAGGCAAGAAGATGTAAAAATAAATAATGTTAAGTGTTGCATTCTTCAACGGGTGTTTACGTCGGGGTCTGATTTTATGATCGATTTTTCAGGTTTCAAGACCCGACTTACACACGGGTATATACAGTATTTTGAAACGGTTGATGCATCCAATGACACATCTGCCAGGAAATCCACCACTTATCATGATGCCCAGGTACCACATCTAAATCCAGCTGATCTTTAGAGTGCATAGAGTCAACCTACAAAAGGCTGCAGGAGCAGATAACATATCTGGTCTGGTGCTCAGGGAATATGCTGACCAACTTGTACATGCAGTCACCGACACATTTAACACCACTCTAAACCAGCCCACCTCTCGTGTTTCATAGTCACCTTTATCATACCAGTACCAAAGAAGTTGTGACCCTCAATGACTACCACCTCATAGCACTCAATCCCCTTATGATGAAATAATATAAGTGACTGGTGAGGGCCCGCATACCATTCCAGACTATCCCCTATACTGGATCCCCTCCAGTTTGTTTACCACCCTAATCGCTCAGTCAATGACTCCATAGCCACTGCACTTCACCTGACCCTGACACACCTGAAGTGTCGAGACCGTAGGAGAAGATGCTATTCATAGACTTCAGTTCTACATTCAACGTAATTATTCCTGGACAAGGTTGTAACACTGGGCCTCTACAATTGGAAATTAGATTTCCTGACAGACCTCAGAGTTGGAAAAAATACATCAAATACCCTTCTTCTACGCACTGGTGCCCACCATCGCTGTCTCTTAACTCCACTAGTCTTCACCCTGATGACCCATTACTACCACACCAGGTACATCACGAACCACATCATTAAGTATGCACATGACGTAACAGTGATAGGCCTCATGACCACAGTGTGCCCATCTTCTGATTGCTTCTTCCAGCAGGATAATGTGCCATATCGCAAAGCTCAGATCATCTCAAACTGGTTTCTTGAACATGACAAGGAGTTCCCTGGACTCAAATGGAAACAATACATCAAATACCCTTCTTCTACGCACTGGTGACCACCATTGCTGTCTCTTAACTCCACTAGCCTTCACCCTGATGACCCATTACTACCACACCAGGTACATCACGAACCACATCATTAAGTATGCACATGACGTAACAGTGATAGGCCTCATGACCACAGTGTGCCCATCTTCTGATTGCTTCTTCCAGAAGGATAATGCGCCATATCGCAAAGCTCAAATCATCTCAAACTCGTTTCTTGAACATAATAAGGAGCTCCCTGGACTCAAATGGCCTCCACCGTCAGCAGATCTCAATCTAATAGAACACTTTTGGGATGTGATAGAACGGGAGATTGGCATCATGGATGGGCTTTTGGCAAATAAGCAGCAACTGTGTGATGCTATCATGTCAATATGGACCAAAATCCCTGAAGAATGCTTCCAGCAACTTGTTTAATTCATGCCATGAAGAATTACAGCTTTTGTGAAGGCAAAATGGGGTCCAACTGGGTACTAGCAATGTGTACCTAATAAAGTGGCATTACAACATGTAAAACAAGTCAGGATTTTTGTTTGTTTGTTTCTTCTGGCATAGTCATGTGCCATCCCGCGCTCTCACTGGCCCCAGAGCTTAAGCTGAGGTAAGCCCATGCATTAATCCAGCCCTGGTCCTGCAGTGTGTGTTCAGCCTTGTTTCCTCCATTGACATTATGGATTGTTTTACCTACCGAGAATATACAGTTAGTTTAGAGGTGGTGGAACCGACACAGCAATCGGACAAATGCAACCATCCTGGAATTAGAAAAAACAATGTATTGATTCAGTGTGTCCGGCTCATTTGTCTGTTTCTAATTCAGCCGTGGCCTCTGTGGGCTCAGCTGTAAGGTTAGCGGATGGCACCAGAAGCACGTAATCAACCACACACAGCGATCCTGGGGTGGGTTACGGTCAAAAATCAGAAGACTAAGCAGGTTCGAGAACAGACAAAATGTTGGAGTGCAGTGCAGTGCTTATAGAAAGCATTCACCTCCTAGGACATTTCCACATTTTGTTGTTATACAATATTGAATCACCATGGATTTAACTCTTTGAGGCCCCAGTATTTTTCCATAAAAACTCATCTTTCTGAAAAGCAAGCAAATGCCCAAGGTTGCATACAGCTGTCCTGTCCCTGACACAAACAGGCAGGACACCAATTGCCACAGAGCACACGGTTTATTTAAAGTTTTCAGCACACACCACACAGTACCTACTGCCTCCACTCCTCCTCAGGCTCTGTCCTATTCCTCCCTACGCTGGCCGTCGTCTTTTGGTGACCGCCCTCCTTTTTAGAGGGCATCTGGAAGGACTCCAGGTGCCCAAGGAGCTTCTTAGGACCCTGAAAACGTCCATAACATGGACCCGGCAGGGTTGAGGTCCTGTGCTCATGACCCGTGACCCTGCTGGAAATCATAGTGGGCTGCCCTCTGTCGAGCTGGTGGAGAAATTGTCCTGGAAATACTCTCTCCCCAGGTCCTTCCACAATCAGGGCATCCTGGCCGTCCGCCTCAATGCATAAATCAAAAGAAAATGTCTGTTACTGCGTGCTGTGGCTACTGTTGGCCCCTGTTCGCTGTCTGTGGTGGTTACACAGGGGAGGCTCGGCGGCCAGTGGGAATGCACATTGGGCTGGCTGCCTGGCTACTGCTGATGGTCACACCTGTTTGTACCTGTTGTCATCATAAGTGGCGGTCCTCCCGGGTGAACGTTGCTGTAGGCGCATCAGCTACATGAATGTGTTCAGCAACACGATCAGCTGGGGACTGATCAGCTGATGCCGGTTTGCCAATTTCGTTTTCGTTTTCGATCCCCACCTCCAGATCACTTGCATCAAAATGTGAGTCGGAAAAGTCAGAGTTTGATTCAGCGATACGACAGGCAAATCGTCATCCACGGAGTATTCTGCTTTGCGCATTCGCTTTGGCCTCTCGGCAGATGTCAATGCCATTCTAACCGCTCTCCACTGCACGCGCCGTATTGCTGCACCCTGGCCTGGGATCTGGTTGACAACAACAGCAAAGTACTTTACAAGATGAAGAAAGAAAAGTTTATAAAAAAAGAAAATAAAGATTAGGCAATATTAAGTAGCAAAGAATAAAGTAAGAGGGCTGGAGAAAAAAAAAAACAAAATCTGCAGGGGTCCCAAGGCCATGAGCCTGCCCAGCCCTCCTAACATAAATGATCTCAATCAGTCTTCATGGTCTTCAGTCTTTATATGAAAGAATTTGGTGATGATGATGGTCATGTGGACCTCTGGCCTTCAATCCATCAATGCAGGGACTGCAGGGTCTCTTGAATAAGGTTGGTGGTGGTGGTGGTGCAGATTGCCACCACAGAAAAATCAGAAAAAGAACAGCAGAGAAAAGTAAGGATTTGTATGGAATGTGGAGCCATGAAGAAATTATGATAATTCAGTGCAAATGCAGAATATCAGGGGTACACTAAAATATAGCTTTGAGAAAGCCGTTAAAGGGTTAACCCTTGAAGATTCTGCATTGCGATTTTGAACATGCTGTACAAACCGCTGCAAAGGATTAATGCAACTGTAATGGATTCCTATTTTATGTATTTATTTATTCATTTTTGTTTTTTGTTAACAGGCTGAACTGAAATATTAAATCTAAGAAAATAAAAAATGACTGTTCAAGCTGTACTGATACAATTTCTCCTCCTCCACTCTCAGTAACACAATGAACACTGGGATGCGATGCTAAATTACAACATCATGTCTATATTCATGCACCGCTCAGCATACAAATATACAAATAAATAAATAACATACCTGAAATGTTAAAACAGAGAAAATAAAAAATCGGGAGTGGTCTCCTCTCGACTTTCTCGTATACTCAGATATGTGGATGGACATTTGAGGAGTAAACCACAAGACAATGATTATATTTTTATATCCTGTACATTAAAGAACCATCAAAATCAAATCAAATCAAATTAATAATATATTGAATAACTATTATAAAAGTAAAGTTGAATAAATCGGACTCTGCAGCTGCATGAATAAAAGGTAAAATACCACTTCCCGTTAGAGGAAATAGCCAAGAAGTTGATAGAAATCTACGTTTTGTACCCAATACCTGTATGCAAAATTTGGTTGGCTGAAGTGAAAGCTTACTCAAGTTATCGTGTTTACATACACACACAAACACCCAGACTGACACACAGACATAATTCCAAAAATGGTATTTTCGTACTCAGAGAAGGTCCAAAATGTCGTGATTCATCAAAATCTCGAAATTGAATTTTTGGACGATTCCAATACTTTCCCTACGATAAAGTCAGGGAGATCTAAAACTTCGAGATTCATGAAAATCTCAACATCAGATTTTCAGACGATTGCAATACTTTCCCAATACTTCGTATATGAAAAACTAAAAATTACTGTTCAAGCTGTACTGATACAGTTTCTCCTCCACTCTCAGTAACACAAACACTGGGCTGCGATGTTAAATTACAACAACATGTCAATATTTATGCACCGCTCAGTATACAAATACAAAAATAAAAATATACCTGACTTTAATCACAAAATAGACCTTTCACTGTACAAGTATCCCTATTTTTTTTTCTCTGTGGTTCAAATACGCTGCCGTACATTCTGATGCTGTTGTGAAGGCACAACAAAAAACTAAATTAGAAAAAAGAATATTGTATGTGAAACCTTTAAAATGTTATCCCGTCATTATGATGGGGCATACGCGACGCTTGACTATAAAAGCACCATGAATGCATTTGTATGTCGGCATTTTGCTTCGCCACATTAATCCATTCATCAGACATCGAAGCACGAGCATTGATCTTGTGGGATCTGCAAGGCGTTTTGCTTTCTACATGTTGTTAGTAAACCGAGGCTCGGACGTTAGATTCCAACTTGATCACACTGCAACCACCATCGCATCACGTTAATTTCTGAGGACAACAACAACAACAATATTTATTTATGTAGCACATTTTCATGCAAGTGATGTCGCTAAAAGTGCTTTACAGGATGAAGAAAGAGAAAAAAAGACAAAATATAAGAATAAAATTAGGCAGTACTAATTAACATTGAATAAAAGTAATGTCTGATGGCAAGGGAGGACAGAAAAAACAAAGAAAAACTCCAGACGGCTGGAGAAAAACAACAAAACCTGCAGGATGTGCTCAGAGGACACATCAAATAAATGCTGGTGTATTATCGTAGTATATACCTCTACTTACACTTTACCTGTTTTTCTTCATGGTTAAGTGCACTCGTCAAGTTCGTTACCGGGATTGTCTACTGTTGCACTTTAAGATGAACACACACATGCATAGCTATATGCATACACACAGACCTTAACTGCAGCAATGCCCCATGAATGACAAAACACACAGCTGATTAACCTCTAGCACTTTAAACCACACAAGTGCTTTAGGAATAACACAGCCTGTCACTCTCTCAGCACTTCAAGAGACTTACTTATTATCAGCACGAACAACATACGATGTTTTAATGTTATCTCAGACCTAAATATTACTTTTGGTCTCCAAGAATACATTTAAACATACACAGGCTCAGCACTCTTGACTATAGGCCATTTATCAGCTAAGAATACCTTACTTTACACACTGTTCCCTAATTTTGGGTGGAGCTCTCACCCACAGCCTTAATAAACCTAACAGCATGGAGCGTATGGCAAATCTCCAGCTGCACCAGGTGCTCAAAGAAATCTACCTTATTACTTTAGTCACTCTAGACATTAAGATAAAGCATAGAAAGTTAAAAGCAGCATGGTATTTATTACAGGAATAATAATAATACCAGTGGAACAAAGAATAATAGAAAATAGGACTGATAGTAAAGTCTGGATATATAAATAGTCTTTAGAAAAAGCTTACAAAAAGTTAAAGATGACAAGGATGAATGTCGCAGGCGGCTTGTGATCGAGCACTCGTAGTTATTCATTAGATGCTTTTCTGACAATCAGATGGAAATGGCCACACATTGATGTTGCTCTGTTCTCTTCTGACTTATTCGTCCCTTCTTCTCCCTCCCTCCTTCCTTCCTATATCGCTCCTCACATGAGGCATATTTATTCTAAAATTCTACCGGGGGCTTTTGCAAGATGTGATTGTTAGATATTCTGATTGGCTGGCTGTCAATATGATGAATGAATTTACTGTCCGTTTTCCCAAACAATAAAACTTTTTATGTTCTCTGAGGTAACGGCAAGTCTTCCTTTCCCAGGCTGTAAAATAATTAGATGTCCATCCTTTCTAAGGTTATAAAGTAATTGATAGCCTGAGCCACCAACATGTCTTCCTTTCTTTGCCGGAATAGCTGTTTTAAAAGTGAGATATTACTGGGAAAAAGACATGCTTGATTTGTCCTGAATGTAGCTCATCTGTTGTCTTGTCTTGAACAAAATATAATGGAAAAATAAATCAAAATGGCAGCACGGTGGCACAGTGAGCGCTGCTGCCTCGCAATTAGGAGACCTGGGTTCGCTTCCCCGGTCCTCCCTGTGTGGAGTTTGCATGTTCTCCCTGTGTCTGTGTGGGTTTCCTCCGTGTGCTCTGGCTTCCTCCTGCCGTCCAAAGACATGCAGGTTAGGTGCATTGGCGATTCTAAATTGTCCTTGGTGTGTGCGTTTGTGTGTGTGCCCTGCGGTGGGCTGGCGCCCTGCCCGTGGTTTGTTTCCTGCCTTGCACCCTGTGTTGGCTGGGATTGGCTCCAGCAGACTCCCGTGACCCTGTAGTTAGGATATAGCAGGTTGGATAATGGATGGATGGAATAAATCAAAATGTACAGATTTTGTACCTCACAACTACTGGGAATGCATGGCAGCCATGAAGCGTGAAGTATAAACTGGCCCAACAAACCTCAAAGAAACCCAGGAGGAAAACCGGGTGCATTCTGAAAGAAAACTACACCTTGGGAGAAGCTACACAGAAATGGCTTCAAAACAACAGTATGGCCAAGTCAGTGTCCAGATATCAATCCAACAGAAAATGTATGGCTGGACTTAACAAAGTCTGTTCACTCACAATGTGACACAGCTTGAGCACTTTGGCAAAGAAGAATAGGGAAAAGATGGCAGTGTGGAGAAGTGCAAAGCTAATAGAGAGAAAAAGAGAGAGACCTGAGCACGCAGACTCAAGGCTGTCATGTCTGTCATCTACTAAATGCCGCCTTGAAGGGAGTCGATGATTTCATTTTATATTTGTGATTAGTTTAGAGCACTTTGCAGAGATCTGCTAACACTTTGACATTAAAGAGTCTTTTCCTGCTTATCAGTGTCAAAAAAGCCAAATTAAATCCACTGGCATTCAATGTTGTATAATAATAAAATGTGAAAACCTCCTTCTTCCTCCTAGCAATTATCCTGCGATCAGATCACTCACCATTTGTTCTACTGCATCTTCGTGGGGTGATGTCAACTTGTCACATGTCCTTCTTGATTTGTTCAGGCCAGCGCGTTCTTTGGTCATCCATGCAGCCTTTTGCCACCTGGGCTTAATCGCAGGGCTGTCTTGGCCATTAAAGTTATCATCGCTCTGGACTACGTGACCATGCCATCGAAGTCGTACCTCATGCATCTTCTCATTGATTGGTGCTACACCCCTGATCTTGTGGACATCTTCATTCATGACGTGGTCGGACCGAGTGAGGCCAAGGACTTGGTGTAGTATCTGCATCTACATGATGTGGAGTGTTTGCTTGTGCTTGGTGGAGGCTGGGCCAGCATTCAACCCCATACATGGCCACCAGTTTCAGGATCTTGCGGTCACATAGTACTCCTGTAACTTGATGGTATTTCAACCATGCCATGTTGGCCCAGGGTGTTGCCGTCCGGGCGGACGAGCGAGCCAACATACTTGAACTTAGCGACCTGGTTAAGTTTTTGTCCATCAGTGTGGATGGTGCTGTCTGTCTGTGTTCCACACTCCATGGATTTCATCTTCTTGATGTTCAGTTGCAGGCCATTTTCTTCAAGTTGGATCTTCCATCACTGTGTGCAGTCCTCCGGTGAAAACCTGTAAGGGGCTGAATACTTGGCAAAGGCACTGTAGCTTATAAACCCTGACTGTCTGCTTTTATTGATTTCTCACAAACTTCCAGTACATTAGTGAAACACAAGTCCTTCCACAGCATATAAAGCACTTTGTGGCAGCACTCACAGTTCAAATGCACTTTATGTAATACTTACCACGTTACACATCGAAGACAGATAATAAAATACATTTAAGGTATTTAATATCTCTTGGCAATATGTACCTTCAGCTACTTCACCTACTGTACCTCAGTATCCTTGTGTGTCTGAACCTACCTTGACTGGCACCCCCTCCCTCGATCATATTTCCATAAAGCTGTATCATGTTGAAGCACCTTGCTTGCCTCCTTCCTGCTTTTATACTTCCCTTCTCTCAAGGTGGCTTTCAGCGTGCCTCCGACACCTTTACTCTATCCTGTGCGTCTCCCACTTGCACTTCCTCTTACAATCACGTTAGCAAAGCCAAACTGACCAAGCAAGGCAAAGCTAAACTGACCAATCAGATTGCTCTTAGGGACTCAACACACACACACACACACACTCACTCACTCACATACAGACCTTAATGTTTTATATATAGTAGAAGATTGATTGAATAATATAACATTCTGAAGCCTACTTAATCCAATTTAGCTATATCGACCTTAAAAGAACAGACATTAATTTCAATGTGGCACAGTGCTTAGCCCTGCTAGATCACCTCTGCCAGAGACTGCATTTACACCCTGGCGCAAACACTCTCTGTATGTTCTTTCCTGGTCTGTTTGATTTTTCTCCAAGTTTTCCTCTGACATCCACCTTAATAAAAAGAGAAGTGACAGTGTTGCTATCTGTGTGTCTGTCCAGTTGCTAGTTCATTTTAATAGATATTACATCACGCACATTTTTAGTAATAACATGCATGGCAGGTGTCATTACAACAGATGGCGCATCACACACATTTTTAGTAATAAAATGGATGGCAGTTGTCATTCCAACAGATGGCACATCACACACATTTGTAGTAATAAAATGCATGGCATGTGTCATTCCAACAGATGGCACATCACACACATTTGTAGTAATGACTGCAGAATGGAAAACATGGATATTGAAGCATTGGTTCGATTCACCTTAATAAAAGGACATGTGTCTGTATGTCTGCCTGTGTTTGTTCAGTTGCTAGTTCATTCCAACAGATGGCACATCACATGCATTTTTAGTAATAAAATGCATGTTAGGTATCATTCCAACAGATGGCACATCACACACATTTATGTTAATAAAATGTATGGCATGTGTCATTCCAACAGGTGGCACATCACACACATTTTTAGTAATAAAATGCGTGGCATGTGTCATTCCAACAGATGGCACATCAAACACACTTGTAATAATACTGCAGAATGGAAAATGTGAAGACTGAAGCATTGGTCTTATTCAACTTAATAAAAGGACATGTGTCTGCATGTCTGTCCAGTTGCTAGTTCATTCTAATAGGTGGCACATCACACACATTTTTAGTAATAAAATGCATGGCATGTGTCATTCCAACAGATGGCACATCACACACATTTGTAGTAATGACTGCAGAATGGAAAACGTGGATATTGAAGCATTGGTTCGATTCACCTTAATAAAAGCACATGTGCCTGTATGTCTGCCTGTGTTTGTTCAGTTGCTAGTTCATTCTAACAGGTGGCACATCACAAACATTTTTAGTAATAAAATGCATGCATATATTATTCCAAAAGATGGCACATCACACAGATTTGTAGTAATGCCTGCAGAGCAGAAAATGTGCATACTGAAGCATTGGTCCTATCCACCTTAATATGTTGTAAAAGGATAAGTGTCAACTAGTTTCAAACAAAGAAACACAAAAGTGAAATGAAATCCAATGATGCCTAATAAATATAAATGTAAAAACTTCTAAGAGGGTGATTACTTTTTATAGGCATAATGTGCATGTGCTCGTGCCCTTTGGTGGACCGGACGTTTTCTGCCTTTAGACCAGGAATGTTGGGATAGGCGCTGCCCCTTGTGCCCTTGCAATGGATTAAGCTGGTATGAGAATGCTGTGCTACAGAACCCCTAAGACCTGAAGGGGAGGGGCATCTCAGAGTGATGAGGGTGGGGTCAGTCACCCACACAGAGTGACCACGGCCCCCTCATGTCCCAGAGTGGTATTGCATACCTGATCTGAGCTGATGAGGGGATCCTCAAATGAGCGTGTGTGACCATCGCCATAAGTGTTTGAGTTCACCCTGTGACGGGTTGGCATCACATTTTCGATTTGTTCCTGCCCGTACAGACAGATAACAATAATAATAATCTATACATTTAAATAGCACTTTTCTCATCACTCAAAGTGCTCTCCATGCATCCTCATAAGGTCTTTTTATATCCAATATTGAGATACATGGGGCCTGATGTGCTGCTGCAAAATCATGAAAGGGTTAAAGAAACTCATCCAAAATCGTACTATAGGACATTTTTCCTTTTTTACATTCATATGAAACCAACAAAATTGCAAAACATTTCAAAAGCTACATTAGCAGAACCAAAATGAAATCACTGAATACATTAATCAATCTCAATCTTGGCACCGAGGCACGTTCGAGAATTCAATAAACTGCAAAGTTTGCAGCGTGGAAAAAAAAAAAAGAATCTGAAGACCTTTGGCTGACAGAGTGCTTTGAGGGAAAATAATAATTCTTTTTTTTCAGTGTAAATATCAATCAAAATTTAACGCTGATTGATAGACTGAAAAGTAACGTTTGTGTGGTGGGGAGGGGGCTGCGGAGAGTCATGGAGGGTTGTACACAGAACAGAAGTGGCAAATGCATGACCGAAATGAAATCAGATTTTGGGAAGAATCCATCAAGATTACTTAAATGAACGAGGTCATGCCGAGATAAGGGACTGCGCAGTGTTAGAGCAAACAAGTTCCGGATGAGCGGCGCAGTGCAGAATCAATCAGTGCCAAGCTGAAATCCCCTCTCAAAGACGAGGCGGACTCAATGAGGGGAAGAGGACTTGGGGCGCCGGGCTACTTCAAGCAGATCACCCATAATGCAACACAAGTCCCTAGTGAATAAATAGATTGGCTAGCAGAGTGCGACAGAAGACATTAAGAAAACCAGAAGGTACCCTGCACACCTAAAAAGAAATTTCTGTGCCCCGGAAAGCCAAATTTGGTACCACTTTAAACTTTCCATCGGTCCTTCCAACAGTGCATCTACTTTCTCAGGCATCGGAGGGCTTGTCGCGTTTCTCCATCTCATCTCAGTGAACTTCTACAGGGGCTCAGTGAAGTCCTTCCTCACTGGCTGCATCACATCCTGGGGCGACACCTGCTCGAGTCAAAAACATAAAGCACTGCAGAGGGTGCCATAGAATATGGCTGGCACCCAATTATGATAATAATACTTTTAGCTGGCATCCACTAATGATGGTAATAATTCATTATATTTATATTGCGCTTTTCTCACTACTCAAATTGCTCAAGTGATTGGGGAGCCACTTCAATCACCATTAATGTATGGCATCCACCAGGATGATGTGACGGCAGCCATTATTTGTAACAGTAAGCTGACCACATATTAGCTGAGATGTGGTGAGGTGGTGAGGGACAGTTAACCAATTAGAGACAAGTCATGACTAAGGGGCCACGGAGGGCAGTTGAGCCAGGACATTGGGGTACACCCTACTCTTTATAAAGGATGCCCAGGGAGTTTTTATGACCAGAGAGAGTCAAGACCTTGGTTTCACATCGTATCCAAAGGACAGCACCAGTTTTACCGCACAGTGTCCCCTTCACTGCACTGGGATCCACATTCAGACCACACGGTAAGCGCCCCCTGCTGACCTCCCCAGCACCTCTTCCAGCAGCATCCCAGGTACTGACTGGACCCAAACAGGCTTAGCTGTGGGTGGGTTACCTGTTCTGAAGACCAGGTGGTATGTCCAGGCAGATGTGGACTTGGGGACCCTAAGCAAACACAGGCTTGGGGGACCCCCACAACACCTATTCTTCACCATTAAAGCAGCCATTGCATAAATCATATTGTCAGAAAAAAAGCTTAAAACCACACTTGTTATAATTAATAGGAGAAAACCCTGACAGCAAAACACCAAGTTTAAGGAAAAATACAAAGAGAAAGCAAACCATAGATTAGGAAAGTACATTGCAACTGTAGATAAATAATAATAATAATAGTAATAATCCTCAGGGTGAACACAGACACACACAAGTCAATTTGGCAATGCCAATTCACCTAATCTGTACGTGTTTGGACTGTGGGACGACACCAGAGCACCTGAAGGAAATCCTATGAACATGGAGAGAACATGCATTAATAATAACTAGCCATGTGACCTGTTGAAGACAGCTAATATACATATATAACTATATATAAATATACTGTATATATATAGATAAAGATATATTATACTAGCCGTACCCTGCGGCTTCACCCACGTAGACGTAAAACAGGACAGGCCGTGGATCTCACTCAAACGCCGGCCTCAGGGCGTATCTTACATCCACTTAGCTAGCGAAAGAGAGAACTACTAATTTTTTCTATAATTGGCTTGAACGTTCCGGTTGATTTAGTGACTTCTGTCATTGCGCTAAGAATCATAGTTCACTTGAAGGAGTGACATATCCGCGCTAATCCAAGACAGAGGCTGCGGGCAGAGGGGAGGGAGAGGGTGACGTCAGGAGTGGCGAGCTGGGTGGAGCCCTCCTCACTGTCCTGTTTCACTTCTATGCAGTGGTAGCGCCAGTAAGGAGACCACAATTCACATCTTGGGTCCTCTCTGTGTGGAGTTTGAATGTTCTCCCTATGTCTGTAGGAGCTCTCCAGTTTCCTCCTGCTATCCAAAGACATCCATGAGTTGGCAATGCTGAACTGGGCCGTTTGGTGTGTGGGTATGTATGTGTGTGTGTGTGTTCGCCCCGGCAGTGGACTTGCATGCTGTCCAGGGTTTGTTCCTGCCTTGTGCTCTGTGCTAACTGGGATAGGCTTCAACCCCAAACCCCTGCCACCATGGTATGGATTGAGCGGTTTAGTAAATAACATGACATTTTCTTTTGGGTAGTGCAGAGGTAGCGCTGCTACCTCACAGTAAGCCGAGTGCTGCCACTTGACATTTTGGTGGATGATCTGTCCAATCATTAATTGTTATTCCTGAACTGGTTGTGCCCCCCAATCCTTGAACTCCTTCTATTCTATCAGTAAAACCAAGGAGCTGGTGGTGGATTTTAGGAGGACCAGGCCCCTCATGGACCCCGTGATTGTGCAGAGGGTGCAGACATATAAATATCTGGGAGTGCAGCTGGATGATAAATTGGACTGGACTGCCAATACTGATGCTCTGTGAAAAAAAGGACAGAGCCGAATATACTTCCTCAGAAGGCTGGCGTCCTTCAACATCTGCAATAAGATACTACAGATGTTCTATGAGACAGTTGTGGCTAACAATCTCTTCTACGCAGTGGTGTGCTCTGGGGAGGCAGCATAAAGAAGAGGGACGCCTCACGCCTGGACAAACTGGTGATAAAGGCAGGCTCTATTGTAGGAATAAAGTTGGACAGTTTGACATCTGTGGCAGAGTGACAGGCGCTGAGCAGGCTCCTGTCAATCATGGAGAATCCACTACATCCACTGAACAGGATCATCTCCAGACAGAGGAGCAGCTTCAGTGACAGACTGCTGTCACCATCCTGCTCCACTGACAGACTGAGGAGACCCCACACTATGTGACTCTTCAATTCCACCCCGATGGGGTAAACGTTAATATTATACAAAATTATTGTCTGTCTGTTATACCTTCATTTTCATCACTCTTTAATTTAATATTGTTTTTATCAGTATGCTGCTGCTGGAGTATCTGAATTTCCCCTTGGGATTAATAAAGTATCTATCTATCTATCTATCTATCTATCTATCTATCTATCTATCTATCTATCTATCTATCTATCTATCTATTATATAGTGCCTTACATCTATCTATCTATCTATCTATCTATCTATCTATCTATCTATCTATCTATCTATCTATCTATCTATCTATTATATAGTGCCTTACATCTATCTATCTATCTATCTATCTATCTATCTATCTATCTATCTATCTATCTATCTATTATATAGTGCCTTACATCTATCTATCTATCTATCTATCTATCTATCTATCTATCTATCTATCTATCTATCTATCTATCTATTACAGCCTCCCGGCCAAGTAGAGACATTTCCTCTGACCCATACAGAATGCCAGTCCACTCACTCCTTCATTTAACAAAAGGATGCACGCTGTGCAATAAAAGCGCCCACTAAAGAGCAATGAGACGATGTTTGCATTCGAAGACACTAGATACTAAACTATAATTGTTGTAATCTCAAGACAATGAAGCTGGAAAATATTCTGGGAAACAACAAAACAACTCCTTTCGGCCCGCTGAGCGTATGAAGAGCGAGGCACTGGAGTAGCTTACAATAGACGCAGGCCAGCCATCACATCTCTGCCTTGGAATAGCACACCTGGTGAGCAGAATTTTCTTTCTTTGGTTCCATCTTTTTTCCACGAACCCATCCCACTCCATCTTCAGAATTCAATAGACACTTTCAAGCTGGAATTAACACGATCGCTGGGTGCTTATTATTAAACAAACAGGTGCACAGACTCCAACGTTCTGAATTAACCATTCAAATCGCCAAGCATCAGCAGAGGGAAACAACATCAAAGGCACAGCTTGCATCCTGCTTGCCTGCTGCTAACTGCCTTCATTCCATCATTTGGAATTAAAAATCCCCCAAAACTACAAATACAGGAAAAGAAAGAAAAAAGAATCACTTCTCATAGTGATGCTTGTGATTTGATTTTGCCTTTGGTGTTGTACAGGTTAGATAGATTTTTTTTAAAGGATGACGATGGCACTGTGATGCCCTGGGTTGCCTGCAGCTGGTATATTCCTTGAACCCGGACATCGATAGTCATGGCTGGGATGGTTAGGGAAATGAGGACACATCCAATGTACAGCAAGGTTAGTGCAATTGTGCATTGTGCCATTTTATTCGAACAAGCAGTGTCCATGAAAATAAAAGTCTTCAATAAATAGATGTTAAAAAGACAAAGAAGTAACAATAAATATTCTATAAAACCCAAGGGAAAACCGGAAAGCAGAGTCTCGTTTACTTAATTCTTCATCTCTTTCTCTATCTCATCTCTCCCCGCTCACCCATCTTCCAGGTATGCTGGGTAGTGCCAAAACCCTGACAAAAGCGGACCACTCCCAACTCCCATCCCTTCCCTCAGAGTCGACCTGTTATATTTCAGTCAGGGTTCCTCCTCTGGCTGGGGTTTAGCGCCTTCTTTTGTGTCCTGTTTCTGTTCATTTTTGACTTATTTATTTATGTTTCTGTCACTTTTGTTGACTAGTTGCATTATTTTCATGTCTAATTCTTTGTTATGTGCCTTATGTTTTGTGGGTGGTTCCCCAAGAGGTGGGACCACCTGTCCATCATGGCCAGGGAATGTCTTCTATCCATCAAAGTTGAGGGTCTCCCACAGTTCCTGGTGGTTCATTTGAATCACTTGGGAGTTCTTGGTGAGTTCTATTGTGTTTAATTGGATTTTTGACCTTTTTGCTCTGTCTTTAGAGTCTTGCATTGGAACTTTATTTGCTTTGGATTGTCTTATTGTTTTAGGCAACTCTGTTTTGCTTTTTGTGCTGTCCTCTATAGGGCTTTATTCTTGTTGAAGAGCATTATTGTGAGAACAAACGTTTTATTTTATAAAGGTCCTGCATTTGCCCTTATATCTTTGATGGTTTTAATGGTATATCCCCTTTGAACTAGCATTTTTGACACTCTCTTGTGTTTTGGGAATTCTCAAGTTATAACATCACCAGGATGTTCTCAATCTGACTGTGTCGTCCCTCAGCCTCCATCAGAGATTCCTGGGAGTCCTTGATTGCTTCTGTTCTTGCTTGTTCAGCAGGAGTGATAAGGCTGAACCCTGTAGCGCCTTTCACCACACTTCACCACTGAGTTTCTCCTGACCATACTGCAGCTTTCTCTTGACAACGGCTCCCACCCAACTCTGTCATTTCCAAAGAAATAAAAAAGTTATAAAGGCAAACAGATAGATAGATAGATAGATAGATAGATAGATAGACAGTCCCACACTTTGGAAATGACCCTCTATCTGCTGCAGCCAGCTGTTACATGGGCGCCCCTTTGGCCTGGTCCAGCCACTCGGGTCCTTAACAATGAGGATCTTACGAGCTGGATCACCCTCAGGGAATTTCGCCAAATGGCCATAGTGCCGTAACTGGCTCTTCCTCCCAATGAAGGTGATCAACTGCTAAATCAACACAAAGTCAAACCAGTGGTAATCAAGGAGATACAGTACTGAGCCCAGTCTTCGTCTCGGGTCATAGAGCAAAATAAGAAGCACCAGGGCTCTAAAGACTTGGACCTTCATCCATTTGCAGAGATATCGGGAGTGCTAAATACCCCTTTCCAGCAACCTCATGACCACCCATGCTCGCCCAATCCGTCTACTGACTTCATAGGAAGAGTCACCAGAGACATGAATGTCACTGCCAAGGTAAGTAAATCTCTCGACGAGGTTGACACTCTCTCCGCAGACAGACACACTGCTGATGGCCGAGCCCAAGAGGTCATTAAAGTTCTGGATCTTGGTTTTTATCAATACACTTGCCTGCCTAGACCTTCAGACTCCTCGCTCAGTCTCTTGAGAGCCTTGATCAAAGCCCCCATTGACTCCATGAAGATCACAGCATCGTCAGCAAAATCAAGATCAGTGAATTTCTCCTCACCAACAGATGCCCTACAGCCGCTGGACCCCAGGACCTTGCCCAATACCAAGTCCATGCAAGCATTGAACAGGGTAGGTGCAAAAACACACCCCTGACGAACCCCAGAATCAACTGGGAAAAACGCAGAGGTTCTGCCTCCACTCTGCACAGCACTCATAGTACCAGTGTACAGGCCGGCCATGACATCTAGCAACCTCTAGGGCATCCCAGAAAGTCTTAGGATGTCCCAATGGGCAGCTCGATCAACTGAGGTGAACGCTTTATAAAAATTGTCAAAGGCTGCAAAGATACTCTGCTGATACTCATGTTTGTGTTTTTATTCTAATGCCTCTTCTCTTCCACTCTTTACAGACTGGATGATAGGCAATCTCAACAGCTCTGATATCACTTCAAGTGTCTGTCCACCTGGACCTGCCTCTACCTGCCTGGCTTGCATTAAACCTGAAGTGTCGCCATCTTGGATGGTTTAATCTGAGACTCGTGTCCTTAGTTATGTTCTTTTTTGCTATAAAGCTCAATTTATTTTGCCTTTACAATATTCCAGGTCACGGTGTCACCCCAAATCCACATCTTTGTATTTTCCTTTTTTACAATAGATATATAGTAACATTTTATTAACAAGTCTATAATAAAGGTCATGGGGGCAGGCAAGTATTAGTTTTGCTTGTGTGTATTTAAACAGGAGTCTAACAGTCAGGTACCTTCTTGAACAGAAGACAGCACATGACAATGACTCAAAGGATAACAATGAGTTTATCAAAACAAAGAGGATATTGGGATGCGTTCAAATAAAATGAAGAACATTGGAGATATCCAAATGTAAAAGCAAATACTATAAAGCTATTACTGAGACTATTAGATTGTATAAGTTTAAGCTGAGATAAACCAACCAGTGTGTATATACTTGCAAGTAAATATGAAACAGACACTTAGGACCTTACAGTCAAAATGTTATCTTTGTTTGTTGACATTAATAACAGAGGATACAACCTAATACTAGACATTAAACACCAAATAATTAATAAACACATGAAAGTCAAACTTCTGAAGTAGAACAGGAAACGATAAACAGAAAAACATTGAAGAAGAAAACCCTAAATTTGTGGCAGTGCCTCCCTGACGTCACAGCTGCTGGTTCTTCCTTCTGTCTTTTATGTCAGACCCGTGAGCACTTCTTGTGTCACGGCATTGAATGCTGGAAGCATGTCCCGATCATAGGAAGCTCCTTAAAATAGGGAGGACCATTCTTCGTACTACAATACCCAGGCCTACCCTGCACTTTCATTTCTCATGATGGTGGGTGAATTGTTTATAAAGGTCCATTCTTCCCTTGTCCATTCATCATTTCATCATCTCGACTGGAATAGAAAACTGAAGACTACGTGTCTCCATTCTTTGGCTCCATCCATTATGGCTTTCCCAGCCCCAGTTAGGGATGCCAGTCGATCCAGTACGGCACACTTACAAGGGTCAGAGGACCACTTCCCCCCTCCTAATCAAAAATATTAAAACCATGGAAAATGACGACAGAGACAATCTGGCCAAGTCTACAGCCTTTCATACTATGGTGGACGTGACAAATGGCAAACTAGAGAATTCTCTTTCATTTGAAATGGATTTCCTCTCTAATAATCTTTCAGATTGCTATTAATGTAATGCTTGACTTGCTAGGAATACATGCTGAGGGATCCCTATTTAAAAGATCAATTGTGCACTATCATTGCTTTAAGAGGCTGTATTAATGAGAAAGGTCGCGTGCTGTCAAATGTGAATAATCTGACCTTTCAATGTATTAAGCCAAGAGTCGAAAACCGTTTTTCATTATGGATGGTCAATACAACATGGAAAATAAGAGAAGCAGGCGACGTTTGAACACAACTTCCTGCTGAGGCCTTCAGCTGCTGAGACTTTTTCTGCTGATCAGTGTCAAAAAAGACAAATTAAATCCACTGTGACTCCATGGTATATAAAACAATAAAAAGTGAAAACTTCCGTAGCTTGTATAGGTGCCCTATAGGAGGCGGCGCAGTGGTGTACTGCCTGACTTACTTATCCAGCATTAGAATTCAGCATGTGGCCTGTGTGGGATTTGTATGATCTCCCTGTCTCTCTATAGGATTGTTTTTATCCTTCCCAACATATTCACAAAGACGTTCTGCTTAGGTTGATTGGTGATCTCTGTGTGGGTGTGTGTGTGGATCTGTACAGTGGACTGGTATCCTAACCTGTTGCCACCACTGCCTGGCTACCCTCAGATCCTTGAACTGGATAAAGTGATGTTGAGAATGTTGTCACGTTATGCTGTTTACTTCCTCATATAAGAAGTATAGGAAAAGTATTGTAATTGTCCAAAAGTTTGATCTCGAGATTTTGGTGAATCTCAACGTTTTAGACCTCCCTGAGTCTGAAAATACCATTTTTGGAATTATGTCTGTGTGTCTGTTTGGCTGTGTGTGTGTGTGTGTCTATGCTTTCACTTAAGTCAACCAAATTTTGCATACAAGTATTAGGTACAAAACATGGATTTTTATCAACTTTTGCGCTATTTCTGTTAACCGGAAGTGTTACATTACCTTTTATTCATGCAGCTGCAGAGTCTGATTTATTCCAATGTATTTTTATAATAATTGCTCAATATATTATTAATTTGATTTGTTGTTGATGGTTCTTTAATGTACATAATATAAAAATATAATCATTGTTCTGGCAGTTTACTCCTCAAATATCCATCCCCAGATCTGAGTATATGAGAAAGTTGAGGGGAGACTATGCTGATTTTTAAATCACAGGGTAGGAAAGTGTTTTTGTAATCATTTTATATTGATATCAAGAACAATTAGTAAACTAAAGAACTAAAGAAACTGTAGAAAAAAGGAAAAAGACATTTTCATGTATAAAATTTTGAAGAAATGCTTCCCTACCAGCCAAACCCTGTAGCGTCTTTCACCACCGTAGAGTTTCCTCTGACCTTATTGCAGCTTTCTCTTGACACTGTCTCCCCTTTCCAAAGGAATAAAAAAGGTATGATGCAAAGATAGATAGATAGATAGATAGATAGATAGATAGATAGATAGAAAGGCACTATATAATAGATAGATAGATAGATAGATAGATAGATAGATAGATAGATAGATAGATAGATAGATAGATAGATATGAAAGGCACTATATAATAGATAGATAGATAGATAGATAGATAGATAGATAGATAGATAGATATGAAAGGCACTATATAATAGATAGATAGATAGATAGATAGATAGATAGATAGATAGATAGATAGATAGATAGATAGATAGATAGATAGATAGATAGATATGAAAGGCACTATATAATACACAGATATACACAGAGGTCACTGACTGGTCCCAGAGACTCCTAGACTGAGAAAGTGTCAGGTTTTGGATTCTTCCATTGAGAAACTACTCCAATTTTGGCTGCTGTTGTGGCCAATGAGATGATGTGCTGATAGTTAAGAGAAAGAGAGACAGATGAGAAATGTAACAGGAGTAGTAGCAGAGCAAGGAATAGGGAGAGACAGAATGGAGGAGAAGGCAGAAGCCACTGAAACCCAAAGAACAGCAACAGCGGGACATTACCAGAACTTGTCGAGAAAGGTGTCCTGTACATTAAGGTCGCATTGATGGCAGAGTGGATCATGGGCTAAGCCCCTCAGAAAACACATTCTAGGGTAATAAAAAAACTCTTTATACAGTTTTATATTGGATGTGTTGATGGTTAGATCTCCAAGAGGAATTTTTTATATTTTTAAAGAGTGTGCTTCAACACAGTGGCGTTGATAGGGATTGATTGTTGATCCATTTCTGAGTTATTGGGATAGGTGTAGTTATGGAATCACGAAGGTGGGCGCACAAAGAGGAAACCCATTTAGTGGAACACAAGGGCAAGAAAAAGTAATCAAATAATGGATAGTTGGGAACAGGGGCAGACAAACTTATTCCCACTGCTAAGTGATAAATATGCAGTTTTGAAGACAGCATATGCAGCACCCGTCCGAGGATCGCTGCACACTGAATGATTAAATTTCCACTAAAGCCAGCAGAGCAGGATATCACCAGAGAGGGCCGAGATCATTTGTAACTGCCGAGCCAAATCAATTCATGTGGAAAGTCTTAAAAATTGATTGGCATTCAAATAGCCAATAAAGTACAAAGCACTAATCGGATATTAGTGCATATACAATCCCAAAAGGTTTACGTAGAGTGATGTGTGTCTATAAAAATCAGGACTTACACACGGGAAACAGAGTGACGCCGTAGGGTGGCTGGTTCAAGTGCGAGGACTCTTATGAGGGAGACCAGCATGGTTGTGTTTTCTTGTTGTTTTCTTGCTGCTAACTACTTAACTCTTGTATTTTGTATGTAATTGGCACAGCAGTTAGGGCTGATGGCTCAAGAGAGTTGGGTTCTGGTTCCATGGTGACAATGGTGTGGACTTTCACACATCCTTCTCATGTCCTCTGTGTGCTCTGCTCACCTACCACCTTCTCAAAACATGCAGTTCAGAAACTTTGCCACCTCTCAGTTATCCCTGTTTGAGTGGGTTTTCATGGTGGACTGGTCAAATTCCTGCCCTGTGTCTATTACTGAGGGCTACCTTGATGTGTACTCTCTTTGTGTGATAAAGGTTTGACTGGCATTACAAATTCATCCAATAAATCCATCCATCCATAGGCTTTACTTAGGGTCTTTTAAATTTTTGTTTTATGTAGAACATTGGAACAATTGAATTTAGAACAGGCCATTCAGCTCAAAGCTCACCAGTCCTGTCCAGTTAATTAAAATAACATCAAGTCAAGTTTTGAAAGTCCCTAAAGTCTTACTGTCCGCCACACTAATTGGCCACTTATTCCAGGTGGCTGTGGTTCTCTGTGCAAAGAAAAACGTACTAAAGCTTGTGTGAAATTTACCCTTAATAAATCTCCAACTGTGTCCCCGTGTTCTTGATGAACTCATTTTAAAGTCACCGTCTCAATCCACTGGACTAATTCCCTTCCTAATTTTAAACACTTCAGTCAGGTCTCCTCTTAATCTCCTTTTCCTTAAACTGTAAAAGCTCAGCTCTTTTAATCTTTCCTCCTAATTCATCCCCTTGTAGCTCTGTAATCAGCATAGTCGCTCTTCTCTGGACTTCTTCTAGTGCTGTTATGTCCATTTTGTAGCCTGGAGACTCAAACTACACCCAGTACTCCAGATGAGGCCTCACCAGTGTGTTATAAAGCATGAGCAGAACCTCCTGTGACTTGTACTCCACACATCAAGGCGCTATATGATGTGACATTCTGTTAGTCTTTTTAATGGCTTCTGAACACTGTCTGGCAGTTGATGGTGATGAGTCCACTATGACTCCTAAATCCTTCTCATAAGGTGCACTCTTGATTTTCAGACCTGCCATTATGTAATCAGACCTAACATTTCTACATCCTATGTGTGTAATTCTTTATATTTCCCGACATTTACCGAGATCTTCCCAATCCTGTAAGCTATCCAAGTCCTTCTGTAATGACTTAACGGATTCCAAATGATATCCCAATCCACCTATCTTGGTATCATCTGCAAACTTAACCAGCTTGTTACTTATATTTCTATCCAAATAATTTACATTTATTAAACACTGACTCCTGCAGGTGACCACAAAACATCAGCCAATTCTGATGAGGCTCCTCACACCATGACTCTCTGCTTCCTGTGTCTGAGCCAGGAAACATCACCCTGAACTCCAATTTCTTTTGATTTGATGCCCAGCCTCTCATGTGGCACCTTATCAAATGCTCCAGATAAATAATATCATGTGCTCCACTTTGATCATATCCTTTTGTTGCCTCCTCATAGAATTTCAGCATGTCAGTAAGACACATTACTCTTCTGGACCCATGCCGACTGTTCAGAAAAACACCTTCACTTTCATGTGCTGCTCAATCTTATCCTTAATAATTCTTTCCATTAATTTTCCTGTAATGCATGTTACGTTTATTGGCCAATAGTTTCTTGGATCTGCCTGTTCACGCTTTTTATATAATGGGATCATATTTGCCATATTCCAATCCTTCAGAATCTCCCCAGTGCCCAGTGACTTCCTAAAAATAAGCTGTGACAGTCAGGTGTCCACCAAGTTTTGGCCATATGGTTTATTTCTTGATCTATAGAATAGAATAGAATAGAATAGAATATACACCAATATAATAGAATAGAGTAGATTATACACCAATAGAATAGAATAGCATATACACCAATAGAATAGAATAGAGTAGATTATACACCAATAGAATAGAGTAGAATAACATAGAATATACACCAATATAATAGAATAGAATAGAATAGAGAATAGAATAGAATAGAATACACCAATATAATAGAATAGAATAGAGTAGAATATACATATACACCAATATAATAGAATAGAATAGAGTAGAATATACACCAATAGAATAGAATAGCATAGAATATACACCAATATAATAGAATAGAATAGAATAGAATATACACCAATATACCAATAAAATAATAGAATAGAATAGAATAGAATATACACCAATAGAATAGAATAGAATAGAATATACACCAATATAATAGAATAGAATAGAATAGAATATACACCAATATAATAGAATAAAATAGAGTAGAATATACACCAATAGAATAGAATAGAATATACACCAATAGAATAGAATAGAATATACACCAATAGAATAGAGTAGAATAGAACAGAATATACACCAATATAATAGAATAGAATAGAATATACACCAATAGAATAGAATAGAATATACACCAATAACATAGAATATACACTAATAGAATAGAATAATAGAATAGAACAGAATAGAGTAGAATAGAATTGAATATACACAAATAAAATAGAATATACAGTAATCCCTCGCTATATCGCGCTTCGACTTTCGCGGCTTCACTCTATCTACTCGGATTTTATATGTAAGCATATCTAAATATATAACGCGGATTTTTCGCTGCTTCACGGGTTCTGTGGACAATGTGTCTTTTTACTTCCTCTATATGCTTCCTCAGTTGGTTTGCCCAGTTGATTTCATACAAGGGACGCTATTGGCAGATGACTGAGAAGCTAACCAATCAGAGCACGCAGTTAAGCTCCTGTGTGCTGAATGCAGTGTTAACCAGGAAGTCTCGTCTCGCTCATTCAGCATCAACGTGTTTCGCTGTGTAAAGAGTTAACTTTTGTGTTCTTTTGTGTTTATCTTTGTGCATAGTCAAGCCCTTCGTTATGGCTCCAAAACGATCTGCTTGAAAAGGTAAACGTTTGCATTTGTTGAAAGAAGGGAAAAGCGACATCGCTGTAGGACGCCATTACAGCTTCAATGAAGCTGCGATTCTTTTATTTAAAAAGTAGGAAAGGAATACAAGATCTACGGCCGCAGTGTCCTTTTAACCAGGGTGCAAAACAAGTTGTAAGTGGATGTAATAAGGCAGTAGTCTGGATGGAATCTGCTTTAGGGATTTGGATTGAAGACTGCCAGAAGAAGAACAACGGCAGTGCTACACAATCGCCTGAAGTGGCTCCTTTAAGGGCTGTAATGCTTTCCTTTGTTATGCAGTAAAATTAAACTTATTGTTATCGGACAAGTCATTGTTTCATTGTTGGTGAGTAACCATAATTAATTTTCTACTTACAGTACTTAGTACATGTACGTACTTTTAGTGTCACTGTACACACATTTACTGTATACTATTTTTCTTGTATTGTACGTATTTATTGCTGGTGGACTGTCTATCGTAATGGCTGTAACATATGTGATATCAGAGACACTCGATATCTTTAAAATAATATTTAGATTTTACTGTATATAAACAGTGTGTTTATATACATAATTTCAATGAATCTTACCTAATATCTAAGAGAATACAAAGGGATTATGCCGTATAACTCTGCGGGGAATATTTATAAACAGTGTGGGAGAGTTTCTAAGGGCTTAAAATATATAAAAATAACCATACAAACATATGGTTTCTACTTCGCGGATTTTCACCTATCGCGGGGTGGGGGGGTCTGGAAGGAGAGATTACTGTACACTAATAGAATAGAATAATAGAACAGAACAGAATAGAGAGAGAGAGGGGAGAGGGGTTGGGAGCAGATGCTGATTACAGAGCATTTCCGCACCCACCACACAACAAACCACCTGGATTGAGATCCAAGTGCAGCCATGCAACGGGTGACACCTCAGCGCCACACTGAACAGGATGAGGGTTTCTTACAGTGGCTGGAGTGCCAATTCTGCCACCAACCCCCGGGTTTTCACTGCAAGTTGGAGGACCTGCTTGCAGTGCTGGATGCAGATTAACGTCGTACCCAGGACAGAACAATTGACTAGAATAGCCCAGACCAATATAACAGGTTATTTAAATATTTTCTTTAGTGCTATTTGGTAACAATAACACTCCATCCCACGGTGACTCCACTTTGCAGCTGGAGTCATATCTTGAATAGTATAAGGCTGTCCAGAAATAATGAACAAAACAGAATACATTTTTGCTACGTTGATGATGGTGCCATGGAAACTTTGGGATCTCAGTGGTGATCCCTTCCCCATAATGTGGATCTGGAATGTTCTCGGATTGTTCTCTGCCAGGCAGTTGACCTTATCTGCATTTTTAATTTTAAAGATTGTGCAGGTGAGAAGAAGAAAATTTGAACATGTGCTTTTTATGGTGGTGATGTTGATCCCTGGGGAAATATTAATTTTCCATGAGGATTCAAGACTCATTATTACAATTCAAATGTATCAATTTTTTGAAACAACCTTTTCCGTTAAAGGGCCAACGGGACACGAATAGCGCAAGCCGTCGCCATCACTTCTCCATTTCTCATTAAATCTCGGTCTGATAATAGAACACACATTTTTAGATTGCTGCCATGGGGGCAGTGCGGTGGGGCCGTGGCGAGAGTCCCATCCACAAAGATGTGTTGCTGTGAAGTCATTCTGTATTGAAGAAATCTATTTAAAAAACTGTGACTTTTTTTGAGCAGATCCACAGCGTCGCCCATATTCCATTCTCAGAATTTCTTAGGTACGTGATGAGGTTAATTAGGGTCTAATTGACTGATAGTATCTTAATTGAAATGATTGGCAATTTGAAGATGGCTGTTAATTGCTAATTGGTTATTGCTGTGCCCCATGAAAGGAAGCGGAGCGTGCTTGGGAGGAAATGTACAATCGAGCGGCTGGGAGATTTCTGTTGCCTAGATATACGCATCTTGCTGTGAAAAGGCATTGATGTTCAAGACAAACTGAACTAGATTGACATCTTTTAAGGTGCACCTGGCAATCGTCCTTTTTTCTAGTGAAGAAATCATGCCCTGCAGGGTCAAAATGATATTCAGTTAGGTAGGAAATTATCTTTTTGTTTTTGGAAAAATACATTCTTTTACCAAAACATCAGACAGAAGAATAAAGACTATGATTATGTAAAAGATCTCTGATCTCCGTCTGATACCACAAGTTTACAATGACCTAGGTGAGACCGGGTGCCAACCACAGTAGGTGAGCTTTTATCTTTTTAAGGGCTTATGAGAACATGAGGGCAACCATTAAGAAGGATTTCAGGGACGCTAAAAGGCAGTTAATGAGGAATTTAGCAGATAAGAACCTAAAGAGATTCTTTCAACATCTTAGTAGTAAAAGAAAAGTTAATGAGGAGGTGAAGCGTATCAGAAAAAGTAAAGAAGAATTAAAAAATGCAGAGAGTGAAATAGCAGATGCTTTAAACTTGCATTTTTCTGAGGTCTTCATAAGTCAGGAAGAAGATGACCTCCCGACAGTAAAAGGGGACTACCAAGGAGGCACAGAGAGATTTGAAAATTGTAGAGGGAGAAGTGCTGTGTGGATTAAATTAGATGAAATCAAACAAATCACCAGAACAAGATCACATTTATCCTTGAGTTGTTAAAGTAAGTTAGCGAGTACACAGATAAACCCTTTTTAGGAAGTCACTGTGCACTGCTGAAATTCTGAAGAAATGGAAATGGCAAAAAATGATCCCGTTATATGAAAAGGGTGACCGGGCAGATTCCTGTAACTATAGGCCAGTAAGCTTAATGTGCATCACAGGAAAAGTACTGGAATTATTGAGGGAAGGATTGAGCAACACATGGCAAGAACGGGACAGTCAGCATGGGTTCAGCTGGAGGGAACCAGGGAACCCTCCTGGAGGGAGGTGAAGTTTAACTAACATGCTGGAATTCTATGTGGAAGCAACAAGAGGATGCAATCAAAGTGGAGCACATGAGATTATTTATCTGGAATTTCAAAAACCATTTGAGAAGGTGCCACATGAGAGATTGGGCTTCAAACTACAAGAACTGTGAATTCAGGGTGAGGTGTGTAGATGGGTGCAGAATTGGCTCAGACACAGGAAGTAGACGGTGATGGTGTGAGGAACCTCATCAAAATTGGGTGATGTTAAGAGTGGTGACCAGCAGGGGTCAGTGCTGGGGCTGCTGCTATTTTTAATATATATAAGTGATTTAGATAGGAATATAAGTAACAAGCTGGTTAAGTTTGCAGATGATACCAAACTCAGTGGATTGGCAGATAATCTCAGATACATTGAATCATCACAGAGGGACATAGAATAGCAGACAGGCTTGGGTGGGTTTGTGGGCAATTAAATTTAATGTCAGTAAATGTAAAGTATTACACGCTGCTATTTTTTAATATATAAATGGAATGGTTAAGAACATAAAAAGGCTGGTTATGTTTGCAGATGATCTTGAATCTGTAAAATCATCACAGAGGGACTTGGACAGCAGACAGGCTTGGGCAGATTTGTAGCAGATGACATTTAATGTCAGTAAATGTAAAGAATTACACATAGGAAGTAAAAATGTGATGTTTGAATACACAATGGGCTGTCAGAAAATCAAAAGTACACCTTATGAGAAGGACTTAGGAGTCATGGTGGACTCATCACCATCAACTGCCAGACAGTGTTCAGAATCCATTAAGAAGTCTAACAGATTGTCAAGTTATATAGCACCTTGATGTGTGGAGTACAAGTCACAGGAGGTTCTGCTCAAGCTTTATAACACACTGGTGAGGCCTCATCTGGAGTACTAGGGGCAGTTTGGGTTTCCAGGCTACAAAAAGGACATAACAGCACTAGAAAAGGTCCAGAGAAGAGCAACGAGGGCTGATTACAGAGCTACAGGGGATGGATGAGTGATGAGGAAAGATTAAAAGAGCTGAGCCTTTACAGTTTAAGGAAAAGAAGATGAAGAGGAGACCTGAGTGAAGTGTTTAAAATTAGGAAGGGAATTAGTCCAGTGGATTCAGGCTGTTACTTAGTACCCCATGATATTTTAAACTAGAGAACATGCAGCCCCTCATCACTATTTACATCACGACTTTGGCCAGAATCCTTTAAGAAGGCTAACAGAATGTCAGGTTATATAGCGCCTTGATGTGTGGAGTAAAAGTCACAGGAGGTTCTGCTCAGGCTTTATAACTCACTGGAGAGGCCTTATCTGGAGTACTGGGTGCAGTTTTTGATCTCCAGGCTACAGAAAGGACATAGCAGCACTAGAAGAAGTCCAGAAATGAGCGACGAGGCTGATTACAGGACTACAGGGGATGATGTATGAGGAAAGATTAAAAGAGCTGAGCCTTTATAGTTTAAGCAAAGGGAGATCATTTCTGTTTCTGCATCCAATGACATTACTACTTACTATTACCCCCACACTATGCGACTCTTCAATTCCACCCGGGGGAGTAAATGCTAACATCATTCAAAGTTATTGTCTGTTTTTACATGCATTTTTATTACTCTTTAATTTTTTTTTTTTGTATCAGTATACTGCTGCTGGATTATGTGAATTTCCCCTTGGGATTAATAAAGTATCTATCTATCTATCTATCTATCTATCTATCTATCTATCTATCTATCTATCTATCTATCTATCTATCTATCTATCTATCTATCTATCTATCTATCTATCTATCTATCCAGCCCCATTGACATCACTTCTGGTTCTGTGTCCAATGACATCACTTCTGATTCCAGCCCCAATGATATCACTTCCAGTTCCAGCTCTGATGACATCACTTTCAGTTCCGGCCCTGCCGACGTCACAAATGGCGCTTTTCCACTGCATAGTACAGCACAGCACGGTTCAGTACAGCTCACCTTGGTTCGGCTCAGTTTGGCTCGGTTTGCGTTTCGACTGCAGTTTAGTACCGCTTTAGAGTGGGCGGGATTATTCACGTGTCGTTATAGTTGCGCCGCCTCTACTGCCGTGACACCGTGGAACTTTTACAACAACACGCAGACAACGACAACACTTTAGCTCAAGGCGCGCAAGAGTAAGCATCTAAAAAAAGCACATCGCTAGCTAACTTTTATCACTGTTGCAAAGCATAAAATGAACTTAACTGCCAGTGTAACATTAAAATGCTGATTCTGTATATTACAGATCTTCCACATTTTGCAAAAAGTCGCAACAGACCATCTGTTTGGACATTTAACCGTGCCTCAGAGTGGTGGGATGTGATTGTTCCCGGTTTTACAAACACTCAGTGGCTGGAGAACTTTCGAATGTCTGAAGAAACATTCATCCACTTATGCAACAAACTGCGTCCAGCGATGGAGAGACGGGACACAAACTTCCGCGTGTGTGTACCTTTAAAGAAAAGAATAGCCAGTGACGCAGTAATGACGATTTTCTCCGGCCAATCAGTGACCAGCAGAGTTTACCGTCACGTTTTGGTAGCGGTTCGGCGCTTGGAACCTCGGCTGAGGTGGTACTAAAAAAAGGACCAGGTACCAGGTACTGTTCCCAGTGGAAAACCCCCCAAAAGTGAGCTGAACTGAACCGTGTCGTGCCGTACTATGCAGTGGAAAAGCGCCATTATTCTCCCTTAAAACTGCCATCTAGGCCTCATCAAGTCAGTTCTGTTTTGGACTCTAACCTGTATACTATATTCATCTGTTTTGCAGCCAGGAACAATTATACGGACCTTCTCGGGCCAAGAGACCAAGTGGGGTGAAGTACAGTCTCTGATGCCCTTTTTTTTTTTTTGGCTGTAAAATGAAGGGAGAAGCCCCTGAGGTGTCCTGACATCATATCCACTACACATATGGAAGTTCACCCCTTCCGCCCTGATCACCACTTAAACACAACATAAACCAAAAATTGCCGTTCATTCATGGACCCTAACTGACAGAGCAGTAAAAACAACCTCAGGAGCGACTTTCTAAGCAGGTCAGCTTTGGAAACCTGAACCGTGAAGGTCCCTTTGTATTGTAATAATAAGAAAACCTGATGAAACAATGAAGGGATGGAGACCATAATGTCCACCATTTAATTCATCAAAATATAAGAAAAGAAAAATACAAACGACAAAAAAAAATTGCAGACATTGCTCATCTGACGCTGCTCGTCCCTTGACTTTTCTTTCTCGAACTCTTGGAGATCCGTGCTCTTTTTGAATCGTGTTTGTAAATTTCCAGAGCTTCCAGTGTGGTGCTGAGGTGTCTCCCACTGCACTCGGGTCCCAAATCAGGTGGTTCATTGTGTGGATTGCATGCTCCCAACTTACTGTCTAAATAGAACTGGAAATGATGTCAGTGGCCTTCATCGCCCACACTGTGAGTGAAAGAGAAGCGGCTGTTAAACACCATGAATGCCTTGTAAAGGAACTCAAGAAAAAAAGGGGAAGGTTTGGGGATGCACCCGGTATACTTGAACAAAGGTTTGGTTGATATGCCTGTACAGACGTGAGCTCTATCTCTATATATTGTGGCAAGCAGCTGGAGGATGGCACCCAGCCGGGATTCCCAGAAGGACCGGAGGAGGGCTTACGCCTCCTCCAGACCACAAGGGGGCGACCGCCCTGGTGGCACGGGAACAGAGCTTAGAAGCTTAACCCTTTAGGGGCCCGTGATCACCGCCTGAGGAGCTCTGGCCCTCAGCACTTCCGCCATACCTGGAAGTGCTGGGGGGAAGAAGACCAAGGACACTCGGAGTGCTTCCGGGTGCACAGCTGGCACTTCCGCCACACCTGGGAGGGCCGGCGGAAGGTTATCGGGAGGCATAAAGGATAAAAGGGGCCGCCTCCCTCCATTCGATGGCTGGAGTCGGGAGCATAGCTGGACAGAGCTCTGAGGAGAGGAGTGGAGGAGGACCTGAAGGAGAGGCATTGGAAAGAGGCCTGGACTTTGGGGTGAAGTGGGTTGTGTGTGTTTTCACTTTATATTGTAAATAGTGTCAATAAACGTGTTGTGGTGCTTTAAACGATGTCTGCCTGTCTGTGTCCGGGCCATCTTCCACAATATATAAAATCCAACGCCTGTCTGTCTCTCTGTCTTTCTGTCCACTTTTCACGAGAGAACTACTTAATGGATTTAGATCAGGTTTTTTTTCTAGAATTTGCTTGAACATTCCAGTTGATTTTGTGACTTCTCTCGTCATGCTAAGAATAATAGTTCACTTGCCGGAGCAATTAATTCACACTAATCTGAGACAGAGACTGCGGCCCGAAGGGAAGGGCATGCCTGACATCAGGAGTGGGGAGTTGGTCTACCTCTGTGTTTTGGAGCGTAACTTGCCTCCGCTTAGCTAGCGATACCTTTTTGTTTATTGATTTTTAAAGTTTGTCCAGGCAGCTGATAAACCGGAGGTGACGTAATGGGATGATGGAATTCTGGGAACCGGAAATGACATCAGATGGAGGTGGGATCTTGAGGACCAGAAGAGGAAGTGATGTTGGCTGGCTCCTGAGTGGCTTTAAGATGAGGGTTCATTGGCCGGTCTGCAGGGAAAGAGGAGAAAGGTTTAGTGGGCAGCCCCGATACCCGGTCTGGTGGGAACATCCACATATTCGAGCCAATAAACTAAAACCAAAGCGCACGTGTGTGACATACTTCAGAACTGTCACATGGATGCTCCCATTTTGCTCGAGTGCAGCAGTAAATATAATCTGCCTTTTAATCGAATGATCCATTAAATGAGCATTCCATAACGGACCCCAGCACATCATTTTGTATCCTCTGTTTGTATTAAAATGTTATACAGAGAATGAAGTAAGGGTACAAGTTATTTATCCATTGTCTCATCCTTTTGCTGTGCTTACAGACATCCAGAACTACAGCCATGGCAGGATGTGCTGTTATGGCGAGTGTCACGCATGTGTGTCTGCGGATCATCTTCTGGGCTTCTCTAGGGTATGCAGTACCATCTCGAGGTGAGAGAAGGGCGCAGTCGCTATCCATGACTTCCATTTTTCTCCAGCAACACCCAAAAGACACCCCTGGAGGGCACCAAACTCCGCCCCATCTGGTTTTTTTCATGTTAAATTGCGAGCCACCAGAAGGAGATGGCAATGATCCAGTGCCCTGAAGCTGACCCTGACTTAAGCTCGTCTGTGGTTATTTAATTGATATCTTGTGGCCTTTGCCGCCTGCATTTTGTGAACATTTAGAGAAGTAAACGAAAGACGACTGATTTGGTGCCCCAGTAGTCTTTTACTTGGGATTTGCAATTCCTCACTCGCCCACACTAGTTAGGGTACAACCACCTGATTTACAGCACACTCCCTCAATTTATAGAAAGTGCTGTTTAAATAATTTTTAAATCAATACCTGTTTTGCCAATGAACTGAAAATTATAGTCTAACGCATAAAAGCCTTTCAAGGTAAAAAGTAAAAACCTAGCAAGGTAAAATCACTCTGAAATAAAGATGAATTACACACCATTTATACCCCAAAAAATTACTTTCCCCCTCCCACTAACCTTAACATTTCACTTTTTTTTGTAAACATAACTTAATGGAAACAGCCATAATTTATTTTTAATACTAAAAAAAACAAAATACCCTTTTAACCAAAAATGCTCCAAGAAAATAAAGCTTTTTCTTGTTTACTACATACAGGTAGTTTCCTACTGAACTTAAGGTAAATATTTGTCACTGTGGACTGCTTATTAATCCCAGGATGGTAGGTGGCAACAGCTCTGGATATCGGTACCCAGTTGGAAACCAGTAGGGCATGCTGGGAAATGTAGTCTGGCAGGGTAGCCCTGCTGGGGTCCATGGATGCTGCAAGAGGGCACTTTAGGGAGATGTGCTTCCTGCTATATAAGACATCCGATGGGCAGCAGGGTCCTCATTTAAAGGACCTTCCTTGTCCAGGTGAGTCGGAGTTGGGAAGAAGGAAGGTAACACTCGACTGGAGGAGAGCAATGTGGTGGAGGGAGGAGAGGTGATTTGGAGGAGAGAGTACTGGTGCTTTTCTTACTTTTTGCAGGTACAGGCAGTCCCCGGGTTAGGTACGAGATAGGGACTGTAGGTTTGTTCTTAAGTTGAATTTGTATGTAAGTCGGAACAGGTACATTACATTATTTTAATAAATGCTATTGTTGACCGACTGTAACCAAGTGCCAATGAATGATGGAGTTTCACCTCTCTCTGACCTTTTATTATTTCTACTTTATTTTCCATGGTGATGGTTTTTCTCTTCTTTACTGTATCACCAGCACTTGCATCAGATTTGTGTTTCAGAGACATTTTTGATGGGTGAAGACAAAATGTTAAGATGAGCTCTTCTGTACAGCACTGTACACGCTATAACAGCAGGAAGGCACCCGTCATCAACACGTCTGGTGTACTGACAAAAGACAACTTCCTGCTATGTGCGTAACAGTACAAGCAGGCTTGCTATTGAGAATGAATGGGGGCAGCGAAGGGCAGTTCACCACTCGCCCACCACACAGTCACCTAAACTTGCACACAGTATGCTGCCTGCAGCGTCCGCCGACACCAAGAACGAACAGGGTGCGGCCAAAGGCGGGTAGTGAATCGCCCACTACCGCCCCCATTCAACAGATAAAGCCACCCAAAGCACGTTACAATGCTGCCCCCTGCCACTCCATTCACCCTCAAATGGCCTCCGTTAAGCCACAACCGGGTCACCACTTGCAACATTACCAGCCGCCCACCAAGAACGAACGGGGCAGCCATTCGATGGACACTGCAAATCTGGGTGGTGGACGGGCAATGAAATGCCCCTCTCCGCCCCATCCAGCCTTCATCCAGTCAGGAGTAGTTGATGCGGAGGCGAGGTGGGCGGGCAGTGAGCCGCCCCACCAAGCCTCCATCTTGCACACTAGTGGTAGCTGCATCCCCGGTGACTATGGACCCTGGGTCACTGCTTGCCATGCACTCAGCTGCCCACTGAGAATAAATTGGGTGCAGTCCCCACTGCCCTATTCATCAACCGGAGCTGCCCGAGGGACACTACACTGCGCGAGCAGCAAAACTGCCCTCCTCCAGCCACCGCTTGCATTGTCCCCAGGCCAGAGATGACGGAATGGCAGTTACTGAGAATCCTGTGTCACGTCCCCCAGACAGATGAAGGAGCAGCTCGTAAGTCGTATGTCAGATGTCTGCAACTCTGGGACTACCTGTATTGTGTTTAATAAACCCGGGACTGTATTGTGTCTTCATGTTTGGGGTTTGGGGCTCACTGGCGCCCCATTTCTATCACATATTTTAAGTCGATGTGTTTGACCTTCTCTGTTCACAATATTTTAATACTGAATTCACAGCCATTATTTACATTGCATTGCCAGAAAGACATGTTGGTTACGTCAAATGGTGATTCTGATTTTCAGAGTGTGGAAGTGGATCCTGTGTCGTCCAGGGCTCTTTACTGATGTTGCCAGGGTAGTCTTCAGTTCCCCCAGCATTAAATTGATTTAAGTGGGTTGGAAAGGTGAACAAGATCTGGTCCTCACCATCCATCTCCCTGAAGGTCAAGCTTCACCTGCTTACTTCTATTGTGATTCCTACAGCCATTTACGCCAGTGAAACCTGGAAAGCGTCAGCGAGTATCAACAAGAAATTTGATGTCTTCCAGAACAGGTGTCCATGCCGAATTTTCGAGATTCAATTCTACAATTGTATCACCAATGAAGAGGTTCTATGAAGAAGTGGTCTGTGAAAACTCCACATCGATGTCACCTGCAGAAAACTCTGACTGGCCAGCCCTGTCGTTCAAATGGAGAACCAAAGATGGCTCCCAAAGACGGCAATGACAAGGTGTAACAAAATAGGGAGGAGGCAGAAAAAGGTTTGGGGATGACCACCCTGTATACTGGAAAATATGGCAGATAAAAATAAACACCTCTTTACAGACAGGCGTTCATGACTGAACTGACTAAAATTGTGCCAACTGTTCCATTTATATGGAGTAGACAGGAAGAGGCGGGCTGTTTCCTGCAGAGGCATTAGCTCTCTTGGAAATGTGTTCTTTTAAAATTGTGGCATATTAAATAATTAAACAATTTCATAATATACCAGAAAAGGCGATATCCCTCCCATAGTGATTACGGCGGTACAAGAATCACATGAGACAAAATATCTTTTAGCTTACATTTACTGGCGTTTTACTGCGTTACAGACGGGGAGGCATATGGACAGACTTTTATCCAGGTGGGAAATCTGGATCAACACAGTCAGCCATTTTCTCCGTCCCCACGCTAGGAGGTTTTTCAACAACTTTGTGTCGACACAGCCTCGAAGGGTCTGGCTACTGTCCAGACCTTTTATACGGTTCTTCTTCAACTTGCTGGTCCTTTCTGTCTCCAAACAAGGGCTGAATTCCTCTTCCACAAAATACAGAAATATCATAGTGCTTACATGCCGATTCTCATTCTCCCAATAAGGAAAGAAGATTTGTGCTGATAGAGGACAGAAATACCCTAACCTGTGTTTAAGCTGACTATAAGCCTCCAGTTGTCTTTGGCTATCTAATCCAATGCTTGGCTAGCAATTCTAACTGCTCAGCCCCTGTGTGCCACAGTTAACATGCACATGTGAATAAAACTCATAACAGTATTGTCCAGATATAGTGACATAAAGAAAAATGTAGTATAACACGGGCCATCATGGACCAAAACTGGAAGTGATGTCATCAGGAGGCAGGATTAGTGGGAGGATTCTTTGGCTGGTCTGCAGAGGGGCAAAGGGAGAAAGGATTAGGTTACAGTGCCAACCTCCGGTTTGACTGAGAAACAACATTATTTGAGCCCATGAGTCATTTTCATGTGCTGTCTTCTGTCCAGAAAAAACTCTTGCCTGTTAAACTCCTGTTTAAATACACACAATTAAAACGTAATGCTAGCCTTCCCTCACTTGCTTTATTATAGTCTTGTTAATACAGTGTTACTAACTATCTATTTCAATTAGAGGACAAAACAAAGATGAAGATTTGGGGCAACACTGCAACCTCGCATATTGTAATGGCAAAATAAATTTAGCTTTTCAGCAAAAAAGAACATCATGCAAGCATTCAGAAACCATCTCGAAGAGTGTATCTCTAATGATGGCCACCACATTGAAGACATCATTTTAAAACATCTTGTATAACTTTTCTTGTGTCGCAATGACATTTATTTTATCTTGTACTGTTTCTTTAGAGTAAACATTTGAAAAGTGCTACTTGTTTTTGGCTTTCTGTATTAACCTGTCCACCAATATAGGCAGAACCTTAATGATTAAAGTGGCCACTAAGAACACTTTTACGCCACAAAACGTTTGACTGAATGGCCTCCTCTTCCTCCGTGTGGTTTCATGCTGTTTTTCCATTTGGTCCCACCTCAACTTCTTTTCCCTCTCTTCTGTAGGTTTGAAAGAAAGACAGTCCCAGAATTGGTGGGGTGGGGTGCAAAACTCATGTCAACCAATAGTGTGCATTGGGCCAAGAGGGTGTGCATTTTCCATTTTTTATTGTCCACCTGTACACTTTCCAGTTTTGGACTTCTTTCACTCTTTCTGTGAATGTATTATTATGCAATAGCTGTGTTGCTCATTTCAACATTCTTACGAGTTGCTAATTATGGCGGGGTCCTAACATATATTTTTTCTGTGTAATGAAAGAAGAAAATGCATTAATTGACATTTACATTGTGTGAATTTAAATTGAATCAGCTGATGCGATATTAAGCTGTTTCTTCTGTCGTTTGTAATTACGTTGTGATAATGTAAAATGGAAGACCTCTCTATGGCACTCAGTTAATTTAAAAATAAAAACCCGTGTAGGGCAGCTTTAATCATCCCTTCCCAGTATATCATCCCACTGGGAATGATACAAATCATACTTTTCTAACCACACTGCAGCCTGCTCAAATTGAGAATTTAATGAAGGGAGCACAAAAACGTAAAACTTCCAAATGCTTCGGGCTCATTTAAAAGAGCAAACCTCCGCGGCTGATGAAGTCTGACCGGTCTGGGCTCATGTCATGTGCTGTTTCATTATCGGCAGGAGAAGCAAAAGGATAAATCCGGCACTGAGATGGCAAATGAAATAGGGTGATACATAATAAATGACGGATTTGGTGGAATAAAATCATCCGGATTAATCAAAATGTGGAGGCCTGGTGGCACAGTGGCTCACTGCTCTATGGATCATCCACCACTCTCTGTGTCTGGGGTTTACACGGCTGTCCCCCAACATCCCAGAAGAACATTCTGGGTTACTTGGTTAAATCTCAATGATCCCAGTGTAACCAGGTGTGTGTAAGTGTGCTCTTTACTGAACCAGCATCCTCTTCTCCCTTTCTTGTGATATATTGTTGTTCATTCTGGTCCATTATAGCCTATGCAGTCCATAAAGTCTGCTTCTTGAGTTTGGGGCCTGGCAGTTCAGTGAACTGGCAATCATAACAGCAAACAATGAAATTTGTCTAACATTTTCACCTCGTCTGCCATTTTTTCCTCCATGCGCAAAAGTGTGGCAAGATACACTCACTGGCCACTTTATTAGGTACACCTGTCACCTTTTGTTAACTTAAATATCTAATCAGCCAATCACATGGCTGCAAGTCAATCCATTTCAGCCTGGAAAAAAATGCCTTGTTGATGCCTGGTCTGAGCTGATAGAAAGGCAACAGTAACTCAAATAAGCACTCGGTACAACTGAGGTGTGAAGAAGAGCATCTCTGAATGCACAACGTATTGAGCCTTGAAGCAGGTGGGCTACAACAGCAGGAGACCCCATTGGGTGTCACTCCAGTCAGCTAAGAGCAGGCAACTGAGGCTACAATTGACACTTACTCGCCAAAACTAGACAATAGAAGATTGGAAAAACATTGCCTGGTCTGACGAGTCTCAATTTCTGCTGTGACATAAGGATGGTAGGGTCAGAATTTGACATCAACAACATGAAGGCAAGGATCCATCCTGCCTTGTATCAATGGTTCAGGCTGGTAGTGGTGTAATGGTGTGGGGGATATTTGTTGGCACACTTTGGCCCCTTAGTACCAACTGAGCATCGTTTAAATATCACAGCCTACCTGAGTCTTGTTGCTGACCATGCCCATCCTTTTATGACAGCAGTGTACCCATTTTCTGACGGCTCTTCCAGCAGGATAACTCACAATGTCACAGAGCTCAGATCATCTCAAACTGGTTCCTTGAACATGACAAGGAGTTCCCTGGACTCAAATGGCCTCCACAGTCACCAGATCTATGGAACATACACAACTCTTTGTGTGGAGATAACATGGCTCTCCTTCCACATCCCAGAAGGAGATTGTAGGTTAATTTGCTGAATAGCAATGTTCCTAGTGTGAGCATGTGTGTAAGTGTGCTCTTCACTGAACTAGTATCCCTTATACAGTATATATATATATATATATATATATATATATATATATATATATATATATATATATATATATATATATATATATATATATATATACACATTGTCACAAGTGGCTGGGGGCCACAACCAGCTGGGACCCCTGAAAGGACCGGGAGGTCGCACGTACGTCCTCCAGGCCAGGAGGGGGTAACCACCCTGGATCAGGAGAGGAGCAAGGAGTCTCAAGCCCATAGGGGCCCGTGGCCACCGCCAGGGGGTGCCCCAAGTCTCAGAGGGCCTGGGAAAACATCTACTTCTGCCACACCAATAAGTGTCGTCAGACAAAGCACTTGGAGCACATCCGGGTGGAAATAAAAGGGGCCACCTCCCTATAGTCTGGGAGCTAGAATCGGGAGTGGGAGCAGGACAAAGCTCCCGTGGAGAGAGGAAAAGGCGGTCCACGGACAGTGTGAGAAAGGCCCAGATAAGGGGTGATTGGTGCTAGGAGCACTGTGTGCTATGCGGGACTGTACATTTTGGAGGGAATATCAGTCTGATGGTGTTCTGTTCATGTCTCACTATATATATATACTATATATATATATATACTGCTCAAAAGAATTAAAGGAACACTTTTTAATCAGAGTGTAACATAAAGTCAATGAAACTTATGGGATATTAATCTGGTCAGTTAAGTAGCAGAGGGGGTTGTTAATCAGTTTCAGCTGCTGTGGTGTTAATGAAATTAACAACAGATGCACTAGAGGGGCAACAATGAGATGACCCCAAAACAGGAATGGTTTAACAGGTGGAGGCCACTGACATTTTCCCTCCTCATCTTTTCTGACTGTTTCTTCACTAGTTTTGCATTTGGCTACAGTCAGTGTCACTACTGGTAGCATGAGGCGATACCTGGACCCTACAGAGGTTGCACAGGTAGTCCAACTTCTCCAGGATGGCACATCAATACGTGTCATTGCCAGAAGGTTTGCTGTGTCTCCCTGCACAGTCTCAAGGGCATGGAGGAGATTCTAGGAGACAAGCAGTTACTCTAGGAGAGCTGGAGAGGGCCATAGAAGGTCCATAACCCATCAGCAGGACCAGTATCTGCTCCTTTGGGCAAGGAGGAACAGGATGAGCACTGCCAGAGCCCTACAAAATGACCTCCAGCAGGCCACTGGTGTGAATGTCTCTGACCAAACAACCAGAAAGACTTCATGAGGGTGACCCAAGGGCCCCATGTCCTCTAATGGGCCCTGAGCTCACTGCCCAGCAGCATGCAGCTCGATTGGCATTCGCCATAGAATACCAGAATTGGCAGATGCACCACTGGTGCCCTGTGCTTTTACAGATGAGAGCAGGTTCACCCTGAGCACGTGACAGAAGTGAAAGGGTCTGGAGAAGCCATGGAGAACATTATGCTGCCTGTAACATCATTCAGCATGAGCAGTTTGGTGGTGGGTTAATGATTGTCTGGGGAGGCATATCCATGGAGGGTCACACAGACCGCTACAGGCTTGACAAAGGCACCTTGGCTGCCATTAGGTATCAGGATGAAATCCTTGGACCCATTGTCAGACCCTATGCTGGTACAGTGGCTCCTGGTGCACGACAATTCCTGGCCTCATGTGGTGAGAGTATGCAGGCAGTTCCTGGAGGATGAAGGAATTGATACCATTGACTGGCCACCACACTTTCCTGACCTAAATCCAATAGAACACCTCTGGGACATTATGTTTTGGTCCATCCAATGCCACCAGGTTGCACCTCAGACTGTCCAGGAGCTCAGTGATGCCCTGGTCCAGATCTGGGAGAAGATCCCCACAACACCATCTGTCATCTCATTAGAAGCATGCACCGATGTTGTCAGGCATGTATACAAGAACACAGGGGCCATACAAAGTGCTGCGTACAATTTTGAGTTGCTGCAATTAAATTTTGGCAAAATGGACTAGCCTGCCACATAATTTTTTCACTCTGATTTTTGGGGCGTCTTTGAATTCAGGGCTCTGTAGGTTGATCATTTTCATTTCCATCAAACGATGTGGCATCCTTTTGTTCCTAACACATTACCCAGTCTATATCAGTATAGATATCCAGGAGGATTTCTTTTTCCCATTGAGATCTGATGTGTTTTCAAAGTGTTCCTTTAATTTTTTGAGCAGTTTATATATATATATATATATATATATATATATATATATATATATATATATATATATATATATATATATATATATATATATATATATATATTGTGGTGGATGGCATAGATGTGTCCCGAGTTCCAGCAGGGCATCATGGACTCTGTAGTTTTTATACCCAGCCCTGCTGGATACCATGGGGACCACAAGGAGTCACTGTAGGGAGGCTCATGGACTCGTGTATGCCCTATAACCCGGAAGTACGTCATAATCCCGTGACAGGAAGAAATGACGTGCTTCCGTGGTGAAGATAAGGACTATTTACCCTGACCCGGAAGGAATAAGGACTTGTGGACTGTTGGGCAGGAACACCTCCGGGTCAGGGAGTATAAAAGGACTACGGGAACTCCCAGACAATGAGCTGAGCTGGGTGGTAGGAGGGCAACGTGTCTGGGAGTGGAGGATTGTTGATTATTGATTTATTATTGTGTGTATTTGGTTTATGAGTAGTGTGGAGTGGAAGGTGCTAGGTGCACATAATTATTATAATAAAACAAAGAATTATTGCACTTTTACCTGGTGCCTGGCGTGGTACCTGAGGGTTCAAGGGAGCGATAGCGCCCCCTACTGTCACAATATATATATATAAATATATATATATTCTCATCCATTTCAGCCTGTGGAGACCATTAACCCTGCTCTGGTACCATGAAAAATGTCACATTCTTGGTACAATGGGTTCAGCTTGACCCCATGGTGAAAACAATGCTATATGACCAGAATAACACCACTTTATTACAATGTTTTATTTTCCTTAAAATAATATGGTATGACAATGTGTTATAAAATCAAAATAATATTGCACAACACTTCATGTGTGAGTTTCCGCTTATTTCACCCCGTTGTAGGGGTGTTACTGTTGGCATTGGTTGCACAACTGTTTGGTATGCTCTTCGCGCACAAACTTATTGCACTCATTACAGACTAATTTGGTTTTCTCGTCACTTGATCTGGGACAAATATAGCATCTCTTGCATTGTCCAGGATGACGCTGTGTGGTGCTTGCGGCTGATGTGGATGCCTCTGGTACAATGCCACAACTGCGAATGACCTGTTTGACATCTTTCTGCATCTGCTGCACTTCCAATCGTTGACGTGCATGTGGAGTAATCAAAGCAAGGGCCATTTCCTTCAAGAACTTTTGTCGTTTGTCTTTCTTATGTTCTCTGCTTGACACCCATTCCCTCTCGGCCCTGGTTTCTGTTTGACAATATTTCACATCAGGGTTCTTCTGACAGTTTTTGGCTTCTGTGACCGCACATACCCGTCTTTTCCACGAATATCACGACTATCATCATCTTCTGAATTATCTTCTGTGATTCATTTGCACTTACTTCACTGTTGACGTCTGACACTTCATTATTAGGTTCGTGGTCACTTTCATCCCAGCTCAAATTATCTTCAATGTCGTCCTCATTTTCACTGTCGATATCACTTAGCTCACCTAAAGACTGCAGAACACCTTTGCGAAAAAGTCCCCATCGTGTCGCCATTGTGTTATGCCGCGTTTGTCACAGAACGTTGAAATAAGGAAAAAATACCGTTTTCACATTGAAGGTACTATGGGGTCAATTTAACCCCAAGCGAAAATAACATACATATATATATATAGGAAGGCCTTACGAGAAAATACGTGGCAGTCGAGGTCACTAATCATGATAGTTTCCAAAAAAACATGGTCCAAAGAGGGCTGGGGTCACATAGACCGCATGGTACCAGAGCAGGGTTAAGCCTGCATCTTGACTTTGGGGCCATGTAGTAACGTGAGCTTTTCACTCATAACAGCAAACAGTGAAATTTTTGTAGACTACTGAAACTTTTCAGATATATTTGAAGGCAGCTCCGTATATTTGGGCCTTGTAGGCCGAAGCCTGCCTGTCGAGTATGAGATGACAGCCTAGGGGTGAGGCCATATCTGGGCAGTTTGGTGAAGGCCCTAGCCTTGCCTCTGTGATTTTTCACATTCTTTGTTTTGCTATTTGTTGTGCACACTTTGTCACAACCACACTTTAAGGTGACCAGATAACCTCACACACATCTTTGGGATGAAACCCACACAGACACAGGGATGAGCAGTTTAGGATTTGAATCCAGAAACTGACATCATGAGTGACATCAGTTGGCCGCTAAGGTAATGTTAATTAATTTAGAGAAGAGGCCTTGTGGCTTTGCAGGCTTACTCAGCACCACTCATGACTGGCGGCAAATGGTGGACCTGGGCAAGCAGGTCAAGTTTCCAGTTCACCATTGTGACCACACATAGTCATTCTTTCAGAAGCCCCCAACACAGCTCACCATGATTGAATTGACCGAATCCTGGGAAGATCTGATGGAGAAGGCATCTGAGAGGAAGCAAGCTAACTACTTCTGATGGAACGCTGAAAACAATTGTGTGAGGTCGCTGCCAGCCATGTGAAGCTTCACTGGCTACTCGCTCTGCAAAGTTCACACACTGTTTGACATCAAGGAGCCTTTAAAGAGCTTGGCCATCAGATCAGTGACAGAGGCTACCGAGAGAGCTTCATGATGGCTCTGGATGAATTGAGGGGTGATAGTGCCAGATTAACCTCAACTGGGGCATCCAGTTGAGGCAACACCCAATGACTCCATTAAACATCACTGATGATGTTTCAGAGCACCCTTGTGGATGTGTCCAGGAATAAGGTAGGCTGCTTGGTGTCACCAAACTGTGGGTCTGTATTTGAGGGTGTGATTCATACCTTGCATCTGATGCTGCCAGGGTTCTGACCTTCTTTACTGAGTGGATGGATCAGAGCATTGAATTCAGATGAACATTGAAGCTAGCAGTGCAGTCTTTTTATCCCACCTTAGGTAGAATCACGCTTCTCCTTTAATGGTGGATGATCGCTGCCCAGTATCCCCAGTGGTGCCCTAAAAGGGACCTTCCTATTCTGCACTCCTGACTGCCGTGGAGCGCCGAATCTCTTATTGTCTTTGTGCTTTTGTTCTTTTTCCTCACTAAACATTTTTCTCTAATCCCTGTGAACACCAAGCTAGCGAGACCCTAGACAACAGTCGTCGCGATGAAAGTGGTTACAAATAAATTAAAACCCTCCACAAATAACAAAGGCGAGATTTAATAAATGTTGCATCGGCTCAAGCTAAGATTTTATTAATTTTGACTGTCGGCATCGGGCACTTGTGAGGAGTGACGCGTTTTGGTTGAGCCGGAGGGCTTTCGCTGAATTTCCCAAATTGAATATTTGCCGTTAATCAGGAGCCCCGGGTTTGACGGCTGGCACGTGGGAGGCTTTCTGACAAGATTTTCATTTTTATTTGTTTTCGTTCCTCCGCCACCGCATGGGGAAATCCGAATCTTGTTATCCTCCTTGAACAGAACTCGCTGCAGTTTTGATTTTTTTAAACAGACGCCTTCCAAAGACAAAAAGCTCCTAGTCGGCCCGTGAAAGTGACAAGAAAGAATGAAAAAAAAGCCCCAGGCGATGCGTCACTGCAAAAACACACAGGCGGCAGCTCCTGTCACCTCGGGCGACATTAGCAGAGATGGCAGGTGACTTGGAGAGAAAGTTTTGTACCAAAATTACAGAGCCTCTGCTCTGGGTGCTGTCAGTCAGCGCCTATCTTGTATAGCGCCTGGTGACAACTGTCACACGCTGATTTACAAAGACAATGGATGAAAACAGTGGGATCGCTGAAGCAGGATGCTAAACCCACAGGAAGCTGAGGAACTGAAAAGCACCTTCAACAATACCCAGGCTAAGGGGGCTGTTCAGCTGGCATTTCAGTCTAAAGACCCCTGAGTTTCAGAAAGACAGAAGGAACAGTCAGCTTAAAACTACATGGACACACAATTGGCTTTAGAGGGTCTCTACTGCTGCCCTGCTTCTTGGAATAAAACACTGGGGGGGTGAAGACTTCAGGTGGGAGGGGGGATACAAGTCACGTCAGCACAGTGTGGTGAACAGTCCCATAAGCTGAATCTGAATGTGGTTCACAAACAAAAACCGCCATTAGGGGGGCACAGCAGAGACTGCAGCCTTGACACAACCTTCTGTGCCGATGCACAGCCCTCCATTTGTGTGTCTCCAGTTTCTTCTTTTAATTTGTAAACTTGCCAGAAGAAAAATGAACACTGTGTGTGTGTGTCTGTAGATGAGTGTGTGCACGTGTGGATGTGAGGGTCTGGGTGTGTGCTGATTGTGTCTGTGTGCACACACATGTGTATGCATGTCTGTGGATGTAGATCTGTGTACACATAGCGATGGGTAAATGAGTGTGTACACATTAATGCGCGCCAGAGGGTCACCTCCCGGGCTCACCTGAAGTAAGGAATTCCAGCCTGGGACGAGAGGGGGCGCTGCTGCTAACAGATTTGCCTCCTTCTTCCCTCACAGCTTGGACAAACCGCCCCTTGAGGGCACCAGACTGAAAGAAGCCCTTCCGGACCAGAGCATATAAAAGCACAGCAGCCAAAGAGGATGGTGGCTCATTTTGATGTAGACCCGGCTTCTGTGCTGATTCAATCCTGAAACCTAACATCCGACTAAGAGGACTTTTGCCAGTTTAAACAGCACATTAAAGTGCTGAGATTTTGTGTTTTTTTTTTCCTTATTATTCTAATTTGACAGGGTGTTGTTGCCCGGTTGGCACTCCAAGCATCTTGTCCTGTACCTTCATTGCACCGAACAGAGATGTGGTGCTTAACAAATGGGCAATCTGGGGGTAACAATAAAGGTGAGACTTTGCCAAGTTGAGATGGAGATGGTGTTCCTTCATCCAGCTTGCAATATCAGTGTGACATGCAGATATTTTTCAGCTGATACTTTGTCGTTGTCTGAAGGGAATGGAAGGTACAACTGCATATCATCAACATGGAGCTAATAGGATAAACAATGGCACATGATGATTGGGCCCAGCACTGATCCTAGACACACCACCAGGCTTACCTGCCAGGACACATGGCAGGACCTGCCCAAGGGGGGCGTTGGTAAGTGGGATATGATGGTTGATCGTGTCAAAGGCATAGGAAAGATCTAGCAGGACAAGAATAGGCCATGTATTGGTAGCGCTAGCTTGCTGTGACATATTTTCAACAGTAAGTAGAGCCCTCTCGGTACAATGGCCCTTCATGGCGCCTGACTAATTAAGACTGAGCATTCTGTTCTGTAGAAGGAAAAATTGGAGATATTCTCACCTTACTTCTTAATCGAGATAACTGGTCATTCATTTTTTTAATGATTTCCCATAAACACTTATTTAAATTGTGTTTTATATTGCAGTTTAAGAATGCATCCAACTCCCTACACACACATACCCCAAAGACATGCATATTAGGTACATTGCCCTAGTGACATTAATTGTGGGATAGATAGATAGATAGATAGATAGATAGATAGATAGATAGATAGATAGATAGATATGAATGGCATATATAATAGATAGATAGATAGGAAAGGCACTACATAACAGATAGATAGATAGATAGATAGATAGATAGATAGATAGATAGATAGATAGATAGATAGATAGATAGATAGATAGATAGATAGATAGATAGATAGATAGATATGAATGGCATATCAACAACAACAACAACATTTATTTCTATAGCACATTTTCATACAAACAGTAGCTCAAAGTGCTTTACATATTAAAGAATAGAAAAATGAAAGATACAATTATAAAACAAAATAAATCAACATTAACATCGAATAAGAGTAAGGTTCAATGGCCAGGGGGGACAGAAAAAACAAAAAAACTCCAGACGGCTGGAGAAAAAAAATATAAAATCTGTAGGGATTCCAGACCATGAGACCGCCCAGTCCCCTCTGGGATATATATAATAGATAGATAGATAGATAGATAGATAGATAGATAGATAGATAGATAGATAGATAGATATGTGAGGCACTATATGATAGATAGATAGATAGATAGATAGATAGATAGATAGATAGATAGATAGATAGATAGATAGGAAAGGCACAATATCATAGATAAAGATTATATAGTGCCTTACATATCAAAGCATTGCTGTACAATACAAGCGTTGCCATTCCTTCAGTCTTCACTCTTCAGACTTCTTATAATAAACCTTGAAGGAAAAGTAATGCAATGGCTGCCTCTGCAGCTAACAATCTCAGTGTGCCTTCCGCCAGCACCCTTGAGTTTCGTCAGTAGCTTAGGATCACATTATCCAGTGAGGCTGTAAATTGACTTTTCGAATATCCCTCCAATCTTCAAGCTCTCAGTCAGGACTTAGTGCGTTTTTGCTTCAAGTAGAATGAAGGAGATAAATCCTTGCCTTGATTTAGAGAAGCAACTAAAAGGCAACCAAGGCACTTGGAATCCGCTTTCCCTAAAAATGTCAGATTCTCTCTTTGGTCACAAGGAAAAAGTGCCAGTCTTGTCGTTCTTCACGGGTAGTGGGGCAAACACACTGCATGGGGGAGTGCAGAAAGAGAGAAAGGAGATGGGAAATGGAACTGAATAAATCAACTTAAGTTAAACTGTGACTTCATGGTTTAAACACACATAAGTCATCTTCAGACATTTCTATATATGAAATTATCAATTGAGAATTAAAACTATTTCCTGATTAACTAACATTCAGAAGCAGATTGAATGGCTTTGGAAATGTTTGAAGATTTAGAGTGTATTACTACCGTAGACAACAGTCTGCCAGTGCAGTGGTTATCCCGGTTCTCCTCACAGTTCCAGAGTCCCGAATTTGAATTTCAGGCCAGGTGCTGCTCATGTGGAGTTTGCCTGTTCAATTATATCCATCTTGCTTTATCTCAAGGTACTCTAGCCTTTCTCCTATATCCCATAGACATACTTATCATTACTTACAAACCAGAATGCACTTGTGAGATCTCAAGATGCCAGCCTACTTAAGGTTACTTAGATTAATAAAATTACAGTTGGATGATTCAGCTGTTAGTTAGAGGGCCCCGAAGCTCTGGTATGATCTGCCTGCTACTAGAAGAGGCTCAGGCTGAAGACTCTGAAGTTTAGGATGGCATACCCTGACTAGAGCTGCTGTTTTGCTCTGCATACTGCATTTCTGTGTGTTAGTCATTTGTACAAAAATATAAGTAACACCATATTTATAAAGTGCTACTAACAGTACTTGGCTGCTCTCCCGCATTTGGAAAGATCATCTCGGATAAAAGAGCATTGGAATCATTGGATGGAAAGATCCTCTCATCAGACTGGATGGCCATCACAGACTCCACTATAGAAAATCCAGGCAGCCCTGTTTACTTATCTGAACTTATCATTACCTACAAACCAGAGTGCACATTGAGATCTCAAGTGTCCATGCTTACATTATGATTCCAAGACTTAACAAAATAACAGTTGGAAGATCAAGCTTTTAATTAGAGGGCCCCGAAGCTTTCGAATGATCTGCATGCTACTATAAGAGGCTCAGGCTGAAGACTCTCAAGTTTAGGATTGTATACCCTGACTAGAGCTGCTATTTAGCTGCACATGCTGCAGTACTGTGTGTTAGTCATTTATACAGAAATATAAGTAACACCATATTTATAAAGTGTTACTAGCGGTACTCGGCTGCTCTCCTGCATTTGGAAAGATCATCTCGGATAAAAGAGCATTGGAATCATCGGATGGAAAGATTGTCTAATCAGATTGGACTCCACTATAGAAAACCAAGGAGACCCTGTTTACTTGTCTGAACTTATCATTACCTACAAACCAGAGTGCACATTGAGATCTCAAGATGCCAGCTTACTTAAGATTCCAAAGATTCATAAAATAATGGTTGGAAGGTCGAGGTTTTAGTTAGAGGGCCCCAAAGCTGTGGAATGATCTGCCTGTTACTAGAAGAGATGCCCCTTCTGGTTCCGGCAGAAAACTCTCAAGTTTTAGTATGGCATACCCTGACTAGAGCTGCTGCTTAGCTATACAAGATGTATTTCTGTGTGTTAGTCCTATAAGCAACACCATATTTATAAACCATTACTTCCATTCCGTTTCTCTTCTCAGTATCTCATCGTGGCACTTGGCTGCTCTCCTACATTTGGAAAAATCATCTCGAATAAAAGAGCATTAGAATCATCGAATGGAAAGATCCTCTCATCAGATTGGACGGCCAGCATTGACTCCATTTTAGAAAACCCAGGAGGGGGTTAGGCAGCCAGCTGGCCGAGGTCTCCAGGATTCTTTGACTTTCGCTTTTACCATTTTAATCTCTGCTATTATTAACTGGCTATAGTTCATCACTTAATTCGTGGACCGATACTGTTGGTGTCCTCTTATGTTTCATCACTTTCTGCCTTGTTTCTCCATGTGTTTTAACAAATCTGTATCTCTGTGTGCACCAGTCCTGTATTTAGTAATTAGTATCAGCTATACTACACATTTTAATTGTTCACAGCATTGTGTGTCGTATTGTATTGTATTGTATTGTATTGTATTGTATTGTATTGTATTAAGTCGGCGGTTCTCAACCTGTGGGGATGTGAAAAAAAGAAAACAAGAATTGAAAATATGAAAAATACATCTATTGAAGCCAAAACAAATGAACTTAAACTACATTCTGATACTAGAACAATAAATTTGAATTGAATTTCCCCTTGGGATTAATAAAGTATCTATCTATCTATCTATCTATCTATCTATCTATCTATCTATCTATCTATCTATCTATCTATCTATCTATCTATCTATCTATCTATCTATCTATCTATCTATCTAAATATAGAGTTAGATAAATGTCAATAAAAATTAAGTAGGTATAATAAAATTTGTAGCGGTGTATTGGCAGCAAAAAATATAGGAATACATTTTATTAGAGTTTCAAAAAAACGTTAGAAGGGCGCGATTAAAACTGTTATGAAAACTTGGTGTCACAAATACTTAAAGGTTGAGAAACGCTGTTAAGTCGTATTAATGACTCTACTGAGCTGCGTGAGGGAGCAGGACTGGTAGCTGTCATGGAGTCCCATGGTGTAGCAGAATTCAAGTCTTCTGAATTACCCAGAGTGAGTAGAGGAGATTGGAGCAGAGTCGCGGCAGGAACAGCGTGTGGACAGCGTGTTGTGATATTGGAGTTGAATGGGCCGAGCTGGATTACTGAGGTCTTTGTCAGTGAGTTGGCGATTTGGTAATCTCGTTCAGCCAGGTGAAGGGTTTGTGGGTACTGATGGAGGTGGCTGATCAAGATGCTGATGATTTGCAGGCGGGATTTGTTCGGGGGTCCTGAAAACGAAAGAGAAGACATCAAGGATGGGTTATGTTTTAATGGTATCTTTTCATGGCACTCCAGAAGACATTTTTTTTACGTCATGATTTTATTGGGGATTTATTTACAATTCCTTAATGCACAGTAACATTTAATTCTTTGGTTTTTTTTAATAGACATTGTTAACTGTGCTGAAAAGTTGTGTCTGCCTCCTTGTTCATGTTGGTTATGAACTACATGATTCTCCAATAAGGACGTGGGCATCGGGGCATCATAATTGGAAACACAAATTTATGCCATTTGGAGCTTGGATTTTAAATGTGAAAATTCCAGGTAGGGCGGCCCTAGAATTGTCTTAAGGACATCTTCTCTTCATTTAATATCAAACCTGAGGATGTGGCGCTGATTCTGTCCACCAATCCAGCCTTGTCAGTACCCGTCATCACCTCCTGTTTCCCACCTGGCACTTCTGAATTGTGTCAGTATTAGCAGGGAGGCTTTCTTCCGTTTAATATATTGGCACATTTTATTTGTCTTGACAAACATGCCTAAGAGCCTGACAGAAAATATATATTATCTTTTTCTTTTTCCAATTACACACCTTATGGTGGGATTTGTAAGCGCGAAATTTATTTGAGGCCGTTTGGTATTTTAACAGTTTTGTCGCTATGGAAACCTGAGCTATGACCGTATGGAACGCCATTGATATACAGCAACCAGTTAGTCGCGCAGAAGTTGCTGTATGTGTGACATTCGGGAAGCTAACCGACCATCACGCCACTAAAAGAACTGGGCTTTGTATTTTTTTATATTCTAACTCGCATCTTCTTGGTGTCATTTTAGTGCTCATAATGCACAACCTTCAGCAAACTGCTTTATGGAGAATAAGACTACAGAGTGAAAATGGCAAAAATGCTGCAAGGCTCATAATTCACTGCATTGAGCTGTTATTAAGTGAAGGAAGGTTGAACAAGAGATAAAGTGACATGGCAACGGTGTCGGGCAGATTCACCCGTGTGCTGGCACATACATTATTAAGGTGATTGGTGATAAACAGAGTGGCCAGCTATAAAATGTGTGAAGGGCTTGGACTTGGAAACTGATAAAGAGCTGAAATGCGGTCATGGCACTGGTGACGCTTTTAAAGAAATGAAGTCGAAGTGTCCCACCATTGACTGTATTAGTGCAGAGAAGCCGAGATGACATTGCTGCAACCTGAAGAGGAGCATCAGATTGGGAGTCCATGATGACATCTCTAGAGTGTAGATGTTGAAAACTCAGTCCAGCATTGGCATTGCTGAATGTCACATACCAGCCTGGCAGTGTGAGACGGTGGCTGCCCTATAGAGATTGTGCTAGACAGATAAAGTCAAGAGCTGGGCTGAGCCTTGTGAGGCCTCAAGATGATCTCCATGAGAAAATGAAGAGAGTGGAGCTAAAAAAGTCAATCTAGGTAGACAACAGGGACTACATTGGCTGTATCTGAAATTTTAAGAGGTGATCAGCCCAAGAGAGATGAGTCAGGTCTGAGAATATTAAACAACTGAGTGAAAGGTGGCTTCTCCAGAATGTCCATGGTACAGTAGTACATGAGCTTAACCTGGAGGGATGGCATCAAGGAGTGACTTCCAATCTGAGTATTACACGCGTTGTGATAAAGATGAGACACAGACATCATAAAGATTTGGGGCAGCCACCCGTATATTATTCCATGGCTGCAAAAGAGGTTGTTTAGTTGAACAGAGATGTTCACTCATATGAGTCCAAGACAGAACTGATTAGATGAAAGAAAGTTGGTGGCTTTAAAGGTCCATACAAGAAGTGATGTCATCATGGGAGCTGGAATCAGAAGTGACATCATCATGGCCCCCAAAACCCCAATACAAACCATAAACCCACCCCCACCCTCGGAACCAGAAGTGACGTCATCTTTGGGCCCTGACACGGAAGTGATGTCATCGGGTCCGGAATTGATGTCATTGAAGCCTGGTGGGATTTCCTGAGAATGGTCTGCAAGAAACTGAGAAAGACAGTCTATTGGTCTATTGTGGTATTACAATTACTCTATCCCTTTAGCTGCCTCTTACTGGCACGTGTGTGACAATATCCACTTTGTCACAACCCACCTGCGGGAGCAGGTGTGCTGCTAGTAGTTCAGGACTGACCGGGACCGTAGATGGCCACAAAAGACAGTCAGAGATGTGAAGATGATGTTAAAAGAAGATGATATTTTATTTACAACAATCCTTTGTATTTCAAAAATATATTCAGTGAAAAAAATCGCCCCAGTAACATTAAACCTCTGTCACTAATGAAAATAAGTCAAAAACACGGATGCCAAAAATCCCCCAAAAATGGCAAGACTACCCTCTTGTAAACTCCAACTTGATTGTTATTAACAAAAATAAAACCGGTCTATGGCCTGGAGCAGTATTGAAACAAAAAATAAACTCCTCTTAAAGGAAAGAAAAGCAGGAGCCAGCACTGGCTTATGGGAGGAAAAGTTGCTGTTACTGGCAGCTAATCACTGAACCACACAGCTTCTCCCAGTCCATCGACCCCCTTCTGTCGTCATCTGAGATCTTAAATACAGAGGAGCTGTTCAACTCTTGGAGTCTCCCCCAATAGCTCTCAAGGAGGGGAGTTAATGTCCACCAAAAACAGGACGTCAATTTTAATTCAAAAGGAATGTTTAACTTAAAATGACTACCTTAGGGCGGCACGGTGGCGCAGTGGTAGCGCTGCTGCCTCGCAGTTAGGAGACCCGGGTTCGCTTCCCAGGTCCTCCCTGCGTGGAGTTTGCATGTTCTCCCCGTGTCTGCGTGGGTTTCCTCCGGGCGCTCCAGTTTCCTCCCACAGTCCAAAGACATGCAGGTTAGGTCGACTGGTTAATTCTAAATTGTCCCTGGTGTGTGTGCCCTGCAGTTGGCTGGCGCCCTGCCTGGGATTAGTTCCTGCCTTGTGCCCTGTGTTGGCTGGGATTGGCTCCAACAGACCCCCGTGACCCTGTGTTCAGATTCAGCAGGTTTGATGATGGATGGATGACTACCTTAAAGCTATAAATGACACAATACAAACAAAACTGAAGCAACAACGCTACTGATATTGACAGTAATAAACAGAAGTAAGTGTGCACCCTAGGCACCCCCAAAGTGCTGGATAATCCACACGAACACGCGTGCGTTAGTCCAGCACGCCACATTCAAAGCTGAGTGGTGGTCACATGCACGCTAACAACTGGAAGACAGGACGGAGAACTATGGGGAATGGGAACCTCCATGTGACAGTGAGTCCGTGCTTTCTTTTTAATACACAAAATACTTGTGCATGGACCACCAACAACTCAGTGAGGCCTGCGGCCTCACGCAGTCTGACAAAGTAAAGAGAGCTGAGTTGAAAAGTGACCTCTCTAGGGAGCTGTCCGAAATAGTGACACTAGTGAGTGGTGACAATAGTAGCAGGACAACTGCTGAGCTCAACCTGGCATTACAAGAGGCAAATGATCTGAGTTGGAAGAGATGCCCCTTCTGGTTCTGGCTAAAAACTCTCAAATTTTAGTATGGCATACCCTGACTAGAGCTGCTGTTTAGCTATACAAGATGTATTTCTGTGTGTTAGTCATTTGTACAAAAATATAAGTAACACCAAATTTCTAAACCGTTACTTCCATTCCGTTTCTCTTCTCAGTATCTCATTGTGGCACTTGGCTGCTCTCCTACATTTGGAAAAATCATCTCGAATAAAAGAGCATTAGAATCATTGAATGGAAAGATCCTCTCATCAGATTGGACGGCCAGCACAGACTCCACTTTAGAAAAGCCAGGAGGGGATTGGCAGCCAGCTGCCCGAGGTCTCCAGGATTATTTGACTTTCGCTTTTACCATTTTAATCTCTGCTATTGTCAACTGGCCATAGTTCATCACTTAATTCATGGACCGATACTGTTGGTTTCCTTTTATGTTTCATCATTTGCTGCCTTGTTCCTCCGTGTGTTTTAACAAATATGTATCTCTATGGAAGAGTCTCAAGTGGTCTTACTAGAAAGCTGAACCAAGAGCGGCCATGATTGATAACTGGGCCAAACACGGATAACTCTAAATCAGGGGTCCCCCAACTCTGGTCCTTAAGGGTCCTAGTGGCTGCAGGTTTTCATTCTAACCCTAGTCTTAATTAGTGACCTGTTTTTGCTGCTAATTAACTTTTCCTTTCATTTTAATTGACATGCTTTCTTAAGATGTTCCTCTGAATTGCTTCATTTCTTTCCTTAAATGGCACCCAAACAGAAATGAAACTTGAAGTGAGTGAGCTGACAGGAGACCAACTAAGTCAGGGCCTCAAACTCCAACCAATTTCACTCCAACCAGTTGCTTAATTAGGTGCCAAGTCTCGTTGTTAATTAAACCCGTTCTTTAATTCCATGGCTTGTTGCTGAGATCATCAGAATAGCAGAGGAAGATGGAAGCTCACAAGCTGGAGAGATAGCAGAATGAGCCTTTTGTTGGCTATGTCATAAAAGAAAGGAAAGGTGCTGGAGGCCAGGAGCCGATGCACAGTGATTTGGCCAACACTGCTGACCCACCAAACGGAGGACATTATGGTTAAGGGTCAAAACATCTGAGGAGCGTTGGACACCTTCTGACGACACCAGCCCTTGTCCAAAAGTTGTAGTCACTCAAAAGAGCGACTGAGGTCTAGGTATCCTACAATGTCTTCTTCTTCTTCTTCTTCTTCTTCTTCTTCTTCTTCTTCTTCTTCTTCTTCTTCTTCTTCTTCTTCTTCTTCTTCCGGCAGCTCTCGTAAGGGGTTGCCACAATGGATCATCGTCTTCCATATCTTTCTGTCATCTGCATCTTGTTCTGTTACACCCATCACTTGCATGTCCTCTCTCACCACATCCATAAACCTTCTCTTAGGCCTTCCTCTAGCCCATCAGATCTATCTTTAACATCCTTCCCTCAATATACCCAGCATCTCTCCTCTGCACATGTCCAAACCAGCACAATTTCGCCTCTCTGACTTTGTCTCCCAACCGTCCAACCTGAGCTGATCCTCTAATGTCCTCATTTCAAATCCTGTCCATCCTCGTCACACCCAATGCAAATCTTAGCATCTTTAACTCTGCCACCTCCAGCTCTGTCTCCTGTGCCACCATCTCCAACCCATATAACATAGCTGGTCTCACTACTGTCCTGTAGACCCTTTCACTCTTGCTGATACCCGTCCGTCACAAATCAAGTAGGTATCCTACAATGTGTGATACAATAAATGGAGAGGACAGTTGAGTGTGTCAGGTAGAAGGAAAGCATGTGCTAAACTGGCAGTGTGAAAGAGCTAAAATCAAGGTGACCGCACCTAGATAAAGACAAAGGACACATGAGAAGGTGAACCCAGTGTCTGACAGTGAGTGCCAAGTCAGGACTGGCGGAGTTCGAGGCTGAGTTCAGCTGTCATAGTACCAAAGTGGTAGGTCTGATACTTGAAGAGTTCAAAGGCCCACACTGATGGTATAGGACAGTGGTTCTCAATCTGTGGGGCATGCCCCCCTAGGGGGGCCCGAAGTTACAAAAAGGGGGTTGTGAAGATGTGAAAAAAAGAAAACAAGAATCAAAAATATGAAAAATACATGTATTGAAACCAAAACAAATTAACTTAAACTACATTCTGATACTTGAAAAATAAATATAGGGTTAGATAAATGTCGATAAAAGTTAAGTAGGTATATTAAAACTGTTATTAAAACTGTGGTATAGCGGGTCCACAGCCCTCTCAGCAAGGGCCAGCAGTTTTAAATTGAATAAATCACCTCGCGGCTTAGTGAGGGGGCGTAGTGGCCATAGCAAGCCACGGGGCGATCTGCGGTGTGGCCGTTCCTCACCCAGTGCACAGGTGATGGACTGCCCACATCGTGATTGTTCCTGTGGCTAATGTGCTGCAGCTGCTATGGCCCCTCAATACAAGTCGGTTAGGAAAGAGATCAGAGAAAGAACAAAATGGGAAGAAAAAGAGAGAAGGAAATGGAGGTTGCAGCAGGAAGCAGTGAGGAGAGAGAGAGCACAAGTCGGTGCAGCAGGAAGCAGGCGGGCGAGTGGGCAAGCGAGCGGCAGCTGAGTAGATAGCCTGGGTGTTTGGCCAACACCTGGGAGAAGTAGTGGTTATGGTCGCGCCCGCAGAGTTTGATCTGGAATGACCGGAAGGCGCAGGACTCTCCGCGGAAGGTAGCGGGAGTCGAGACTTGGGACGTGGTGTTCCCTGCGTGAGAGCCTTGGTCGTGGGAAATTCCCAAGTCGCTGTCCGGAGGAGCTGACCGGAGCCAAGGATCGGTAAGTGTGGACAAAAACTCAGACCCGACAGCAGGTGCGGTTATAAAGCAGCTTTATTTTTCAGAGTCACGGTGAGAAGAGTTTCAGAAAAACAGCCAATCAAATATACATGACAGCGTCAGGGCTCTTCTGAACCCCGTCTGTTGGGTGGGGTCCAGTTTTATACCCCTAGAATGCGTGATTTAATATCATTATAAAATGTAACAGTCAACACATTTATTATACTCAAACCTTGAGCCCCTTTAACGTCCCTTGTAAAACTTGATTTCTTGGCCCCTTTTGTTATGGCGTTCAGATGTAAGCTAAGGGACAACGTGATAAGGCAGACTCATGTGTGGAATGCTCAGACCTTGAGTCCTTTGCACAAATATTTTTCTGTTTGCTAAAACAAAGCATGCTATTACATGGTTTTGTAAAGCTTACTTCTCAGACATGAATTAGTACAAGGGAACGAAGAGAACATTCGTCTTCCACAGTAGAGCCCATTTTAATTACTTGTGGGTGGAGCCTTCCTTAACAGATTTATTTTAATGACTTCTGGGCGGTGTCTTCCTTTACACAAATTCATTTTAAGTACTTGTGGGTGGAGCCTTCCTTTATGCAAATCCATTTTAATCAGTTGAGGGTGGAAAATTCCTTTAAACTGATTCATTCTAATCAATTGTAGGTAGTGTGGACGAAATCTCAGACCCGACAGCAGGTATGGTTATAAAGCAGCTTTATTTTCAGAGTCACGGTGACAAGAGTTTCAGAAAAGCAGACAATCAAAAATAGATGACAGCGTCAGGGCTCTTCTGAACCCCGTCTGTTGGGTGGGGTCCAGTTTTATACCCCTAGAATGCGTGATTTAATATCATTATAAAATGTAACAGTCAACACATTTATTATACACAATCCTTGAGCCCCTTCAATGTCCCTTATGCAACTTGATTTCTTGGCCCCTTTTGTTATGGCGTTCAGATGTAAGCTAAGGGACAACGTGATAAGGCAGACTCATGTGTGGAATGCTCAGACCTTGAGTCCTTTGCACAAATATTTTTCTGTTTGCTAAAACAAAGCATGCTATTACATGGTTTCGTAAAGCTTACTTCTCAGACATGAATTAGTACAAGGGAACGAAGAGAACATTCGTCTTCCACATAAGGCAGCTGACAGCAGAGGCAGGCACAAAGAAGGTCAGCTGCAGAGAGAGCGTCTCACTTGTTGCGGGGCCCAGATGGGTGAAGCAGGAGAGACGCTAGCTTGAAAGAGGCACCGGGCTTGTTATTGATTTTAAAGACTGTTTCCTGATGAATGTTTTAACCTCGTTTTAAAGGATTGTTTTTCTATTTATTGATTTTTAACCTCCATGTTTTTCTTTTATTGGATTATTTATTTGAACAGTTTTAAAAGCACTGCACTGATTTTGAACAGTTTGTTTTGACTATTTTAGTAAAAGCACTTTGCACTTTTTACATCATCCCCTTGCTATGTTGTTGCCTCCACTGTCTAGCTCATCTCGGTGACATTATCGATTGTGTTGGGTTCAAGGGCTCCCGAACAGTGGATGGGAGTATGGAGCTGAACCTGCATCGTCACAAACTCGGGTTACAAATACTGGCATAAGAAAGCCTGACATAAAATGGAAACATTAGAGAGAGCTAAGACGGAGGAGTGTGAGGAGCTTTGCTCTCTCTTGTGGTGCAGGATGATTTACTACTCACATTTGTGGCACTGCCACATAACTGCGTTTTGATTTTACTTTTGTTTCTTAGGCGTCCTCAATGTCAACACTGTAGCTGCCTATGACCCCTTAATATTTATTTATCAGGCACATCGGGCAGATGCTTGTAAAGAAGACCTTGTGTGGAGTGTGGTCCGTTGCTGTGGTTTCCAAGGATTGTCATGGAGAAAGGATGCCAGGATACAGTTAAAGGCCGCAAAAGGCAAGAAGGGGAGGGAAAAAAAAAAGAAAAGCGAAAAGGTTTTCAACACACACTCATAAACGGGACAAAAAAAAAGCGGCAAACGTTGTCTATCCACAGACAGAGAAAGGATTGCCTCGCCTGATTACGGAGGAGGCCACCTCGAGGACTTTGCCGGCCGACTCACTCTAAAGTATAAACGGATGGTACAGTCCAGAGAAGTGGGTGAGATGAGAGCAATCCTGGCTTATCTAGGGTAGCGCGTTTGGAGACTGAGGGGAAAAAAGGGAACAAAGAAGATGGACTAATATTATTGTAAGTGTCTGGAAATTGCCTGGATTTTGGGGTTTGTCTGGGACAAAGGGTTTTGTTTTTCTTTTAAGTTACTAGGGGGCTTCGCCCAACCGCTTGCACTGTACGCCAATCACTTCACATCTCTGCCACTCGCGTTGTGAAGCGGGGGGCTGAACGCACCCCAAGGAGAAGCGATCGCTCCTCCGACACCCCATTCTTAAACGGTGATACAATGGGAAACAAATTTTTTTTTTTTTTACCTCCTCTTTGCTCGATTAGCTGCTGGATTGCTGCTTTTCTGCATTTCATGTGGCGCACTTCTGTCATATCACCTATACCCAAATATTCAATCTCTTTACGCTTTTACCTTTTCGTCAAAACTGAATTTTTAATTCCGTGTTTGGAATTACATCGTGACAACACAACGTATAACCGCCCGTGAGTGAATATCGTTTCTATCTCTCTACAAAAAAATGTGTCTGACGATAACCACGCAGGACTTTTCCAAATCTCTTTGCATAAGCTCTTGTCTTGCAGGGCTTCCGGCCCCGGGCGTGGGTACATCGCTTGGCACGAAGACTCATCTCGCGGGACGTGAAAGTGTCTCTGAGACAATCACATTTCGTCTCCTTCCAAGATTTTTTTTTATAATAGAGAGATTTACATACTGTATTTGTGGGGATGTGGGTTGAGGGAGTTGCGTTCACACATTTGGTTGTTGACATTTATGTTTGTATAGTTTTTTTTTTATATATACAGTACGTAAGACTACTATTATAGTCTGTTTCTCACTGTTATTGTGCTGAGATTGTGTAATTTATATTAGGCATCATATCAGTATCTCAGGAAGAGGTCCGAGGGCGTTTTGAGGTTGACCTGCTATCTAAATCACATGCACCATCTTCGGTGGTGACGTATAGCGATATCGGTCAGGAAAGGCCAAATCGTTATACATTGGTTGATGTGTAGGAGTGCACTGGTCAGACTGGCCTCAAGTGACAGAGATATTGATTGAGATGCTGGCAGTATAGGAGAGCTAAGCTAAGGGTGATTACACAAAGAACCACACCAGGGAGCTTCATTCACATGAAAACGAATGACAGATGAGGGGGTGAATCCAGCCTGGCAATGTGGGCGAGATGAATTCATCCAGGCTGACTGTGTAGGAGCACTGAGTCAGCGATGGCAGCTCTAGGGAGCCGAAGTTAAAGTACACGGATTGTTATGAAGGGAGGACTGAGTCCAGCCTCGTATGACAGAAATATTAAGTCCAGTTTGATACCCGGAGAGATCGAAATATAAATGGTCAGGGTAGGCTAAGGAGGCCACACTAGACACCATAACCTAGACATGGTGTGGATGGGTGCAGTAATGACAAGTCGCAACATCAGAGAATAGTTGGGACACCAGCCAGGTCATCTCATTTAATGCAGTCCTCTTACTTAAAAGAAATGAATGAATGCCTTTTATTGTCACTATACACATTGTCACGCACGCGCGAGTAGGGGATCGCGGACGGACCTTAATATGCTTGGGAAGACATTCGCCGGCAGGGAGTGGCGGGGTACTAACCTTTCTCCTTTTCTTTCTTGCAGAAAAAAAGACGCTCCGCCGCCATAAGCCTCATTTTTCCCGCAGCACGTTACTTCCGCCCTTCCTACGTCCATTGTTCCTGACGTCATCGACGTTCCTTCCCAGCATTCCTCCACTTCCGGCTCCTCCTCCATAAAATGTCCGCCGACGCCATCTTTGGTGTCGTGCATATGTGAAGCTTTTATGTTCATGTATTTGACCTTTGATTTATTTTTTTGCTGTGGATAACTTTACAGTATACGGGGCCGGAAACCCCAAACCTTTATGCTGTGTGTTGATTCGTTTGTTACAATATGTACAATGAGATTAAAAGCAGCTCCTTCAGTGCAGACATATATGTAGTACACAACAAGTAAATAAACAAATGGTGCAAAAAGTGGCAAAACAAAATTCTGCGACGCTCTATACAAATAGAAAGAATAATAACTAAACCAAGTTATTGCACATTATTTAAATACTGGAAAGAATAAATAACTATTGCACTATTGGGTTATTGCACATAATTTAAATATTGCACAATACAGTGTGCAGTCAGTGCATGTGTGAGTTTAGAATGGTTATGGCTTTTGGGAAAAAAAAGTTTTGAGTCTGTTTGTCTTTGTTGTGATGCACCTGTAGCGCCTCCTTGAGGGCAACAGGACAAACAGATCAGAGGCAGGGTGGGAGCTTTCTTTAATGATGTTTTTTGCTCTGCTGAGGCAGCAGGAGGTGTAAATGTCCATCAAGGAGGGGAGAGGGCAGCCGATGATCTTCTGTGCTGCCTTTACTACTCGCTGAAGCCTCTCCCTGTCTGCCATGGTGCAGCTGCCGTACCATGCTGTGATACAATACGTCAGCAGGCTCTCGATGGACGAGCGGTAGAAGGTCAGTAGCAGGTTGGAGTCTAGGTTGTGCTTTCTGAGGACCCTCAGGAAGTGTAATCGCTGCTGAGCCTTCAACTCAGGACAAAACAAAAAGAAACTCAGTTGGCACTGTCACACATGTGTGACTGGGAAGGTGCTGAGTGGACCATCCATCCATCCATCCATCCATCCTCTTCCGCTTATCCAAGGTCGGGTCGCGGGGGTAGCAGCTTAAGTAGAGAAGCCCAGACTTCCCTCTCCCGGCCACTTCTTCCAGCTCTTCGGGAGAATCCCAAGGCGTTCCCAGGCCAGCCGGGAGACATAGTCCTTCCAGCATGTCCTGGGTCTTCCCCAGGGCCTCCTCCCGGTTGGACGTGCCCGGAACACCTCACCAGGGAGGTGTCCAGGAGGCATCCTGATCAGATGGCTGAGCCACCTCATCTGACTCCTCTCGATGCGGAGGAGCATCTGAGCCCCTCCCGGATGACTGAGCTTCTCACCCTATCGTTAAGGGAAAACCCAGACACCCTGCGGAGGAAACTCATTTCAGTAGCTTGTATTCGCGATCTCGTTCTTTCGGTCACTACCCATAGCTCATGACCATAGGTGAGGGTAGGGCGTAGATCGACTGGTAAATTGAGAGCTTTGCCTTACGGCTCAGCTCCTTTTTCACCACGACAGACCGATGCAGAGCCCACATCACTGCGGATGCCGCACCGATCCGCCTGTCGATCTCACGCTCCATTCTTCCCTCACTCGTTAACAAGACCCCGAGATACTTGAACTCCTCCACTTGGGGCAGGATCTACCCCCAACCCTGAGAGGGCACTCCACCCTTTTCCGGCTGAGGACCATGGTCTCGGATTTGGAGGTGCTGATTCTCATCCCAGCAGCTTCACACTCAGCTGCGAACCGATCCAGAGAGCTGAAGATCACGGCCTGATGAAGCAAACAGGACAACATCATCTGCAAAAGCAGTGACCCAATCCTGAGTCCACCAAACCGGACCCCTTCAACACCCTGGCTGCGCCTAGAAATTCTGTCCATAAAGTTATGAACAGAATGGTGACAAAGGGCAGCCCTGGCGAGTCCAACTCTCACTGGAAGCGGGCTCGACTTACTGCGGCAATGCGGACCAAGCTCTGACACGGTTGTACAGGGACCGAACAGCTCTTATCAGGGGTCCGGTACCCCATACTCCCAGAGCACCCCCACAGGATTCCCCGAGGGACACGGTTGAACGCCTTTTCCAAGTCCACAAAACACATGTAGACCGGTCGGGCAAACTCCCATGCACCCTCAGGACTCTGCTAAGGGTGAAGAGCTGGTCCACTGTTCGCACCAGGACAAAACCACACTGTTCCTCCTGAATCCGGGGTTCGACTATCCGACGGACCCTCCTCTCCAGAAGCCCCGAATAGACTTTTCCAGGGAGGCTGAGGAGTGTGATCCCTCTATAGTTGGAACACACCCTCGGTCCCCTTTTAAAGAGGGGACCACCACCCCGTCTGCCAATCCAGAGGCACTGTCCCGATGTCCATGCGATGTTGCAGAGGCGTGTCAACCAAGACAGTCCTACAACATCCAGAGCCTTAAGGAACTCCGGGCGTATCTCATCCACCCCCGGGGCCCTGCCACCAAGGAGTTTTTTGACCACCTCGGTGACTTCAGTCCCAGAGATGGGAGAGCCCACCTCAGAGTCCCCAGGCTCTGCTTCCTCGTGGAAGGCATGTTAGTGGGATTGAGGAGGTCTTCGAAGTACTCCCCCCACCGACCCACAACATCCCGAGTCGAGGTCAGCAGCGCACCATCCCCACCATATACGGTGTTGACACTGCACTGCTTCCCCTCCTGAGGCGCGGACGGTGGACCAGAATCTCCTCGAAGCCTTCCGAAAGTCGTTCTCCATGGCCTCTCCAAACTCCTCCCATGCCCGAGTTTGTGCCTCAGCAACAACTGAAGCCACGTTCCGCTTGGCCTGCCGGTACCTATCAGCTGCCTCCAGAGACCCACAGGACAAAAAAGTCCTATAGGACTCCTTCTTCAGTTTGACGGCATCCCTCAACGCCGGTGTCCACCAACGGGTTCGGGGATTGCCGCCATGACAGGCACCGACCACCTTGCGGCCACAGCTCCGGTCAGCCGCCTTACCCCCACCATCGAAGCCAACTCACCACCAGGTGGTGATCAGTTGACAGCCCCACCCCTCTCTTCACCCGAGTGTCCAAGACATATGGCCGCAAGTCGATCATCGACCTGAGGCCTAGGGTGTCCTGGTGCCAAGTGCACATATGAACACCCTTATGCTTGAACATGGTGTTTGTTATGGACAACCCGTGACGAGCACAGAAGTCCAATAACAAAACACCACTCGGGTTCAGATCGGGGGGGCCATTCCTCCCAATCACGTCCTTCCAGGTTTCACTGTCATTGCCCACGTCAGCATTGAAGTCTCCCAGCAAAACGAGGGAATCCCCAGAAGGTATGCAATCTAGAATCCCCTCCAGAGACTCCAAAAAGGGTGGATACTCCAAACTGCTGTTCAGCACATATGCACAAACAACAGTCAGGACTCTTCCCCCCCACCCGAAGGTGGAGGGAGGCCACCCTCTTGTCCACCATGGTAAACCTCAATGCACAGGCTCCGAGTCGGGGGGCAATAAGTATGCCCACACCTGCTCGGCGCCTCTCACCGGGGGCAACTCCAGAGTGGTAGAGAGTCCAGCCCCTCTCAAGGAGATTGGTTCCAGAGTCCAAGCTGTGCGTCGAGGTGAGTCCGACTATATCTAGCCGGAACCTCTCGACCTCGCGCACTAGCTCAGGCTCCTTCCCCTTCAGAGAGGTGACATTCCACGTCCCAAGAGCCAGTTTCTGTAGCCGAGGACCAGACCGCCAAGGTCCCCGCCTTCGGCCACCACCCAACTCACACTGCACCCAACCTCCTTGGCTCCTCTCATAGGTGGTGAGCCCATGGGGAGGAGGACCCACGTTACCTCTTCGGGCTGTGCCCGGCCGAGCCCCATGGGTGCAGGCCCGGCCACCAGGCGCGCCATCGAGCCCCACCTCCAGGCCTGGCTCCAGAGGGGGGCACCGGTGACCCGCGTCTGGGCAAGGGAAAACGTCGTCCAAGGTTTTTATTCTTCATCGGAGGTTTGTTGAACCGCTCTTTGTCTCATCCCTCACCTAGGACCAGTTTGCCTTGGGTGGCCCTACCAGGGGCATAAAGCCCCGGACAACATATCTCCTAGGATCATTGGGACACGCAAACCCCTCCACCACGATAAGGTGACGGTTCAAGGAGGAGCTGAGTGGACCAAGTAGAGGTAATTACCTGCCAGGCCAGGGGGTGGCAGGGTGCACTAAACCTACCTCTTTTATCTCTACAGACCAAACACTGGAAAACCTGCCTGATTTAACATCACTTCCATTTCCGGTGCCCAGACTGATGTCACTTCTAGTTCCGGCGCCCAGACTGACATCATTTCCAGTTCTGGTCAGATGACATCACTTCCGGTTCATGGCTTATAAAGCTGCCATTTTCCAAAACCTAGTGAGTTCAATCCTGGAACTCAACCTGACAACAACTTCTTTTCTTTAAACTTTTTGCAGCCAGGGACAATATACGGGTGGCTGCCCCAAACCTTTCCAGTGTGTTGAGACTGACTCTTTCACTTTGTGTATGCTGTCACAAAATTGGGTCCATCACAGGAACTCCATCTGGTGGTCTGCTCAGCATATAAAAAGACACCTCCTTCTGGGGAGGCCGGGCTTCTTATATCATGTGGACTAGAAGGGGCGGGGCTAAGTGCCCTCATTGGGCAGTGAGCTTCGGGGAGAAAAGAAGAAGAAGGAGTCAGTGGCAGCTCCCCCTCTCGCCCCGGTGGGTTATCACATCCCTTGAGCGACTCGGTGGGGAGATCCTCTGACACTCATGCATGACAATGCAAAGGTGAGGTCATTGTGTCAGGTTAGGATAGTACAGTCCAGACTGACAGGGTATGTATGGGTGCCGAGTCAGGAATGGCAGCCTTAGGTAGATGAAGTGTTATGGAGTGACCTGAAGAACTGAGTGCCTCCACCTGTGACAGGGCATCACAAAATAACAAAAGAGTTGGTTAGTTTTGGGCTTATCTATTTATAGATTAAGAATAATGAAATTAAGTGTATCTTCCAAAGATAGTGCATGGTGACTCTGCTCTGAAGGATGGAGTGGAGGCATGATGTGGTATGCTGCTGCACAGAGCAGGGGCGGTGCAAATGGCTGTCGGTAAGAGAAAGAAAGAAGGGGCTTAGCTGAGTTGTGCAAAGAAAAATACGGATGAGCACAAATAGCAGAGAAGGACAAACAGGCAGTCCAGTGGCAAACAGCCCTAGTACACAAATTCAGAGCAATAGGTTTAGAAATCGTTAACTCCACAAATCACAATAACAAAAATAATAATCATAATAACACAGAAATGAGAGGAAACCAATCAGCCCATCAATCCCCTCTATTTAGTTAATAGCTAAGCTGTCCCAATATAATGAAGATATAGTCAAGAGTCAGTCACTGATTAAATCTACCTGGTCCCAAAGCTTCCCAGATGCAAACCCCAGGTTTCTTAAAGGTAGATGGCAGTGCCAGCATTGCGCCACCATGTCCCCCAAAGCACTCACCAAAGTCGGCGCATATAATGTACTGCAAGGGAGTGTGAACTTCCTCGGCCTTCATGGGGTTGAGGGCAGTCCCTTGATGGTGATGGGCAGGTGTCCCTGCCTCTTGGGTAACCACCCACAAAACACATGGAACACTGCAGAAGATACATCCATCCATCCATTATCCAACCCGCTATATCTTAACTACAGGGCCACGGGGGTCCACTGGAGCCAATCCCAGCCAACAGGCAGGAAACAGACCCAGGGTAGGGTGCCAGCCCACACACACCAAGCACAATTTAGAATCGCCAATGCACCTAACCAGCATGTCGTTGGACTGTGGGAGGAAAACAATGTAGACACGGGGAGAACATGCAAACTCCATGAAGGGAAGACCTGGGGAGTGAACCCTGGTCTCCTAACTGCGAAGGCAGCAGCTCTACCCACTGCACCACCATGCTGCCCAGACAATACATAGAAATTAAATAATCAACAACAATGACAAAGGCTACATAATTATACAAACAATAAATTAACCACACAAGATAAAGAATAGAGTCAAAAATGAACTAAAAAAGACATTAAAGGGAATATGAACCCCAGTCTCTAGATAAAAAATAAATGGCACCCATTAACCATGAATTCCCTGCCCTTCCATAACTTCATTATAAAGACTCGGCAGCAACCAGGAATGGATGTTCATCAACTGTCCGCAACTGATGAACACGAAGCTCCAAATCAGAAGCGACGTCACCAATCTTTTACTCTTTTCTTTGCCCTTTTTTTTGTAATGCCATTGGCATTAAATGGGGTTACCATGTGGTACAGCAAGTCCACGGCTCTGAATGGATGGCTGTTTTTAATAAATAATCCATTGGGCGTCAGTCTCAGTGCGGGGAGTTGGTGAAGTAATTGGGGGAGACGCACCTGCACGTGTGGGTGCGATCGTTCTCAATTGCTTTATCGGCTTCCTGCGGTACGTGATTGAGATGCTGCACCCATTGGGGCCATATAAGTACGGGCCAGCACAGGAAAGAAGGAAGAAAAAAAGTGAAACAAACGACAGAAATGGAGGCAGAGCGAGAGTGCAGCATTGGAGAGGAGAGCGAGAAAGCAAGCCAGCCGGCTAGAGTGAGGAAAGGCAGCGCAGTCTGTGGTTCCGCCATGGAGTTAAGGATTGGTGCTCTAGGGATGGATGGTGCAGCTGAGTGGGAGCAATCAAGGTGGTGTCCTCTTCCAACGATCCAAGGGACGAGAAGGATGACGAAAGGACAACTGACCCTGAGCGGTCTGGCAGATGGCGACAGAGGCAGCCAAGATGAGGGACTTTGGAGAGGACTTTGGCTGCTGAAGTCTCCACCAGCTGAGCGAGCAATGGGTGAGCTGGGGAGACTAGGAAGGAGTAGTGCTCGTCTCGTTTGACCCAATGACTGTTTTTAGTTTTCATTCTCATTTCTGGCCTTGTTTTTAATCACCTGGTTTTTCACTGTTTTAAGAATTATTTATTTATTGGATGCACTGCACTATTTGGGCACAGTTTTAATTGTTTTAATAAGGCACTGAACACTTTGTGCCATCCCATTACCTGGAGTGTTTTGTCCTCATTTGCCACGCTCATTCGGTTATGTTATCAATGGTGTTGGGTTCAAGATGCTACCAAATATGGAAGAGGGAGCAAGGAGTGGACCCGCACTGTTACATACCACCTGGTACCCAGTCCTTCAGAGGTAAATCAGATTGGCAGCATTACAGGACGCAGTACCGAGTTTTAGGGCTGGGTTTGTGAGTTCGGATTGGCAGTGGTGTATACCTGTTCAGAAACAGGTAGAACTGGAGGGCATAACTCATACTGGTGGAACATGCAAGTTCCTCTGCGCTGGAGCTGAGGAGTCCTCTACAGAGCATCTTCAACTTGAGCCTGGAACAGGGGAGAGTCCCGAGGCTTTGGAAAACATCTTGTATCACCCCAGTCCCAAAGGTATCATGTCCTGGTGAGCTGAATGACTTCCAGCCTGTTGCTCTGACGTCACATGTAATGAAGACTATGGAGCAGCTGCTGCTTCACCACCTAAGGCCACAGGTCCTCCCTCGACCCTCTGCAGTTTGCATACCAGGAGCAGGTGGGAGCGGTGGATGCCATCATCTATATGCTACACCGATCCCTCTCCCACTTGGACAGAGGCAGTGGTGCAGTAAGAATTATGTTTCTGGACTTCTCTAGCGCCTTCAACATCATCCAACCTCTGCTCCTTAGGGACAAGCTGACAGAGATGGGAGTAGACTCACACCTGATGGTATGGATCGTGGACTATCTTACAGACAGACCTCAGTATGTACGTCTCGGGAACTGCAGGCCTGACATTGTGGTCAGCAACACAGGAGCACCGCAGGGGACTGTACTTTCTCTGGTCCTGTTCAGCCAACATACATCAGACTTCCAATATGACTCGGAGTCCTGCCACGTGCAATAGTTCACTGATGACACTGCTATCGTGGGCTGCATCAGGAGTGGGCAGGAGGAGGAGTACAGGAACCTAATCAAAGACTTTGTTAAATGGTGGTCAGACCACTTACACCTGAACACCAGCAAGACCAAGGAACTGGTGGTGGATTTTAGGAGGCCCAGGCCCCTCATGGACCCTGTGATCATCAGAGGTGACTGTGCAGAGGGTGCAGACCTATAAATACCTGGGAGTGCAGCTGGATGATAAACTGGACTGGTCTGCCAATACTGATGCTCTGTGTCAGAAAGGTCAGAGCCAACTATACTCTCTCAGAAGGTTGGCGTCCATCAACATCTGCAATAAGATGCTGCAGATGTTCTACCAGACGGTTGTGGCGAGTGCCCTCTTCTACGCGGTGGTGTGCTGTGGAGGCCGCATATAGAAGAGGGACGTCTCACGCCTGGACAAACTTGTTAGGAAGGCAGGCTCTATTGTAGGCATGGAGCTGGACAGTTTGACATCTGTGGCAGAGCGACGGCGCTGAGCAGGCTCCTGTCAATCATGGAGAATCCACTGCATCCACTGAACAGGATCATCTCCAGACAGAGGAGCAGCTTCAGCGACAGACTGCTGTCACCGTCCTGCTCCACTGACAGACTGAGGAGACCCCACACTATGCGACTCTTCAATTCCACCCGGGGGAGTAAAAATTAACATTATACAAAGTTATTGTCTGCTTTACCTGCATTTTTATTACTCTTTAGTTTAATATTGTTTATTGTATCAGTATACTGCTGCTGGACTATGTGAATTTCCCCTTGGAATTAATAAAGTATCTATCTATCTATCTATCTATCTATCTATCTATCTATCTATCTATCTATCTATCTATCTATCTATCTATCTATCTATCTATCTATCTATCTATCTATCTATCTATCTATCTATCTATCTATCTATCTATCGATAAGAGGCAGCCATGATGGCATGAATGAATACAGGAGAGCCTGTTAATTAATGATAGTGCCGGCTCTGACACTTGAGTGGATTCCGTTCCACTTCTCTTCATTTAAATTTGCTAAATATTAAGTTCTTGGTATTCTTCTACACCATGATTACTTTATTTTTTCAATTTTCAATTTTCTACCCTCCAAACCCTTATTTTACTCCTGATAGAAGCATTAATTAGTTCATTGACACATCATGAATGGCTTTGTGTTCCTTGACTTCAGTTAAACTTACTCACAGATAAGTTCTCCCGTGGATAAGTCAGGGCTTGATTTTACCGTATAATTTCCGGTATTTTATAATGTTGGTCGTATAAGTCGAATGCAGGAAAACTTGCGCTGTTAGTCCAAGAGATCATGATATGCTAACGCCCGCCTGAGAGAGTAACCATGGGGCACACGGCCTTTTTTTTCCTATGTGGCTGAATCAGCGTGTGGTCCTCACGCCTCTCTCTCTTTTGTGCCTACGTGACCACACGGTAATACCCGAACTGCTCCGAAGCGACGTGTGCACTGATTTGTGTTTTTTGTGTCTCACATCCTCTTGCGCCTTCATCGTAACAGCATCCCTTATCTATGATGGAGTATTTGATCAGAAGAGAATATGAAGCTGGTTTTAAATTAAACGTCATTGAAGTAGCAAAAGAAGTTGATAACTGCGCTGCTGAAACAAAATCTGATGCGTCTGAGAAACTGATGACGAGATTGGAGGTGGCAAGGAGTTAAAAATTAAGTGTCGTATTTTTGAACAGTGTATAAGTCGGGGTCTGATTTTATGATCGATTTTTCATGTTTCAAGACCCGACTTATACGTGAGTATATACGGTATGTCAATGTCTTCCATTGTGGAACAAAGAGGCGGGCCTTACACATGAGTGACCAAGTCAATAGCCAATGAGAAACCCTTGTTTAACTTAAATGTAGGAGATATGAGAAGGTATCAAAAGATTCAAGATTCTTTATTTGTCACATGCATAGTTATACAGGACAACGTGCGGTGAAATGCATCCGAAAAGAAAAAACCTCATGTCGTGTTGGAAAGTAACTCGTGCTCTCAGGTCATCCAGCTTGTTCTCCAGTGACTGAACATTAGCCAGCAGGATGCTAGGCAGTGGTGGGCGATGTGCATGTTGTCTCAGTCTGTTTCGGACGCCACATCTTTGTTCGTCCCCGCGGGTCAGCGTCGCGTCTATCGTTGTCATCCGGATTGCGGAGTTTCTCGGCCGGCCACGACGGATCGGGCTTAAAAGTGTCCGAAATAAAAGTAGAGAACCGGTTTCCCAATTTCCAAAAGTGTTCTACTATCATAAATTACTAACCCCGGTGTCGTCTGTAATTGAAGAAATAATAAATAAGGGAAATAAACTAAAAAAACGCACAGTCTAGATGGAGCGGTCAGGAAGGCGTCTGAACGTGGCCGTGCCATCCTCTCTTCCATAGCACATTAACTCCTTAAGCAATGCAATTCTTTAATGAAATATGAAGTGAGTTATCTCCACTGCTGGTGTTAAAGACGTCTCCCTCCTTAACTCATTCGTCTTCCATAAAACAAATGAAACAGATAACAAGTCGGCTCTGATTGGGCTCGGGGGACATGGCGCCAGTTATCCCTCATTGTTTTCATTTGATTACAAAAAAAAACTGCACTCAGAAAAAATCTCCTGTCATCATTGGCTTAGAAGATGGTGTATTAAAAAAAAAAAAAGTGCACAAGCCAATGACGCCACATTGTAAAGATCTGCCACCAAACTGTCACGTGTTGGCCTATCTGAGCAGCCACCTAACTGGAGGAGCTCATTCGGTCTTCCTGGTGGTGAACAGTATGCTGGCTTTAAAGTGTCCAGGTGGTCAATTCTAAACCATTATAGTTTTGTGCAGTGGCATAATAGGTGAGGTGGTGGTCTTGAACCTAGAAGGACATGTGTTCAGCCCCCACTTCTGACTAACTGTCTGATCCTATTGGTGCTACAGTCATCCATCCATTATCCAACCCAATACAGGGTCACAGGAGCCAATCCCAGCCAACACAGGGTGCAAGGCAGGAAACAAACCCCGGGCAGGGCGCACACCCACATACCAAGCATACCCACAAGGGACAATTTAGAATCGCCAATGCACCTAACATGCATGTCTTTGGACTGTGGGAGGAAACCCATGTAGATCCGGGGAGAACATGCAAACTCCACACAGGGAGGACCCGGGAAGCGAACTGATGTCTCCTTACACACATTACTTTAACATGGCCTTTTTATAACTTCATTTTAATCTTAATTTAACTAAATCCTGATACTCCTATATGTTCAATTTCCTCAAAATAACTATTCATGGTGGCTCTAAAATCGGTACTGACCCCTACTCTCTTTTCTGTTTTTTTTTCCGGTGGCCTGCGCCACCACCACATACTCAAAGCTTCATGATGCTCCAACAATGATGGACGGATTAAAAGGCAGAAGTCTACGTGACCATCATCATCATCATCAAGCCCTTCCGTGAGAATCCTAAATCCAAAGAGGACTGTTTCATTTATGTTAGGTAGAATGCCCAGAGGGGACTGGGTGGTCTCTTGGTCTGGAATCCCTACAGATTTTATTTTTTCTCCAGCCGTCTGGAGTTTTTGTTTTTTTCTGTCCCCCCTGGCCATTGAACCTTACTTTTATTCGATGTTAATTAATGTTGATTTATTTTGTTTTCTTATTGTGTCTTTCATTTTTCTATTCTTTAATATGTAAAGCACTTTGAGCTACTGTTTGTATGAAAATGTGCTATATAAATAAATGTTGTTGTTGTTGTTGTTGCTTACTGCGAGACAGCAGCACTACCCACTGCGCCACCGTGCCGCCCCTGCTACAGTCATAATAATCGTATTTAGGCAATACAGGTTTTTTATTTGTAAAGCAAACTGAGGTAGAATTTATTACAGGAAGGTACTAGTAACGTGCGGTGAATACACTTGACTTGAGCATTCCTAGTTTCCATCCTCTTTCTTTGCAGTACCTTCATCATATTGCTCTAAGGGAAAAGACACAAGCACAGACCTTAGTGTTTTATTAAATATTAGATATTTATATTATCACATGTGAAATAACTAAGCACTAATGTTCAAATATAAAGAAGCTGTACAATGACAGCACTCTCACAGACTGGTACCTGAATTTGCGGATGCATGGTATTTGTAAGCCGCCTTCATTTTAAAGGAACTCCGTTTTCAGAGGATTCGTTAGCGGAGGTATTGCTGTTTAAATAACGTCACACAGCATGAGGTGACCCGACATGACATTGCACAAATTTCTCAAACCAGCTTCATGCATCTAAGGATCACAGGGGGCCTGAGCCTGCCCTGGCAACACTGGGCACAAGGCAGGGAGTAACTGTGAACCTCGTCCATCGTAGGACCCCTCTATCGATCCCCGGGGCCAGTTTATAGTTGCCTGATGAGATGTCATCATGTATGTAAACTCTAGGAGAATGTGCAGATTTCAAACAGGTGATGGCCGGGTAGTGGACGCTGGATTCAGGAGATAGTTGTGCTGACTGTTGAGACACCATGCCACCACAAAGCAGACATTTTTCTAGTTAATTTTTTAGTGTCTTTCATAGTTAACAGCATTGCACAATATTTATGGGTGAAAGCGACTGCAGGAGCAATCCAACTGAGAAAAATACCAAGTCATGATATTCGAGCTCAAGCAGGTTTCATGACTGGCTGAGGGTCACCGCGTGCCATCATAATCTACGACTTGTGGGCTCCATCAGGCCCTCGTAGAGCAGCGAGCCGGCCGTCTCACCACGCTGCACTGCACACACGCTCTTCATCGGCAGCGATGCTGATGCAAGCCCTGCGCACGCAGGAGGGAATCAAGGCCTCCCGTCATTTTGCTCTGCGCTTTATCATTCTCACATTCTGCGTTTCCTATTTCTATGCATTGTTCCCTTTCTGGGGGTCTCTCCGGTAAATTTGCCATTTGCTGCAGTCCCTGAGAGGGAGGCTGAGGAATGTCAGGTCTCAAGATTGTTCCTCCAGGATTAAAGCTGCTTGACAGGAGCAGCAGCTGGCATATAGAGGAAATCCACAAAGGGGCTGTAAAATTTATGGCCAGAAAAATGAGACTTTGCACCCAAGCGGAGAGGAAATAAAAGAAGTCTGATTACGTCTTAATTGTTTCTTGAGATTGGTGGATCCAGTAATCAAGGAAGCAGGCCCTGATGCTTAAGAGTATATATCTACAGTATATATATTTATGTATGGATGCATGCGCTTTTCATGTGCCCTCCATAACGATGGAGCCGAGATGCAGGCTGCTACTGTATATTTGTATTTTCGTTCCGGGGATTTGTTTTGCTGGTGTGTTGCCTGTTTCCCATGATTCCCCTTCACTGAGCTGACGGTGTTCTTCCTCCGTCTTTGCATCCCCACCGTGTATTTGACTTCAAGGAGGCAAGCAGTGCTGACATGTGGGCAAAAGAAGAGAGATGGTGGGAGAACAACAAGATTTAAGTTGCAAACTGTATTTCACTTTTTGTCTAGGGTAGGGTTGCGTGATATACCACGTCACACCACTAAACGGAAAAGGAGCCAAAAAAAAGGTTTTTGGGTAGCCGCCCCGTATCTTGTAGGTTGTTCTGTTAAGGCAAAGAAATGATTCTTTTGTAGTTCAAAATGGAACTGGTTTACTGGTTTAATGGTCAGGCAGAGGAAATGAGGTAATTGGGCCCGGAACTTGAATTGACGTCATTGGAGCTGGAACCAGAAGTGACATCATTGGGCCCAAAATCGAAAGTTATTTCATCGGGGTCTGAACCGAAAGTGACATCATCGGGGCCCGAAATTGAAAGTGACGTTATTGGGCCTGAAATCTGAATTTATGTCATTCGGCCCAGAACCAGAAGTGACGACATCGGGGCCAGAACCCAAAGTGACGTCATCGGGCCCAAAACCGGAAGTGACGTCATTGGGCCCAGAACTAGAATTGACGTCGTTGGGTTTGGAACCAGAAGTGATGTCTATGGGCCCGAAATTGGAAGTGACGTCATTGGGCCTGAAATCAGAAGTGACGTCATTAGGCCTGAAATTGGAAGTGATGTCATTGGGCCTGAAATCAGAAGTGACATCATAGGGCCCTGAACCAGAAGTGATGTCATTGGGCCTGAAACCAAAAGTGACATCATCAAGGCTGCAACCCAAAGTGACATCATCAGGCCCACAATCAGAGGTGACGTCATTAGGCCCGGAACTGGAATTTATGTTGTCGGGGCTGGAACCAGAAGTGATGTCTTCAGGCCCGAAATCGGAAGTGACATCATTGAGCCTGAAATCGGAAGTTACGTCATTGGGCCCGGAACCAGAAGTGACATCATCAGGGCTGGAACCCAAAGTTACGTCATCGGGCCCAAAATCAGAAGTGACGTCATTGGGCCCAGAACTGGAATTGACATCGTTGGGGCTGGAACCAGAAGTGATGTCTTCGGGCCTGAAATCAGAAGTGACGTCATTGGGCCCGAAATCGGAAGTGACGCCATTGGGCCTGAAATCAGAAGTGACATCAATGGGCCCGGAACCAGAAGTGATGTCATCGGGGCCGGAACCAGAAGTGACATCATCTGGGCCCGAATTCGGAAGTGATGTCATTGGGCCTGAAATGGGAAGTGATGTCAATGGGCCCTGAACCAGAAGTGATGTCATCAGACTGTAAGCATAAGTTTAATATGTCACTGTGCTCCATGCAAATCTGTCTTATAAAATCTGCTTTTTTTCTGCTCACATGCACAGCTGACACACAGCCAGATTAAGCACAGAAGCTCACATAGAACTACAAGGTAAGCAGTATGACATAAGATGGACTGGAACAACTGGAAAGCGTGCTGTCAGACTGTGAAATGCTGTATCTGTGTACTTCTTCTATCTGTTAAGTCAGTATGGAATTGTATCCTCATTTAAGTGCCGTTGCCTTGTTTGGAATTGCATGTTCGCCTAAGGGGGGCCCTGCACGTGTAGAAAGAGTATAAAGCTTTGGAATATTTGCTCTGAAGCCAATGAAGAGATGAGAGGTACTGTCATCTGTTCCTGAAAATGCCTTCCTCCTCACCGATGACACTGACAGACTCCATGCCTATGGACCCCACTCCTGAACCGGGTTTTGTCATTGGCTTCATTCACCTGATATTTAAACAGACAATTTCTTACCACCGTATCAGTAGGGAGGGGAATCGCCTTTTAATATTATATCCGGTCCTGGTGGGCCGCAGTGGCTGCATGTTTTCATTCTAAACATCTTCTTCATTAGTGAGCCATTTTTACTGCTAATTAGCTCCTTTACCCTTCATTTTCTTAGCCTTGTTTTTAAAGATTCGATCCTCTGAACTGATTTGTTTCTTCATTAAATGGCAGCCAAACAGAAATGAGCCGTGAAACAAGCCGACAGATGACCAGCTAAACTGGGACGTCAAACTCCAGCCAGTTTCACTCCAACCAGTTTCTTAATGAGAAGCCAATTCCTGATGTTAATTAAAGACGTTATTAAATATCAGGACTTGTTGCTGCTCTCATTCTGCCACAGCAGACTGTTGGTTTTCTGTTTTTGCTAAGACCACCGTCACCATTTTGGTGACCAACATGACCGAGACCTTCACCTTTCTTTATTTTCAGGTCAGTTGGTCATGTGGTGGCTTGTTTTGTGTCTCATTAATGTTTGGCTGCTCATTAAGGAAAAAGAAACAACTAAGAGGGTCTGAGTCACTTCAATTAAAACTAAGGCAGAACAAGTGAATCAGCAGCAAAAACGGCTCACTGATTAAGCAGATGGTTAGACAGACACGCAGTCCAGTCCCACTCTCCAGAAATGACCCTCTATCTGCCGCAGCCAGGTGTTACGTGGGTGACCCCTTGCCCTGGTCCAGCCACTCGGGTTCCCAGAAATGAGGATCTTACAAGCTGGATCACCCTCAGGGAAACGCGCCACATGGCTTAGTGCTGTAATTGACGCTTGCCTCACACTGCAGGTAATGTACCTCATTCGGGACTCCATGACCAACCGCTCATTCGACACAAAGTCAAACCAACGGTACCCAAGGATTTTCTGGAGAGACACAGAGCTGAAGGAGTCCAGTCTTCGTCTCAGGTCACTGGATAGCGTCCATGTCTCGCAACCATATAGCAAGACAGGAAGCACCAGGACTCTAAAGACTTGGACCTTCATCCTTTTCCAGAGATATCAGGAGCACTACACACCCCTTTCCAGCGACCTCATGACTCCCCATGCTCTCCCAATCTATCTACTGACTTCATTGGAAGAGTCACTGCCAAGGTAAGTCAACCTCTCGACAAAGTCGATACTCTCTTCGCACACAGACACACTGCTGATGGCCGTGCCCAAGAGGACATTAAAGGCCTGGCTCTTGTTTTTTTATCAGGACACTCGCAAGCCCAGTCACTCAGTCTCTTGGGCGCCCCAATCAGAGCCTCCATTGACTCTGCAAAGATCACAGCATCATCAGCAAAGTCAAGATCCGTGAATCTTTCTTCACCAACAGATGCCCCACAGCCGCTGGACCCCACCACCCTGACCAACACTCAGTCCATACAAGCATTGATCAGAGTAGGAGCAGAACACACCCCTGAGGAGCCCCAGAATCAACTGGGAAAAAAGCAGAGGTCCTGCCTCCACTCTGCACAGCACTCACAGTACCGGTGTACAGGCCGGCCATGACATCCAGCAACCACGAGGGGATCCCACAAACCCTCAGGATGTCCCACAGGGCAGCTCGATCAACTGAGTTGAACACTTTACGAAAATCGACAAAGGCTAGGCTAGACTTACGCCATGAATGTTTCAAATCAATAAAAGAACCAGCATCATTTATACAAGGTGCTGCTTTCTCAATGGAGGATGAAGTGACCGATTCCTTAGACATTCGATGATAAAAGTTCAATCCTTTTTGGTTCAAACAATGAAGGCTATGAAGAGATATGACAGAAGGGGTTCAAGAATTAGGAATTAGTACAGTGGATGCCAGCCGGGAGCACAAATTCATCTCCGCATGTGTGCTCAGTATGGGGATAAAGTTCTCTCTCGTAGAGGCGTCTATGAGTAGATTGAAATGTTCAAAAATGGCCGTACTATTGTGACGGATGCAAAGCTCTCTGGACATCCAGCTACATGTGATGATGATGATGATGATGTGAAAGCAGCGGTGCATCGGTGGCTACTCGCTCAAACCAAAAACATTTTTTGCTGATGACATTAAAAAGTTGATACAACGCAGGGAAAATTGCATCGTAACGGAAGGTGACTACGTAGAAAAGTGACGTCATTTGTTTTTGACATTCTTAATAAATAGAGTTAAAAGAAAGTGCGGAAACTTTTTGAGCATCCCTCGTATCAGCGTTTTTCAACCTTTAAGTATTTGCGACCCGAGTTTTCATAACGGTTTTAATCGCGCCCCCCTAAGGTTTATTTGAAATGAGCCCACTCATACCAATTTGTTCTTTTTTAATGAATGATATATCATAGATGCATATTTTATTATACCTACTGTGACAGATTAGGGTTTTCTCGCACCCTTGTACCCTCAGACCACACGTCAGACACCAGGTAAAAGTCTAAATAATTATTTATTATAATAATAATGTGCACAAAGCATGCTCCTTTCCACAATACTCACCAAACAAATACACAGTAATCAATAAACCAATCCTCCACTCCCAGACGCTTAGCCACCCTGCCTCCCAACTCAACTCGCCGTCTGGGAGCTCCCGCAGTCTTTTTATCTCTCCTGACCTGGAAGTGTTCCGTATCCCCAGTTCATTTGGCTCTCAACCACTTCCGGATCAGGTACAAGTTCTTTTCTTCACCCCGGAAGCACGTCATTCCTCTTATCCATGTGAGCTTCCGGGCGTAGGGAAAATATCCATTACTCCTCCCTGCAGCATCCCCTAGTGGCCCCCATGGCATCCAGCAGGGCTGTGCATAAAAACTCCATTGTCCATGATGCCCTGCTGGTCTTCTGAGGACCTCCATGCTGCAAGGAGGGCTCCACCTGGTGGCTTGGGGGTATTGGCCGGGATAAACGGCCGGCCATTCTCCACACTACTTAACTTTTATCGACATTTATCTAACTCTATATTTATTTTTCTAGTATCAGAATGTAGTTTAAGTTAATTTGTTTTGGTTTCAGTAGATGTATTTTTCATATTTTTTATTCTTGTTTTCTTTTTTTCACATCTTTGCGCCCCCCTTTTTGTTACTTCGTGCCCCCCCAGGGGGCCCACCCCACAGATTGAGAACCGCTGTCTTGTGTGATGGTGGCTCCAGTTGAATTCACTCCTAGAACATAAGTTTCAATAAACATTGCTGGATAAATTACTGCGGTGGGTTGGCACCCTGCCCAGGATTGGTTCCTGCCTTGTGCCCTGTGTTGGCTGGGATTGGCTCCAGCAGACCCCCGTGACCCTATTCGGATTCAGCGGGTTAGAAAATGGATGGATGGATGGATAAATTAACAAACAAAAAACATTAGTGACAGATTTCTTTCAAGTTGGCCTAGTGCTCGGTTCTGCTTTGGCTCTGATCTGTTTTCGAGTTTTAACTTTGACTTTACTTCTTTATAAATGGAAGTTTGGTAATACGGTCAACAATTCGCTGTTGAGTTCAGTTTAAATTCTGATTCTATGACATTCAAAACACCACGAAAAACTGACTTTAGCATGGCGTCTGTGTGTGTTGTCACACACGTGCACTTAGGGGACAGTCAAAAGGCTCGATCACGAGTCAAAGAACAAAGGACAGAGGGTGCTGAGACGAGGCACTAATGCTTTTCTTTCCTTCATTCCGCAGAAAAATGACAGAATAAAACGATCCTACTGGTCATCTTCATACAAAAGACTCCTCGGCTGGCTCCTTTGAGTCACCACACTCCCATTCTTGAAGTCATCTCCCGCCACTGCGATTGACAGCAGCAGTTCCACTCATTATCCAACCCGCTATATCCTAACACAGGGGTCTGCTGGAGGCAATCCCAGACAACATAGGAAGCAAGGCAGGAAACAAACCCCGGGCAGGTCACCAGCCCACCACAGGGCTCACACCCGGCACAATTTTAGGATCACCAATGCACCAAACCTGCATGTTTTTGGAAGGAAGCCCACGCAGACATGGGGAGAACATGCAAACTCCAGGCAGGGAGGACCTGGGAAGCGAACCCGGGTCTCCTAACTGCAAGGCAGCAGCAGCGCTACCCACTGCGCCACCATGCTGCCCCTACTGCATTTCCTCCCCGCTAATTGCACTTCCTTTTCGTTCCATATAAAAGAGTCAAGAAAGAACTTTATGTTGTCAAATGGTTTGCGTTCATGTTGACCTGAGTTTTGCACTGGACGCTACAACCAGTATACGGGGAGGATCCCCAACCCTTAGAGTTTCTGTGTGCTAATTTCTTCACAGTGTGTGTGTGTCTGTCTGCAGAATATCAAAATTAATTGTAACATCTTAACATGACAATTATTGTCTGCAAAATGATGGTTTTGCTTTTACGGATTGTTGTTTTCTTCACACAGAGAACCACAGACACGTGGAATAAGCGACCAAGTAATGTGGCAGACCCAAGGCCGGCACCGCCATTAAGGTGAATTAGGTAAGGGTGGAACTCAGCTGCATGGGTTAGATACTGAACAGTTGGTTGGCGCACAATAACTTAGCACCGGCATGGGGTAGACAGTTGGACTTTAGGAACTCCCAAAACTTGATGTTATTTTGGATGATTTAAGTTGGTGGAACTGTCGAGCTTTGTTGGGCTGAATGGTCTTTATCGTTCTAATGTTCTAAATCTTGGGTGTCGAACTCCAGGCCTGGAAGGCCGCAGAGGTTACAAGTTTTCATTCTAACCCTTTTCCTAATCAGTGACCTGTTTTCACTGCTAATTCACATTTTCATAGCCCTGTTAGAAGGATTCAGTCCTCTGAATTGACTCGTTTCCTCATTAAAATGACAGCCAAACAGAAATGAGACGTGAAACGAGCCAACAGATGACCAGCTAAACTGGGGCTTCAAACTCCAACCGGTTTCTTGCTGTTAATTAAGCCTGTTATTTAATTCCACGGCTTGTTGTTGATCTTGTTCTGCCACAGCTGACATTTCCAAACTTGTTGATTTTCTGTTTTTCATAAGAACATCGTCAAAGTTTTTTGGTGAGTTGAGAGATCAACCTTATTGAGACCTTCACCTTTTTTTATTTTCTGATATTGTGTGATGTGGTGGCTTGTTTTGTGTCTCATTATTGTTTGGCTGCTAATTAAGGAAAAAGAAACAACTAGCAGGGGTGTCCAACTCCTGTCCTGGAGGGCCGCAGTGGCTGCAGGTTTTCATTCTAACCATCTTCGTAATTAGTGACCAGTTTTTGTTGCAAATTATTTCTTTTAATTAGCTTGACTCAGGCCCCTTAGTTGTTTCTTTTTCCGTAATTAGCCGCCAAACAATAATGAGACATGAAACAAGCAGCCACAAGACCAGCTCACCTGTACCCATCACACAGAATCTGAAATTAGAGAAAGATGGAGGTCTCAGTAAGGCTGATCTCTCAGGTCATCAAAACCTCTTCATGGTGTTCTTTGAAAAAAACATAAAATCATCAGTTTTGGAAATGTCTGCTGTGGCAAAATGAATAATTAAATAATGGGTTTAATTACAGCAGCAAGGTTGGAGTTTGAAGCCCCAGTTGGCTTCTCATTAAGAAACTGGTTGGAGTTTGAAGCCCCAGTTTAACTGGTCATCTGTTGGCTCATTTCACTTCTCATTTCTGTTTGGCTGTCATTTAATGAGGAAACAAATCAATTCAGAGGACTGAATCCTTCTAACAGGGCTATGAAAATGAAGGGAAAAAAGTGAATTAGGAGTGAAAACTGGTCACTAATTAAGAAGATGGTTAGAATGAAAAACTGCAGCCACTGCGGCCCTCCAGGCCTGGAGTTCGACACCTGTGAACTAAGGGGACTGAGTCAAATTAATTAAAAGAAGTAATTAGCAGCAAAAACTGGTCACTAATTAAGAAGATGGTTAGAATGAAAACCTGCAGCCACTGCGGCCCTCCAGGACTGGAGTTTGACACCCCGGTTCTAATTGAACATGGTCCAAAAATGAAACAAATCCGTTTGTAAGTCATATAAATCAATATTCGCTACAGAATATCATAACTCAATTTCCTTGTCCCCCCACTCACTTCTTTATAACTCTGAGGTGTTTGTGTCTTGCCTTCTAGCACGTCATCTCAAATCCATGTGGGCGCAGTACTACAGAAAGAGGACATAAAATACAGTTAGACATCTGGGCTCAGCAGAACAGAAAAGCCTTTGAGACTTGACGGCGGAAAGGTGTTGCTCACACAGACAAAAGGAAGCGAGTCAGCGCGCACGCCGAGGAGATCGGGCCTCGTGGTCAAAGTCCACCCGGAGTGTGTGGCACTGCATTGGTATGTCTACCAGCAGCTCCATGGCAACCACTATGGCCCTGATTGAGTCAATTGGCTCAGGGCTTCTGAGTAAGTGAATGAGAATGCTAATTAGGCTCGCTAATTGTTTCCTAGCACATTTCAGAGAAATGTTTCACTAGGCCTGACGCTTGATTTTAATCACTGAAGCCAAGCAGCAACGTGCTTCAGGCCCGGAAGACCAGCAGAGCTGTTCATTCGTCGGTAATGCATTCTCTTTTGTTGTCTTCTCGACAAATGTGGAGAATTCAATTTCTTGTTTTGTTTTCTTTAATCATATACGTCTTAATCGTCTTGCAATTGACTGGCCCCTGCTGAGATTAGCCTGGCCCGTAATTAGATTGAGCACATTTCTGTTCTTTGCTTCATGATGTTTAACTGAAGTTTTACAGTCTCAGATTCCTCCATCCACTTACCCAACCTGCTTATTCAGGGCAGGGTTGTGGGGCAGATGGAGCCAATCCAGGCAGGAGCAGCTTCTTGCTTACTATATGGCTGACACCTTTATCCAATGTGACATGCATTCCGATTGGAGCACAGGCAGGTGACACAGGTGTCAGTAGTGGGATTTGAATTCACAACCTCACGGTTTCAAGCCCTACGTCTAAAGTCTTAAAGACTGCACCACAATGACAGCCAGAGACACCAAGACAGGGAGCCAATCCATCACAGGGTGAACACACAAACACACATCTCAGTGCCAATTTGGCAACACCAAATCACCTAACTAGCATGTCTTTGGATTGTGGGAGGAAACCTTGCATTGAAGAGGATGCCAGTCCAATGTAGGGTGCTGTTAACATTTACAGTACGTACTAAATTAAATGGCATGCTGGCACACAGGTTAGCCCTGCTGCTCCTCAGTTCCAAAGATCTGGGTCAAATTTTCTTTTCTTTTTGTAAAATTTGTTTTTGCTGCCCACGTGTGTATTAGGACAATTGACTACCTAGTCCTTTGTGTGTGTGTGTGTGTGTAAATGTGCCCTTTCATGGACTGGCATGCTGTCCCAGGGCTGCACTCAAAGCAATCTGGATGTGCAACATCTCCTCACGACTCTGCAGATGAAGAACTAAATTTGGAAAAAATGGACGAGACTGTGCGTGGCAAAGTGACGCCATCTGGAGACCTGTGGGCCGAGTGAGTTAGGGGAGTGCATGAGCTCTACAAAATCCTGCTGAAGTTAGAAAGTAGTTTCTTAAATTAGGAAAATTGACAATCAGGAGTGTTCTTCTACTCAGAGAGATGCTTGTTAAATATGGGCACTGGGTTTAAAGTTCTCATTTTCAGTGTTTGTGTGTACTCAGCAGCCATAGCAGCTGCACTTCAGAGCAGGTCACCCACCTGATGTTAATGTTCAGGCTCGGCCAGCACTTGGATAGGAGACTCTCTAGGAAAAGCTTGGGTTGCTGTTGGAAGAGGAGTTGGTGAGGCCAGCAGGGGGCGCTTACCCTGTGATTCATGTGTGGATCACAATGCCCCAGTGCAGTGATGGGATACGGTGATTGAAAATGGCACCATCCTTTGGATGAGACCCTCTGTGTTCATAAAAGATCCCTGAGCAGGAAGTATCCCGATGTCTATTACCCACCATGGCCGAGTCATTCTGGTCCCCTAATCATCCCCAGTCTCTAAATTGGCGATACTTTTTACCCCGTCACCACCCAATAGCTCATATGTGGTGAGTGTACTGGCTCAAAAATGGTCTCCATTGTATCATCTGGGTGGATGCTGTGCATTACTGGTGGTTGAAGTTGCTCCCTACCCACTGAAGTGCTTTGAGTAGTGAGATAGATAGATAGATAGATAGATAGATAGATAGATAGATAGATAGATAGATACTTTATTAATCCTAAGGGGAAATTCACATACTCCAGCAGCAGCATACTGATAAAGAACAATATTAAATTAAAGAGTGATAACAATGCAGATATAACAGACAATAACGTCGTATAATGTTAATGTTTACCCCCCCTCGGGTGGAACTGAAGAGTCGCATAGTGTGGGGTCTCCTCAGTCTGTCAGTGGAGCAGGATGGTGACAGCAGTCTGTCGCTGAAGCTGCTCCTCTGTCTGGAGATGATCCTGTTCAGTAGATGCAGTGGATTCTCCATGATTGACAGGAGCCTGCCCAGCACCCTTTGCTCTGCCACAGATGTTAAACTGTCCAGCTCTGTGCCTACAATAGAGCCTGCCTTCCTCACCAGTTTCTCCAGGCGTGAGGCGTCCCTCTTCTTTATGCTGCCTCTCCAGCACACCACGGCGTAGAAGAGGGCGCTCGCCTCAACCGTCTGATAGAACATCTGCAGTATCTTATTGCAAATGTTGAAGGACTTCTAAGAAGTATAGTCGTCTCTGTCCTCTCTTGCACAGAGCATCAGTATTGGCAGTCCAGTCCAATTTGTCATCCATTTATATGTCCACACCCTCTGCACACAGTCACCTCTGATAATCACGGGGTCCACGAGGGGCCTGGTCCTCCTAAAATCCACCACCAGCTCCTTGGTTTTGCTGGTGTTCAGGTGTAGGTGGTTTGAGTCGCACCATTTAACAAAGTCATTGATTAGCTTCCTATACTCCTCCTCCTGCCCACTCCTGATGCAGCCCACAATAGCAGTGTCATCAGTGAACTTTTGCATGTGGCAGGACTCCGAGTTGTATTGGAAGTCTGATGTATGTTGGCTGAACAGGACCGGAGTAAGTACAGTCCCCTGCAGCGCTCCTGTGTTGCTGACCACAATGTCAGACCTGCAGTTCCTGAGACGCACATACTGAGGTCTGTCTGTAAGATAGTCCACGATCCATGCCACCAGGTATGAGTCTACTCCCATCTCTGCCAGCTTGTCCCTAAGGAGCAGAGGTTGGATGGTGTTGAAGGCGCTAGAGAAGTCAAGAAACATAATTCTTACAGCACCACTGCCTCTGTCCAAGTGTGAGAGGGATTGGTGTAGCATATGGATGATCGCATCCTCCACTCCCACCTTCTCCTGGTATGCGAACTGCAGAGGGTCGAGGGTGTGGCAGACCTGTGGCCTCAGGTGGTGAAGCAGCAGATGCTCCATGGTCTGCATCACATGTGACGTCAGAGCGACACGCTGGAAGTCATTCAGCTCACTAGGACATGATACCTTTGGGACTGGGGTGATGCAAGATGTTTTCCAAAACCTCGGGACTTTCCTTTGTTCCAGGCTCAGGTTGAAGATGCGTGGCAGAGGACTCCCCAGCTCAAGCGCACAGGCCTTCAGTAGTCATGTTGATACTCCATCTGGACCCGCTGCTTTGCTGGCACGAAGTCTCCTCAGCTCTCTGCTCACCTGCGCTGCTGTAATTGTGGGTGGGGGGAATCTCTCTCCTATGCTGGTATCAGCAGAAGGATGGGTGGAGGCTGCAGTACTCCGAGGTGAGAGTAGGTTAGGGTGGTCAAACCTGTTAAAGAAGTTGTTCATCTGGTTTGTCCTCTCCATGTCATCTCGATGGTGGCACCCCGCTTCGAGCTGCAGGCAGTGATGATCTTCATCCCATCCCACACTTCCTTCATGCTGTAATTCTGCAACTTCTGCTCCAGCTTTCTCCTGTACTGCTTCTTCACCGCCCTGAGCTGGACTCAGAGTTCCTTCTTCACCCGCTTGAGCTCATGCTGATCACCACCTTTAAAAGCCCTTTTCTTCTGGTTCAAAAGGCCCTTGATGTCACTTGTAATCCATGTCTTGTTGTTAGCATAGCAGCGTACTGTTCTTACTGGAACTACAATGTCCATACAGAAGTTGATGTAGTCAGTAGTGCAGCCAACAACCTCCTCAATGTTCTCACTATGTGACCCCTGCAGGATATCCCAGTCTGTAGTTCCAAAGCAGTCTCTCAGAGCCTGCTCTGCCTCAGGGGACCACTTCCTGAATGAGCGTGTTGTTGTAGGTAGCGCCTTCACTCATGTTATATAAATGTAGAGAATTATTATTACGCCGTTTGTGCTCTTGTGTATGCTAGGATGACTGATTACTTAGCCCTCTGTGAGTAAGCCTGGGTGATTAGTGGTAGGCCGCCTTCGATCCTGAGGGATCATTCAATCTGTGCCCATGGAGTAGCAAGTGTCTGCTGTGGCTGTGCAGTCCAATTGGAAAGTATCAGTGCTTGAACCGGAGAGCATGGAGGGAGCTTTAACATCATGCGAATGGGACTTCCTTTGGCTGTCTTATTGTCCGCTTTCTGCATCACTTATGTCATATATCCTGAAAGACTCCTCATCACCTCCTGCTATCAGGTACTCCTGTCTATGGTGATCTTTATTTATTTTTTGTAGGTTTTCCAGGAAAATTTTTCAATAAGTGTGCATACATTTAGGGGCTCGGTGGCAACCGGGTGACAGCGGACTCAGAGGAAAGACAACTCAGCGAAAGACAACTTGGCGAAGAAACAGCTTGGCGAAATACAACTCGGTGATATCCTTTACCAGTTAGGTAATAGTTAGGTTCAAAGAGATTTTTTAATTATATTTAAATGTCAACATGATTTAAAATGTTGAAAATAAATTGATATATTTGATGAACGAACTTTATTCTGCAGATGGCACAAACTCTATCTTACATTATCTTCTGCAACAAAAATTGCTAATCGTTTATATAAATTGTATTGATTTTAATCGTATGATAACGTTATTTAGAATACAAAAGGTGACCTGCGAGTACGACTTAAGGAATATCTTTACTCTCAACGTATTGAGACTCTCATAAAGCAGCTGATTCTGTAGATTTTCTGGCACCCTACGTTGTCATTTAAATATCATTAAAAAATCTCTTTGAACCTAACTAGATATTACCTAACTGGTAAAGGATGTCGCCGAGTTGTCTTTCTCCGAGTTGTCTTTACACGGAGTTGTCTATCACCCAGTTGTTTTTTCGCTGAGTTGTCTGTCGCCCAGTTGCCCCTGAATGACATTTAGGGGTTTTGAACATCAAGGAATCCAAATATGATGTGATTATTTTCTGTTTTTCCAATCTCTGTATATATAAAATCCAACGTTTGTCTCTCTGTTTGTATGTCTGTCCACTTTTTACGAGAGAACTACTTAACGGATTTTGATTGGGTTTTTTTCTAGAATTTGCTTGAACATTCTGTTTGATTTTGCAACTTCTCCCGTCACGCTAAGAATCATAGTTTGCTTGCAGGAGCAATTTATTTGCACTAATCCAAGACAGATGCTGCGGGCCGAGGGGAGGAGGAAATGTGACGTCAGGAGTGGGGAGTCGGTCTACTTCTGTATTTGGGAGTGTACCTGTTTGTTTATTGATCTTTAAGGTTTGTCTTGTTTCACTACTATGTGGGCAGAGCCACGGGGGACAACTAATTTGTCATAAAAGTAAAAAAAAAACAAAACAAACAATTTTGCTGTATGGCAAATTGGATTTGTTATGGGCGCCGCCATTTCAGGAGCGATCATGTCAATCTTTATCATAGTAACCTATCATAGAACCGCCCAGGAATACGCAACATCAACAGAGCAAAGTGTGCATCCGTTATGTGTCCGAGCTTTTGATTGAAACAGTGCAGTGTAAGAATCTAATTCTTCTTAAAACAACTCCCAGGTATTTGAAATTGCTTTGTTTCTTTCTGTCTTGGATTTCTGCCGTGCAGACAAATTGATTGGTTGGTGTTCTGTGGTAGCGACCTCAGCATGGATTCCTGACTACATTCTACTCTGTTACACATTCCACTGTCTCATTCTAAATCAGCACACATCTGCATTTCATAAATATCTAGTTCTGTGCTCACAACATGCCAAGACCACACATGTTTGCTAAAAGATTGTTAAATTAACAAACCGTAGCAAACTCTCTGGTAATCGACTGGTAAAACATTCTCAAATGTGGGCAGGTTTTTGAATAACTAAACTCAGAACTCCCCCTGATTGTCAGAAAAATAAAGAAGAAAATCTCTAACCAGAATGCTAGTGTTAAGTTTTACTTAGGGTTTGTTCCCAGGCTTATATTTACTTTTCTTTTTTTTGTGCATTCTGTTTTTAACTTAAATTATTATTTTCTGTATGTTTATTGTAATTATATATTTTTTATTAATTCTGTTCTCTTTATTTATTATTAAGTGTCTATATATTGTGCCAAGCCTTCCCTGTGTTTTGTGGGTGGAGACTCCAGGAGGCGGGGTTACCATGATGTCACCGTTGAAAGACCACCCCCAGCCTTCATCTTTGGAGGCTGACAGCAGCTCCTTGTCATTTGGACTGTGCTTCATTTATGGTGAGTATTGATTTTCAAGCTTCTTGAATTATTGATTTTTGTTCTTGGATTTTGCTCTTCTTCGCCTTGGATAGACAAATCTTTTTCCATTATTTTTTGTCCTTCCTTCGTTTATTTAGATAAATTCGTATTTTATAAAGGTTCTTTGTGGACCTTATTCTGAAGCCAAAGAGTCTGGTGTGCATGGAAAGCAGCTAAAGGGCTTGAAAAAATGTAATTCCATGCTGTACCTGGAGGTGGCAGAGTGCACTGACCCTTTCTCTCTTTCTTCTGCAGACTAACCACGGGAAATTCCACATGGGCCCGATGACATCACTTCCGATTTCATCACTTCCTCTATCCAGCTTTAAAAACGGCATCTTATTTGTTACAAATTAGTTCAGTTGTGGACTCAGCTCAGCAAAGAGATATTGTTGGGTTTTCTTTTGATTTCAGCCACGTCTTCAATTATACAGAGTGGCTACCCCAGATCTTTTTATTGTGTTCTTCGTATTCATTTGACACTGGACAGGGTAGGAAGGGATTTGATCTGTTTCATGGGTGTTATGTCATTTTGCCATTTTGTTTTCTGCTTCATTACAACATCTAGAGAGTTTATTTGTGCCCATTGATCTTTAACAGTCAAGAAGTAAATAACAAAATTTAAGAGTTAAACACAGAACAGATTTTGGGGTAGCCACCCCATATACTTGAAGATTTGGCCAGAAAAAGAGAGCAAAAAAATAATTTGGGCTTTACAAATATGAATCCAAAACAGTACCGATTCATGGCTAACATAATGGTATTTTTAAAGTAGGGAGGAGGAAATGACATCATCTGGCCCAGAACTGGAAATGATGTCACCGGCCCAGAAATGGAAGTGATGTCATCGGGACCGGAAACACAAGTGACGTCATCGGGTCCAGAAACAGAAGGGGTGACATCAGGCCCGGTAATGGAAGGGGTGTTATCGGGACTAGAAACAGAAGGGGTGTCATCGGGCCTGGAAATGAAAGTCATGTCACCGGGCCGTGAAATGGAAGGAATGTCATAGGGACCGGAAACAGAAGGGGTGTCATCGGGCCCATTAATGGAAGGGGTGTCATGGGGCCAGGAAATGGAAGTGAAATCATCGGGACTAGAAACAGAAGGGGTGTCATCGTGCCAAGAAAAGGAAGTGGTGTCATTGGGCCCAGAAATAAAAGTGATGTCAATAGGACCGGAAACATAAAGGGTGTCATCAGGCCCAGAAATGGAGCGGGTGTTATCGGGCATAGAAATGGAAGTGATGTCACCGGGCCCAGAAATGGAAGGCTTGTCATCGGGCCTAGAAATGGAAAGGATGTCATCGGGCTCGGAAATGGAAGTGACGTCATCGGGACCAGAAACAGAAGGGGTGTCATTGGGCCCGGTAATGGAAGGGGTGTCACCGGGCCCAGAAATGGAAGGGGTGTTATCGGGCCAGGAAATGGAAGTGACGTCATCAGGACTAGAAACAGAAGGGGTGTCATCGCGCCTGGAAATGAAAGTCATGTCATCGGGCCCAGAAATAGATGTGATGTTATTGGGACCAGAAACAGAAGGGGTGTCATCGGGCCCAGAAACAGAAGGGGTGTTATTGGGCCCAGAAATGGAAGTGGTGTTATCGGGCTTAGAATGGGAAGTGACATCGACAGGCCACAGGTGGGATTTCCCTCAGGTGGTCATCAAGAGAAAGAGAGAGAGGGTTAGTGCATACTTCCACCCACTGGTCCGGTGTACAATGACCATCATTTGAGCCCTTTAGTTGCCTCTCATACATATGTAAGTGACAACCTTTACAACGTTGCAGCGATGATGTCACATGCTGTGTATTTGTTCTCTCATATCAGTTCTGTACTGATTCAATAAAGAGTATTTTAGGATATGAGGATATGAGACTCCAAAAATCAGGCTGATCTTTTGTCAGACCCCAAAAACCAAACCCAGAAATTTCAGGCAATAAAAAAACCCAATATTGGCAAAAATTTAGAATTTAATGCGATGTCTTTTAGAGTATCGTCAGCAAACGCAGATGGTTATGGAAGTAAATGAGCAGACCTTTACAGGGTCGCATCACTGGCGTCAAGTCTCAGCCATGCTTTCGTTCAAATGAACTCCGACCTCTTGAAGTGCATCGATTCACTTCAGTATAGTAAAGCAGGGCACTGCAAAGATTAATGCCTCCATACTGAAGAGCGATGAAGCACAGCCATCAGTATGCATGTTAGTCTGTTCGTGGTGATGAAGTGTAATTCAACATGGAAATTCCCTTCCATTGAAGGGGGTGTGGAATTGGGGGGATTTCAGACAGTAAGAAAACTGCCAAATTATTCTCATTCTGTATTGGTTTTTAATTTAAAGGCTTTCTCATCTGAAGGCTGCAGAGATAAAGTGGGAAGCCCGGCATGCTAGGAGGATATCAAAGGCAGAGACTTCATTAGAACAGCGCTACGGGGCAAGGCTGCTAAATGGAGAGCGCACAAGATGAAATATTGTTTTAAAGCTTGTCACTTCAATGAAAGCGCATTTCAGACACAAGCAAACAGCGAGCTGCAGCAGACGGCGCCATGCAAATTGCTTCCCAAATATATGCGGTTTGAAACTTTTTACCTCAAGGCGGAAATAAAGAAATATCCGTTGAAAAGGAAAAGAAGTTTGGTGGGTACGGAAATGACAGTGTGAAGTTCTCCTGGTTATTTTATGTAGTATGTGGTGTAAAAAGCCCTATATATATATATATATATATATATATATATATATATTGTGATGAACAGCCGGGTCCCATGCCTGGCTGGGACGCCTCTGTTGCATACGTCCCGGGGGAGCCATCATGGACATTGCAGTACCTTCCCCGGGGCGCTTGGGGGCAGTCTCCCTGGCCGTGGATCCTCAATCTCCCCCGTGGCTCCATGGGACATGGAGTCCACCACAGCAGCCCGGTTGGGAGATGGGGTGGCCGCTAGGGGGTGCTGCGGAGAACCAGCCACCACACTGGACGGTTTATCAGCCCCACTGACCAGCTGGTCAGGCACCTGGAACACTTCCGGGTGGGCTATAAAAGGGCCTGCCTCCCAGCAATCAGGGCCAGAATCGGGAGGAAGAGGACGAGGTTGCCTGGGAGGAGTGGTGGAGGAAGGAAGCGTTTGGTTTGTGTGGGTTTTTCTGCTTGGACTGCGTTGGGCCTGTGGGGCACGGGGAAGATGTGTGCCCACGGCTGAAGAAATAAAATAAAAACCCTTGAGTGTGAACACGTGCCTCTGCGTGGTCTGTGCCGGGTCAGGCGCTATATAGCGCCTTATTCACACTATATATATATATATTATATATTTATTTTTCTTCAGCTGAGTTCCACGTCTTCCCCATGCCCCTCAGCCCTAACACAGTCCCCAAAGCACACCAAATAAATCAAAATGAAGCACACCACACTCTTCCTCCTCCACCACTCCTCCCAGGCAACCTCATCTTCCTCCTCCCGACTCTGGTCTCTGAGTGGTGGCCACTGACTCCTTTTATAGTCCCGGCTGCACTTCCGGGTGTGGAGAAAATACCGCCCACTAGGGCCCAGCAGCTCCCGCTGCAGCACCCCCTGGCAGCGCCTGTGGAACCCAACAGGGCTGCACCAAACTCCAGTTCCCATGGAGCCATGTGGGAAACCGCGGCACCGCTCCAACCCAGAGAGGCTGCCATCTAGCGTCCAGGGAGAGGTATTGGGTCTCCCATGCTTGCTCCCCTGGAACATATGCTGAAGGGGCGTCCCGGCCGTCCACTACTGTAGGCTCAGGTTTCTTCGTTTCAAAAGAAAAATTGGAATCCACTATCAGTCGGGAGGCCTTGTCTCCCAGCCCAGAAGACCTTATTTGGGGTATCCATGAGGTGTGATTAGAAATTTGTCAGCCAGGATCTGAAAGGGGGGTCTTCTGTGGTGCTCATTTTTGTTAAGTGGCTGAAGATTTGGAGAAGACATGGGAACGACAGGGTTTATTGCATTTGGGCTGTATAGTTAGTCTGCGGTGGGTTGGTGCCCTGCGCCGGGTTTGTTTCCTGCCTTGCTCCCTGTGCTCGGATTGGCTCCAGCAGACCCCCGTGACCCTGTGTTAGGATATAGCGGGTTGGAAAATGACTGACTGACTATATAGTTAGTGACGTGTGATACAGGCAAATTTCTCGAAATTGACACTAAAAATTGTTTCATGGGCAATTTCACAGTTGCGGAATGTGAAACGTAAGCGTTTTTGAAGGTTTTAAAGGTTGTTTTGTTGCAGGGACTATGAATAATTAAATGCTGTGTACAAGGTGAGGCCCAAAAGTTTTTAGACAACTGTTAAAAAACACAGTGTGAAGAAATAAGTTGTGATATGATCAGACTCGACACACTCAGAAAGGTTTGGGGCAGCCACCCGTGTACAGACAACCCCAGAAAATCGTGGGGGTTACGTTCCTACAGCACCCACGAATTGTGAAAAACTGCTAATTGTTGGATGTGGTCAAACAAATTCCTATAAAAGCCTATTTTTATAGTTTAAATCCTAAATATGCCCCCAAAACACTTTCATTTAATCTCAAACTCCGCTTAATACATTACCCTAACAAAAGAATGTAAAGGTAAACCCGTATACTGTACAGTACTGTACTGCTATGTCTCCTGCAGTGCTAGAATGTAAAATACCCATGCTACCCCAATATGTACTGTAATTAATGGAAGCACATTTGCTTTGGTATAAGTAGGGTAAATACATAATAATTTAATTTAATTTAATAAAAATACAGTAAAATGTGTGGATATGCACCAATAATGAATGATATTGATTGAAGATGATGATGATGATGAATTAGCTGTGCAGTGCGATGAAGGTATGTAATAAATATAATGACTGCACAGCAAAGGTGCAGGGTGTTTGGGTGGAATCTTAGGGTTTTAAACGAAAAACATGAGAACACTCAGCGAAAAACTCGAGATAGCTACATGTGATAAACTGTTATGATGCAGGAATCCTGGGCTACATCTGCCAGAGATGCATCACAGGGCAGCGGCCAATCAGCAGCAAAGAGAAATGAATAGCGCTCTCGGATTGGCTACTTTCACCATCACAAGCCGCGTTTTCCTCGACGGTTGCTTTGTGTTCTCTCTACAGTATACAGTATTGCTACGAAAAAAGCCATAAAAAATTGCGGGGGATATTTGTGGTTTCAACTAACAATTATTAGTTAGAGAGAGAGAGAGAAGTTAGAAGCACATGCTGATACAGTGCATTGCCACACCGACCACATGACAAACCAACTCAGGATCCCAGATTAGGACCCGAGTGCAGCCATGCAACACTTGACACCTCAGCACCACACTAGTTCAGGTGGAATGGAACAGCGGGAGGTTTTCATGGTGGCTGGAGTGCCAGTTCTGCCACCATCTCCCAGGTTTTTCCCAGCAGGTTGGAGGGCCCACATGCAGGGCTCGATGCACATTAATGCCATAACTGGGACGGAATTATTAGTTAGGCTCTAAGGAAAAATCCACGAACGACTGGGGCTGTGAACTTTGAACTGCGACTTTGAGGGTGTCTACTGTATTATCCCTGGCTTCAATGGGCGTTGAAAATCAGACTGAAGTATCTTCAATGAAGTCCAAAGGCAAACTGCAGCAGGGGTCCCCAACTCTGGTCCTGGAGGGCCGCAGTGGCTGCAGGTTTTCATTCTAACCCTTTTCTTAATTAGTGACCAGATTTTGCTGCTAATTAACTCTTTGTGTTAATTTTAATTGATGCACAACTTAAGATTCAGGCCCCTTAATTATTTCTTTTTTCCTTAATTAGCAACCAAACAATATTATGACACAAAATGTGCCAACCCATAAGCAACAACCTGCGTCCATCACACAATAACTGAAAATAAAGAAAGGTGAAGACCTCAGTAATGTTGATCTGCTCAGGTCCACAAAACATTTTGACTGAGCTCTTTAAAAAAGAAATTCAACCGTTTTGGAAATGTCTGCCATGGCAGAATGAGCGCCACGGAATTAAATAATGGGGTTAATGAGCAACGAGAATTGGCTTCAAATTAAGAAACTGAATGAAGTGAAGTTGGTTGGAGTTTGAGGCTCCAACTTAGTTGGTCATCTGTTGGCTCACTTCACATCAAATTTATGTTTAGGTGCCGTTTAAGGAAAAAAGAATCAATTCAGCGATCAGAGTCTCAAGAAAAGTCAATTAAAATTAATTGAAACAGTTAATTAGCAGCAAAAACAGGTCACTAATTAAGAAAAGAGTTAGAATGAAAACCAGCAGCCACAGCAGCTCTCCAGGACTGGAGTTGGAGACCCCTGGCCTAAAGGTTATAAAAATGGCGGCTTTAAATGTTAAGACCAGAAGTGACATATGGGAACAGGAAGTGACCTTCTTCTGATGCCATAACCGGAAGTGACATCGTCCTAGGTGCCGGAATACAGTAGTGACAAAAACATTCATCTATCCATTCTGCTATCCTAACTACAGGGTCCCAGCCAACACAGGGCACAAGGCAGGAAACAATCCCTGGTCAGGGCACGCACACACACTAGGGACAATGTAGGATCGCCAATGCACCTAACCTGCATGCCTTTGGACTGTGGGAGGAAACCCACGCAGACAGGGGGAGAACATGCAAACTCCACGCAGGGAGGACCCGGAAAGCGAACCCGGGTCTCCTAACTGTGAGGCAGCAGCACTAACCACTGTGCCACCATGCCATCCAGTGACAAAAACATATAACAGAAAAACAAAGGAAAGTTTAGGGTTAGTTATACTTTGTCTAGCGAGTGCTCACATTATTGGAATTGTTTACTTGCTTGGCTTGTTGTGTGACCCTCTTGTCACATCCAGATTCCTGTAATGGAGCATTCCTGGAGCTTCAGTCCTAGATATGCTCCTGAATCCCTGGAGTGTCCTTAGGTCACCTAACCTTCTTGTCACTTTCAGATTCCAGTAATGGGACATTCCTGATTTCAGTCCTAGATAAGCCCCTGGCTCACTTATGAGCCCTTAGGCCACCTCACATTCTTGTCATTCCCAGATAGATAGATAGATAGATAGATAGATAGATAGATAGATAGATAGATAGATAGATAGATAGATAGATAGATAGATAGATACTTTATTAATCTCAAGGGGAAATTCACAAACTCCAGCAGCAGCATACTGATAAAAAAAATATTAAATGAAAGAGTGATAAAAATGCAGATATAACAGACAATAACTTTGTATAATGTTAACGTTTACCCCCCCGGGTGGAATTGAAGAGTCTCATAGTGTGGGGTCTCCTCAGTCTGTCAGTGGAGCAGGACGGTGACAGTAGTCTGTCGCTGAAGCTACTCCTCTGTCTGGTGATGATCCTGTTCGGTGGATCCAGTGGATTCTCCATGATTGGCAGGAGTCTGCTCAGTGCCCGTCGCTCTGCCACAGATGTCAAACTGTCCAGCTCCGTGCCTACAATAGAGCCTGCCTTCCTCACCAGTTTGTCCAGGTGTGAGGCGTCCCTCTTCTTTATGCTGCCTCCCCGGCACACCACCACATAGAAGAGGGCGTTCGCTACAACCATCTGATAGAACATCTGCAGCATCTTATTGCAGATGCTGAAGGACGCCAGCCTTCTAAGAAAGTATAGTCGGCTCTGTCCTCTGTAGCACAGAGCATCAGTATTGGCAGTCCAGTCCAATTTATCATCCAGCTGCACTCCCAGTTATTTATAGGTCTGCACCCTCTGCACAGTCACCTCTGATGATCACGGGGTCCATGAGGGGCCTGGGTCTCCTAAAATCCACCACCAGCTCCTTGGTTTTGCTGGTGTTCAGGTGTAAGTGGTTTGAGTCGCACCATTTAACAAAGTCCTTGATTAGCTTCCTATACTCCTCCTCCTGCCCACTCCTGATGCAGCCCACGATAGCAGTGTCGTCAGCAAACTTTTGCACATGGCAGGACTCCGAATTGTATTGGAAGTCTGATGTATGTTGGCTGAACAGGACCAGAGGAAGTACAGTCCCCTGCGACGCTCCTGTGTTGCTGACCACAATGTCAGACCTGCAGTTCCTGAGACGCACATACTGAGGTCTGACTGTAAGATAGTCCACGATCCATGCCACCAGGTATGTATCTACTCCCATCTCTGTCAGCTTGTCCCTAAGGAGCAGAGGTTGGATGGTGTTGAAGCTGCTAGAGAAGTCAAGAAACATAATTCTTACAGCACCACTGCCTCTGTCCAAGTGGGAGAGGGATCAGTGTAGCATATGGATGATGGCATCTTTAGCTTCCACCTTCTCCTGGTATGCGAACTGCAGAGGGTCGAGGGTGTGGCAGACCTGTGGCCTCAGGTGGTGAAGCAGCAGACGCTCCATGGTCTTCATCACATGTGACGTCAAAGCAACAGGCCGGAAGTCACTAGGACATGATACCTTTGGGACTGGGGTGATGCAAGATGTTTTCCAAAGCCTCGGGACTCTCCCCTGTTCCAGGCTCAGGTTTCAATAATGGGACATTTCTGTGGCTCAGTTTCATGTGAGCCCCTATCTCATTTATGTTGCCTTAAGTCAGCTCACCTTCTTGTCACATTCAGACTCCAGTAACGGGACAGTTCCCATTTCAGTTCAGCTTCTGACTCCCTTATGTGTCCTTTGGAAATCTTACCTTCTTGTCACTTTCTGATTCTAGTAATGGAAAATTCCCCACTTCAATTCTCATCCAGCCCCCTGACTCTCTGAAGTGCCCTTAGGTCACCTCATCTTCTTGTCGATCCCAGATTCCAGTCACGGGACATTCCCTGCTTCAGTCCCAGGTTGGCCCCCTGACTCGTTTATGTGTCTTAATGGCATCTCACTTTCTTGTCACTTTCAGTTTCTAAAAACAGAACATTTTCAACTTCAGTCCTCATTCAGCCTCTGTCCCCTCCTTGGGCCACCTTTCCTTCTTGTCTCTTTTGGTGACTGGATTTTCGCAGTTTTTAAGTCTCAGACTCTGTTTGTGACCCTGAGCCAGACCATAGTGGTCCTCTGTGTTCTCTACAGCAGGCTGATGATCCAACTCCTGCACCCCAAAGGCCTGAGAGCAGCTCCCATCTTAGTTCACATCCTTTGTCTTTCAGAAGGTACTTGAAGATGAAAGGTCAAATATAAATGATTATTTGGGGGGGGTTAATGATTTTTCCCAGAATCTCATTTGCTCCTTTTCTTCCTGTTATTCACTATCGATTGCTGTGTAACGAGATGTCTCGTCTTTCCTTTGCCAAGCACGCTCCCAGTAAAGCCTGAGCAGAGCTGACTGAGAACATCTGGCCCAATTACAGTAGATTTAGTTGGAGCTCCTTAAATTAATTCAATTTACTTCCATTTACAGTTATTATACTAAGTGAGAGAGTGGAATGCAATGCGCTGAATGCTATGAACGAGAGAAAAAGGCTGACAAAAATCAAAAAGAAAAAGACGTGAAGAAATCAAATGAAAAACGCATTCAGGAAGAAAATAAGTGTAATAAAAATAGTCATCAGGCTGCTGCAGGAGTAGAAGTTGTGATTGAGTTACAGACAGCGCCAATAGCGGGAAGACGCCGGCCATTCCAGTTGGTCACATTTCTCCGTTCATACCGGTGCCAGGCAGACAGGGGACATTAGGGTGATCAAAACTCATTAGAGGAGGGGGCCACATGAGATGTTGGGCATCAAACTTCAACAAGTGGGAGTTCAGGGTGATGTTTGTAGGTGGGGGCAAAACTGGCTCAGAAGTGGAGGGTGATGGGGTAAGGAACCTTATCAGGATTGGCTGATGTTAAGAGCGGTGTCCAGCAGGGGGCAGTGCTGCTATTTTGAATTTACAGGGTGGCACGGGGCAATGAGAAATTTTGGAAGTAGGTGTTGGCGACCCTGGGGCGTCGGCTGTTGTTTGGGACCAATGTGACCTCGTTTAGAACCCCTTGCCATTAGTCAGAATGGAGCATTGGAGTGGTGTGCGCAATTAGCGTTCACTTTTTTTTTTTACAAGAATGGTGATAGTGTGACTGCTGCGCAAAAGGAATTAGGACGTCACGATCGTGTCCCGTCTGCTCATGCGATTACAACATGGGTGTATAATTTTCGAAGAAACGGCTTCAGCCTTAAAAAAAGAAGTCCTTGGGTGGTGTGCGCACGGCCCGCACACCAGAGATTATTGAAGCTGCCATCGTGAGGAGCCCTCGCCGCTCCATTCAACAACACGCATTATCATCAGAACATTAGAACACTCTGGACGAGAACAGGCCATTCAGCCCAACAAAGCTCGCCAGTCTTATCCACTTATTTCTTCCAAAAAAACATCAAGTCGACTTCTGAAAGTCCCTAAAGTCCTACTGTCTACCACACTATTTGGTCGCTTATTCCAAGTGTCTATCATACTTTGTGTAAAGAAAAACTTCCTAATGTTTGTGAGAAATTTACCCTTAACAAGTTTCCAACTGTGTCCCCGTGTTCTTGATGAACTCATTTTAAAGTCTTCGTCTCGATCCACTGGACTAATTCCCTTTATAATTTTAAACACTTCAGTCAGGTCACATCTTAATCATCTTATCGCTACAATTGGGGGGATGAAGCATGCAAAGAATACGGCAGGAGTTGAAGTTCCGCCCCAACAAATTGCAGATTGTGCAGGAACTCCAACCCAATGGCCGAGTGTGACTTCCACAGTTTTGTGAACAATTGTTGGCTAAAGTAGACGAGGACACCAATTTCATTAACAACTTCTAGATGTCGGACAAAGCCCATTTTCACCAGAATTTCCATGACTGGGCACAGGAAAATCCTTTGGAGCTTCACCAGCGTCGGTTACACAGCATCAAGGTTACAGTATGGTGTGGTGCGTCATCGCATGGTGTCACATGCCCTTACTTTTCTGAAAATGAGGAGGGCATTGCAGCCACAGTTACCTCCGACCGGCATGTTACTACGCTTGAAACATGCAAAACGTCACACATCTGAATATCGAAAACGCGGTTTCAGCAGGATGGAGGCACTTCGCCTACTGCCCGACAATCGAGGGCAGCAATTCGGCGACAGTTTGGAAGGCGCCTCATCATTTCATGTAACGGTGACATTCCAATGGCCGCCAAGATTCCCAGATCTCACTGTTTGTGATTTTATTTTTCTCAGGGGACATCATCAAAGCCAAGTGTACCACACAAGTCCTTCAACCATCGCTGAACTAAAAAGGAGGATTGAAGAGGAAATCGCTGGCATTCCTCTTGACATGTTACATCGAGCAATGCAGGCGGTTAGAATATGTACGGAGAAATGGACAACACCTTCATGATGTTTTCTTCAAAACATCAGATAAATATTGAATGAATATTAATTGCATAATCCTGTACAATACTGTACATTTCATCATTAATTGTATTTTGTAATGTGTTTATTTGTGCATTCAACATCAATTGGAAATTTCCTGTTTCCCCACGCCACCCTGTATATAAATGATTTGGATAGGAATATAAAGAACAAGCTGGTTCAGTTTGTAGTTGATACCAAGATAGGTGGTGTCACACACGTGTGCATAGGAGGCAGCTGAAGGGCTTAGAGATGAATGATAATACATCTGCCCCCCGGTACACTGACGCTCTTTCTAAGTTCCCTGCAGGCCTTTCCCGGGAAATCCCACCAGGAGCCACCACTTCAACTCGGGACACATCACTTCCGGTCCCGGCCCCGAGGACGACATCACTTCCGGTCCCGGCCCCCAGGACGACATCACTTCCCCCCAAACGTCCTATAAAGCCTCACACCTTTTCCCTGGAAGGCAGTTCTGTTTTGGACTCTGTCGTGTAAACTTGACTCAATCATGAATCGTTTGCTTTTGCAGCCAGGATACCGAATTAAATGGGTGGCTGCCCCAACCCTTGCCATGTCTCTTGTCTCTTCTTCTCACAGTGGACTGGAAGATCATCTGAAATCTATGGAATCATCACAGAGGGACTTGAACAGCAGACAGGCTTGGACAGATTTGTGGCAAACAAAATTTAATGTCAGTAAATATAAAGAATTACACGTATGAGGTCTAAAAGTGAGGTTTGAATACAGAATGGGAGGTCTGAAAATCGAAAGTACTTTTTATGAGAAGGTCTCATACTGGACCAGACACTATCAACTGCCAGACAGTGTTCAGAAGCTATGAAGAAGGCTAACAGAATGTCAGGTGCGAAATAAGCAGCCTCAAAACACACAAAAAAAGGTTTAGGGCAGCCATCCGTATACTTGAATCCTGGCTGCAAATAGGCAAATAAGTAGCAATGATCTTTACAGAATGGAGTCCAAAATAGAACTGAGGTACATGAAAAGTTGTCTAGTATTCAAGGCAGAGAACCGGAAGTGATGTCCTTCTGGAGCCCAGAAGTGATGTTGTCGGGTCTGAATCAGGCAGAATTTCCCATATTTGGTTTGCAGAGATAACAGAGGAAGGTTTAGTGCACCCCAGCACCCCCTGACCTGGTGTGGAATTACCTTCATTTGGTCCATTCAGCTCCCTCCTATGGAGACATGTGTGGCAAAGGTTATATAGTGCCATGATGTGTGGAGTAAAAGTCCAAGGAGGTTCTGCTCAAGCTTTATAACACACTGGTGAGGCCTCATCTGGAGTACTGGGTGCAGTTGTAGCTACAAAAAAGGACATAACAGCACAAGAAAAAGGACCAGAGAAGAGTGACAAGGCTGATTCCAGGGCTACAGGGGATGAGTTAGGAGGAAAGATTAAAGGACTTAGGAATCGTAGTAGACTTGACACTATCAACGTCCAGACAGTGTTCAGAAGCCATTAAAAAGGCTAACAGAATGTCAGGTTATATAGCGCCTTGATGTGTGGAGTACAAGTACCAGGAGGTTCTGCTCAAGCTTTACAACACACTGGTGAGGCCTCATCTGGAGTACTGGGTACAGTTTGGGTCTCCAGGCTACAAAAAGAAAAGGTCCAGAGAAGAGCGACAAGCCTGATAACAGCGCTAAAGGGGATGAATTATGAAGAAAGATTATAAGATTTAGGAATCATAGTGGACTTGACACGATCAACTGCTAGCCAGTGTTCAAAAGCCATTAAAAAACCTAACAGAATGTGAGGTTATATAGTGCCCTGATGTGTGGAGAGCAAGTCCAAGGAGGTTCTGCTCATGCTTTATATCACACTGGTGAGGCCTCAGCTGGTCTTCTGGGTGCAGTTTTAGTCTCCAGGCTACAAAAAAGACATAACAGCACTAGAAAAAGGTCCAGAGATGAGCGACAAGGCTGATTCCAGGACTACAGGGGATGAGTTATGAGGAAAGATTAAAGGGGTTGAACCAGCTCAGACTAATGCCATCTCTAGGATGGAGCAATTGGAGGTTAAAGGCCCAAAGGAATAAAGAGTCACTTCTAGTGTTTACAGGTTTCAAAGTCACCACTTCTATCCTGCGATGTAAAAGGCAGGTCCACAAAATGAATGAGTGTGTTTAGAAATGGCCTATTATGTAAAACAAAATACAACTCCAATAGACCTGTTGTGAGAGATGAATGATTCCGCACCAGTCCAGGGTTCAATTTTTAGGAGGTGCACACACGCGCTGGGCAAATGAGCCAAAAAGTCTTTAATTCTCCTAGAGTATCTCCAAATGACTAGGCCTTAGAGGTCTGCCATCCATAAACAACATCAAACAGTGGCCACCCACTGCTGCACCAAACTCACCTCTGAGGTCTGAAGGAAGAGCTGCCAATCACCTTGGCACCAAGGCTTTCAAGTGTAAAAAAGAAAAAGGGAGTTTAGTAAGTGACATACTAAGTACATGTGGGAAATAAAATGTAGCAACACTAACAACTGGGAAATTGCCGTCATGATGTCTGAGCAAAATTGAAGTTTAGTTGGTCTCTGCATTCAATTACAACGGGAGAACAATGGCTTTCAAAAACTGACATTTCCACCCTGCGTGTTTGACTGCCGACTTGTACTTTTGCATTATTCTTGCCCAAATCTGCTTAATGCACTCTTGTGTTGACTTTAATGCACTTGCTGCACTCAGGTCTGAATTTCAATGGCTTCTTATATAATGCCGTCATTTAGTTTGGGAATAGATGTGCTCCAGCCGAACGGAATAAGAGAAACGGAATGTGGTCTGGGTGAGGCCGGGACATGGACCACCACGACTAGGAGCAAAAAGCTGATGGGGGACCCTGATGTAGACCCAGATTGTTGGGTGACGTTCAGCAGAAAATTTAATGGCAACTTCATGAAATGTCATGCGGAGGGGAGACAATGTGGACGGTGGGTCGAGGAAATTTGGTTGATGGCATCAGTCAGGGTCAACTGTGGTCAAGAGCACAAAAGTGATGTCTGTGATGTCAGAGTGCTAGTATGGAAAACAAAAAACAGACGATAGCATGGCAGGCTAAGGCAAGAGCAGAAGGTTTCATTGAGAACATCACAGAGAGAGGGGGCTTCTGGGTTTGACACTGCGGTTCATGAACAGGACAGATAAAGTGCTGTAATGAAAAAACAGTTGTGGGGGAAAAAAAGCACCACCTGGTTGGATGAGCACCCACCAAACCCCCAAACACACACACACACCTTATTCACAACAAGAAGGTGACTCCACGCTACAGCTGGGATGTCCTGGCAGGGATGCCCTTCCATGCTCTTCCATGTAGGTTATTGGTTTGATGAGTGTCTAATTACGTGCTACAATGGATTGGCATCTCGTCCATGGCATATACCAAATAAACTTCGGAAAAGACAGGGGGTGCCACTGAGCCCCAAAAAATCCTGACCCAACCACACTAAACAGTCCCAGGTACAAAATATTATTGCACAAAATGCCGTATATGGTGCCTTTCAATAAACTACTCCTCTTTTTTCCTCCTCTCTGTGAGCTTTGCCTTCTGCCTCCCGACTCACTGGAGAAGGCTCGGTGGCTCGCTTTTAAGTTGGACCTGGGAGTTCTTCAAGTATAGTCCCTCGGAAGCCTGCTGAAACAGGGAGTAACATCTCCCTGTAGCACCCCCTGGTGGCACCCAAGGACCCCAAACAGGATTGTACCCCAGGACTATGACTCCCATACACCTTTGTGGGCGTCCCTACTGGGTTCACACCACCTGAGCACTGCCATCTATTATACTGGGGCCCTGGATGCACCAACTCCTCAATATTTGCCATTTTGTTATCCCTTTGCATGAGATGTTGCTTCAATTCCATCCCGGCCGGGTTATGCCTCCTTCCATTTAGTCCTTCCATTACAGCATCCTGGCTGGGAAAACGTCCAGCACAGCACTCACACTTCTATACTTCTATAAAGTAGAGCAGCTCAATGGAACACATCCTGAGTCACACTTGGGGCATTTCCTGCAATGAGCTTAGGGAGAGTATTCAAGCCTGTAGGGTTGGCATTACACAGGTCATGAACAATGCTTGGTCCTTTTCCAGACATAGTGCTTGGAGTTCATTTTTTTTACTCATCAGACCAGAAAATCTTTTTTCTCCTGCTCTCAGAAACCTTTAACTGCCATGTCAAGCCCTAATGTTTTACTCAGGAGTGGCTTCTGTCTAATTGATGGAGTCTTCCTGAGACATTCCTCCTTCCTACAGGTTCAGAAATCTCAGCAGTGGACATCTGAGAACTCTGTTAGAGTGACCACTGGGTTCATGGTCACCTTCTTGACCAAAGCCCTTCATGCCCGGCTACTCTGTTTGTTTAGACGGCCAAATCTAGGGGGAGGAGTCCAGGTGGCTCCAAACTTCTCCCATTTCACAATTTTTGAGACCTCTGTGCTTCGTAATGCTTTAGAAATGGTCTTATAATCTTATCCCGACCTCACCACCAATTTGATCACCAAGGTCTACAGAAAGTCCATTGGAATTCATGGTTTGGTTTTTATTCTGATGATCATTTTGCATTGTAGGTCCTTCATATACACGGATCCACATGTGCCTTTCAAAACGACATCCAATCAAGTGAATTAAATGCAGGTGGACTCACAATGAGGATGTGAAAACTTCTCAGCAATGCTCAGTAGAATGGGATGAACCTGAGCCAGATTTCAAGTGATAGAGCAAAGGGTCTGGGTAATTTTGTTTAGGTTTTTATTTTTAGAGACCTCTGTGTTTCATAAGGTTTTAGAAATGCTCTTATCATCTTATCCTGACCTCACCACCAATTTGATCACAAAAACGTACTGAGAGTTCTTTGGACTTAATTCTTTGGTTTTTATCCTGACATGCATTTTGAATTGTAGGCCCCTCATATACATGGGTCCACATGTGCCTTTCGAAATGACATCTAATGAAGTGAATTAAATGCAAGGTGGACTCCAGTGAGGATGTGAAACCTTCTCAGCAATGCTTAGTAGAATGGGATGAACCTGAACTAGATTTCAAGTGGCAGAGTAAAGGGTCTGGGTACTTGTGTTCAGCTTTTTATTTTTAAAGACCTCTGTGCATCATAAGGCTTTAGAAATGCTCTTATCATCTTATCCTGACCTCACCACCAATTTGATCACAAAGGTCTACAGAGAGTTCCTTGGACTTCTTGCTTTGGTTTTTATCTTGACATGCAGTTTGAATCGTAGGCCCCTCATATACACAGGTCCACGTGTGCCTTTTGAAACGAAATCCATTCAAGTGAATTAACTGCAGGTGGACCCCAATGAGGGTGTGAAACCTTCTCAGTGATGCTCAGTAGAATGGGATGAACCTGAGCCAGAATTTCAATGTGATGGAGCAAAGGGTCTGAGTACTTGTGTTCAGATTTTTATTTTTAAAACATTTACATAAATGTCTAATAGCCTGTCTGTCAGGGGTATTGAGTGTTACTTGATGAGGGAAAAAATGAATGTAAATGATTTTAGCACAAGGCTGCAACATAACAAAATGAGAACAAGTGGAGGGGCCTGCATACTTTTTGAAGGTCCTGTGCATGGAGAGGGTGAGGATGTGAGCTCAATTAAACTGCTGCAATTTCCTCCGTGGGACTACTTGACCACCCTGCTTGTGAAGTTTGTAAAGCCCATCTAAAAAAAAAAAAACAGAATTACAGTAAGTATGGTAATAAACAAAATAAAATGTAGTTGTATGTGAAGTGGTCAACTCCATTACTGGTCCCGCCACACAGATCTTAGGTGTCTAGGTATTGCCTGGGTGAAGTTTCAATGATCTCCATATTTCTTTCTATGTGAGATTATCTGAGTGTCTCTTCCCAAATACTTGCTTGTTAGCTTAATTGGCAAGAGCCAAAAATCACAATCTGATTATTGTGGGTGGTCACCTACCAGGTAACGCTTGTGGTTAGATGACTAGATGGCAAACATCTGCCCAGCTCTCTCAGTTTTGAGAAGCAGATCATAGACATGTTATGGAGCACATGACACGTGTTTCACTCTAATTGGGGCTCATCAGGTGTGCGCACCTTTGCCTCTCCTTGTGGGGACCAAAACTCGGACATCGGCACCTCAGATGAAACCTCATATGTTGTGCCCTGGCCAGATAACTGGTCACAATACACACACACAAACACACACGCATATATATATATATATATATATAAATATATATGTAAATAAATAAATAAATACATGCAACATATGTCTGTCTGTCTGTCCGCTTTCATGAGAGAACTACTTAACAAATTTTCTATAATTTGCGCTAAGTATCATAGTTCGCTTGCGGTACTGATTTATTTGCTCAAATCTGAGAGACATGCAGTGGGCTGAGGTGAGGGGAGAGGCGGGGCCAGCCAGCCTTCATTTGAGTTGCTCTACCTGTCGCCACGTGTTGGAGCGCACCTTGCCTCTGCTTAGCTAGCGATACCTGTTTGTTCAGCAGACATTATCATCTAGAGCAGCGGTTCTCAATGCAGGGCCTTGGGACCCCCTGTGGCTGAGGGTTTTTGTTCCAACCAGCTTCTGTTTTTGATTGGAATCCTGGGCTAATTAAGTGAACTGATATTTCCCAGATTCTGTGTTTTGGGAACAATATAGAAATTAGAAACCTAAGTTTGGTAAAAAAAAAAAATAATAATAATAATATGTACTAAGCAGTTACATGGAAATAATGTGTTTTTTTTTTCTTTTTAACAATATTTTCATCTTAATGTTCATTTTATTTTTCCGGGTGTTGTTTTCTAATTAGTGGGCCTAATGCTAAAGTAGTGGCAGCCTTTCATGATTCAGTGTCGTTTGCTGGGGTGTCTGCTCGGCTCGCTTCTAATTGTCATTAATAAGATACAATGAAGTGAACAAACTGCGCAGAGAAAGGGCAAAATATAATGAAAGCAACAAAAGAGATAGATAGATAGATAGATAGATAGATAGATAGATAGATAGATAGATAGATAGATAGATAGATATGAAAGGCACTATAATAGATAGATAGATAGATAGATAGATAGATAGATATGAAAGGCACTATAATAGATAGATAGATAGATAGATAGATAGATAGATAGATAGATAGATAGATAGATAGATAGATAGATAGATAGATAGATAGATAGATAGATACTTTATTAATCCCAAGGGGAAATTCACATAATCCAGCAGCAGTATACTGATACAAAGAAACAAGAGTTAAGTATTTAAATCGATAGCTAAAACAGAAAAAATTCTAAATGTCTTAAAATGTAAAAATCATGCTGCTGTGCTTTCTTAATGTGAAATAAGGAGAAGATTATAAAATACCAGCTAATTAATTGAGATCTGTGTTATCACTGATTATGAATCTGGTTAAGGAAAAACCTGAAGTCACAGTGGGCCCCTAGGACCGACTTTGAGAACCCCTGATCTAGAGACTGTTAAGGAGTAACGTTCGACATTTTTGAGCGAGAGATCACAGCTACGTGTGTTTTAGACGCTATCTGGTCAGTGCCAGAGATATCATGGCCACGTGCTCTTCTCCCCACGTGGTGGATGCTCTCCCATCAGAGCTGAACACAATTTAGATACAGAGCCAACATTTGATGATGGAGTGTACCTACCTACCTTCTGCTTGGACAGAATTACTTTTGTTTTATCTTTTTATTGTTTTTTTACAGTTTGTCCTGTTTCACTACTATGTGGGCAGAGCAGCAGGTGACAGCTAGTATATATACAGTATATATATTGCTACTGTAAGAGTCCAAAGACATTGAAAAAGATTTGGGGCAGCCACCAGTATGCATGCCCTGGCTGCAAATGGGTAATTTTGCTGGGATCTTTACAGGTATGAGTCCAAAACTATGGACGTGCAATATCGTTATTTTTTTAAATTGTCTCCTCGACATGACGGAATAATTTTATCAAGATCTCAAGAAAATGAAAATTTATTTTCTTGAGATAACGGAATCATTGCGATCTCAAGAAAACGAAACTTAACCTTTGCTCCTGACATCAGGCTTGCTTAGATTGCGACGCCTATACAGCTGAAGCCTTGCTAAACATCTTCTTAAATGACGGACACTAACGTTATTATTTTCTAAACTAGGGCATAAACATATTTCAGCTTGTGTCAGCCCTGGATTGAACAAAAATATGACGCGCTGATCAATATGGTTCTGCTCTTCGGCCATTTCAAACAGGACGTGGCTTCAATAAGCTAAACATTAAACGTTAGATGCAATTGTTTCAGAATTTCGAGAAAACAAGATCTTTTGTTTTATCGAGGTCTCGATAAAATTAGTCCGTTATCTCGAGGAAACAAAATTCATTTTGAAAATACGGTGGCTTGACAGGACAGGACAGGAAGTGACATCATCTGGACCAGAACCGGAAGTGATGTCATCAGGGACCAGATTTAACACCATCAATGGCACCAGTACCAGAAGTAAGTAACATTTTCATTCAATGTATTTAATGTGGGAGCCCCTTTTTGGGGAACCTGGTTCAGCTGCACTATTTGTAGTTTTGCACCATATGGTCCCTGGTAAATCCAGAAACAGAACATTTCTATGGTACCCCCCATTCCCTTGATGCCCCAGGCACGTGTTTATTTTGGTTAATCCAGCCCATCTTCTCAGGGTTGTCTCTTGCCTTGTGCCCGATGCTAATCCACATCTTGCAAAACAGCCTTGGATCCAATGGGCTTAAGACTGCTAGGTTACATTTTGGTGGAAGAGCCTAGGGGCTCACAGGATTAACCATCAGGACAGCGGGCTCAGATCTGAAAGTCATTCGTTTCTTTTTTCTCCCCTGATGTGGCAGTTAAGTGGCTTGTCTCAGCGTTCTCAGCCTGCTACCCATTTGGATAGCCTCCAGCTTCTTTGGGCTCATTTGTTAATGGATGGATGAATGGGGGTTTGAAAGTTCAGCTCTTTTTGATTCTGAAGTCAGCGTGATGATGTAAGAAGGCACTGAACTGAGCCAATAATAAAAAAAAAAGGAGTCGTGCAGTAAGGAAGGCAAATAAATCGTCTTGTTTTTGATGGTGAAGATCATCCAAATGCTCATCCCATTTATTAACGAACAGAGACATCCTCGTGAACCAGTTCGTACAAGAACCCTTGACTAAATTACAACCATTAATCACATACTTAGAAGATTTATGCATTTCTTTCCACTCAGATGTAAATTTATGGAAATGCCGGGATGTATTTTCATTGTAAATGCTAATTTGGATTAAATAAGTCTGATTATAGCTGAAGAACAATTTCTGCCATTATCAGACGCACCTATTTGAATTGCAGCTGAACGTCAGCACTTCGACTCGACTCGCGCTGCCGCGGCAGTGATTAAAATAAAAGATCCAACATTTAATCACAACTGACTCTCCTCACTGGCAACTCCATCGGGATCGCGCGCTCTCGCTCTTCATTTTTTGCTACAGCACGTCTCCCTGAAATAAAACTTCCATCGCTCTACGAAACTGAACTGCACTCCACAACCATGCCGCCACTCTGAGGTGGGATTAGTGGGTTAGAAAAAGGAGGGGAAGAGTCTCTATTACAGTAACTCTGACCTGCTCGACAGGAGGAGCGTGTTATCACAGCGCAATGGCTGAAGTGTGTTTAGCTAAATGATAATAGTCACACTCTCTTTATATAGCGCCTTTCCCTTGCTGAAAGCACTTGTGCCTTTATTCAAAGTGACTCAGGAATCACAGCATAAGGTGGAATTGCATTCCTATTTCTAGAGCTGCAGCATAGGCAGCTTTAAATCACAGAGCAGATCAATAATAATAACACTACTACTACTACTACTACTACTACTAATAATAATAATAATAATACTACATTTTATTTATATAGCGCCTTTCTCTTGCTGAAAGCACTTGTGCCTTTATTCAAAGTGACTCAGGAATCACAGCATAAGGTGGAATTGCATTCCTATTTCTAGAGCTGCAGCATAGGCAGCTTTAAATCACAGAGCAGGTCAATAATAATAACACTACTACTACTACTACTACTACTACTACTACTACTACTACTACTAATAATAATAATATAATAATAATAATAATAATAATAATACATTTTATTTATATAGCGCCTTTCCCTTGCTGATAGCACTTGTGCCTTTATTCAAAGTGACTCATGAGTCGCAGCTTAAGGTGGAATTGCATTCCTATTTCTAGAGCTGCAGCATAGGCAGCTTTAAATCACAGAGCAGGTCAATAATAATAACACTACTACTACTACTACTACTAATAATAATAATAATACATTTTATTTATATAGCGCCTTTCCCTTGCTGAAAGCACTTGTGCCTTTATTCAAAGTGACTCAGGAATCACAGCATAAGGTGGAATTGCATTCCTATTTCTAGAGCTGCAGCATAGGCAGCTTTAAATCACAGAGCAGGTCAATAATAATAACACTACTACTACTACTACTACTACTACTAATAATAATAATAATAATAATAATAATAATAATAATAATAATAATAATACATTTTATTTATATAGCGCCTTTCCCTTGCTGAAAGCACTTGTGCCTTTATTCAAAGTGACTCATGAGTCGCAGCATAAGGTGGAACTGCATTCCTATTTCTAGAGCTGCAGCATAGGCAGCTTTAAATCACAGAGCAGGTCAATAATAATAATAATAACACTAAAATAATACTAATACTACTAATGATAATCCATCCATTATCCAACCTACTATATCCTAACTACAGGGTCATGAGGGTCTGCTGGAGCCATTCCCAGGGTGCAAGGCAGGAAACAAACCCCAGGCAGGGCGCCAGCTCACCGCAGGGTATCCACACACCAAGCACACACTAGAGACAATTTAGGATTGCCTAACCTGCATGTCGTTGGACTGTGGGAGGAAACCCACGCAGACACAGGGAGAACATGCAAACTCCACGCAGGGATGACCCGCAAAGCGAACCCGGGTCTCCTAACTGTGAGACAGTGGCGCTACCCACTGCGCTACCATGCCGCCACTAATGATAATAATAATAATACATTTTATTTATATTGCACCTTTTCCTTGCTGAAAGCACTTGTGCCTTTATTCAAAGCGACTCAGGAATCACAGCATAAGGTGGAATTGCATTCCTATTTCTAGAGTTACATCATAGGCAGCTTTAATCACAGAGCAGGTCAATAATAATAGTAATAATAACACTAAAAATACTACCACTACTATTACTGCTACTACTACTACTACTAATAATAATAATAATAATAATGCCTCTTAGTTAGGAGACCTGGGTTCGCTTCCCAGGTCCTTCCTGCATGGAGTTTGCATGGTCTCCCTGTGTCTGCGTGGGTTTCCTCCTCAGTCCAAAGACATGCAGGTTAGGTTCTTCTCTAGTGTGGGCTTGGTGTGTGTGTGTGTGCCCTGTGGTGGACTGGTGCCCTGCCCGGGATTTGTTCCTGCCTTGTACCCTGTGCTGGCTGGGATTGGCTCCTGCAGACCCCTGTGACCCTGTGTTAGGATACAGTGGGTTGTAAAATGACTGACTGACATTTTATTTATATAGTGCCTTTGCCATGCTCAGTACAAGTGATATATTATGCAGGATTTGTAAGATGCCTCTGAATGGTTCTCATTATGAAAAGGTCCTATATACCTGTATATGATAAATCTGTCATTATGTATTTTATATAGTGCCTTTCCATGCTGAGCACATCCCATAGTGAATATCATGCCAAGCAGAGGTGGCCCAAAGGGCAGGCCGGTTACAGGTATTTGTGGACTGTACAAACTTGCACGCAAATTTAATAAAAATAACATATACCTGATTTTCTCATGACAGTATTCAGCTACATTTTTGCAAGATAACACATGGACTTTATCAAGATATAACAATATAATCTAATAAAAAAATGCAATTCATACTTCATGACAATACCAGAATGGTGCAAAATACAATGAGGTGTCATGCGTAAATTTGCAGGGCCTCTTCTAGAAAACGTACCCAAATTGCAAGTATACTCTGACATGTATGGAATTTGACTCTGAAGACGGATTTTAAAAGTGTTCCTCTTAGAAGCATCTCAAATATATATATATATATATATATACTGGAGAATATAACTTGACAGATTGACTCGAACTGGACACGTGGACTTCAAAAACGGGGCCCTCTTATGCATGAGGCCTGGGGCAGTTGCCCCATTTGCCACCCCCAAATACCGGTTTTGATCCCAAGTTCCTGTTTCTTTTTTTTTTTCCATATTTCTGCAACTGAAGCACAGGAAGCATAGGTGGTCTGCTGTGATTCAAACAGAATATTTGAACAGGTGACACGATTTCTAATATTGTTGCTTATATAGTGCCTTTCCATGCATAGCACATCCAGGGCCATTCTAACAGCATTATAGGATGCCTGGGGAAAGCAGTGCAATGGGGCCCCTACCTACACAACCATTCAGCAGGTCACACCATACATAGATTAGCATGGGACCCCCATGCTCATGGGGCAACTGAGAACATCCCACTTTCACTACACCAAAGAACCTCAATATCTGATCACTATTCAGGTAGTTAATGGAGGTGGGGCACTCCTACAGTTGGTGGTCCACATCAGCGACAGATTGGATGGATTTCATAACACAGAGGGACTACAGGAGGAGGCAGAGCAGGCTCTTCTTCCTTAGTAGACTGCGTTCCTTTAACGTGGGAAGTGACATCCTGTCACATCTTCCATAACTCTGTGATGGCCAGTGTGATTTTCTATTTTGTGGTGTGCTGGGCCAGTAATATCCCTCCAGGAGAGGACCACCAAAATAATAAGATATTATAAGAGTAGAATCATTTCCGAGACCCACTCTTGACCCCTGGAGCTGGCAAAGAAGGGAATTAAAACAAACCTGAGGGCCATTATGAATAACGCTGCACAAACTCTATCTGACACACCAACACTGAGGACTTTCAGTCAAAGAATCATTCAGCAGAAGTGTGTCAGGAAACACTATGGGGGTCTCCTTATATGAGGGGGCTCCATAATGCCTCACTGGACCTGGACTTCCAAGTCAGAAGTTTTCTTTCTTTTTCATTTTTTTTCTTTATAATAATTCTGGTGTGTCTGTGTGTGTATTTACTTATCTGCCTATTTATATATGTATTTATTTATTTAAAGAGATTCTGCCCAATGAACATGTGGGGTGTTACACACGTACAAGTAGGAGGCAGCTAAAGGGCCTGAGTAATTGATAATAAAACTTGCGACCAGGAGTTGGCAGAATGCGCTGACTGTCTTTCTCAGTTCACCTCAGAAGACATCACTTCCAGCACCAGGCTCTTTGCTGATGTCACCTCTGGTCCAGACGACATCACTTCTGATTCCTGCTCTTTTGATGATGTCACTTCCTATACGGGCCTTTAAAGCCTCCATCTTTGTCTCTTGTGATCAGTTCTTTTCTGGACTCTGTTCTATGCTCATTGTGCTACCTTAATTCAACTTTTTGCAGCCAGGAAAAAACAATATATGGGTGGCTACCCCAAATCTTTATGATGTCTTTGACTCATTATTATCACAGGTTATATCAAGTCCTATCTATTCCAAGCCATTTCTGCATTCTACAAATTGAAATAAGGGGTTTGTTAAGTAGTCAACCGGAATAGGAGTCAGTGCAGAGGATTGTATAGCACCTTTCAAGGCAGTTTACAGTATCTGCATGTTTCTCCATTTGATGCCCAGAAAGTTAAATTGCTGGCTGTTTTTCGAATGACAAGCCTGCTCAAGGAAGTCAGACATCCATGTTGTATTCTATATGAGACATTTCCATAATGATAGCCAGTAACAGTTTGAGTGCAGGTACCCTAACTAACTTATTAAAGCGCAAACAGTTAATGGGACTGGACTTGAGTGCATGCTCTTTTTTTGACTCTTACTTGACAGGTACTCCATAACATGTCTATGATCTGCTTCTGGCAACTGAGCGAGCTGGGCGGATGTTTACCGACTGGCCAACTAACCACTAGCATTGTAAAGGACACATGATGCTTCAGCAGGGCTTGATTCATTGCGTTGGCGTGACTTTTATTTTCATAAGTTATTGGGTGTCTTTCTGCAGTGGGCTGGCCCTGCCCGGGGTTTGTTTCCTGCCTTGCACCCTGTGTTGACTGGGATTGGCTCCAGCAGACCCCCGTGTCCCTGTAGTTAGGATATAGTGGGTTGGATAATAGATGGATTGATGGGTTGGGTGTTTTTAGTTTACATAATTAATTGTGCAGTTTTTGTCGGGAATAGGAAAGGAAAATGGTGACATATGGGGTTAAGAAGCAATCACCTCGCTGAAAATTTCTCTGTGTTATATGTAAAACAAAAGTTTCGAATGATTATGTTAAGTTATTTACATGCTTTTTATTTTGTACTTTGCCTTTATAGCTCTTACGGTGTGTTTATGAAACAAGGTCTCAGAAACGGTAATCAACATTCATAAACCATCAGTCTGTGACTTGACCATCATCCAGCTGGGATCGCTACAAGCGTTACCTGGTAGGTGACCACCCACAATAATCAGATTGTGATTTTTGGCTCTTGCCATTTAGGCTAACAAGTAAGTGTTTGGGAAGAGACACTCAGACAATCTCACAAAGAAATATGGAGATCATTGAACCCTAATTATGTGAATTTCCCCTTGGGATTAATAAAGTATCTATCTATCTATCTATCTATCTATCTATCTATCTATCTGAAACTTCACCCAGGCAATACCTAGACGCCTAAGATCTGTGTGGCGGGACCACTAACGGGGCTTTACACACTTCACAAACAGGGTGGTCGAATAACCCCTCGGAGAAAGTCGCAGCAGTTTAATTGAGCTCACGTCCTCACCCTCTCCATGTACGGGGCCTTTGAAAAGTATGCAGGCCCCTCCACTTGTTCACATTTTGTTATATTGCAGCCTTGTTCTAAAATCATTTACATTCATTTTTTCCCTCATCAACTAACACTCAATACTCCTGACTGACAGGCTATTAGACGTTTATGCAAATGTTTTAAAAATAAAAAGCTCAACACAAGGTCCAAGGAACTGTCCGTAGACCTTTGTGATCAAATTGGTGGTGCAGTCAGGATAAGATGATAAGAGCATTTCTAAAGCCTTATGAAGCACAGAGGTCTTTAAAATAAAAGCTGAACACAAGTACTCAGACTCCAAGTACTCCATCACTTGAAATCTGGCTCAGGTTCATCCTATTCTACTGAGCATCACCGAGAAGGTTTCACACCCATACTGGAGTCCACCTGCATTTAATTCACTTTATTGGATGTCGTTTCAAAAGGCATACGTGGACCCGTATATATGAGGGGCCTACAATTCAAAATGAACGTCACAATAAAAACCAAACCATGAAGTCCAAGGAACTCTCTGTAGACCTTTGTAATCAAATTGGTGGTGAGGTCAGGAAAAGATGATAAGACCATTACTAAAGCCTTACAAAGCACAGGGGTCTCAGAAATTGTGAAATGGAAGAAGTTTGAAGCCACCAGAACTCCTTCCCCTAGATTTCGTCATCCAAACAAACAGAGTAGCCGGGCATGAAGGGCTTTGGTCAAGAAGGTGGCCAAGAACCAAGTGGTCACTTTAACAGAGTTCTCAGAAGACCACTGCTGAGATTTCTGAACCTGTAGGCAGGAGGAAAGTTTCAGGAGAACTCCATCGATTAGACAGAATCCACTCTTGAGTAAAACATTAGGGCTTGACATGGCAGTTAAAGGTTTCTGAAAGCAGGAGGAAATAGATCTTCAGGTCTGATGAGACAATAAAACTGAACTCTTTGCACTATGAACTCCAAGCACAATGTCTGGAAAAGGATCCAGCATTGTTAATCACCTGCATAATGCCAGCCCTATGGTAAAGCATAAAGGTGGTCCTTCTCAGAAGCAGAGGCAGGGAGACTGAATGACAAATACAGAGATCTCCTTAAAGCAATCCTGCGCCAGAGTGCACACCACCTCAGACTGGGATGAAGGTTCACTCTTCATCATGGTAATCAATGACCTGAAGAATACAGCCAAGACAACCTGGATTCAGGACAAGTGTTTGAGTAGCCCAAGCCCAGACTTAAACCCCATAGAACATCCTTGGAGAGACCAGAAGATGGCAATTTACAGATACTTTCCATCCAGCCTTACAGGATATGCCAGGAAGAATGGGATAAACTGCCCAAATCCAGGTGTGCCAAGTTGCTAGAGATGTAGCTAAGAAGACTTAAAGCTGGTATTGCTGCCAAAGTGCCTTCTAAGGTGCCACATGAGAGGTTGGGCATCAAACTTAAAGAAGTGGGAGTCCAGGGTGTGGTGTGTAAATGTATGCACAGGAAGCAGAGGGTGATGGAGTGAGGATCCTCATCAGAATTAGCCGACGTTAGGAGTTTAACAAGCACTTCTTTACACATTGTGACCACAAGGGGCGTAACAGCACCCCAAACCCCAGACACATGTGAGTATGTGTGTTCTTTATTTCATCTTATTCAATTTCTTGTATTAGGAATTTGTTAGTTTTTGCATACCCCTTGGCATCAGAGCACAGGGCCAGCCATTGAACAGCACCCCTGGAGCACCGCAGGTTAAGGGCCCATCAGAGTTGGATCCCCTTTGGCAGTAATTGGCAATTTTCTGGATACCAATGCAGATCCTCAGCCTCACAGCCACCACTCGCTACAATCATGGGTTGAAATAAAATGATTTTTATTTCATAAAAATACTTTCTGATGACTCCTCCTCACTTTGCCTTGTCATATTGCACCTTGAGCATGGGAAAGGTGCAATATAAATAAATTGCATTATTATTATTATTATTAATTATTATTATTATTATTATTATTATTATTATTGTTGTTGTTTTGTTACGTGCACAGACCACAACACACTCCTTGCTTTGTCTTTCCATCCACACCTCTCCATCGTTGAGTGTTGTCCGTCACATCCCAACCCTTTTAGTACTTCTGGCACCACAGCACTACATGACGGCAGTACTTCTAGGTCAGATGGAAGCGCCTCAAAATTGGGATCATTATGGCTCCCATTGGTGGCACCCAGCAGAGTTGGCCAATGGGACTGCCATTCCCATCATCCCCTGTGGGAGTATGCATAGTCGTACTGGCCCAGGAGTGCTGCCCTCTAGTGTACTGTTATGGATGGCCACCCACATTATATTCCCTTCTAGGAACCAGAATGTCCCCCCACCCCAACAGAAACCTCAGTCCAGTACTCTCTCCAGCTGCAATGGGAAGACTTTGCCTTATTATTTTAATTCTTAGTTGACAACAATAACAACAACATTTATTTTCATACATACAGTGTACCTCAACTTTACAAGATGAAATAAAGACAAAGTTAGTATAAAACATAAGCAATAATATTATACAGTATGTACCAAAGATAAAGGTAAGGCCGGATCGCCAGAAGGACAGAAAAAGCAAAACAAAACAAACTAAAAAAAAAAAACTCTGGTTAGGCTGGGAGAAAAAATACAAAATCTACAGGGGTTCTATGGGCAAAAGACCAGCGGGAATTCTACCTAACATGGATGTTCTAAATCAGACGTCATGGTTTACAGGCTTCACATGGAACAATTTGAAGATGATGATGGTGGTCATATGGACATCTGGGACACCTGCCATTCAATCCGTAAACACAGGGGGAAGCACAGTACCTTGATCAGGTGGTGCTGGTGGTGCAGATCACCACCACAGAAGAACTGGAAAGGACAACAGAGAATAATAGCGATTAGAAGGGAATTGTAGAACGCAGAGAAACACGATAATTCAATGTCCACAGAAGACATATCCGGAGAGGAGCTGCTCTCACAAGATGAAACCTTAATGGTTTGTGTTCTCTGCTGGGCCCGCTTTAATAATAATAATAATAATAATAATAATAATACATTTTATTAATATAGCGCCTTTCCAATGCTCAAGGCACTTACAGAATATAAGAAAGAACGGCAGGGTATACAGTACATAGCATTGTACAAACCAAATAAATAAATAAAGAAGATTAAGACAGTAAATTCAGAGAAAGCTTAACAGACAACAGAATTGATGGTCCAGCACACACACACACACACAGGTTACATGAGCATCTTGACATTGAGGTAAAATGAGAGAAGGATAATAAAGTCAAGTAGAGCTAAAAGCCTTCCTGAACAGGTAAGTTTTGAGTTCTTTTTTAAAAGAAGTCATGGAGTCAGCTGACTTGATTAATTTCGGTAGGTCATTCCAGAGTCTGGGTACTCGCTATACAGCTGAAGGCCCTGCTGTCACCCATGGAGTGTAGATTAGTGTGTGGCACAACAAGATTGCCAGAATCGGAGGACCTTAGTGGGCGGGCAGGCACATAGTGATGGAGAAGGTCACTAATGTAGTTTGTTATTTTAGGGATTTGTAGTTTATTAGTAGGATTTTATATTCGATTCTGTAAGACACGGGGAGCAAGTGAAGGTGGAGCAGGATGGGTGTGATGTGCTCGCTGCTGCTGGTTTGAGTAAGCACTCTTGCAGCCGCGTTTTGAATAAGCTGGAATTGTGATATAAGATTAGAAGGGGCACCTGCCAACAGCGAGTTACAATAATCGATGCGGGATGTGATAAAAGCATGGACACGTTTCTCGGCATTAGAAAAGGAGAGGAAGGAACGAACACGGGATATGTTACGGAGCTGAAAGTAAGAATGTTTCTTAATGTGATTTACGTGGGCGGAATAAGAGAGGGAGGAATCAAAAATGACACCATGATTCTTTGCAGTAGAGGCAGGTCTGATGAGATCACCGCCAAGCTTGACTGGGAAGGAGCTCATTTTATTAAGTTCCCAATTTGCAGGAGGTCAGTTTTGTTGTAGTTTCATTTTAAAGAGTTCTGCTCCACCCAGGTTTTAATTCCACTAAGGCAGGTTGTGAGCTGAGAAAGCTCTGATGAAGTTCCACTTTTAACATTGAAGTAGAGTTGTGTATCATCTGCATAAAAATGATAGCCCAGTCCATAGCTATGAGTAATATGGCCAAGGGGAAGCATATAAACACAGAAGAGAAGAGGGCCGAGGACAGAGCCCTGAGGAACTCCTTATGTGACTGGCGCTGAGCTGGATCTGCTGTTGTCAAGACTAACAAACTCTTGCCTATCAGTCAGATAGGACTTGAACCACTGGAGGGCAGTGCCAGAGATACCCAACACGTTCTCCATTCTGGACAGCAGAATGTCACGTCTGACCTGAGTGTCAAATGCTGCACTGAGGTCTAATAGAATTAATATGCTGCCATAAGCAAATCATTGGTTACCCGTAGCAGAGCAGCTTTATAAAGACTGATCAGAAATGGTGAACCTAAAATGGTCTGCCCAGTTTGGCATTGCTGTTCTGGTAACTGAACGTCTTGTCCCTATTGTCCCTAACAGCCACGGTTAATTCTTGTGATTTTACTGAATTATATAAATGAAGAGGCCAGAACAAGGAGAAACGACTGAACAGCAATAACATATTAACACGACATTTCAGCAAAGTGCTGGAGGATGAGGATCAGGTGTGCTCGTCTGTGTTTAATGCTCCTCACCTTTCCTGAAGGTGTGCCAATTGATGTGCACTCGATTTTGTTAAAATTCTACCTTGGACAAAAAATAATAAAAAAAAGCAACAACAAAAGAGCCCAGGCGTGCCAAGCACTTACAGTTTTGTTGCCTTGAGGAACAAAACAACTCCCAAAGCCACACACTGGCACCCAGAATGGCAGCTCACTGCGGGCTCATTCAAAAGAGCACGCCAGCGCTTATGCCTCCTCCTCCATGGCCGGCCTCGAGATGTCACATAACACTCTGTAAAAGGTCAGCGTGCCGCTTATCTGAGTGCCTTTTGGCGTGATTTGTGGCTTTCAAGCTTTTTCATTTTTCCTACTGCTGCTCTTTTTGTCTGTTATCATGTGCATTGATTTTTTTTTCTGATGCCACCTCACAAGCTGTGCAACAAAAGAAAGAAAGGAAAATGTTTTCATTTTTCAGTTTTTTTTTGGAATTTATAATAAACTAGCTAGGGTACCTGCTAAAGACCAGTAACAGAACAATTTAAATATATGTGTCTACCTTCCATGCCTTTTCTCAGTAGTTGCGTGTGTGAATGTCTCTTCATAAAGCCTGCTTCTCAAACTCCGTCATTATTTTTGAGGCGCTGTTCTCACCTCCTGTCCTGCTTTATACCTGCCATCTCTGAAGGCAACCCTACTCATTTGCGTTTATTCCTTCTCTTGAGTCTCACACTCATACTTCCTCTTTTGTCGTGTCACCAAAGCCAAGCTGACCAATCATACCAGAGCAAGGAGACCAATCTCACCAAAGCCAAGCTGACCAATCATACCAAAGCCAAACAGACCAATCATATCCGAGCAAAACAGACCAATCACACTAAAGCCAAGGTGACCAATTGCATTAAAGCAAAACAGACCAATCAAACGAAAGCCAAACTGACTAATCGTATCATAGCAAACAGACCAATCACACCAAAGCCAAACTGACCGATCATATCACAGTGAAATGGACCAATCACACCAAAGTCAAACTGAACAATCATATCACAGCAAAACAGACCAATCACAACAAAGCCAAACTGACCAATCATATCACAGCAAAACAGACCAATCACAACAAAGCCAAACTGACCAATCATATCCGAGCGAAACAGACCAATCACACCAAAGCCAAACTGACCAATCATATCACAGCAAAACAGACCAATCAAACCAAAGCCAAGCGACCAATCACAACAAAGCCAAACTGAACAATCATATCACAGCGAAACAGACCAATCACAACAAAGCTAAACTGACCAATCATATCACAGCAAAACAGACCAATCACACCAAAGCCAAGCTGACCAATTGCATTCAAGCAAAACAGACCAATCAAACTAAAGCCAAACTGACCAATCAGATTGCTCAAAGGGACTGGACACACATCTTAGTGGTTTATTACAATAATAATAACAATAATTAATTACAGTTATATAGCACTTCTTCTGCTAAGTGTGAAGCACACGCAACTGGACCCTTTGATTTTTGCAGGACTGGATGTCCTCTCATATTTCCTAGTTATTTATTTGTTGTAACAATTCACAAGGCATTTATTTAATTTTGTTCAAAATATTCCTCCTTAATTGGTAACATCATGATGAAAATAAAAATAATTTACATGCATGAAAAATCAAACTTTTTGCACATCACAAAAAGATAAAAAATGATTAACAACACTGACGAGAGCTATCACTTTATATTTCTACCATCAAGATGGCAATTTAGCATTTTGCACGGGTCGATGGCTATAAAACACAACTCCTTAATACTTCAAATGAAATATAAAGTAAGGCATATAAGCTTATATATAAGTTTAGCCACTGGTCTACGCCTACACAATTCAATAACATACTTTATTTTAACACATAGACAAAATGAAAATGGAATATTATTAATGAAGATATAAGAAAATCTGTAAGATATAAATGGAAGTCTGAGAATAACATGAAATTGAACGTTTATGTTGCAGTCCTCTCCGGAGAATCACTAATGAGGGGGCCACGTTTAAGGTTACCCCTTCAGATTGGACTCCATATCAGTACTATGTCTTTTACTGTAAGTATAACATCTTATTAAAGTTAATCGTCTAATTTGAATATTCAAGTTTTTGGGATTTTTATCCAAAAACAACTGTTTGAAAGACAGCAGTTCTCGTGGAAGAAAGTTAACCTTGCTTTGTTTGGTCTCCATTGCTGACTTTTTATTATTTGTTTATTCTGTGATTGTCATAAATTATTTTTAATAATTGCATGTTTTAATTATTTTCTTTGTTTTTGTATTTTCAAAATAACCTTTCAAGTTTCTTCTTATTATAAGACATAAAATTCGAGAGTGGTCTCCCCCAGACTTTCTCTTATTCTCAAATATGGGGATGGATATTTGAGGAGTAAACCGCAAGACAATAATTATATTTTTATATTATGTACATTAAACAGCCATAAACAACAAGTCAAATCAAATTAATAATATATTGAACAATTATTACAAAAGTAAAGTTGAATAAATTGGACTCTGCAGCTGCATGCATAAAAAAGTACCATATCTGGTTAATGGAAACAGCTCAAAAGTTGATAGAAATCTACGTTTTGTACATGAAACTTGTAATCAAAATTTGGTTGACCTAAGTTTACACACAAACGCAGAGACAAACACACTGATATAATTCAAAAAATGGTATTTCTGGACTCAGGGAGGTCTAAAATGTCAAGATTCATCAAAATCTCAAAATCATATTTTTGGACCATTACAATACTTTCTGTACGAGAAAGAAAATCGGACTCAGGGAGGTCCAAAATGTTGATATTTGTCAAAATACATTGTACATGAGAAAGTAAAAAGTGTAGAAATGTTATGAATTTGAGTCTTCACAAAGGTGAAGCAGGTCAGGATCTTCACTAAAACTGAAGTCACATTACGTGATGTTTGGTCGTGGGGCCCGTCAAGCTTGCCGATTGCGGTTGCTGATGTCATTGCTGGACCAGGTGAGTTTAAAGAAGTCGTGCTGTCTGACGTGGCCCTATCTTGCCCAGAAGAGGCTCACTGTAACTCAGCCTGGCATCAGATACTACCTGCTGACAACACAAAATGTGCACAAACGCCTCAAAAAGTCCCACCAGAGAGGGATGATAACCAGCAACCTCTGACTTGTGAACAAAAAAGAACAACAGATAATCTTTATACATCAAGCATTTTGTTTTATCAAAAACAGAAAATTAGGCAAAAATGCTCAACTGTGCAGAAAAAGGGCAAAAGGGTTTACTTAAAAGGCAATCCAAAGCAAACAAGTCTCAAAACACAGTCCAGAAGAATAAGCAAGGCAAGAATATCAAAACCAAAAGAAAAAAAGAAATCCAGACAGAAAAAAGGAATACTGGGAGGACAACAAACGAATGATTCTCCGGCACCTGAGCCTTCTCAACTGACTTTAATAGGCAGAAGGAGGGCTTGGGGTGGTGATGACAGGGTGGCCCCGCCCAAAAAAAGCAAGGAACATAAGTAAGCTTAATCAATAGATAGATAGATAGATAGATAGAACTTTATTTGTCCTCATTGGCTTTTAACAGAAGTGCTTTAAATAAATAAATAAAATAAAATAAAATAAATAAATTATACACCCTTTAGTCTGAACACATGACAGAACGACAATAAAGCAAATAAGACTAGTAACGAATAAAAATGTTTAGAAACAAAAACAGTGAGAAATGCAGAGCTTCTATACGTGGTTGCTGCTTGCACAGTGCCCAGAAATAATAATAATAAACAAAATCTATGAAAATAACATCTTAAAAATAATAATACAAAAATAACAATTAAACACATAGACAAACATTAATAGATAACAATAAGTGTTATGACTTTGTGTCCCAGAGCACATAAGCCCTGAAAACACTTCCAAATATTCTCACTAGATGGAGATTTAACATTGAGCATGGGAAAGAAGCTATAGAAATAAAATGTGTTATTATTATTATTATTATTATTATTATTATTATTATTATTATTAATAAACTTGGCTAGATAAAAGGGACCTTTATAAAAGAAATGCTCCGTAACAAAAGCTCTGAAGAGCACAAAAGACAAATAGGAGTTGCCTCTGATAGCAAAAAAAGTACTAATACAGGGGTGCCCACACTTTTTCGGCTTGAGAGCTACTTTTAAAATGATCAGGTAGTAATGATCTACCTACACTAAAAATGCTATATATATATATATATATATAGAGAGAGAGAGAGAGAGAGAGAGAGAATACATAGAATATATGTTGTTGTACCTTGCATAACTGAATAACCTTTATGGCACAATAACAATTCAATACATTTATGGTCACTACAGTATTTAGATTCAATAATTGTCACGTGGGAAAAGGCTGACTCACATAAATAAGTAGAGCCGAATAATGCAGTCAAGGAGCTTTTGAATTCAGACGAGGGAAAAATGACGGCTGTCTGATTAACTGCGATTTTAGTTCCCTCTCCTTTCTCTTTCTCTGATTGCTTTTCGGAAGGAAGTCAGTTTCGTAGTTTTTATGAACAGTTTGAAAGTGCTTTTCAACATTTTCCTTCTTTAGAATAGCAATGATAGATTGACAGATCAGACAAACGCACTTCGATTGTGACATTGTGAGAAAAAAAATCCTCTTCCAATTCCACATCCAGCTCATACACTCCTCAAACAAATTTTTTTTTAAATCCCTTCTTTAGTCGATATGAATTGGAAGGCTAACTAGATCGCAGACAGAGTTTTGCAGTAGCTTGCGCGTTTGATTGTGCGTGTGGGATGACCAGTGTGTTAGATGAAAAGAGATCTCAGACTGGCCGCCCTGTACGTCAATCAATGGGCAAATGCCATAGGCAGGATATATGATAGACTAACATTTAAAAAAATTTTTTTTGGAATGCAACGCGATCTACCTGCACTACCTTTGCGATCTACCAGTCATCGTGATCGACGCATTGGGCACCCCTGTCCTAATACAACAATGCAATGGCAAAGTCACCAAAACAGAGCAAAAGGTAAAAAATCCATAAAATCACAAAAAACAAAAGCACAGCAAAAGACACAAAAACTCACCAACTGCAGAGCATATTCACAATGAACCGCAAGGCATTGTGGGATACCCTCCACCTTTACTAGGTTGAAGGCAGTGCCTTGGCAGGTAGCCCTGCCCTTTGGGAAACCACCAACAAAACAGATAGATGATAGATAGACAGATACGGTGAACCCTCGCTATATCACACTTCGACTTTCGCGGCTTCACTCCATCGCGGATTTTAAATGTAAGCATATCTAAATATATATCACGGATTTTTTGCTGGTTTGCGGATTTCTGCAGACAATGGGTCTTTTAATTTATGGTACATGCTTCCTCAGTTTGTTTGCCCAGTTGATTTCATACAAGGGACGCTATTGGCGGATGGCTGAGAAGCTACCCAATCAGAGCATGTATTACGTATTAAATAAAACTCCTCAATGATATGCGATACGCTTCCCGTGCAGTGCTTTGCACACTTAAAAGCTCTAACAGCCCGTATTGATTTTTGATTGTTTGCTTTTCTCTGTCTCTCTCACTCTCTCTGCCTGATGGAGGCTGTGTGAGCAGAGGGGCTGTTTGCACAGTGGCTGTTTGCTTAGAAGATATGGACACTCCTCTAAAAATGCTGTAAGATTACCTTCACATTGCTCCCTTTTTCTTGCAGCCGCTTTATCGCAGTGCTTCGCATACTTAAAAGCCCAAAAGCACGTATTGATTTTTGATTGTTTTCTTCTCTCTCTCTGTCCCTCTCTCTCTCTCTCTGACATTCTCTGCTCCTGACACACACTCCTTTGAAGAGGAAGATATGTTTGCATTCTTTTAATTGTGAGAAAGAACTGCCATCTCTGTCTTGTAATGAAGCACAGTTTAAACTTTTGACTAAAGGGTGTTATTTCATGTCTAGAGGGCTCTAATAATGTTAAAAAACATATTTAGAAGGTCATAAACAGGTTTTCTATGCTCTAACTGTGAAAATATTAGATTTATAATATATTATTATTCCTACTTCGTGGAAATTCATTTATCGCGGTAGAGTCTGGAACGGATTAACCGCGATAAATGAGGGTTTACTGTATAACTGTGCGGAAAATATTTATAAACAGTGTGGGAGAGTTTATAAGGGTTTAAAATATGTAAAAATAACCATACAAACATATGGTTTCTACTTCGCCGATTTTCACCTATCGCGGGGGGTTCTGGAACGCAACCCCCGCAATCGACGAGGGATTACTATACTATATAATATATATCCATTCATCCATTATCCAACTGGCTATATCCTAATTACAGGGTCATGGGGGTCTGCTGGAGCCAATCCTAGCCAACAGAGGGCGCAAGTCAGGAAACAAACCCTGGGCAGGGCGCCAGCCCACCACAGTATAATATATATATATATATATATATATATATATATATATATATATATATATATATATATATATATATATATATATATATATATATATATATATATATATATATACCATACCATACCATATTTATTTGTTGAGCTTAAAAACACAGCATTACAACTGACCAAAGCGCTGTACAGTTACAACAAGCAGGACTAAAAGCAAAATATTAAAAATAAACATTAAGAGAGAATTAAAACAGAGATACTAAAAACAGGTCAAGGGACCAAATAAAATAGAGAAAATAGCAAAAGGCAAGTGGAAAATGAAACAGGTTAAGAATTAAAAGCCAATGTGAAGAAGTGCGTTTTTAGGCGAGATTTGAATGTGGCGACTGAAGCGGCTTGCCTAACCACTAAGGGCAGGGAGTTCTAGAGCCTGGGTGCACAGACGGAGAAAGCCCTTTCACCACGAGCTTTAAAACGTGCCTTGGGAACGGTTAGGAGCAGCTGATCTGCGGATCTAAGAACACGAGGGGGATTGTGACAATGGAGCAAGACACTCAAATAGGCGGGGGCTAGACCGTTTAATGCCTTATAGGTTAGGAGGAGAATCTTAAAATCAATTCTGAATCTAACCGGCAGCCAGTGTAGGGTTTTCAAAATCGGTGAAATGTGTTGGATTCTGCTATTTCCAGTTAGAAGCCTTGCAGCCGCATTTTGAGCCAGTTGGAGTCTAGAAAGCGTGGCTTTACTGATACCAAAAAGGCAGGAATTTGAGTAGTCAAGCCGGGACGTAATGAATGCATGAATTACTGATTCCAGGAGGTGGTTAGAAAGAATAGGCTTGAGTTTGGCGATTCGCCTTAGATGGAAAAAGCAGGATTTTACTGTGCTGTTGACGTGAGCATCCATTTTCAGGAACGTATCCATTTTGATTCCAAGATTGGAGACAGACGAAGTTACTGGAATGGGAAGAGAAACGAGGCCAAGGGGTGGAGCCTGTTTGCAGTCAGGACTAAAAACAATGACCTCGGCTTTTGAATCGTTCAGGTGAAGGAAGTTTACAGCCAGCCAGTCTTTAATGTCAGATAGGCAGTCGAGGAGAGGTTTGGTGGAGTCAGTTGGCTTGAGGGAGAAATAAATTTGGCAGTCGTCAGCATATAGGTGATATGAAATTGCATGTTTTCTAAAAATTGCACCTAAAGGCAGGATGTAGATTGAAAAAAGTAGTGGCCCTAAAATGGAACCCTGGGGGACCCCACATGGGAGTGGGACTGATTCAGATGAAAAATCGTCTAGCATGACTCTGAGAGTCCTGTTGCAGAAATATGACCTGAACCAGTCGAGGGCTAAGCCAGATACACCAGCCCAGAATTCGAGTCGGGAGATCATGATGTCGTGGTCGATTGTGTCGAAAGCAGCAGATAAGTCGAGAAGAACCATAACCACGTGGAGTCCTGAGTCCAATGCCAAAAGGGCGTCATTTAGGACACGTAAATGCGCGGTTTCTGTGCTGTGTTGGGGCCTAAAGCCTGACTGAAAAAGATCCATTACCTGATGGTCCTGTAGGTGATGAGTTAATTGCTCATAAACTACTTTTTCTAGTATTTTTGACAAGAAAGGTAGTTTGGAGATTGGACGAAGATTGGAAAGAATGGCAGGGTCAAGATCAGGTTTTTTCACAAAAAAATATATTTATATAATATATACTGTATATAGGCAGTATATAATAAATAGATAGATAGATAGATAGATAGATTATATAAAAGGCACTATATAATAGCTAGAATAGATAGAACACTCAACTCTGGTTCCCTTCATAAAACCCACAATTACAAATCACACAGTTTTTTGTGTCAGCTTTAATTTATTTAGCCATAAAAAGTAAAGGTGTTGCATTTCCATTATTATTTTTTGTTAAATTTAAAGGGGTCCTTGGATGGTGGCAATCAAGCCTTCCGGAAAGCTCTGATGAAAGCTTGATTGCTGTGATGCCACTCCTAGTGAAGCCTTGCACAGTGTGATAAATAAAACATTTTTACGGAGTGAGTTAATTAATTTATCTGAGGTAGACAGAAGATAACAATGACTTCATAGTGGAGGTCACTGACCATGACCTGGCTTTTCTCAAGAGTAAGAATTTGCATGAGTGCGCAGCGAGGCTTAAAGGCTCCTGTGCCACTGTGAGACGTGCCTGGCAGCCGCTGCCTGACTGGAGTTTGCTTGTGGCAGCAGATCAGTCATCTACCCGAGGGTTAAGGCCATTTGCTCAATTCATTAGTGCTTCACTGGGGATCTGTGATGACTTATTCATCAGTTAAAAGATTTACCTCTGATGCTAGTTCTTGCGTTGCGCCGTGTGTTTTTCTTTTCATCTAACTCTGAAGGCGATTCCAAAGTGAAGGCAATGCTTGAATTCCTCTCAGGCTTTGACGCTGGCCACGCTACATGAATATTGAACTGGTTTGTTTAGGATGTGGAGAGGCCATGCGGTAATCTTGTAACAATCAAAAGTGACACGAGGCCGCGTAATCTAATTACTGGTAATGCACGTTGTGATGAAACACCAGCTCGGTCACTCTAGGCTGCTAACGCAGTCTCTGGGGGTGACCGACTGTGCGAGGCGCCTAATTCCAAAGATACGTCGTGATGCTTTTTCTTCACCATTATTTACTTCACTTCTATCTTATCTGCAAAGTTTAAAGATTCGGTTTGGTTAGATGGCTTTAGAGTGGCGCCAACGGTCCCCCCCGACCTGCTTTAATACTCGGCTGACATTCTTAGTGGCACACACTGGAGTGCTGTGCTGTCATAATGGCACCCCACATCCATATGCGGTAAATGACACTAAGAGTGAAATGAGTAAAATGCTGCCGATTTAGTGCCCCCCTAATTTTTAGCAGCTTTCAGCGAATATCAAATTGCTATGATGAGGAAATCTTGCGGTCGCACTTCAACTTAAAGTCTCCCGGATGAGTTGTTCCGAATCTGCAAGACTGCAATTCCTCACCTGAGACACCATCAGGCATCACTGCACTACACATGTCCTCATTCCAGTTACACACAAAGTCCGGTCAGCCATTCCTTTGTTGAATCCACCTGATCTTGTTCTGCAACCATAGAAAGCCAGAAATGGAGACCCATCCCGTTACACCGAACACGAGACAGGAATCAACGCCGAATGTCCACCAGTCCATCACTGTTCACGTTCACTCATACCAGACGGCACAAAAAAATGAAGGGAACACTCAGTCATCCCAGTTTAACACCAAGTCAATGGCGCTTCGGGGATATCTGTTGTGGACGTTAGAGGGCGCTATTTCCCAGTGAAACCCAACAGGCAGATACTCTGGACACAATTGTAAAAGCACTAAGAAGATTTTTTTAATTCTTTTTTATCAAAAGTGCCTTCACAACACCACATCCACTAAATACACTATAAATTAACACAATATACAACAATTCTCTCGTCCCAGCAGCTCCGTCACACTCCCTCCCAACTCTGGCTCTCTGGCTGGGTCTCCACTAGTCTTTTATATAGTCCTTGACCCTGAAGTGCTTCTTTCTTTCCATCCATGTGATTCATCAGCATTTCTGGGTCTGATGGAGACTTGTATTTTCTTCGGTTCCGAAGTACTTCAGTTCTTCCATCCCTATGACTTGGGAGTACTTCCGGGCTATATGGGAAACAAAAATTCCCGTGTCTCACTGCAGCGTTACCTGGCGCCACCTACTGTACCCAGCAAGGATGTGAAGCCGAACTCCATCTCCCATAATGCTCTGCGGGAAGTTGCCATCTAGCGTCCTAGGTGTGTCGGCCGGGTTGAGCTGCCAGCCGTCCATCACACAGTGTGTCCAGTTATGAAGCCTAAGTGATTGTGAGTTAACTTCACCTGCTTTGGTGAAAATGAAAGTGAAAATGGATGTGCAACAGCAAGACAACCCCAAAAAAGAGAATCGAGGCCAAAGGCAATTACTCTCTTCTTATCCTTCCTGACTGATTCTTCTCTATTGTTGCATTTTGCTGGTGTCCTTATCACTACTGGCAGCACATGATGTGGCACCTGCAGGTTGCACAGGTAGTCCAGGATGGTACATCCATACCTGCCATGTCTCAAGAAGGTTTGCTGTGTCTCTCAGCATAGTTTCTCAAGAGTGTGGAGGAGATACCAGGAGACGGGCTGTTACACGAGAAGAGCTGGACAGGGCCGTAGATGGGCATCAACCCAGCAGCAGGACTGGTATCTGCTTCTTTGTGTGGGGAGGAACAGGAGGAGCTCTGCCTAGAACCCTACTAAAGGACCTCCAGCTGACTACTGGTGGACATGTTTCTGCCCAAACTGTCACAAACAGACTCTATGAGGGCAACATGAGGGCATGATGTACTCTAGTGGGACCTGCTGCTCACAGCCCTTCATTGTGCTTATTGATTGGCATTCACCAGATAATATCACCATTGGCATCTCCACCATTGGTGCCCCATTCTCTTCACAGATGAGAGCAGGTTCACACTGACCACATGTGTCAGATGTGAAAGATTCTGGAGATGCCGTGGTGAATGTTACGCAGCCTGCAACTTCATTCAATATGACCAGTTTGGTGGTGGGTCAATGACGGTCTGGGGAGGCATATCCTTGGTGGGTCACACAGACCTCCATATGCTAGGCAACAGAATCCTGACTGCTGTTACATACCAGGATGAAATCCTCAGAGCCATTGTCAGACCTTACACTGGTGCAGTGGGCCCTGGGTTCCTCCTGGTGCAGGACAATGCCCATTCTCATGTGGCACAGAGTGTATAGGCAGTTCCTGGATGATAAAGCACTGATTCCATCCCTAGACCTGAATCCAACTGACAACCTCTGAGATGTTACATATTGCCATGTAGTGCCACAGTCCACCCAGGAGCTCACTGATGCCCTGATCCACGTCTGGGAGGAGATACCCCAGGACACCATCAGGAGCATGACCAGTGGTTGTGGGGAGTGCATATTGGCACGTGGGAGGGTCATACACACTACTAAGTCACATTAGGAGCTGCTGTGATGAAATTCACACCAGCTGGATCGGCCTGTGGTTTCAATTTTTGACTTTGAATTTCAGCGAGAAGTCAAATCAGCCCTTACTGGGTTGGGGATTCTGGTTTCCATTGACCGCTGTGACATCATTCTGTTCTCAGTGACTTACACAGTGTTACTAAGTAAAGGTTTTCCACTTGAATATTTCGTTCATCGAGATCGGATGGGTGATTTAAGAGTTCCCTTCATTTTTTTAGCAGTGTATATTAAATGGTAGGGGTTGTCCATTGTTCATGCAAAAACTCACAAACCACTGGGCCTTGCAGCTTGATCTCAATGTCCAGTTTATACCATTTAATGAATAACCTGACCCATGAACTGGTCGTGTTGGTTTCTTTGGCCACGAAATTCAGCTTTGGGTCCATCTAATGGTAAGCAGAGGTAGTATAGTCAGGGCCATCTTAACACATGGGCACCATGCCTGGGGGCCTCACGAGCATAGGGACCCCATGCTAATCTATGTATGTTGTGACTTGCTGAGTGGTTGTATAGGTAGGGGACCCAGTGCACTGCTTTGCCCTGGGGAGCTTATAATGCTATTAAGACGGCCCTGAGTGTGGTGTGCTATGGCTGACAGGAAGACAATGGCAGTGCATTCACACAGCATTTTCTGGATCAAGAAGACTCAATGAAAGGCTTTGTCCCTAAAGTGCCATCTGGTGGCACTGGCTCACAATGCGCTCCTGAGGCCCATTATACGTTCAACAGCCAAGACTCACCCAGAATCAGAATGGGGTCCTGTACTGTCACATAATGGCGTGGAGACCCTTTCGTGTTCTTCTGCCCTCAATGCACTACCTTTTGATTTAACACCCTCATATCCGTTAACTCCTGTGGTTTGAGCCCCCTGAGTGTAAACTTCAGGCGCCCCCTAATGGTTGCCAGCTTTCATTATCTTCCTTCATAAATGTACTAGGCATTAACAAAAGAACCACTAATGACAGGCGAGGCATGGCAGCATGGCCACAAACAATTCCACGAACCACATTGCACAGGTCATGTTGACCAGCAACTTCAGGAGACCGACACTGATGTGGCAGGAAGAACAGCACCCCGATCCCAAAGCAAGGTCACCTAACGAAGCGAGGGCTCAACCACATGACACAAGCATGGCAAACACAAGTCATTCACTCCACCCACAACAGATGGGTCATACGTGCCTGAATAATTAGTGGGCTGTTTTTTTTTCCCAGAAGCGAATGTCCTGTGCAATCACTCATAAAAACTCACGCAGCATGTCCGTCAGGAGAAGAGTCATGGTGACGTCAGGTCAGAGTGAAGAACTTGGCAGCGACCTTGAGTGGAGTAACCTGGGGTACTGCGTCCCACGAGGAGCGTTTCTTTGAGGACCGCAGGTCCAATCGTTTCTTGTTTTGAATATGTACACTGTATGCATTCTGCATTGCGAGAAATGGAAGTGAGAACTTATCCTCTTTGGGGCGAAGAACAGGCCTGAACAGGACCATTGTGGGTTTCTTGGGCGCACCATCCAGGTGTTTGATGGTGGTTTGTGCCCCTTTGACAGCTCCTGCACCTCACTTTGCTTCCTCGGGGTCAGAGAACGCCCACGTGCCACATTATTCCCCGACTTAGTGAGCGACAAGGTCCACAGATAGCTTTGCACCTTCACAAGTTGGCCAGTTGGACCTTAGCAGGCAGAAGATGCGACCAAAGTGGTCTCTAAGTGCCATATCTGTGCCCCCTCTCTACCTGCAGCTCACTGGCCACTTTATAGCTGGCTTCTCCAAGGAGTTGATGTCCCCTCAGACAGCCCACTGCCACTTGAGGAGTGTGTTCCTCTGAGGGTTCGCACACAACCTCATGGCTGAACTATCTCTTTTCATCATAATGGCCCAGCAAAGCTCCAGATCTGCTCTCCATTATGGACTGAAGCAGCTAACAGTTTTACCTTGGGACTTTAACACTGATTTTAAATCTCATTGAAAAATGTTACATTTAATGAATCTGAGCTGCAGTAAGTCACAAACCTTCCCTAACTTGTAGCAGCACATCAGTCAGTGCCAGCTTCACCTCACCTGAATTGTTTCTGAAAGCTGCTGAGCCACCACAAGCCGGTTTGACCTCCAGCTTCAGCAGCCTGACACTGGAAAGTAAGATAAAAGCGGAGAGTTAATGTTGTCTACTAATGCATGTAAATGCATTCGATTATCACCGTTACTTCTGAATATGACTCACTGTTACAAAAATATTCAATAAACAGAAAATGCAATAACTGACTCACTGATGAAGTAACTAAAGAATTTAAAAAGCCCCAACTCTCAAACCAGTTAACTCAGTTCCTGAACACACTTATTAACATTTCACATTTTCTTATTGCTGTTTTGGTGATGCCATCACTTCATCATTTCCTGAGTTTCTCTCTGTGTGGGTTCCACTGTTTTGTCTGTGTATGCCCTCTTTGATGGTCTGTGAGTGCCAGGCATGTGGTTCATGTCCCCTGTAACTGGTGTGACACAGCAGGCGTGAGCTGTAAAGGTCTGTCACGCAACAACATCTCGGTGAAGAAGGCACAATATCGGCTTATCCACCTCAGACCCCCTCTGTGATGACACCTCTTTGTCTTCATCTGCAGACCGGAGGATCGATGGCTTCTGTACCACTGACATCACTTCTGGTGTCTGTCTACCTGGACCTGCCTCTCCATGTGGGAAATGGTCTTAACTGGAAGAACCGCCATCTTTGATAGTCATTTCCACACTCCTGTCTGAAAAGACGCGACTTATTTCTCTGTGCCTTTAGACTTATGGGGTTTGCCTACGGGTGCCCTAAAAATAAATTCTCACTGCCTTACTTTGTTATTACAATATATTCACTTATCTATAAAGATCTTCTGTAAAATGCCAGTATTGCAATTATAGCTCTATCTATCTATCTATCTATCTATCTATCTATCTATCTATCTATCTATCTATCTATCTATCTATTATATAGTGCCTTTCATATCTATCTATCTATCTATCTATCTATCTATCTATCTATCTATCTATCTATCTATCTATCTATCTATCTATCTATCTATGTGTATTGTGGGTGGATCCCCAAAAGGCAGTGCCACCTGCCAATCACTGCAAGGTTCTGCCCTCTGCCCAATAAAGGTGGAAGGTATCCCACAATGCCTTGCGGTTCTTTGTGAATGAGCTCTGCAGTTGGTGAGTTTTTGTGTCATTTTTTTTTGCAGACCCCCGTGACCCTGTGTTAGGATATAGCGGGTTGGAAAATCTATCTGTGTTGTGGGTGGTTCCTGAAAAGGCGGGCCCTCCTGCCAATTGCTGCAAGGTACTGCCTTCTGCATAGTAAAGGTGGACGGTATCCCACAATGCCTTGCGGTTCATTGTGAATGAGCTCTGCAGTTGGTGAGTTTTTGTGTCTTTTTCTGTGCTTTTTGCTTTTTGTGAATCTCTGGATTTTTGACCTTCTGCTTTTTTTTGACTTATATGCACTTCTCAAAAAAGAGAGAACTTTCCCCAAGGAAGAAATAAATTTTTTTATTGGGTTACCTTACAATAAATATACTTGATAGAATCTATCTATCTATCTATCTATCTATCTATCTATCTATCTATCTATCTATCTATCTATCTGTTATAGTGCCTTTCATATCTATCTATCTATCTATCTATCTATCTATCTATCTATCTATCTATCTATCTATCTATCTATCTATCTATCTATCTATCTATCTATCACCTCTTCACTTTGAAGGATTAGGGGAGTAAGTCTGGTCTGAGCTTTACCTCCCCTGAATCACTAGAGGGCAGCCCCCATGGGTTGCAGTGGTGCCTCGGACTTCCGTAGGGCTTCATGGGAGGTGGAGTTGTCTACAGCCCTGTTGGGAATCGGAGGTGTCGCCGGGGGTCTCTGCAGCTGTTCCTGAGCCCGTGTGGGCAGTTCTTCTGCCACACCCAGAAGTGTGGCAACAAGCACCTGAAGCACCTCCGGGTGCCTTATATAAGGAGCCAGCGGACAGTACTCGCAGAGTCGGGTGGAAGGTGGATGAAGCTTGCTGAGGTGGAGTGGAGGAGAAAGAGAAGAAAGAGAAGGAAAACGAGGAATATTGTGCTTCTGTTTGTGCCCAGACGGTGTTGTGGGAACGGGGAAGACGTTCTCCATGAGTGAAGAAACAAAAAATTCAAAGTACCCGTGTTTTATAAGTGTGTCTTCCGTTTCTGTCTGTGTCAGGTTGGGTGGCTGGCACGCCCTCTAGTGGTTTTGTCACACTATATATCATACTCTTTGTTTCCTGTAGGTGACTATTACCCGTCTCATAGTCATAATGAATGTTCCTTTTGCCTGCCTGTTGCCCTTTGGATTTGTTTGTTTCCTTTTTTTTTTCGGTGACTCTCCAGGGCTACCTTTACTGGAACAGTGCTGCCGAGGGGGGCTGTAGACCCCATCCTGAGGCTACTTCTTTGTAAAACGTCCACACAAACATTTTCTGGATCAAGAAGACTCAATGAAAGGCCTGTGGCTTTGTCCCTAAAGTGACATCTGGTAGCCCTGGCTCATACTGCGCTCCTGAGGCCCATTATACGTTCAACAGCCAAGACCCACTCAGGACCACACAGGGGTCCTGTATTGTCACCTAATGGCGTGGAAACCCTTCTTGTTCTTCTGCCCTCTATTCAACACCTTTTGATTTAACATCTGAGGTTTGAGCCCCCTGAGTGTAAACTTACAGTAGGAGGCAGGCCCCCCCCTAATGGTGGTCAGCTTTCATCATCATCCTTCATAAGTGTATTAGGTATTAATCCCCCTAATTGGTGCCTACAGTTGTGGGTGACTCCAGTCGAATGTGCATTATCTTGTGTCTTGGCATGCCAACGTCCCACCCCTGAACCGGTCATATTTCATAGAAACGGGCTGCTCAAAGCATCTATGGTTCTTTTTAGTCTGAGAACAAACTACTATCACGTGGCTTTGTGATAAGTTGGCCATCTTTGTCTTTTTATCCATTCTTAATTTGCCCCCCTCGTCTTGTGAGTGCTCAGTGGTCCAGAAGGAACACGCCGGACCCCCAGGCTGTCCCTACATCAAACCTCTCCATTGCATCTGCCTCGGAATGTCGAGGGGAAACACTGTGCAAGTTTCTGCAAACTAATTATCTGAATTATAATGAACTCTTGTTTTCTGTCATCTTCACTTAACTCAATAATCTAATCAGTGGAAGAAAATGGAAAAATAATGGAAAATAATCGGGCCGTTTTAACCAGCAGTAGCACCAATCTGTGGGGATCTTGTGACGGGACGAGGCAAGGAGTGCATACATATGCATGGGACACGCGGGGAAAACGCCGGCCTCATCTGCATGAAAGTAAACATTAGCAACAAATTCAAATGAAGTTTGAGCGTAGTGCTCTACGGCAAGCGGCAGATTCATCAGGAATCATTACCTTTTATATTAACGTCTATTAATGCTTAATTATCACGTAACTGCACTCATTTAGAAAGATCTGAACTGATCAACAACAAAAATACAATTTAAACTGAAAGGAATGAGCAAATGGTGGTCAGCACATGTGCTGGGCAGGGCTGGGCATGGCAGCTGAAAACAGAGCAGCAGATCTGTAATGAGAATCCATGCATGCATTCATGCCGCTAGTTTAAATGGAAAGAGCTTCATTCATTCATTCATTCATTCATTCAGTTTGTAACCCAATTTCACAGTTCACAGTTGTTGTCATCCATTGCCAATTCCAACAATAGCCATTCATTCATTTATAGCCAAACCCATCATTCTCCCCTGTAGAGGTCTGTGCATCTCTCCATGGATATGCCTCCCCAGATATACCAACCAGTCATACTGAACGATGTCACAGTAGGCATAATGTTCTCCACGGCTTCTCCAGACCCTTTCCCGTCTGTCACGTGTGCTCAGGGTGAACCTGCTCTCATCTGTGAAAAGCACTGGACACCAAAGATGGACCTGCCAATTCTGGTATTCTATGGTAAATGCCAATCAAGCTCCACTGTGCCAGGTAGTGAGCACAGGGCCCACTAGAGGACATTGGGCCCTCAGGCCACCCTCATGAAGTCTGTTTGTGATTGTTTGGTCAGAGACATTCACACTAGTGGCCTGCTGGAGGTCATCTTGTAGGCTCTGGCAGTACTCATCCTGTTCCTCCTCGCTCAAAGGAGCAGATACCGGCGGGTTCTGCTGATGGGTTAAGGACCTTCTACGAGGGGCCCTGTCCAGCTCTCCTAGAGTAACTGCCTGTCAGTCTCCTGGAATCTCCTCCATGCCCTAGAGACTGCGCTGGGAGACACAGCAAACCTTCTGACAATGGCACATATTGATGTGCCATCCTGGAGAAGTTGGACTACCTGTGCCAGCTCTGTAGGGTCCAGGTATGGCCTCAAGCTACCAGTAGTGACACTGACCTGGTTTGAATCCTACCTGACAGGGAGAAACTTTTTTGTTAGTTGTGGTAATTACATCTCAAAGACACATGATATCCAATATGGTGTTCCACAAGGCTCTATCCTGGGTCCGCTGCTCTTCTCAATCTACATGCTTCCATTAGGTCAGATTATCTCAGGGCACAACGTGAGCTACCACAGCTATGCTGATGACACACAGCTGTACTTATCAATAGCACCTGATGACCCCGATTCTCATGATTCACTAACAGAATGTCTGACTTGTATCTCAGAATGGATGAATAGTAATTTTCTCAAGTTAAATAAAGAGAAAACTGAAATTTTAGTGATCAACAATAATGGATACAATGAGGCTATTAGAAATAAACTGGATACATTAGGATTAAAAGTCAAGACGGAGGTAAAAAGCTTAGGGGTGATTGTTGACTGTAATCTGAATTTTAAATCGCACATTAATCAGATTATTAGGACAGCATTTTTTCACTTAAGAAACATAAGTAAAGTTAGACCTCTTATATCACTGAAAGATGCTGAGAAATTAGTTCACGCGTTTGTTTTCAGTCGACTAGATTATTGTAACGCACTCCTCTCAGGACTACCCAAGAAAGACATAAATCGTTTGCAACGAGTGCAGAATGCAGCTGCTAGAATCCTAACTAGGAAAAGAAAATCCGAGCACATCTCTCCAGTTTTGATGTCACTACACTGGTTACCTGTGTCATTCAGGATTGACTTTAAAATACTGCTTATGGTTTATAAAGCCTTAAATAATCTCTCTCCATCTTATATATCGGAATGCCTGACACCTTATATTCCAAATCGTAACCTTAGATCCTCAAATGAGTGTCTGCTTAGAATTCCAAGAACAAAACTTAAAAGAAGTGGTGAGGCGGGCGGCCTTCTGCTGTTATGCACCTAAAATCTGGAATAGCCTGCCAATAGGAATTCACAGGCTGATACAGTAGAGCACTTTAAAACACTGCTGAAAACACATGACTTTAACATGGCCTTTTTATAGCTTCACTTTAACTTAATCCTGATACTCTGTATGTTCAATTCTTCATAATAACTATTCATGGTGGCTCTAACATCCGTACTGACCCCTACTCTCTCTTCTGTTTCTTTTTCCGGTTTCTTTGTGGTGGTGGCCTGCACCACCTCCACCTACTCAAAGCATCATGATGCTCCAACAATGATGGATGGACTGAAAGCCAGAAGTCTACGTGACCATCATCATCATCAAGCCCTAAATCCAAAGAGGACTGTTTCATTTATGTTAGGTAGATTGCCCAGAGGGGACTGGGCGGTCTCATGGTCTGGAATCCCTACAGATTTTATTTTTTTCTCCAGCTGTCTGGAGTTTTTTTTTTTGTTTTTTCTGTCCCCCCTGGCCATTGGACCTTGCTCTTATTTGATGTTAATTAATGTTGACTTATCTTATTTTCTTATTGTGTCTTTTATTTTTCTATTCTTTATTATGTAAAGCACTTTGAGCTACTGTTTGTATGAAAATGTGCTATAGAAATAAATGTTGTTGTTGTTGACCGCAGCCAAATGGAAAATGAGTGACAAAACAGATGAGGAGGTGAAAAATGGCAGTGGCCTCCAGATGTGAAACCATTCATTCCTGTTTTGGGGGTCACCTCATTGTTGCCCCTTTAGTGCACCACAGCAGCTGAAACTGATGAACAAGCCCCTCTGCTACTTAACTGACCAGATCAAGAGCCCACAAGTTTCATTGACTTGAAGCTGTACTCTCATTAAAAAGTGCACCGATTTATTTACGCCACTCCGAGAGACACGCAACGGGCTGAGGGGAGGGGGGTGGTGCCCTCCTCACTTCCGCGCCAGCCTCAGAGTGTGTACTTTACCTCCGCTTAGCTAGCGAATGAGAGAACTACTTAAAAGATTTAAATCTGTTTTTTTCTATAATTTGCTTGAACATTCCGGTTGATTTTGCGACTTCTCTCATCACGCTAAGTATCATAGTTCACTTGCAGGAGCGATATATTCGTACTAATCTGGGACAGAGGCTGTGGGCCGAGGGGAGAGGGGCAGTGCCCTCCTCACTCCGTTCCAGTCGGTCTACGTCTCGCCACATGTTGGAGCGCACCTTGCCTCCGCTTAGCTAGCGATACCTGTTAGTTCAGCAGACATTATCATCTAGAGATTGTTAAGGAGTAACGTTTAACGTTTTTGAAAGAGAGATCAGAGCGACGTGTGTTTTGGAGGGTAGCTGTTGATTTTCAGTGATATCACAGCCATGTGCTTTTCTCCCCACACAGAGGACGCTCTCCCGTCAGAGCTGAACACAATCAGATACAGTGCCAGAGTTTGATGTTCAAGCGTACCTACCCTCCTCTTGGCCATATTAACGTTATTAACATTATTTTTTTATTTTTGTATTGATTTTTAAAGTCTGTCCTGTTTCATTACTACATGGGCGGACAGTTAGTTTTTTATATAGAGAGGAACCTGTCAATGTTAGTTTGTAAAGTAAATACATGTTTACAGTAGGTAGTCTGTAAATAAATGAATGTTTGAACCCGAGACTGTGCTTGTGAGGTTGCGTTTGGGGTCTAGGAGTGCTGTTACGCCTTGTGAACGCCAGGGCCTTCTTCACAGCATCATATTCCTCAGTGGTAATGTAGTGTGCTGGGACCCCTGTTTTGACAGCAAAACAGCAACAGGCATTGGCATCAGAAACATGGTGGGCCCCTATGCTCCTGCAGCACCCGGCCAGTGTCCATTGTGCCCATACGTTAAGAAGGCCTGGTGAACACATCTAGAAACAGTTCATACCCCAAAATTCAACTACATAAACTTGTAGAAACTGTTCCTAAAAGCCATAAAACCAAAACTCCTCGGCATCTTGGAGTCCAGGGTCAGCTCTGACAGGATCCCGGAGTCGTTTTCATCGTCGGAAGCCGACAGAGGAGTGAGCGCTCATCCCACCGACCTCGGCACAGGCACTTTGTGATTTTGCCTTATCCGACTTACAGGCCTTTCTACACAGCGGCTTGTGGAGGAGCTGCAGATTGAGCTCAAATCTTGAGCCATTAAAGGTATGACATTTAATTCTGAAAATTTTCACCACATTTTCTAAAAAGGATCACTGAGGTTTACTCTTTCTTTTAAGAGATGAAGATTAAATTTTAAGGTCCCTCGTTTTTTTTTCCCTTTTCAAATGCCCTGCACTTTTCCTTCAAGCGTAATGATGCCATTTTGAAATTTTTGAGGCTTAGTATTGCAGGGAATTTGGAGGAAATGATGTATGGTTCTGTGAAAAAGTAAGTACACCCCTTGTAAATGAATTGCTTTTTCAACATATCTGTAGAAGCGAACAGTAGATCTTCCAGGTTGAACAGCATGCATGCATGTGCAGTGCATTGCCAGGATAAAACAATTCCCAGTTGGCAATACCACCCCCTATCTGAAACAGCCCAGTGTTATGTGGGCATCCTTAATTGGCCTGGTCCAGCCACTCGGGTCTTCAACAATGAGGATCACCCTCAGGTAATCACACCACATGGCCGAAGTGCCATAATTAATGCTCCCCCACAATTAAGGTAATGTGTCTCATTCGGGGCTCCATGAGCAACACAAAGCGGTACCCAAGGATTCTCTGAAGAGACACAATACTGAAAGAGTCCAGCCTTCATCTCAGGTCACTGGATAGCGTCTCACATGTCTCACAACCATACAGAGAGCACTAGGACTCTGAAGACTTGGACCCTCATCCTTTTGCAGAGATATTGGGAGCTCCACACACCCCTTCCCAGTGACCTCATGACCCCCCCATGCTCTCCCACTCCGTCTACTGACTTCATATGAAGATTCCCCAGAGACATAACTGTCACTGCCGAGGTAAGTTAACCTCTCGACGAGGTCGACACTCTCTCTGCAGACAGACACACGGCTGATGGTTGTGCCCAAGAGGTCATTAAAGGCCTGGATCTTGGTTTTTATCCAGGACATTCAGACTCCTCACTCAGTCTCTCGAGCGCCCTGATCAGAACCTCCATTGACTCTGTGAGGATCACAGCATATTCCTCAAAGTCAAGATCAGTGAATCTCTCTTCACCAACAGATGTCCAACCAGGGACTTTCAGGCAAACTTCCAAATTGTGTACATTCCAGATTGTGATATCAGCATAGACGAAAGTCTCATGGCTCATAAGGGCAGGCTATCATGGATATAGTATATTGCATCAAAAAGAGCAAGATTTGGGATAACATTCTACACGCTCTGTCAATACAATGAGCACGAAGTTGCTGCATCAACGGTGCTGACTTCATATGAAGAGTCACCAGAGACACGAATGTCACTGTCGAGGTAAGTAAACCTCTCGACGAGGTCGACACTCTCTCTGCAGACAGACACACGGCTGATGGTTGTGCCCAAGAGGTCATTAAAGGCCTGGATCTTGGTTTTTATCCAGGACACTCAGACTCCTCACTCAGTCTCTCGAGTGCCCTGATCAGAACCTCCATTGACTCTGTGAAGATCACAGCATCATCCGCAAAACCTCTCGACGAGGTCGACACTCTCCGTAGACAGACACGCTGCTGATGGCTGTACCCAAGAGGCCATTAAAGGTCCAACAGTGCCAACAGATAAAAATGACAAACGACACATCAGACTCACTTGGTGTATTCATTCTCATAGTGAAAATTAACAAAAATGCAGATAAAATCAAGTCCGTCTCTTGTCACTCATGTGCATCAGAAGATCTCCTTGCAGCTCTGTCATGGTATGTAATAACGAGAGGGGGCATCGAGAAAACACCCAATGAGGGCACCTCACTCAGCCCCTTCAGGCTCCCCCATCCACGAAAATGTCAAAATACTAAAAGGAATTCCCGTTTTTAGCTTCCGGCGTCCATGATGACATCTCTTCTGGCTCCAGCGCCCACGATGCCACCACTTCTGGTCCCCAATCACGTCACGTTTGGTCTCAGCCTTTAAAGCCGCCATCTTTACACATCTAAATCAGCTCTGTTTTAGACTATGTACCGAGCACAACTCAACAGAAGGTACCCATTTGCAGCCAGGGCATATTATATGGGTGGCTGCCCCAAAGCTTTGATGTCTCCTGTGTAATGTTATCACACTAAAAACATCTTGAAAACAAAGGAATTTTGCTTGAAGATTTGGTAAAAAAATTCCATCGAGTTGATGTCAGAGACTGGTGGGCAGTTACACAAAACAAGAAGTAAAGGGGGCAATACCAGCTTCTGAGCCTCTGGTGGGACTTATGTTTTCCCCCAATAGGCCATTACATCTATTTTTTTTTTGAATGAACGATTGAAAAGGCAAATTTTTATTGGGGTTTGACCTTTATCTGGAGGCACCGTTTGCATGGATATCTCCTGTTTGTCTGTTCATATATGATGAAAAAGTCCCCATGGGTGCACTTACTTTTTCACATAAATGAATTTTTTTTCATCTGACCCCAACACTCATGGTGAATACGTTTTAAGAAATGCCGAAGTGTGGCAGTTGGCACAAGTGGTGGGGGTGGAGGAGAAGAAAAACTTGGGGTGTCCTTAAATGGACGCATGAAGTAATCCTCCACTACAGAAGCTGACTCTGCAAACCGTTTATCAGTCTTTTAAGTTTTGTCTTAAACTGCTATGGGGAAAGTGAAGATGAAACTTTCAACAGATTAAGATTTGTGAATGTTATAATCAAATAAATGTAAAAAAAGAAAGCCTGTCTGCAAAGTTACAAATAATGTTTCATCACCATGTGTCATGTCTGTCACTCCTACCTGGAATAAAAAAAACAAGAAATGTTATCGAAAAAATGAAGGGACGAATAGCTGGAGATCCAAAGTTAGGACTAAATCGACAGAAAGAAAACTCTAACTGTCCCGTGGGTCCGCCGTTTTGGACCCTACCTAAAAGGAGGGGTGACATATCATCCTGTCCGCTGTCCACGTCACAGCTCCACCAGCACAAAACGACCTGCCAGTCCTCACCCAAAACGTTCCTTCTGTCACCCCACTCTGTCAGCACCGCCAACCTAGCAGCTTGAGTGCTGCTGCTGAAGGGGCTTTAGATCTCATCCTGTGGCAACTTGTTGGGGAAAGTCTACAAAAATGTTTTCTGGGTCGAGAAGACTCAATGAAAAGCCTGTGACCTTCCGCTTACAGTGCCCTCTGGTGGAATCTGGTCTCCCTGCCCATCCTGAGGCCCAATACACATTCAAAGGTCAAGAACACCGCTTCTCCTTCCCCAGCCAGTACCATATTGGGTTCCTGTACTGTCACAGAATGGCTTGGAGACCCTTTCTTGGTCTTCTGCTCATCCAAATCCCACCTGTTTGATCTAAGAGCCATGGTGTCATTGCTACCATGGAGCCCCTGAGATTACAGGACCTCTTGGAAGACAAGCACCTCTAGTGGCAGCCTACTCTTATTACCACCTTTCATAGATGTATGAGGTGTGCAGCCCCCTGGGCTCCTCCAGTGGAATATGCATTATCTGGCATCTTGGTCTGCATGGTGCCACCCAACTCTCAATATTACATAGAAATAGCTAAATGCATCCACAATTATTCTTGGTGGAGAACAAGCGAATATCACATTGGCTTTGTGATGTGTTTTAAATAAGCCATCTTGGCATCCATTCTTAACTTGCACCTTTGTTTGTGCAACTGCTCAGTAGTCCTGGAAGAAGAAGCCAAACCCCCAGACTGTCCCTACAAGAAGCTCTCAGACATGGAGATTCTATAAATGGAGTCCTTGAGGGAATCCTTACAAGAACCTGGAAACACCTCAACTCCACTAGTCGTGCCAAACTCTGATTTAAACTGCTTTGGGAAAGTGAAGATGAAACTTTCCAAATGTTAAGATATGTGAACACTATAATAAATTAAATGAAAAGAAAAGAAAGCTTGTCTGCAAGGTTACACATAATATTTCATTAAAAATAAAAATCCCGGAGAATCCGGCTGTGAAATACTTTTTGTGATTAGTATACTTAAAATGCAAAAAGAGATTGACCAATTAACGTCTAAAAGGAAGGATTATGGACTTTTGTCCTTATAAATATAGCTTTAGGCGGGAATTAGTCAGGAAATTAGGTGGACTTCGGGCCGTGTGGCAGAAATGCCTTTTCAGCACCAGACTTGATTTTAATCTTTTGGGAAGTAAAGCATCTGGAAAATAAATCGGCTCATTCAGAGCCTGTGGTGAGATAAATAGGAGCCTCTGCTGCGAGGTGAAGAGCCGCGGGGAGGGATGGTTGAAGGATTAGGGGCTACTCAGTCTGACCGGTTTGTTCTGTGTGAACTTGAATCCTTGTGATTCTAAATCATCGGCTCCTGAAATGCCTTTTTTTTTTGTGGAGTTTTACAGCTTCATGTCTTGTATACCTGCCTTCGCGTTTTCTTTTTTTATTTCCATTTATGTCCCTTTATATACAAATTTACTAGTGAAATATGTGGACCAGCAGTCCTCAAGTAAAATGCAAATATCAACCAAAATGAATGATGAGGAGCTGTTGGTACGTGTGTATGCTTTCTAAATTATTCAAAGATTTATTTTATGAGCTCTCATAACACAATTAATTTTGGGGGACGACAAGAAGTCCACCCTGAATAGGAAGCATGTGAAACATTTAAGACAGCAAGAAACCCAGCGACTTCACGTGAAGTTTGCATTATCAGCTCGGGTGTACAACAATGCGTACACTCATACAGATCTGAACACTTCTGCAAAGAGTCGCTTAAGATGGAAACAGTGATTAGAGAAGACGCCCTAACCCTTCCATAATTAACTAACCCCGAGCCACACTTTGATTATTTTTTAATGTAATTCCATTTTATACATATGAGATAATATCTTGCACATCTGAGATATTCTCTTCTACATACAACATGTACGTACGAGAATTATCTTGTGGATATGAGATTCATATTATTCATGTGAGATATTATGTTGTATGTATGAGACAAGAAGCCACATTACACTTCATAACTGTCTCTGCTTTTGCAAACTCATAAATGAATTAAAATTGAATTTAAAGTGATTATGTTTCCAAGTGATGAGTGATTGGTGAGTAGTGACGAGTGATGAGTGACACATGAAGATGACAATTGAGAACTGATGAGTGATAGCTGAGGAGTGAAAAATGAGTACTGAGGAGTGATGCATGAAAGATGGTAAGTGAGTAGTGAAGAAAAATGAGCAAGTAGTTAGGGTGATGAGTAATGAGTAAATAGTGATGACTGACGAGTAACGCATGAGGACGACAAATGAGAATGGATGAGTTATACCTGAGGAGTGAAAACTGAGTACTGAGGAGTGATGCATGACAAATGCTAATTGAGTAGTGAAGAAAAATGAATAAGTAGTGAGGAGTAATGAGCAACAACTGAGTAAACACAATTGACACCTGATGAGTGACTACTGAGCAGTTATAAGTGATGAGTGCTGAGTGACACATGAGGACGACAAATGACAAAGGATGAGTTATACCTGAGGAGTGAAAACTGAGTGATGCATGACAAATGGTAAGTGAGTAGTGAAGAAAAATGAGCAAGCAGAGCTGGGTGATAAGTAAAGAGTGAATAATGATGACTGAGAAGTGAAGCATGAGGACGACAAATGAGAACAGATGAGTTATACCTGGGGAGAGAAAACTGAGTACTGAGGAGTGATGCATAGCAAATACTAAGTGAGTAGTGAAGAAAAATGAACAAGTAGTGACAAGTGATGAGTAACAACTGAGTAGAGACAAGTGACACGTGATGAGTGACTACTGAGCAGTGCTGAATGATAAGTGCTGAGTGACACATGAGGATGACAATTGAGAACTGATGAATGATATCTGAGGAGTGAAAACTGAGTACTGAGGAATGATTCATAACAAATGATAAGTGAGCAGTGAAGAAAAATGAGTAATTAGTGATGAATGAGAAGTGAAGAGTGATGAGTGAGACACAAAGACGACAAATGAGAACTGATGAGTGATACCTGAGGGTTTGAAAACTGATTATGGACAGGTAATGCATGACACATGATAAGTAAGTTGTGAAGAAAAATGAACAATTAATGATGAGTGATGAGCAACACCTGAGTTTTGACGAGTGATGAGTAACGAGTGAGTAGTGATGACTGAAGTGTGACGAACGAAGACAAAAAATGAAAACTAATGCGTGATTTCTGAGGAGTGAAAACTGAGTACTAAAGAGTGATGCATGAGAAATGATAAATGAGTAGTAAAGAAAAATGAACAAGTAGTGATGAGTGACAACTGAGTGGAGACGAGTAATGAGTGATACATGGGGATGACAATTAAGAAATGATGAGTGATACTTAAGGAGGTAAAACTTAGTGCTGAGGAGTAATGCATGACAAAAGAGCACTTCACCACCTAACATCTCATGTGTGGTGAGAGTACTGGCATAAAAAATGGCTGCCGTCGCATCATCCAGGTGTGTTCTGCACATTAGTGGTGGTTGAAGTGGCTCCCAACTCATTCTGCAAAGTGCTTTGAGTAGTGGGAGAAACATTATATAAATGTAAAGAATTATTATTATTATTATTATTATTATTATTATTATTATTATTATTATTATTATTATTACCCCAGATGGGAACCTGCAGACAATGGAACGGCCAACCTTTGTACAGCTTCAGTCTCCAGCCAGTCTCAGACTTCCAGTCCTCACTCCTCTGACTCCTGCTGCCACTCCCCAGCCATACACGCGAGCCCCCAAACAATGGATCACTCCAGCTCCCTCAAGATGCTCAGCCGAAGCAACCTTCTTCAGCCTCCTCGATCACTGGTCATATGCTTCTTCACAGGGCTGTCCACCGGACCTCCTCTCTAGAGCACACTGGCATCTCCCAATCTTGCCATCTCCATCCTTCTTTCCTTGAACCTCCATCTTTTTTCTCTCTTTTTATTTCTTTTTATCTCTTCTCCTGCTCCTCCTTGCTGTGCAGGCTCCTTTAATCATCCCGACTGCTGTCCTCCACCTCTCCGATGTGTTAATGAAGAGTCACTTGACAAACACACTCATTTGCTCATGGTTGCAAGTATCTCAATCAACTTCAGAGTGGTATGTGGACACACTCCCATGTACACCTACACAGCTAGGTGTCTGTTGATTATTAATTAAAATCACACTTCGCCACGGACCTCTTATCACAGATGGGCTGAACACTTCTAGGGGTACGGCTTACACTCATTCATCTTTCTATTGGCTTCACTTCACACTTGTGAGTCCTGCACAAAGGGGCCCTTCTTGTGTCCCTGCAGGACTTGGATTAGGTAGGAGTGTGACCCTTAAGCTCTCGGGAACTGCTAGAGTCGATAAACACAAGATTGTTTCAGGGTGGCAACAACAAACATTATTTCACATTAGGCTGTATGTTTGTTTGCAGAGAATGCAGACATTTCAAATGCTAGGAATCTGAACAATTAAACCCATTTCCACACAGTGGGCTTCTTGTCTGGTGGTTCTCCTTTACCAGTTACAGCTTTTTCCAGTCTTTCCTTCTTAAGGCAACTGAGCTACTTGTAATTGTTGGGACACTGTGTGACAGTGCGAGTCACCACATGAAACAAGGGGAAGGTGCAAAGTGCAAGTGCTTTTATTTACAAAAAAACAGTGTTCAAATAAATAGTGCAGTGCTTCAAAAATGTTTCAATAAATAAATAATCCATAAAAGCAGGTAAAAAGTGGAGGTTACAATCATCCAAATAAATAAATCCAATAAAACAAGGTTAAAATCAACAGACTGGAAGTCAACAGTCTCTTCTTAAAAACCCAATGCCTTCTCTATTTAAATGGTGTCTCCCCTGCTTCTCTCACATGGGCCTTGCAACAGGGGAGTCGCCCTATCCACTAACCTTCCTCTGGTCTGGTTGCCTTCCGTCCCCTGGCTGCTCACAGCTCCCTCGCCAGACTTGGGAGACTCACAATGTGGCTCTCCCACTCAAGCCTCCTCAACACCTGCTGCCTTCTCTGCCTTACACAGTGAGTTGTCCACACTTCTGGTCACTCCATGTCCTTACTGCCTGTTGTGGGGTACAAAATCTGCATTTTTTTGTACATATTTTCATTATATTTTTCTCAAGACAACACCAGATGAACTTAGATTCAGGCTACATCAAAGCATATTCTCTTCCCAATTGTACCTCACTTTTAAACAGCTTTTCCAATATAGAAAAGAAGACATGCTGATGCCTCAGGCTATCGATTAGTATATAACCTGAAAAAGTATGGGCAGCTGAGACAAGTTGCTAAATGGGTCTGCAGCCTGGGAAAGGAAGACATGCCAGTAGGTACTAAGCAACATCAAAAAGTTTCATTGTTTGGGAAACCGGACAAGTGAATTCATTCATCATGTTAACAGCCAGCCAATCGGAATATCTAACAATCACATCTTGCAAAACCCTGTAGAATTTTATAATAAACTAGCTGTGTAAGCCTGTGCTGTTAAAAAGCATGGGGTCCTAGAAACTATTGAAATCGTCAGAAAAAAAAAAGAAATGTCGAGATGTCAGGTAATTGAAAGTTTCTTTGGACATTTAGTTTTACCGACGTGCTTGCATTGCTTAGGTATTAGCAGCTTAGCAACTTTGTCTTTCTTCAGAGGTTTTCATTTTGCTGACATCTGCCTCACTTATGTATTAGTGACTAAGCGACTTTGTCTTTCTTCTGAGGTTTAATTTTGCCGATGTGCTTGCCTCATATGTGTATAGGGAATCCATTCCTGGACGGGTTTATCCCGCATGTCATTCCTTGGAATCCCAGACTCCCAGGGATGACAAAGTGCACAGGCATCTCACATGTGAATGGTTTTAGAACGACTGACACTTATTTTTAATAAAACTACTGCAATATGTTGACACTAATAAAGTACTAACCTTATCTACAAGCAGTTCATGCTGTCATATAAGTACATGTATTTAGTTCAGAGGTGCCCACACTTTTTCGGCTATCGAGCAACTTTTAAAATGACCAGGTTGAAATGATCTACCTACATTAAAAATGCTATATATATATATATATATATATATATATATATATATATATATATATATATTGTGAGCTGGAGGGCTGATCGCACCCCAAATAGAGACAGACGCCCTGGGAAAACCACAAACCCTGAAACACTGACTACACATTGCTCCTTATCCTTGCACTATAACGCGTAATACAAGCCTCGCGGTACTCCCGACTTATAAGCCTTGCGCAGCCTGTCAGTTTGGGAATTGATTGTTTGCTTTTATCTCTCTCTGCTCCTAGCGGAACTGTTATATCTGACTTGTCATGGAGCACGTTTAAGCTCATGTGTTTGCGGTGTCTGAATAAAAATCCTTCTTTTTCTACGACCTTCTGTGTCTCTGTGCAAATCTGTGACCCAAGCGTGACAAGTGGTACCAGGAGTGGTTGCACAGATGGATGCCGCCAAGACTTATTTCAGAAGTCTAAAACATTTGCACTTAAAGACTGGAAACTAAACATGGATGACCCAATCCGTGCGCAAATTCAAGATTTGATACATAAAGTGCACTGTTGGTTTGAAGGAGACGTATGGAAACAGTTGTCGTGAATATATTACTGGCGGCATACCTGAAGTTCTTCGAGATGAATTTCTACGCCATGATATTAAATCATTAACGATTATGTCCAGACGATTAGAGGGTTCACAGTCCACTTGGAGAAAGAGCGGTGGATTTCGTGCTGCTTCGCAACCTGTGAACGAACGTCCAGGACATTCTCGCCGCCGATCGACAAGCTGCAGGACCTGAAAATCTAATGGGGTCAGGTAGGACCCGGAAATCCAGTCGTAGATGGGACGCCTGTTTCTGGGGAGACAGCGGCAACAGCGGTCGACAAGACCGTGGAGGCTACAGAGCACGCCGACGTGGGCGTCGCAGAGGATATTTCGAAACGGAGCCGACCGTAGATGTTTCCGATGTGATCAGCTCGGCCATTTGGCAAGAGATTGTCGCTTGTCTCCAGCTCATTCAATGGGATTGGACTGGCCGAGATTTGTTGCTCAACTATTACATGTCCGGATGGAAAAGATGGCTTGTTGATCCCGGTGAAATTGGGACACAAAGAAATCTCAGCATTGTTAGATTCGGGAAGTGACCTTTGTATTGTGAGACGAGACTGTCTTAATGAACAATGCCTTAGAGACTGTGAGACTGTAAAAATACGCTGTGTACATGGTGATGTTAAAGATTATCAGACTTTACTTCTTCCTTTAACTTATAGGGGCCACTTTAAGGTTTGGTCTGCCGTTTGACTCGTGCCCTTGGCCATTACTCATAGGACGGAGAAATGCCCTTTTTCGAAACTGATTAATAAATGTAAGGGACCAGTAGTCCAGTCCACTAATGAACTTGGTGGGGGGGGAGAAGAAGAAGAAATCCAAGACGAAGAACTGGTAGCGGCGGGAAAATCTAGAGCCCAACTTAGATATTGAACCCGATCTCTCCAGCGAGACGGAGGAGGTCACCCCCGACAATCTTCCAGAATGGGCTGCTCCTTCTACATCTTCCCAGATTGCAAACGCCTCGAACACAAACCGAGTGTTAACGAACAATCAGATTTTGTGCGTTTGCAGCATACTGATAGCTCATTAGAATATGCATTTAAACAGGCTCGCCCTGCTATGACTCTTATTACCAAGAGCGTAATTCCGGGGGTGTGAAAACCCCACACTTTATAGAAAAGGACGGTTGCCTTTTCAGAGTGATCTCAGATCATTTGGAGGGGGAATTTATTGAACAACTGGTGGTACCTGAAGCACATAGGGAAACTGTTTTGCATCTGGCACATTCACACATCTTGGGGGGGCACCTCGGTGCCGACAAAACTAGAGACCGGTTATCAAAACGATTTTATTGGCTTAATATGGGAAAAGATGTTGAACGATTTTGTACTTCATGTCCAGACTGCCAGATCGTCTCTGCTTATAAGCCTCCTCGGGCTCCCCTTTGTCCTATGCCCATATTGGAAGTTCCCTTTCAGCGTGTGGGATTAGATATTGTGGGACCATTACCTAAGACTAAGGATGGGTACCAATATTTGCTGGTGTTGGTTGATTATGCGACACGATATCCAGAAATGATCGCTGAAAAGGCCAACTCTTCGGCTGTAGCCAAAGCACTATGTGAAACTTTTACTCGTATTGGTATCCCTAGAGAAATCTTAACTGATCAGGGCACACCTTTCACTTCTCGCGTGATGAAACAATTGTGTGACAGCTTTGCTATTAAGAAATTGAGTACTACTGTTTACCATCCTCAAACGAATGGTTTAACCGGCGATTTAACAAAACATTGAAACAGATGATCAGGCGAGTTGCTCATAATGATCCCACAACATGGAACACTGTCCTACCGTTTGTTTTGTATGCGTGCGAGAATCACCACAGGCGTCCACTGGCTTGAGTCCCTTCGAGTTGTTATTCGGCAGGCGGCGCGAGGCATCCTGGATGTGGTATGCGTGAGGAATGGATAGGAAACGAGAGAGCAGCTAAGGGTCCAAGCTTTGCAGATCGACTAATTTCGTTGCAAGACAGAATTTCTATGCTTTCCTCTATTGCTGTGGAACACCAACAACGAGAACAGGAAACTCAGAAGCGTCTTTACGATAGGCGCAGCAAGCTCCGTGAGTTCAAACCTGGCGATCGTGTTTTGGTACTGGTTCCCTCGGATCCACACAAATTCTTAGCTAAATGGCAGGGCCCGCCATTATTGAGGAGCGTATGAGTCCAGTAAATTACAAGGTTAGAATACCGGCGGCGCAAACCATTCCAGATTTTACACATTAACCTCTTGAAGGAATGGCACGACCGACAAGAGGTTAACACTTCCTTGGCTGCTGTTTCTCAGTCCGATGTTACCATTGGTAACGATCTTACTGACACGCAAAAGACAGAACTGTTATCTTTGATAGAACGGAACACTGATGTCTTTTCAGATTTACCAGGCAAGACTAACATTACAAAACATAAAATTACCACTGCACCTGATGTTCGCGTACAGATGCGGCCGTTCCGGATACCGGAAGCGCGAAATATTGCGCGAAGAGGTAAAAAAGATGCTGACACTGGGTGTAATTCGTGAAAGTAAAAGTGACTGGTGCAGCCCAGTCGTATTAGTCCCAAAGCAAGACGGTTCGGTTCGGTTCTGTATCGATTTCAGACGCTTGAATAAGGTCTCTAAATTCGATGCTTATCCCATGCCCCGTGTCGATGAACTGTTGGAAAAACTGGGTCAGGCGAGCTATATCTCCACGCTAGATCTCACGAAAGGCTATTGGCAGGTGCCTTTAGAGGCTAGCAGTTGTGAGAAAACGGCATTTGCGACTCCTGACGGACTCTATGAATTTACAAGACTCCGTTTGGTCTTCACGGGCACCTCTAACTTTTCAGCGTATGATGGATCAGATCCTACGTCCTCACTCTGAATATGCTGGGGCATACCTTGACGATGTCGTGATTTTTAGCAATGATTGGAAAACACACTTAGAGCGGCTTCAAGCCGTTCTTGAAAGCTTGAGACAGGCTGGCCTTACTGCTAACCCTAAGAAATGTAAACTAGGCATGTCCGAGACTCATTACTTAGGCTATTCTATGGGCAAGGGTTTACTTAGGCCACAATTAAGGAAAATAGAAGAAATGCTTGTTTACCCGAGACCTGAGACACAGAAACAAGTACGCCTTTCTGGGACTCGCTGGTTACTACAGAAAATTCATTCCAAATTTTGCACATAGAGCTGCTCCTCTTACAGAACTTACTAGAGGCAGAAAAACCGACCTGTCCTGTGGACAGAAAATTGCAACGTTCTTTCAACGATTTAAAAAAAGCATTGTCTTCTTACCCGGTTCTAAGGAACCCGGATTTCACAAAAGATTTTATCTTGCAAACAGACGCAAGTGCATTTGGTGTGGGCGCAGTCCTGTCACAAATTTTTGATGGAGAAGAACATCCAATCACATATTTGAGTAGGAAATTACTTCCTAGGGAACGCAATTATTCTACAATTGAGAAAGAATGCTTGGCAATTAAGTGGGCTGTGGAAGCGCTTCGCTATTACTTGTGGGGACGAAACTTCACTTTGGTAACTGATCATGCTCCACTCCAGTGGTTGTACCGACAGAAAGATACAAACTCTCGTCTAATGAGATGGTTTCTGGGTTTACAACCTTACAGTTTCACAGTAAAGCACCGACCAGGTTCTGAACACGTCAACGCAGATGTATTATCACGACTAAATGAACCTAGTACAGAGAGTCGCTTGATTCACAGGAATGTGAATAAAGCTGAGGGGGAGGGTGTGAGCTGGAGGGCTGATCGCACCCCAAATAGAGACAGACGCCCCTGAGAAAACCACAAACCCTGAAACACTGACTACACATTGCTCCTTATCCTTGCACTATAACGCGTAATACAAGCCTCGCGCGGTACTCCGCCGACTTATAAGCCTTGCGCAGCAGCGCCTGTCAGTTTGGGAATTGATTGTTTGCTTTTATCTCTCTCTGCTCCTAGCGGAACTGTTATATCTGACTTGTCATGGAGCACGTTTAAGCTCATGTGTTTGCGGTGTCTGAATAAAAATCCTTCTTTTTTTCTACGACCTTCTGTGTCTCTGTGCAAATCTGTGACCCAAGCGTATTGCATAGTTTTACTGTCAAATAATGTAAAGAGTATGCAACATGTATTTTGCCCATTACGTTGCGCCACAGCGTGTGAATAATTTATTTGACAACTTGTAGATCAGGGTAATTACATTCATGGCATTCGTAGTCTTAATCACAATCTGATTGTATGGGTGGTTACCTACCAGGTAATGCTTGTGGTTGGTCTGCAAGCCAGCAAACATCCGCCACGGTGCCCTCTTCAGTTGCGAAAAGCAGATCATTGAATGTTGCAAAGTTTTACTGTCAAATAATGCAAAGAGTACGCGAGACGTGTTTCGCCCTAATTCTGGGCTTATCAGGCATACACACTCACTGCAACCCCTCTCGGGACTCGAACCTTGGACGTCAGAGGCGAAGCCACGGCGTGTGGTTCATTTATTTGACAGCATGTAGATCGGTGTAATTACATTCATGGCATTTGTAGTCTGAATCACAATCTGATTGTATGGGTGCATGTGGGATGACCAGTGTGTTAGAAGGAAAGAGATTGTAGACTGGCTGTCCTGTATGTCAATCAAGTGGCAAATGCCATAGGGAGGATATAAGACAGACTAACGTTTAAAAAAATTTTTTTTGAATGCAACGTGATTTACCTGATCAGATACTGATACACTTGTTCTAAACAATGCCAGCGCTTGCCGTTGCTCTGAAACACCGCCATTCCAGCTTTTACTAATGCATCCAGTTTATTGTCAAAATTCTGTGATGACAAGTTTCTTGGCACAGATAATGCAGATACAACAGACTGACGCATTGCAATTTCAAGTAGCTGTTCAAAGCTGTTGTCTGACAGACGTCAATAAAGTCTACCCTGTCCCGGCATTCGTGAGCTGCTGAATGTAGACTCCTCCCAGTCCACTATACACAGTCTTAGTCAGAGCCGGGAGACTGACTGCCGCTGGTTGACTGAATTAATCTGCAAAACACTACACCGTGGGCCAAAAAAAACGTGCCAGTTAATTATTTTCAACTATAACTCTGTTATTTCTTGATCGATTTTACACTTTTACACGCTATATATGCAAGCATGGCCGTTTCCGGTTTCCCGGAAATTACAGCAGTTTCATTCCCAGGAATCCTGGCCTCCCGATTCCATACTTTTGTATTAGCCCTTAACTTGACTCCACCTCTCACTTTTGGGCTGGACAGACAGACACACTTCCACGCGTAGATGTTTATATATAAGATGTGCCTCGTCTGAAGACAGTAGAAGAAGAGAGCAGAGCGACTTCAACATACGGCCATTTCCATCTGATCGTCAGAAAAGCATCTAATGAACAACTATGAGTACAAGATCACAAGTCGCCTGCGACATTCATCCTTGACATCTTTAATGTTTTGTAAGTTTTTTCTAGACTATATATATCCAGACTTTGCTATCCACATTTTTTTTGTATGCTTTACTCTACTGGTAATTATTATAATTAATGTAATAAATACCATGCTGCTTTTTACTTTCTATACTTTGCCTTCATTTTTAGAGTGATTGAGGTAATGAGCACCTGGAGCAGTGAGGAAGTGTCATATAATCCAAGCAGGAAGGTTTATCGAGCTACGGATGAAGAGCTCTGCCCAGTAATGAACGGTGCATTAAAGAGGAACATTCACTGGTTGATAAATGGCCTACAGCCAGGGATGTTGAGCCTTTGTATGTTTGAATAGATTCTTGGAGACCAAAGGTATCTATCTAAGACATGGCACGTCGTTCAAGCCTATGATAAGTAAGTCTCTTGGAGTACGCGAGAAAGGGGACTGTGCATGTGTTATTCATATGATACTCGTGTGGGTTAAAGTTCTAAGGAATATTGTGCAGGTGTATACGTCTTTCATACGGTATTTTTGTGGTTAGGGTCGGTGTGTATGCATATATCTATGTATGTGTGTTTTAATTTAAAAGTATGACAACCCGGTAATGAACTTGATGAGTACACTTACCCTTAAAGAAAATAGGTAAAGGGTAAGTAGTGGGAAATACCATGACAATACACTGCCCCTGAATGTTGACCAAACACTTTTCCGGTGCTCTCCTTCCAGCTGCCTGCATTCTCCAGTGAACCTGCTTTCACTTGCTCCCACTCAAGCTCTTGGTGCCTCCTGCCTTCTTCTCTCTTTAACCTCCATCCATGTCTTTCCTTTACCTCTTCGATCTGAGCTCCCCCTCTGCACTCACGCTTCTCCTTTTGATGTGGGGATGTGGCACAGGTGTGGTGATTAGCAGCTCCCAGCATCAATGACGGAAACACAGGCGACTCTACACCCTTGCAAGTTAAGTGTGGATACGTCTGTGCCGCATTGCCTCTGGAAACTGCTTCCGCCACGCTACCACGCCACCTCCTTAAGCCCACGGGTGAGGTGATTATTAATTTAAAAAGGCAATCAGCTGTGGACCTCACGTTACCTCATGCTGTTGTATAAAAGTAAATTTTATTTACACAGTACAAAATACAATTCACCGAGCAACATTTTCTTGTTCAAAGTACACACAGCAATTACATTTTCACTCACACACAAATCAGCATATCCTGTTCCAATACACAGTATAACAAAAACATTCATATTCCTCTAACTTAAATCTTTGACTTTATCAAATATTGGACCAGCATCCATTTTACATACGTGTCTCTTTGGTCAAAGAACAATTGCCAGTAAATGCCCTATTTTTCCCATTTACCGATATCCACTGACGTCTTCCGTCTCTTCTCAGCAGCTGCCAAATCCCCATTTCCCAATAGCTCTCTTTACTTTCCCTTCCAGCTCCTTTTCCAAATTCTTTTGTCCCCATTGCACATCTCTGGTCACATTTTGCATTATCAGAATACACCTGGCAACCGATACCCTCTTGGATCAAAATGGCTTCCCACTGGCTTGTACCATTCCCTGCTGTTGTAAGTGGCAAGCATAACAGCAATTTCCAAAAAAATAGTGCTCTCACGCTATACAGATTTTTGTTAATATATACAATCTTTGAAAAAGACAATCTAAAACAGTATATACTGTACATATAGGAAGCTGTAACAGAATACATTATCAAACATAAGGAAAAAGACTGAATTTTATTCAAGGGTTAACTTGAAATATAATGTGTTAACTTCAAATATAATGTGGAGATATGTGAAGGTTTGGGGCAGCCACCCCGTAGACTTGACTTAAGGTAAGAAAAAAGAAATCGTTTCAGACTGAGTCCACAACAGAACTGGGCTGGAAGCTGAAGTGAGTTTGGGTACATGCACTGATACAGTACGTTGCCACATCCACCCCACGACTAACCACCTGTGAGATTCCAAATTAGGACCCAAGTGCAGCAGGGTCAGGTGGGATTTCCTTCTGATGGCCTGCAGAGAAGTAAAGAGAGAAGACATCATGGGACAGCATCTCCCCCTGGTCCAGCGTACAATGATAATTATTTAAGCCCATAACCTGCCTCCCACGAGCAAGTGTGTGACAGTGGCTTAAAGCTTAAGCATGTGAGGTCAATACCTCATCTGGGAGAAGTCACCAATAGGATTTTCCAAGGTTAGAATGAGGTAAATGAGTAACAACCACCCCTCTAGAAAGCGAGGATACACTAATGGGAAAGCCCATACACCCCTCTAAGAAGCAGTGTTCTACGATCGATAAGACAATCCGCAAAACACCCCTCCTAACAGAATAATGGCAGAGTCAGAAATTACTGGTGTCTTTAGTTGATTGGAGGAGGCAATAAAGTTCTGCAAATGAACAGTCAGTTGATGCGATGTATTAGGTGAGCTAATGGCAATAGAAAAGTATAAAAACAGACGAGTTGTTTAATTAATCGCTCACTCCATGGACTGAGATATTTTTGCATATGCAAAAAAAGAAAAGTTCTGCATTATCAATTGGGCTCCGTGTTTGCCTTCTTTGAAAATATGGAAAGTCATTTCCATGACAACACTCCCTAATTTATATTGTAATGGATGGCATACAAGCCAGGGATGAATAGAGACCCTCACTAGGCCAGGAGGCCTAAGCAATGGAATGACCGGGGAGATGATAAAAAGCAAATATTTTCTTCCCTATAATATACTAAATGGCAGCATCCCTGGGTTAGGATTCCCACACATACACCTGCAAGGTATGCTGGGACTTGTAGTCCCCTGATCTGCTAGGATTCATAATCCCTACTTTCAGGGACTTCCATTTGACCTGGAAGTGCTTTCAGCAGGCTATGGACTTACACTGGATGTGCTCCCAGGTATCCAGGTGAATCGGAGTCAGGAGAGGAGTTGGACAACACCCTTGTTGAATAAAAATATATGTTTGAACTGTGTCAGTGAGGTTGGGATTTGGAGGGTTTTGTTATGCCCACTACTATATAGTGCCATGATGAGTTAATTCTATTAGACAAATACATTTAAACAGGATGACACAGCAAATCACTTAGCTTACATAAAGCAGGAGGGCCAGGGCCTCATGATAAAATCGGACCACTGATGACTTCTCAAAGGTCTTGTCAGTGAGACCACTCTCATCATTATCATGTAGCAATGAATTTTGTAGTGATATGGGCTAGGAAAAAAAAATCCTAATCATAACCTAACAAGCTTTTACGATTTATAGCTATGGCACTATACAAGCATTTGCTTTGGCATTTGCATAATTCCCGTCAGCCCTTCCATTACGAGTGCAGCATTCTTATTTACACATTTTATTCACTTTAAAGCTTTCATCTAAATAATTCTATACAAAAATACCACACAGATATTATGAGTCTTACTTCCACCTAATGTTAAAGGCACTTTTCTAACCCCTTTAATAAAGTGAGGATTGAGTGAATATTTACATGGACTTATTTTTAACTGACACCAAGGTGAATTAGAACACCTGAGACACAATTGGTTGTATTTCTTTTGTGTGTTACCAGTTGGAATACAGGCAGGTGAAGCAACATGCTCGTGGTCACACCATGTTAGACGTGGGATCTGAATGCACAGCATCACGGTCTGAAATCCAAAACCTTCACCACCACGTCATGCTGCCTGCCTATGTGTGAGTTCTGAATTATGAGAACCTTCAATGAAATTAGTGAACTTAGAAAGTTAGTGAATAAGTGAATGAATGAAGACATTAATGACCTTGATCTGGATTAAGTGGGTTAGAAAATGACATGACTTATATTGGTAGATGTTTGAATGAGTGAATGAATGAATGAATGACCCTGGTCTGGATTATGTTGGTTGGAAAATAGTGTGACGTATATTGATAGATGGTTGAATGAATGGTATTGAATAATGAATACATGGAGTTATTTAACGGCTGCAGTGGCTGCTGGATTTCATCTCCAATCACTATCCATCCATCCATTTTCTAACCCGCTGAATCCGAATGCAGGGCCACGGGGGCCTGCTGGAGCCAATCCCAGCCAACACAGGGCACAAGGCAGGAACCAAACCCGGGCAGGGTGCCAACCAACCGCAGCCTCCAATCACTATCAAGTCATTAATTGCTTTTGGTTTGCATGTTCTTCTCATGTCACTGTAGAACTTTTCTGCTAAGCCCCCCTTCGCCACACACCAAAGATGAGATTTTCCTAATGAAATGCTACTAAAAAGCCGTTTAACGCACATTAATCGGAAAAGTACATATCTCTAAAAGCTGCAGTTGAGCAAATTAAGGAAGAGTGACCTTACATCTTTTCACTTAAATATTATTAGATCATGCCAAGGGCTGCCTTTAATTAGTATAAAAAGACATTTTAGTCTTGGGGCAAAGCGGCATTTTGTTAGTTTCCATTGTTCGGTGTCTTACAATCTAATGCTTAATTTTAATAACTCAAGAGAGGGAAATGTGTGTCTCTCATCTGGAAACATGCCTGAGAGTGCACTTACATGGCACATCTACTGTAAGTGTCTTCCTTCAAGCTCTCTAAGTGAAGGAAAATAACAGGCTTGCATAAAGCCTGGCAATCGAAATTACCAAGTGCACATTCTAAGAGTACAAATGTGAGATTTATTATTAAGTAAGTCTGTGTGGCATGGCCTGTTAATGCGGCAGCGCAGGAAGAGTCTGAATGGAGAAGATGAAACCGAACAGTCGCCGTTTGGGTGTCATTTAGAAAATGTGTGCTAAAGCAGGAGAATGGATTAAGTGTGTTTAGTGATACTGTACGAAGCTGGGTACATTTATTATAATGAAAGAACGCAGCCAAACAGAATATTTAGGAGCAACTCACAAAATGGTGAACATTAATTAAGGAGGCATTGTCTGTCCAGCCATCTGTTTTATTAGCCTGCTGTTTCGTTCAAAGATAGACAGATGGGAAAGGCCCCATTTATTAGATAGATAGATAGATAGATAGATAGATAGATAGATAGATAGATAGATAGATAGATAGATAGATAGATAGATAGATATGAAAGGCACTATATGATACACAGACAGATAAATGGATATTAAAGGCACTATATAATAGATGGATTCATGATGCACATTCTAATAGAACTGCAAGGCACTGTGGGAAACCCTCCACCTTAGTTGGGGTAAAGGCAGTACCTTGCAGTGATTGGCAGGTGGCCTGCCTTAGATAGATAGATAGATAGATAGATAGATAGATAGATAGATAGATAGATAGATAGATAGATAGATAGATAGATAGATAGATAGATAGATAGATAGATAGATAGATAGTGTGAGAGGTAGCCGGCAGTTTACCCCGGCCAGCACCCCCAGGCCGCTAGAAGGAGTTCTCCCTGCAGCATGGAGGTGCCCCAGATTCCCGCAGGGCATAGTGGGAAATGGAGTTCTACTTCAAAGCCCTACTGGATGCAATGGGTGCCATCGGGAGGCACAGGGATTTCTGTTTTCCCTATAGCCCGGAAGTACTCCCTTGTCACGGGGATGGAAGAATTGAAGTACTTCCGGGCTGAAGAAAAAGAAGAGTTTTCATCTCACCTGGAAGTACTATGGAATCACATGGACTGAAGTACAGAAGCACTTCCGGGTCAAGGACTATTTAACGGACTGTGGGAAACCCAGCAGACAGAGCCAGAGTTGGGAGGAAGTGCGAAAGAGCTCCTGGGTGGAAAAGAGGATTTATTGTATTATTGATTATTGTTTTAATCATTATTGTTATTGAGTATTGTGGAGGTGGAGGTGCTTTGTGCACAGTATATAAGAAATTAAAATATTTCTGGGACTTTTACCCGGTGTCTGGACGTATTGACTGTGGGTTATATGCGACAACAGCGGCCCCTAGTGTAACAATTGATAGATAGATAGATAGATAGATAGATAGATAGATAGATAGATAGATAGATAGATAGATAGATAGATATGAAAGGCACTATATAATAGATAGATGGATGGATGGATGGATAGATCGATCACATAGCAGTGCAGTGGTGGTGTTGCTACCTTGCAGTATGTAGGGTTCATGTCACAAGTCCTCCCATTATGGAGTTTGCATGTTCTCCCAGTGTTTGTGTGGGTTTCCTCCTCCTGAGCTGCTACTGCCCCTTTTGTGTGTGTGTTTGTCTTCACCCTTCCAGTCTGTCCAAGGTTTGTTCCTGCCTTGTGCCCTATGCTACCTGGGATAGATTTCAGCCCCCTCATGACCCAGGTCTGGATGAAGTGGGTTAGAAAATGACGTGACATATATTGGTATTGGTTTTAAGCATTTTGTTACAGTGGAGCTTAAACGTGTGTGAATTCTTCAGAATTTTTGGAATTTCTGCATAAACATGACCTGGAATGTGATCAGATCTTCCTACTTCAATTTAAAGAAACATAAAGCTGCGTGTCCACTGTCAATAAACGGGTAATAAACAAGAGGATCGAGAGTAGGGGGTCAAACCCATCCCCGTATACTTCCCCCTGCAACTGCAGACCCTTGTCAGTCGCAACCACACAAAGCTTTCCTCTTCAATCCGCCTTTTCTTTCCATACGAAAAGGCAGAATCCGATGAAGAAAATCAGCGGCTCCAAGATTCTGTGACGGCCTTGTCCGATGGTATAATTAATTTGGTTTCATTTCACTCCTCTTTGATAATCCCAAGAAAAGCCTGGGGTATTAGCACGGCCCGGAGGTGTCCGAAGGTGCCTGCTCTCCAATTACTGTCCCTTTTTGCTCAACTCTTTACACGGTGCAGAGAAAAAGTAAAGCCGTCGAGGAGTGGAGAGCCGGTCAATTCATCTGTTTCTTTTGAAAACGATTCCATCTAAAATATCCATCAATCAGTCCTTTGCTGAAATGGCTTTGCCACAAATGCCCTATTGTGTGAGATTGTTGCCTGGTGACTCGAGAGGTGCTTGTAAACCTATGGAGGGCTTTCAGCTGGGAAGCTGGCACCAAGCTTAGCATTGCCGATGTAATGAAGAGTGTGCTGTAATGGAGTAGATTCTATCGACATGATAAAGCCCCACAAAATCTTCATTCACGTACCTGCCGACAGAGTGTTGGGTCCGGAGATCGATGCATGGTCCCTTATTATTCTGTCGGTGATTTTTTTACTTTTTATGTTATTTCCTTGACCCCTGCAACTGATCTAATCATGCGAGGGCTGACAATTGATTCCAAATAGAAAAGCAATTATATCTGAACAGGGATGAGCGCCCTCTATAGGTCAGGCTGTGTCTGAAGTCCATTCGCTCTAAATCTTTTATCTGCATGCCACTAGAGTGGGCTATCGACAATGGTATGTACCCCAAATGTAACGACTCAAAGTGAAACAATAATGAATTTAATGTACAGTCGTGGCTAAACATTTTGAGAATGACACAAATATTAATTTTCACAAAGTTTGCTGCCTCGGTTTTTATGATGGCAATTTGCGTCTACTCCAGAATGTTCTGAAGAGGGATCAGATGAATTGCAATGAATTGCAAAAGTCCTTCTTTGCCATGAAAATGAACTTCATCCTAAAAAACCCATTTCCACCGCATGTCAGCCCTGCCACAAAAGGACCTGCTGACATCATTTCAGTGATCTTCTCGTTAACACGGGTGAGAGTGTCGACGAGGAAGAGGCTGGAGATCACTCTGTCATGCTGATGGAGTTAGAATAGAGAGGGCCAATTGTTGTGAAGGAGGCTTCAGGGCGCCCAAGGGAGTCAAGCAAGCACCAGGACCATCTCCTAAAGTTGTTTCAGCAGCAGGATTGGGGGCATCACCAGTGCAGAACATGCTGGCTGCTGGCAGGTGGAAGTGAGGTGAAGACGTTTGGAGGATGACCTGGTGGGTGTCAAGAAGGGAAGAAAAGAAGCCAAGAAAAACATCAGGGACAGACTGATAATTTACAAAATGTACAGGGACTGGACTGCTGAGGACTGCTGGGGTCAAGTCCTTGTCTCTGATGAATCCCCAGTGTTTCCCCACCTCTGTCCTGGGGACCCACTGTGGCTGCAGGTTTTTGTTCCAACCAGATTCTGTTTTTAATTGGACTCCTGGCCTAATTAAGTGATGTGTTATTTCCCAAGTTCTGTGTTTGGAAACAATATAGAAATTAAAAAACTAAGTTTGGTAAAAATATATATGTTTCACTTCCCAGGTCCTCCCTGCGTGGAGTTTGCTTGTTCTCCCTGTGTCTGCATGAGTTTCCTCCCACAGTGCAAAGGCATGCAGGTTAGGTGCATTGGCGACTGTAAATTGTCCCTGGTGTGTGCTTGGTGTGTGGGTGTGTGTGTGCGCCCTGCCCGGGGTTTGTCTCCTGCCTTGTGCCCTGTGTTGGCTGGGATTGGCTCCAGCAGACCCTCGTGACCCTGTAGTTAGGATATAGCTGGTTGGATAATGAATAGATGGAAGGATATATATAGAGTGCATCTGGAAAGTATTCACAGCGCATCATTTCTTCCACATTGTGTTATGTTACAGCCTTATTCCAAAATGGATTAAATTCATTTTTTTTCTTCAGAATCCTAAACACAACTCCCCATAATGACAACGTGAAAAAAGTTTACCTGAGATTTTTGCAAATTTATTAAAAATAAAAAAATTGAGAAAGCAGTGTGCTGCTATGCTAACAACAAGCCATGGGTTACAAGTGACATCAAAGGCCTTTTGAACCAGAAGAAAAGGGCTTTTAAAGGCGATGATCAGCATGAGCTCAAGTGCATGCAGAAGGAACTCCGAGTCCAGCTCAGGGCGGCGAAAGAGCAGTACAGGAGAAAGCTGGAGCAGAAGTTGCAGAACCACAGCATGAAGGAAGTGTGGGATGGGATGAAGATCATCACTGGCTGCAGCTCAAAGAGGGGTGCCACCATTGAGACAGACGTGGAGAGAGCAAACCAGATGAACAACTTCTTTAACAGGTTTGATCACCCTAACCCACTCTCACCTCGGAGTACTGCATCCTCCAACCATCCTTCTGCTGATACCAGCATAGGTGAGACATCCCCACCCACAATTACAGCAGCGCAGTTGAGCAGAGAGCTGAAAAAACTTCGTGCCAGCAAAGCAGCGGGTCCAGATGGTGTATCGCCACGACTGCTGAAGGCCTGTGCATTGGAACTGTGGAGTCCTCTACAGCGCATCTTCAACCTGAGCCTGGAACAGAGGAGAGTCCCAAGGCTTTGGAAAACATCTTGTATCACTCCTGTCCCAAAGGTATCACGTCCTAGTGAGCTGAATGACTTCCGGCCTGTTGCTCTGACGTCACATCTGATGAAGACCATGGAGCAGCTGCTGCTTCACCACCTGAGGCCACTGGTCCGCCACACCCTCGACCCTCTGCAGTTCGCATACCAGGAGAAGGTGGGAGCGGAGGATGCCATCATCTATATGCTTCATCGATCCCTCTCCCACCTGGACAGAGGCAGTGGTGCTGTAAGAATTATGTTTCTGGACTTCTCTAGTGCCTTTAACACCATCCAACCTCTGCTCCTTAGGGACAAGCTGACAGAGATGGGAGTAGACTCACACCTGGTGGCATGGATTGTGGATTATCTTACAGACAGACCTCAATATGTGCGTCTTGGGAACTGCAGGTCTGACATTGTGTTCAGCAATACAGGGGCGCCGCAGGGGACTGTACTTTCTCCAGTCCTGTTCAATCTATATACATCAGACTTCCAATATGACTCGGAGTCCTGCCACGTGCAAAAGTTCGCTGATGATACTGCTATTGTGGGCTGTATCAGGAGTGGGCAGGAGGAGGAGTACAGAAAGTTAATCAAAGACTTTGTTAAATGGTGCGACTCAAACCACCTACACCTTAACACCAGCAAAACCAAGGAGCTGGTGGTGGATTTTAGGAGGCCCAGGCCCCTCATGGACCCTGTGATCATCAGACGTGACTGTGCAGAGGGTGCAGACCTATAAATACCTGGGAGTGCAGCTGGATGACAAATTGGACTGGACTGCCAATACTGATGCTCTATGTAAGAAAGCTCAGAGCAGACTATACTTTCTGAGAAGGTTGGAATCCTTCAACATCTGCAGTAAGATGCTGCAGATGTTCTACCAGACGGTTGTGGCGAGTGCCCTCTTCTATGCGGTGGTGTGCTGGGGTGGCAGCATAAAGATGAAAGACGCCTCACGCCTGGACAAACTTGTTAAGAAGGCAGGCTCTATTGTAGGATTAAAGTTGGACAGTTTAACATCTGTGGCAGAGCGACGGGCATTAAGCAAACTCCTGTCAGTCATGAAGAATCCACTGCACCCACTGAACAGTGTCATCTCCAGGCAGAGGAGTAGCTTCAGCGACAGACTTTTGTCACCATCCTGCTCCACTGACAGACTGAGGAGATCGTTCCTCCCCCACACTATGCGACTCTTCAATTCCACCCGGGGGAGTAAATGCTAACATTAATTTTATTTTAATTTTTTTCATTTTATTACTATTTAATTTAATATTGTTTCTTTGTATCAGTATACTGCTGCTGGATTATGTGAATTTCCCCTTGGGATTAATAAAGTATCTATCTATCTATCTGAAATCAAAGGAATTGTCTGTAGACCTCCGAGACAGGATTGTCTCGATGCACAAATCTGGGGAAGGTTACAGAAAAATTTCTGCTGCTTTGAAGGTCCCAATGAGCACAGTGGCCTCCATCATCTGTAAGTGGAAGAAGTTCAAAACCACCAGGACTCTTCCTAGAGCTGGCCGGGCATCTAAACTGAGTAATCGGGGCAGGGAGGTGACCAAGAACCCGTTTTTGATTGTCATTAATAAGAAACAACGAAGGGGAAAAACTGCACAGAGAACGGGCAAAATAGAATGAAATCAACAAAAGAGAGTTAAGCATTTCAAACTCTAGCAAAAGCAGAAATATTTCTAAATGTCTAAATGTCTTATAAATGTAAAAATCATGCTGCTGTGTTTTTTTTTTTTAATGTAGAATAAAAGAAAAATAATACCAGCTTATTAAATGAAATCAGTGTTATCAGGGATTGTCACTGATTAGGAATCTTGTTGGAACAAAAACCTGCAGCCACGGTGTGCCCCCAGGACCGAGGTTGGGAAACACTGGTTTGGGGCATCCAGAAAACAAAAAAAGTGAGTGGCACTACCACCAGTTCTGTGTCATGCCAACAGTAAAGCATCCTGAGACCATTCACGTCACGTGGGGTTGCTTCTCAGCCAAGGCAGTGGGCTCACTCACAATTGTGCCCAAGGACATAGCCATGAATTAAAGAATGGGACCAAAACATCTTCCGAGAGCAACTTCTCCCAACCATCCAAGAACAGTTTGGTGATCTACAAGGTCTTTTCCCGCATGAAGGAGCACCGGGCCAGAAGGCAAAAATGAGAACTAAATGGCTTGGGGAACAAAATATGGAAACTCCCCAGACCTTTAATCCCCATTGAGAACTTGTGGTCAATCCTCAAGAGGTAGGTGGACAAAGAAAAACCCACCAATTCTGACAAACTCCAAGCACTGATGATGCAAGAATGGGCTTCCATCAGTCAGGATTGGGCCCAGAAGTTGACTAACGGACAGTCTGCCCAGGCAAATTGCAGAGGTCTTGAAAAAGAAAGAAAGGCCAACACTGCAAATATGGACTCTTTGCATAAACTGAATGTAATTGTCAATAAAAGGCTTTGAAATTCTGAAATGCTTTTAATTCTACTTCAGTATACCATAGAAACATCTGACAAAAAGATCTAAAAACACTGACGCAGCAAACTTTGTGAAAACCTAGACTGTCAGTTTGCTGCATCTCTATCTTTCTTTTATGCACATAAAGTCCATCCATTGGGTTCCATATTCAAAATTAAATAAAAATCAGTCAACAAGTTTGATTAAACTGTTCCCCATGCGCACACGGGTGATGCTGGCTGAAACATAACTTCAGCTCACAAAAATCAAAATCAGATTCCTCTCCAAAAAAATGAAGTCCTATTAACAAAATCAGCCTTGTTCCAAACTTGAGAAACAAACTTCAGAGCCAACACGGGCCATAATGGACCAGATGGGAAAACAATCTAAATCGCTCCAGGAGAAAAGGGAAGCATCAGAAACCCCTGGCCCTCAATCATAAAACAATATTCCTTTATTGAACATTTTTATTTATTTGTATTTTTTTTTTGATCCCTGTGCCCCGTTAACTCATACTAGGAGATGCAGCTGATAGAATCATGCCTCCTGTCAACGGCCAGACGCATAAAGAATCACACAATACCCAATAAAAATCTCCACTCATATCTCTCAAGTGACGGGACACCTCCAAAGTGGCAAAGGAACTTTTAAAGAATGCCAGCCCAGCTGCTTTGTTTTTGCACTTGGCTTAAATAAGATGTGAAAGCTCCTTTGAATTGCAGCATCATTAACATTTCCAGAACGATACCGTCTTAATGGATAATTTGGGGAGCTGGGACTTGTTCAACGAGAAAGGCAATTAAGTGAGAGGGTGCAGAGCCAAGAGACAGCAGTGGCCACGATTTGGCACCAGCCGAGCATTTCTTCCCTCTTGTCTTTTTTGCTTTCTTTTTTTTTTATGTTCATTCCTGCCTGGCAACAACACAATTACTCTCAAAACACAGATGTAAACCTTCCTGCTGACTCTTCCCGGCTATGAAAGGTCATCGTTATCTTCATTTGTGGGCCTGGTCTTTCGCAAGCAGTCCACTTGTTAGCCTCTCTGTGCCCTCACCCAGGAGAGGCGTCATAATAAATACCGCAGCGCTGCCTCACGCGCCATCCTCCGAATGTCCATCTCTAATCCCAGCTGGACATTTTAAATTTCAATTTCAGACTAATTCCAGTTTTAAGACCCACTGTGTTCCTATAAACGCTCTACAGCAAAATTTTATTATTTATTTGTTTATTTTCGGCTGATAACAAATTGAGCTCCGTGCAGAACTGAATTGGAATTTACAGTTTCTTATTTATGAGTGAATCAACTGCTCCCCGAAAGCACGATATCCTTCACCAGGCGTTTGGGTGGAGACGATGCACCAGCTGACAGTTTTTCACAGCGTGGTGGCTAAGTGGCATCTGCTGCTTTTCAGTCTGACACATCAGTTCACCATTGTCTGGGGAGTGGGCGGGGCCGGGGTGGGTTTGGCTGTTCATTGGGCAGTTTCTTTCAGCAGATATTTGAATGTAATAAAAACCCAAACTGTGCCCTAATAATGCCACTTACCTGTTTTTCAATATGGTTGCGAGACATGGATGCTATCCATTGACCTGAGATGAAGACTGGACTCCTTTGGTTCTGTGTCTCTTCGGAGAATATTTGGGTACTGCTGGTTTGGCTTTGTGTGATTGCTCATGGAGTCGCGAATGAGGCACATTAGGGATCCTCAGTTACAGCACGATGGCCACGTGGTGCAATTCACTGAGGGTGATTCGACTTGCAGGATACTCATTGTTGAGGACCAGGCAAGGGGGCACCTAAGTAAAACCTGCCTATGGCAGACAGATGATCATTTCCAGAGTTGGGACTGGACCACATGTCTGCCTGGGGGTTTGCCATGTTGTTTCGTTGTGTGGTGTATGCGGGAACGTGCTGTACCAGTGCATGCTCCCCAACCTGACCTGACCCGACCGTTACTGTTAATTCCTTACCTCTTTGATCTGATTATGGATATGTTGAGTAGTGGGATAAAAGACCAATGGTGTTGCATTTTGCCGATGACATCGTGTGGTACAGCACCAGAGAAGAGGACATGGAGAGGAAGTAAAGAATGGAGAAGGGCTTTAGAAATTAGAGGGTTGATAATAAATAGGAAGAAGACAGAATATAAGATAAGAGGTTTAATGATGATCAGAATTCTGAATTTAGCCTGCAGGGGGAGCTATTAAAAAAGAGTGGATACATTTAAATACCTAGAATTGGTGGGAGCCCAACATGGAGAATTAGATGCAAAGATGACCCACTGAGTGCAGTGTGGATGAACCAATTGGAAAAAGGTATCAGGAGTACAGACGACTCTTGACATACGACCGGTCTGATATGCAAACAATTTGATTTACGACCAAAATTTTTGTTTTGATTTATGACCAACATCTTGCGTTACGACCCGAATGCGGTCAGGTGTATCCGCTTGTGCGACTGTAAACAAACAGCCAAGAGCGTTCATATGCGCCAGTCGGAGCCCAGATACATGTGTTTGTGAACGTATTTTCAGTCAGTGCAGTGATTTTTCTATATATATAATTCACTAAGACCTTGGCAAGCAAGACGCTTAATTGCTAAGGAAGGAAGAGAAGGTAATGAAGGTAAAGAAAGCGATTGTTAAGGGATGTTAGATACGGGCTGGAGCGGCACATGATGATGTCATCAGTCTGAGTCAGCACCGGCTTGCTTTGGAGTGTATTATTACAGAAGTTCACAACACGGCCAGCTTTCAACTGAGTGCTCGACTACTGTCATTATTAACTTGAGAAACAGCGATCACAATCGAAACGAAGAAGGAAATTGTGCGGAAATATGAGAGTGGTGTTCGTGTGACCGATCTCGCTAATATGTACAGCATGTCGAAATCCACCATCTCGACAATTTTACAAAGAAAAGATTTGCATAAGGAGGCTCCTTCTAAACAATAACCTCCTTCCGTTTCATTCTCCTCCTCCTCCTCCTCCCTTCCTGCAGCCCAAAGATGTCAAATTAAATGGTGATTACAGTATGAAATTGTTGTTTCTGGTAGGCTAGGCACTTTTTATAACTATTTGGTTAGTACATTAGAAAAATTATTGGTGTCTTGGTAAATTATGCGCATTATACAACCCTTTTTTATTATGAAAAGGTTAAGTAAGTGTTGCTGTGGGAGGTTCCGAGCACATTATGAGTATTTCCATTATTTCTTATGGGAAAAATAGTCTTGACTTACAACCAACTTGAGTTACAACCAGCCCTCGCGAACGAATTGAGTTCGTAAGTTAAGGGTCCACTGTATTGTGTGATCGAAGAATTAAGGCAAAGGTTATAGGTCAGGTTTTTAAGACAGCGGTAAGGCCTGCAATGATGTATGGAGATGAGACATGGCCAGCAAAAGGAGAGTAGGAGAAGAAGAAGAGAGAATACGGAGATGGAAGTATGGAGTGACAAAAAAGGACAGAAGGAGAAAGGAGACAATCAGAGGTACAACAAAATGGGAGAGACATCTAAGAAAGTACCGGAAAGCAGGTATTGTGACAATGCATATGTGGGCAAAAGAGTGATGGGAATGGAAGTCCAGGAGAAGAGAAAGCAATGAAGGCCAAAGCAGAGATAGATGGATAAAGTAAAAGAAGATCTGAAGGAAAAGGACTTGACTGTGGAGGAGGTGCAGGACTAAGCTGTATGGAGAAGGTTGGCCAAGCACATCAACCCCACATACAAGTCAAACAAGATGACGAGAAAGAACAAGACTGATGTCCACCCCAGTCTGAGTGGTTATCAGACATCCAGCACTCTTCAAACTGCAGCTTAAGGGGTCATGCATATCTATCTCTGGTGGGGTTAGGGTGTTGAATGAGTGTTTGATTTTTCACAGTGACATTTCTGCATTAAAGTCCAGTGGTGCAACACCACAGCAGATGTTCTGCAAAATAAGTGGGAATGAATTTGTCCTACAGTCTATGCACAGGGTGAAAATGTTTTGGTATAAATTGTCCTTCTTTGCACTTTAGTGGTTAGATTTTGCTTAACAATACCTGGTTGATTTTGTATTTAGTATACTTACATTTATTAGAAATAAACATAGGATTATTTAATGATAATAATTCAAGTAAATGAGGTATAGCTATTTTTGTTGATTAATCTGTGGAAAGCACCTCGATTTGCATTTAATGTATGATAAGGTGCTATATAAAGTTATTATTATTGTTATTTTTATTCTTGCTCTACCTGCTTGATCGCAGGTATTTTGGTCAAGTTATTTATCTGTGCTTTTCAAACACACATTTTGAAAGCTTCAGGTCAGTGGAGCTCACCGAGTTTACTGAAGATTGGTCTCCTCACACATCCTAAGCTTAACAAATACAGAAATAGAGCCTGTCCACTTTGGTGCTGATGATGAGTGAGGTCTGCACAGCCTTTCACTTCTCAGGACTCCACACAAATTTAGCATGAACATCTCACTGGTGTCCCCAAATATAGCCGAGACATAGAGGCTACCCTAGACCTAGACCTAGACGACAACAGAATAACAGAACTTCAGGGCGTCTCTGAATATAACCGATACCTGAAAGCTACCTTACCTGGTCACCAAGAATACACTGGGCGCATTAAAGGTGACACATCTTATCGTGTCCCCAGATATAACCAAGACCTAATGGCTCACTCACCTTAATGCCCAAGATTAACCAAAACCAGGGATCTTTCTTCATGTTCCTGGAGGGCCATAGTGGAAATACAATACAATGCAATACAATTTATTTCTTGTGTAGCCTAAAAATCTCGCAAGGAGTGCCAGAATGGGATTTAAACCCCCAATCCCCAGGGCTTTGACTCTCTAAGAAGAAAAACTCCCAAAAAAAAAACTTTGTAGGTAAAAAAATGGAAGAAATCTCAGGAAAGGCAATTTGAAGAGAGATCCCTTTCTAGGTAGGCTGGGGGTACAGAGGGTGTCAAAAACTGGGGGTAAATACAGGGTGTGGTCCCCGGCCGGGACGCCCAGGAGGACGAGAGGAGGGCATGTGCCTCCTCCAGACCGCGAGGGGGCATCCGTCCTGGTTCTTTTGGGAGCCACGGGTCGAGGGCATGGAAGCCCTACCCTGTAGGGGCCCGTGGTCACCCCCAGGCGGCGCCCCGATGCCGGTTTATCCCGTGCAGTCGCCGGCCGGAGCTGGAGCCCGGCCAGGACGCTTTGGAGGACCAGAGGAGGGCGAGTGCCTCCTCCAGACAGAGTGGGGGCGTCCGTCCTGGGTAGGCAGGGGGCCTCGGGTACAGGGCATGGAAGCCCAGCCCTGTAGGGACCCGTGGCCACCGCCAGGCGGCGCCCCTGTGCCTAATTATCCCGGGAGCAAAGTGTGGCGGAAGTGCCGGGGGGAAGACTTTGTGTGGCGCCCGGAGAGCTGCCAGGAAGGCAGCCGACACTTCCGCCACGCTGGCGTGGCTAGAGAGCAGATGCCGGAAACACCTGGGGCTCATCCGGGGGCGTTATATAAGGGGCCGCCTCCCTCCAGTGAGTGGTGGAAGTCGGGAGGAAGTGGACTGAGCGAGAGGAAGGACTGGAGGCGGCCAGGAAGGCACAAGAGACTGTGGGCCTGGACTTTGGGGAAATCGGTGCGATAAGGCACTGGGGGTGCACGTGAGCACGAACTTTGTAAATAGTATTGTAAATAAATGGTGTGTGGAGAAAAAATGTTGTCCGTCTGTCTGTGCCGGGGCCAGCGTTCACAAGGGAGATTGAAAAAAAATGCTACGAGGTATCACCAAAAACTTTTTATTTCCCAAATGTAGATTTTAAAAAGTTTTTTTGCTTTAAGTTTTAAAAATTATATCGTCCAAATGGTGGCCTTGACGGCTGATACACATTTGGAGCCGTTCTTGGAAGTTTTCCATCACTCTCACTAGCATGTCGGGCGAAATTCCTTCAATTTCTTCTTGAATAGCCTCCTTTACTTGGTCCAAGGACCGAGGACGATGTTTTGAAAATCTCCCGTTGCCCTTACTCTTTGAACCCACAGCAAAATCGTTTTATGGTCTGGAATACTTTTATTAGCACGTAAACCGAACCGCGTGCGAAACACCCTCTGTGTCGCAGCTACAGATTCGCCATTTTTGAAAAAAGCCTCCACTACAAAGCCTCGATGCTCACCCGACCACGGCATGGTGACGACTGAAAACTTTATTATGTACCGTACCTAATGGAACGGATCGCACCCCTCTACCTGCTTTGGGGACCCCACAGTGATTTTTCGAAATGTGGGAGTTATTTCTGCTGCACCCTGGTACAATACAACACACAGAACAGAACTCAAGTGATGCTCAATACAACACAATAGCACCACAGTAATGGTACAAGAACAGAGCAAAATGCAAGAGTCAATAATATCACATAATAAGATTTGATTTGTTCAGAGCCCTGGAATTGAAGCCGGCAGTCCGATGCTCCTGCGTCAAGAGCGGGTCTGTATGGAGGAAGACAATTTTTTAATTGTTGGCCCCACACTGACCAACGAACACCTGATCTCCTAGTAGTAAACACTATTGACAGATGTGTAGTATGCGATTTGATTTGTTTAGTGTGTATAATGAACTAATAATTATATCGCCCATTTCTAAAGTGCTTTGTGTAGACCTTTAGAGGAGCTTCAGCACATCCTGGCCCTCCAGTGAGTGTGAATCAGCGGGTATGAAGGGTCCATCAGATCCTGTAGCGTGTTGCCCATCCTCCAGTGCGTACTCTTTGTATTCCTTACAGCGCAGCAACCCAGTCGTCTATGTTTTATTTATTTTTTTTTCTTTTTGCTGACAGGTTTGGTTGTTGGTTGCCATATGCCATCTGCCACAAGAAAAGATAAGTTGGGCTTTCTGACAGGCCTCATTTGGCAGTACTCATCTGCAGCCACTCCATCATGTCACTCTCCATCGGGCTCCTTTTTTCCCAATGTTACGTCAGCTGTGACAACACTGTGCATGAAAACCCCATTCAGATTGTTCTCCCTGATTAAAGACAAGCGGCCACGTGCTGCATGTTGCTCAGACAGTCGAAAGAGAATTTCACTGTCATTTGCACACGTGACGATTAAACATTTTCCTCTTTATTTGTTCACCTTTGTACATTACGCCCAGCTGCTCTATTGGTGTCTGTCGACCCGCTCCAAATCATATATTCAGCACAAATGCTGCAGATTGGCTAGCGGGCCAAGTAAAGCATCCAATCGGATCACATCCTGCATGTATGTTACATAACACTCACAAACCTGTATAAAATAACTAAGAGTGACTGGAGGGGCTACAGGCTGGCCTGGCAGCAGTGGACAATATGCCAGTCTATAGACACACACACACACACATACCAGGGCTTGAACCCAGGACACTAAGTTCATGATGCAGCAGTGCAACTCACTGTGCTACAAAGCCTGTTAAACAGAGGTGGCCAACACGATGCCCACGGGCAGCTGGACTCCGGCACAGACCACGTGAGTTGCTCACAGGACATGTTCTAAAAGTAGCAGTAGACACCACCCCGTCTAAAAATTGTATTTAATTGTATTGCTGTTCTTTTTGAATCAATAACACTTGCCTTGATGTAGATTAGGGTGTAGTCTGCGATCAAAGTTCAATATTGTGCCCAAGACAAACCTCTTTGCTGAGACAAGCAAATGGGCGCAGCTACGATGGGGAGTTATTTGCAGTTTTAACCCCCCCTAAAAATACTGTGGTACTTTGAGGGCTGTGCAGGGTGGAGGCAATACCTCTGCGTTCTTCCCAGTTGATTCTGGGGTTCGTCAGGGGTCTGTTCTGCTCCCACTCTGTTCAATGCTTGTATGGACTGGGTGTTGGTCAGGGTCGTGGGGTCCAGTGGCTGTGGGGTATCTGTTGGTGAAGAAGGATTCACGGATCTTGACTTTGCTGACGATGCTGTGATCTTCACGGAGTCAATGGAGGCTCTGATCGGGGCGCTCGAGAGACTGTGAGGAGCCTGAGGGTCTGGGCTTGCGAGTGTAGCAAAGCGGTGAATACTTTTGTTGTTTACCCAAGAGGCTGTTTGTAGTGGCGCCCAGAAGCGCGTTTTGTTGTTGATCTTTATTTAGGTGGGATGGCCTGGTGGGAGTCCCAACTTTTCATTCTATCTGCAACCTGTCATTCCTGCACCTGGCCACACACCGTGCTTGGTTCTAATTGTCACACAGTTACATTGATTCTTAAATGTACTGGTAAAAGGTTCAACTGTATAATCCATGTTTAATATACCGTACAGTAACAATTAAAGAATTCCTTGAGAATGAAGCTCGTTAATAATGAAGAGGAAATGAAAGACATGTGCAAATTCAAGTTCAACATCCTAACAATAGCAGTATGCTGTCATTGTGCAACATCCATTTATGGAGCATTTGTTGTCTTTCTTTAATACCATGTGCTGCATACTCAAGCCAAGATTAAGACCCCCACACTTAATCTAGTCTGACTTAATTAGTAGTCTTCCATAACAGAGGGTCGGTCGAACATACCTTTGACAATGCAGCGCACAGATAACAGTTTGTTTCATGTGGAGCCGTATTTCTGACTTCCGCTCTCAGCACGTGGACACCCAATCAGTTTATCGAACAGGAGTACAGAATTGAGCCTGATGTGAAGGCCACTTGCTGTCATTGACCCCTAAATACGTTTTCAGAATACCATGGGGGTACAACCTGCACCTGTGTGTTGTGTAGAATGCAAAGTTGTTATATATGAGCACTTCGTTTTTTCCCACTTAAAAGTGTAGTGATTTTATTATGAGGGTAAGTCAATAATTAGCCACTCTTAAGTGATCATTTTGATTGGGTTAGCTGCACAGCTTTCCTTGAGCACATTTGGAAAGATTACATTAGATTAGAGGGAACTTTATTTGTCCCCAAGGGGAAATTAGGCATTTTACAGAAATTATTTAAATAGATAGATAGATAGATAGATAGATAGATAGATAGATAGATAGATAGATAGATAGATAGATAGATAGATAGATAGATATGAAAGGCACTATATAATAGATAGATAGATAGATAGATAGATAGATAGATAGATAGATAGATAGATAGATAGATAGGAAAGGCACTATATAATAGATAGATAGATAGATAGATAGATAGATAGATAGATAGATAGATAGATAGATAGATAGATAGATAGATATGAAAGGCACTATATAATAGATAGATAGATAGATAGATAGATAGATAGATAGATAGATAGATAGATAGATAGATAGATAGATAGATAGATATGAAAGGCACTATATAATAGATAGTGAAAGGCACTATATAATAGATAGATAGATAGATAGATAGATAGATAGATAGATAGATAGATAGATAGATAGATAGATAGATAGATAGATAGATAGATAGATAGATTTGAAAGGCACTATATAATAGATAGATAGGGTCTGTTATAGCAGACCTCTAATAAAGGACACGGAGGTAGTGACACTCATCGTCCATTATGGACATTGGACCAGCAAGATCCAGGAATAAAGGGACATTTTATTAATTGTGCTGATGGTCTCAAGGCCACTAGAGGGCAATATTTAGTACTCTGGCAAGGGTACCAGGAAAGAGGGCTAGTCTGGTACACCTCTATATTAAGGGGAACATAAGTGAATAGCTGATGGCACTGGGGGGGGCTCAACCGCTATATCAACTGTACTTTAGATGTTCTCTGAGTATTTACCATGGGCTCCTATTATAGTCACACGTTAAAGTGGTTACAATTATAAAACCCTATCTGGCTCTTTCTAAGGAATTGAGCTTGGTGTTGAAAGATAACTCCAGAAGAAGGCTCAACAGATGAAGGAACAAACAGATAAAGTCGGTAAGGCCTGAGTGTACATGGCCAGTGCCATCAATTATATTTTTTTCACAGTTTTTGTTTTGTTTTGGGCCCTAATTGTTGCTGTAGTTATTCCTTCTCGTCTTTTTGTCGTTACTTTGGTTTTCTCAGTCATTATTTGGTGTCAAGGTCCACTCTCAAGTGCCTCCTAAAGATCCAAAATCTATTCATTACTGTTTAGTTCCAAAGTTAGCTAAAGATCAACTAATAAGAAGACCCAATTCCATATCTCAAAAACAAGGTCGCAGAACAAGGAAAAAATTCTGGGAATCAGGTCAAGTCTTTACAATTCAATTGATCCGCTAGAGTCTCCTAATTGGATCAAAATGAAAAAGCTAAATTTTGGGAACACTAAGCATCAGAATCAATAGAGTTAATAAATAGCTCTATCTAAACAGGATGTGTACTGGCCACACAGGGCAGCAGTCATTTTGAATTGAGATGGAATCAGAAGATGGGTTGTAAATAAAAAATAACTAGCCAAGGTCAAAACCAGAAAGACAAGATTATGTGAGCACAACCCACAACGTGAAATGAGAGACGCTAAGTAGACAAACATAGCGAGAATGTCTGAAACCAGAATAATGAATGAAGCTAGAGCCAAAAGGTTAGACATAAATCTTAGCCGAGGGGCAGAAAGCAGTTCAAAACTAGAGATTCCTTTAGATGCAAGATATTAAGTTGTGTCCACAAACCTGGACTTGCTATGGGCTATGGGCCTATAAGTCACTAGCTGTGCTCCCTGTCTAAGATGAGTTGAAATCTAAATAATCAACGTAGACCTTAGCGTTAATGTTGGCAGTGAACCATGAACTGCATATGTTTCTGTTTCATGCCATTTGGTATGGGATTCATAAAAAGCAGTGTTAATGTTTGTGATGCGTCATCTGTTGGAATGACAAATACAATGTGTATGTCTCAGTTATGTCATTTGGTATATGAATTCATAAAAGCAGTGTTAATGTTTGTGATGTGTCATCTGTTGGAATGATAAATGCACTGCATGTCTCTGTTGTATGACATTTGGTATGGTATTCATTTGGGGGACACTTTGGGAATATGGGGCACCTGGCCTGCTGTTATGGAGAAACAATGTAGATTTAGGCCCAGTTGTGGCACATTGGAATTGCTCTTTACGCTCATGAGAATCCATGAGGGTTAATGGCGAATGCCCAACCAGTCTACTTGTGTTTGCAAACTTGGCAAAGGCTTTTGACCATCTCTCTCCATGCCCCGGGGAGTCCTGTGGGGGCGCTTTGGGGATGCTGTTGCCCGCTATCAGTCCCAGAGTGTAAAACCGGAGTGAGAGTTTGGTTGGCATTCCCAGCAGTAAGTCAAAGTTGTTCCTAGTAGGTGTGGGACTCCACTAGGGCTGCCCTTTGTTACCAATTCGGGTCATCATTTTTATGGCCAGAATTTCTAGATACAGTACAACCTTGTCCAGTTTGGTAAACCTCAGGATCACATTTGTCGGCTTTTTGCAGATGATGTGGCCACATTGGACTTATTGGGTGGTGACCTCAGGTGCACACTTGGGCGTTCAAATGTTAAATGATTGGGACAAATATTAGCACCTCCAAGTCTGAGGTCATCATTTGTTAGTTAGAAAAAAGGTGGTGTGACCTCTCCAGGAGAGGGAAGGAGTTTAAATATCTTGTGGTCATGTTCATGAGTGAGGGAAAAACGAAGAGCAAGATCGACAGGCGGATCAGAGCAGCATCAGCAGTTATGCAGACAGACACTGTACCGGTCAGTCATGGTGAAGGGAGTGCTGAGCCAAAAGGTGAACTTACTACTCAGTCTTCCTTCCCACCCTCACTCATGGCAATCAGCTTTGGGTCATGTCTAGAAGATCTAAATGTAGATACAAGTGGAAGAAATGAGCTTCCTATGCAAGGTGTCTTGTCTCAGCCTTAGAGATATGGTGAGGAGACACAGCCATTTGGGAGGAGCTCAAAGAAGAGCTGCTGCTGCTCCTCCTGCACATCGAAAGGGGACAGTGGAAGTAGTTGGGGTCATTTGATTAGGATGCCTCCCTGCAGAGATGTTTTGGACATGTCCAACCAGGAGAAGACCTTTGGGCAGACCCAGGACATGCTGGAGAGAGATTACCTATCCAGTGGATTTGAAGGATGTGCCAAGGAAAGCTGGGCATTTTTCCAATTAGGGTGCTGCCTCTGAAACCTAGACTGAAAAAGATGTACAAAATGGAGGTATGGACAGGTTACCATTTTTATTTCTTTAGGGCACCACCGTTTAGGTAAGGTCTATGAATGGTTTCTAACCACATTGCCACCATATGGCTGTTATTTCCATTGATGGTGTTCATTACGTACAGTGTCTTTAAGTTTTCTTAACTGTTTCACAGCGGATGTCGACTTTTGTCGAAATTTAGGAATAGAGGATGTTAATCAGCCATAAACTGCGACAAAACTCGCTGTTATGTTTTAGTTCAACTCTCTTTGCTAGAAGGAAACTTAGCTTCCTGGATTTGACCTGGATTCCATGAGTAACGAAGAGTTAACAACCTTTAAAATGGCATCGACATCGGGCAAGAGACTAAAACAGATGCGCAAAGCCATCGTGGATGACATTTTGCTTATTATCACTGCAACAGACTCTGACTTGTGGGATTTAAGTGATCTGGGGCCTCATGTATAACGCCGTGCGTAGAACTCGCACTATAACATGGCGTAAGCACAAAAGCCGAAATGTGTTTACGCACAGAAAAATCCAGATGCAGGAATCTGTGCGTACTCCAACTTCCACGTTCTTCTGTTAAATAAATCCCGATCAGCGTGAAAACTAACGCACGTGCACGCGCTTCATGTAACGCCCCAAATCCTCCCAGAATTACGCCTATTTGAATATGCAAATCAATATAAATCGCCCTTAAGCGCAGCCTTTTGTGAAAAGACAATGGGAAAAGCACGGGGGGAAACATAAGAATTTCAGCGAATACCAAGTGGAGGCAAAGGAAAAACATACTATTTGTTCAAATAAACCGTGGAATAATCAACAAAAGGAAGTTGATCGAGTGACATAGCATGTTGGAGAAACTTGAAAGCTCACATTCACAAATCGCACAGTGCCGGAAATAAAAAAGAAGTCACATATCAAAGTTGCCGTGAAAAGAAGAGTTGTAAGCCCACTGCCTGAGTGTCATATGAAAGTTTATTAGGGTACAGAGAAAAAGGGCACACGGTGGGGAAAAAGCACGAAATGTCCACTTCAATCTTGACATTTCCACTTTAATGACGTAGTTTATTTTGTCATTTAGTAGAACATTATAAACTTCATCTTAAAATCATTTAATTAACCAGTTTCTCAAATCATATCGTAATTAAAGTAGCACGTTAAATGCTTTGTTTTGTATTTGATCTTCTATGTGCTCTGTGCGTGTGAATCACTACTTGCTTCTTAAACTGGCTCTCTTCCTCCAACTGGACACAGAGTCCATTACATTCGTGATATTACAGCTCTCTGAATAACTAAAATACTGAGATGTATACGTGATGTCATTTTCATGATGATAGGAGTTAAAGCACGTTATTAAACATGTGTTTCACTTCGATAAAATAATTTATTGCAGCAGTACTCTGGGGCGGCTCTAGGCTTGTGGTGGCACTGGGCAGAGGAAGAATCGGTGGCTCCTTCGTCGGCCAATGTCAGTAAGGCAGCTTATGCACGGTGGATGGCTACGTCCTTTGTGGACACTGCTTAGCCGACTCGTGCTCATGACAAGCATTTATCTTTTGTCGAAATTTGTCGCTGCGTTTTTAGCTGTGTTGTTTTATCTTTCTCTTTTATATTCAATATATATTGGCGTGGCCGCCCCAAGAGTCCTTGCTTTTCTTTCCCCAAGTAACCGATCGCCATACAATCAGCTCTGTAATAGAAGTTAAGCCATCTGTAAGCTTAGCGCAGATTCTTCAAAACGTTTAAAGAACATTGAAATATCTTCGTAGTACATGTTTAATTATTCTATCCTTAACGACACTCCCAGTGAAGAATATAGATTATTTAAATGAAGTTAAAGTTTTATCTGTATAATATAATAAACATATTTTGCTGCATTTCACCTTAAAAATGATATCGTCATCATATGTAAATACGCGCTTTATAAAGTGGCTCAGGTTGTGTAATATTATAACTGTAGTGCAAGTTTACAGTGAGGTGATTGTACTTATAAATACAAACCGTTCTACAAGGAGCAATTGATTGGCTGCATTTAAAGTTCTTGGGATGAAACTGTTTCTGAACCGCGCGGTCCGTACAGGAAAGGCTTTAAAACGTTTTGCAGTGGCTGAGACAGCGTGTCCTTAAAGCTGTATACCAATAATTCTCTTTCTGATCAGCTGCTACTGTGATTCACACTCAGATATAGTGATATAAATACTCCGAGTCGTGCAGTGAGAGTAATATTTAAAAAGATGATCCGCTGTGGCAAATCCTAACGGGAGGAGCTGAAAGAAGAAGAAGAAGAGAGTAACAACGCTAAAGCAGTTATGGTATTTGGAATACTATGGCTGTTCCCTGAACCATTATATTGTTACAAGTTAATTACAATCAGATGCATTACACTAATAAACAATATGCGGTTAGTTTCTGTGTATTTATAAAGCCGCGTCATGAAAATAATGAGTAATCACACAAGAACAGTACCATTGCTTTGACGCTGGGTGCCGCCAGTTTGCAAAACCGAGCAGAGAACTTGCGTACGACAAGGCATGAGGTACCGTGGAAAAGTGCGTGGCTTTACGCCAAGTGTAGGTTTTATACATCGCGATTTGAACGTGGAAAAGTTCTTACGCAACATTTCTGTGCGTACGCACCGTTTATACATGAGGCCCCAGGAGATCCAAAACAAAAGTGAGGTACTGGCATTAGCTAATCACGCCCCGGCTTATTGTGGTGCTGAACACGTCCATGTAGCTCATTGTCGGGCAACCGGTGTGCCATGGAATTTTCTAGGGGTGCCGCGAAAACTTTTGCGACATATTTTAAATTGCTAGTGTTTTTGAACTTTTGGTTGATTAAAAAGATAATGTTTTTTAAAAAAATATATTTTATGTTGGAATGATATTGGATAATGGAACACTTATGGAAATGAAGTCTAAGAAACGCGAGAGACTTCAAATGATCGACAAGGAAATGCGCGTCTGTCTTTCGAAAATTGATCCTCGCATCAATCTCATATGTGCTGAAAAACAAGCTCAACGTTCACATTAATTAAATTTAAGATTTTTCCTTTGATTCCTTTATTAATAAAATGTCTTTCAAACTTGTAAAATTAACTGTTTTTATTGGTGATTGTCCATAGATTGTGTCGTCAGGACTTTATTTATAGGCAGTCCCTCAGGTGCGCTGCAAAAGAAAATTTTTGGATTTAGTGCGCCGCAACTCGAAAAAGGTTGCCTTTCACTGATGTAGCTGAGGAGCCTGGGAGGACCACCACTTACAACGACAAGAGGTACAAACCAGATTGTGTCGAACTGCGCTTACCACCGCCACGTGAAGACAGCCAGGCAGCCACCTCGCCGTGCATTCCTGCTGTCCGTCGAGCCGTCCCCACGCAGTTTCCAGAAACGCACCGACAGAAGCCACAGCAATGGATGTTTTATGTTGATTTATGTGCGAAACAATTGCTTTGTGTGCTTTTCAGAAAACAGTTTTTTGGAAAATAATATTCAGCCCTCAAAGAGTTAAAGGAAGTTGGCCCACCCTGAAATCACCAATCCTGAGCCCTCCTACTGGCTATTTACATCTGCGTAGAAGACTCAGGAGTGGGAGATCATCCATTTCTGGTGGAGTTCTGAAGGTACTCGTTGCTGTTTGGATTTATCGGATTTCTATACTTTGGATTTCATTTTGGGATTTGTTTCCTGTGGATTACCTTTCTAGGCCAATCCTTTTGGCCATTTTTATCCTTTTCAAATTTTCATTATATTTTCTATTTTTGTTAAATAAACTGATTTATAATGATTTTTTTTCTTACCTTTTTAGATATAAGCTGAGGGTTTACGGTTATCCCTCCTCTTTTGGAGATTTTCGAACATTTTGAGTGGTTCTGCCATCCCTTCATTTTTGGGGCCAACTCTGACTGAAGTCCTTCTTGAAAACAATTATCTTTAGTTATGTTTATGATGCAATATCACCTGCAAAACAAAAAATGATTGCAAATTGAAATTTGTGGGGGCTTGTTATGAATCACTTATTGTCATATCTGTGGTTTGGTCTAAGACAGGGGTGTCCAACTCCACTCCTGGTGGGCCACACTGGCTGCAGGTTTTCATTCTAACCATCTTCTTAATTAGTGAGCCGTTTTTTTCTCACTTGTTTTGCCTTAGTTTTAATTGACGTGACACAGACCCCTTAGTTGTTAATGAGCAGCCAAACAATAATGAGACACAAAATAAGCCACCACATGACCAGCTCACCTGAAAATAAAGAAAGGTGAAGGTCTTGGTCATGTCGGTCTGCTCAGGTAACCAAAACACATTGACAAAATGAGAGCAGCGACAAATCCTGATATTCAATGACGGCTTAAATTAACCAAGAACTGGCTTCTCATTAAGAAACTGGTTGGAGTGAAACTGGCTGGAGTTTGACGTTCCAGTTTAGCTGGTCATCTGTTGGCTCGTCTCACATCTCATTTCTGTTTGGCTGCCATTTAATGAAGAAACAAATCAACTCAGAGGACCGAATCCTTAAAAACAGGGCTAAGAAAATGAAGGGAAAAGGAGTTAATTAGCAGCAAAAACTGATCTCTGATCAGGAAAAGGGTTAGAATGAAAACCTGCAGCCCCTGTGGTCCACCAGGGACACCCCTGGTCTAAGGTGCAATGGTAAAGAGGCAAGTCATAGTAAATTAACCAGGTGGAAATTTCAGTGTACAGCTGTTTTGCCTGCATGGAAAAAGGGACAGGAGATGGATGAGATGAAAATCAAAGTCACCGTTTCGAGTGAGGATCATTATCGAAAAATGTAAAAGTAAAACAAACAGGAAATCGAAGTCAAAGTACAACACAAGAGAATTAAAACTGCTGTATATACTCGTGGATAAGTCTGGGTTTGATTTTACCGTATAATTTCTGGTATTGTGTGGTGGGCTGGCGCCCTGCCCGGGGTTTGTTTCCTGCCTTGTGCCCTGTGTTGGCTGGGATTGGCTCCAGCAGACCCCCGTGACCCTGTAGTTAGGATATAGCGGGTTGGATAATGGATGGATGGATGGATTTCTGGTATTTTACAATGTCAGTCATATAAGTTGAATGCGGAAAACTCTCGCTATTGATCCAAGAGATTATGAAACGCTAAAGCCCACCTGAGAGAGTCGCCACGGAGCACACGGCCTTTAATTTCTAAGTATTGTGCCTACGTGCCCACACAGTAGTACCCGAACTATTCTGAAGCAACATGTGCACTGTTTTGTGTGTCTCACACCCTCATGTGCCTTTATCGTAAGAGCATCCCTTATCTACGATGGAGCATTCATCCATCCATCCATTTTCTAACCCGCTGCATCCGAATAGGGTCACGTGGATCTGCCGGAGCCAATCCCAGCCAACACAGGGCACAAGGCAGGAACCAATCCTGGGCAGGGTGCCAACCTACCGCAGGACACACACAAACACACCCACACACCAAGCACACACTAGGGCCAATTCAGAATCGCCAATCCACCTAACCCACATGTCTTTGGATTGTGGGAGGAAACCGGAGCGCCCGGAGGAAACCCACGCAGACACGGGGAGAACATGCAAACTCCACGCAGGGAGGACCCAGGAAGCGAGCCCAGGTCCCCTAACTGCGAGGCAGCAGCGCTACCACTGAGCCACCGTGCCGCCCCTATGGAGCATTCAATCAGAAGAAAACATGAAGCTGCTTTTAAATTAAACGTCATTGAAGTAGCAAAGGAAATTGGTAACCGCACTGCTGCAACAAAATTCGATGTGTCTGAGAAACTGTTGTGATACTGGAGAATGCAAAAAAACGAAGTGTCGAATTTTTGAACGGGCGTATAAGTAGGGGTCTGATTTTACGATCAATTTTTCGGGTTTCGAGACCCGACTTATACGTGAGCATATACGGTAGGTTCAGTTGCCTCGTCATCATCAACTTGTTCGACAAAATTCCCAAACATTTCGACAAACTCTTGCGGTTCGCTCAACACCAGGCGTCACTAAATCACAATGGACTTTCAAACCCGGTTGCCCATCTCTTCGAGTTCAATGCTTGGCACCACTTCCGGCGACCTGAAACATCTTCATTACTGAGATGCCTTCTTCCAGTCACAAAGCTTCCATCTTTTTCCGACCGCCGCCTGCATTTCCAAGACTTGTTGTTTGAAGTAATCAGTCAGATTAGATTCCAAAAACCGGCTGTTAATTTTTCTTTTTAGCTCCACAATTTTGTGGCAACAAACAAACAAAAAAAAATGTATAATTGATTTCTCCTTTTTCTTGTTTAATGGAGGTTGCTGTCACATCTGGCACAGTGAAATATCGGAGCCCAGTCAATCCCGCTAGGTATTCTTTCATCCTTTGCCATGTTTCTAAAAGCATCTTTCTTCTGTTTAGGTTATTTCTGCTGCAGCCGCTGATGAATATGATGGATTAAAAAAAAGCCCTTAAGGTAAAGGGGTTAAATGAAGCGACAAATGAATAAGTGACGGCAGGGATATCTTCAGTAATTTGGCACAAACTGATCCTTTGATGATGATGATGATGATGATGATGATGATGATGATGATGTGTCTCCCTGGTCATTGGCAAAGCCACAGAGCTGGCTGAAGCCTTCGAACTTCCAGGACATCCTGCTGGCAGATCGATGGCCATTTCACCGTCTCCCTGGCCACATGCATCCTGGTAAAGACAACACAAAGGATTTCAAATATGGCACTGTTTAAAATGTGCTTCTTAAGTCTGGGCAGGTGGTGTTGACTTGAGAAGACATTAAGCAAGCCATTGGTCCCTAATTAGCTGTCTTCAGAGCTATGAAGTTGACCAACTAATGGCACTGCGTACAGTAGCTGGACGCTCTTTTAAGGAAAATCTTAAGGGATCCGCAATGGAGTCATACAAAGCAATTACAATGCATACAAAACTAACTAAATAACGACTCTGTGGATAGAAACATTTTTGAGGAACTAAAATACAGGAGCAAAAGTAACTTTAAAAAAGGTTCCTGTCTGGTGCCTCACCATAATCTGTAGGAGGTTGGTCACCATTCATCAAATGTGTAAACCAGGGGTCCCCAACTCCGGTCCTGGAGGGCTCCCAGTGGCTGCAGGTTTTCATTCTAACCATTTTCTTAATTAGTGACCTGCTTTTGCTCCAAAGTAACTTCTTTTTGAATTCATTTTATTTGACTTGCTTTTGAAGACTCGGACCCCTGAATCGTTTCTGTTTCCTTACTTAGCAGCTAAACAATAATGAGGTATACAATGAGCCAAAACATGACCAGCAAACTGTGTCCATCATCCATCTATCCATTATCCAACCCACTATATCCTAACTACAGGGTCACAGGGGTCTGCTGGAACCAATCCCAGCCAACACAGGGTGCAAGAACAGGAAACAAACCCCGGGCAGGGTGCCAGCCCACCACAGGACACACACACATACACACACTAGGGGAAAATTTAGGATCGCCAATGCACCTAACCTGCATGTCTTTGGACTGTGGGAGGAAACCCACGCAGACACGGGGAGAACATGCAAACTCCACGCAGGGAGGACCAGGGAAGTGAACCCAGGTCTCCTAACAGTGAAGCAGCAGCGCTACCCACTGCGCCACCATGCTGCTCTATATATATGCACCCTGTGTTGGCTGGGATTAGCTCCAGCAGCCACCTGTGACCCTGTGGTTAGGATATAGTGGGTTGGATAATGGAGGGATGGATATATATATATATATATTCAATCCAACATTTGTCCACTTTTTACAAGAGAACTACTTAACGGATTTAGATCGGGTTTTTTTCTAGACTTTGCTTGAACATTCTGGTTGACTTTGCGACTTCTCTCATCACGCTAAATATCATATATTTGTTTGTGGTACCGATTTATTTGCACAACTCCGAAATCAACCATGCGGGCCAAGGGGAGCCGGATAGGGCCCTCTTCACTCATTCACCAGCCTCTGATCGAGTTTATGTGCATCTTGCCACGTGTTGGAGTGCACCTTGCCTCTGCTTAGCTAGTGATACCTGTTTGTTCAGCAGACATTACCATCTAGAGATGGTTAAGGAGTAACGTTTGACGTTTTTGAGAGAGAGATCAGAGCTACGTGTGCTTTAGAGGGTAGCTGCTGATTGCCAGAGATATCACGGCCACGGGGACGCTCTCCTGTCAGAGCTGAGCACGATCAGATACAGTGCCAACTTTTGACGTTAGAGTGCACTTTCCTTGCGCTTGGCCAGAATTGCATTTTCTTTATATTGATTTTTAAAGTTTGTCCTGTTTCACTACTACATGGAGAGAGCTGTGGGGGACAGCTAGAAATATAATATGTGTGTGTGTGTGTTCACCCTGTGATGGTCTCGCTCATTCCTTGTGCCTGAGGACTGCTAGGATCTGGTCTCCAGCTTCATCCATGACCCTACTCTGGATAAGAGGATGGATGGATGAATGGATGAATACTTTCACTATCAGGGATTCAGAGTAGATTAGATTAGGTTAGATTCTGAAACCAGATCCTATCCTGGCAGCATCAAGTGCATGGCTGAACGGATGCCAGTCCATTGAAGAGCAAACTGCACTATGTTAAAATGTCTATCAATCTGGTGTAACTTGCTCTTTTCAAATGTAAGCAGAAAACTGGAGTATGACGAGAACTATACCCCACCAACCCATATCCACAGACATGCCGATAAAATACAAATTTCACACAGACTGAGATTTATACTTCATCTCCTACGCTGTAAGGCAGCCTCACTTAACAATGTATAGCTTTAACACCCCAAACACAATATAAAATAATGTCATTATAGAGTGCCAGATATATTGAATTTCTAAACGTATAAAGTCAAGTTCTGGATATAAAAAGTCCAATTTGGCACGTGAAGTCAGCATCTGAATATATCAACTCAATGTATAGCCTTAAATTAGGTATGTATGTAGTCAGTTCCAAACCTATAAGTGACATTTTTGAAATGGTATTTTGAAGGGTCCTGCTTTGAGATAAGTTGAGTGCCTCCAGACACTTTAATCTTCCCTCCATTTACATACTGACTTTATGTTTACAGAATTTGACTTCATATATTTGGAAATTCAATACATGTGCCTGTTTAGTATCCCATATACTGTATAATATTGCAGTACTGTGCATTGATGGCTAGCACTGATTGCAGAACAGCAGGGGTGTTGAACACTCTGCAGAGCAGCAATATAATATAATATAATATAATATAATATAATATAATATAATATAATATAATATAATATAATATAATATAATATAATATAATAATAAAATGAAACAGTAATTAGAGCTAACAACACACAGATCTATTATCCTGAGGTTGGATCCCAAGGTGAGTTCACTGTCTGCATTGAGTCTGCATATTCTTCGGGTTTCTCTATCAGTTTTTGTCAAGTGCTCTGATTTTGCTCCCATATTCCCAAAAATGGTGTAGTGGAGTGTAAAATGCAGCATGCACGTTAATAAATACTCTTTATTTATGATGGTAAAGAGTCAGGCAGCTGGACCAAAGAGTTTTCTACCCCCAGAGTTTCATTGATGAGGAGGTAAGCACTATCTGGGACAGGCTCATGCCTTACTTGTCTGTTATAATCCATCTCCTGTAGGAAGGCCACAAATTGCCTAGTTGGTTTGAAGATGCTCTGGCTGACTATAATGTGGCTGGTTAGAATTGGCCGTTCGGTCCCATGACCTCTTATTGATCCAGTCATGTGGAACAGAATTGGATGAACCACAGAAGTAGCCAGCACCTGTTTTCTTCAGGATTTATGATAGGAACGGTATAAGTCTGTCGCTTCACCTTTCTCTGCAGTGGGCTGGCACCCTGCCCAGGGTTTGTTTGCTGCCTTAAGCCCTGTGTTGGCTGGGATTGGCTCCAGCAGACCCCCGTGACCCTGTAGTTAAGATATAGCAGGTTGGACAATGACTGACTGACTGACTCACTCCGCCTTTCTCTCTCTTTCTCATCCTCTTGCCATGAAGAGATGACTACCTCTGTCTCACGCCATTCCTCCATGCCTCAGCATCTCAGCAACCATATTGAGTCAGACAGGCTATCTGGGACTCTGCGGATGATCTGACCAGGAAGAAACCAAAGGAAAATATATGGAACTGGGCCACCTGAAACTGTACATCTAGCATTATCAGGTTGTATGGTTTTGGTTTGCAAAGCCACGTTCTGTTTGATTGTTTGGCACTAGTCAAAAGTGCAGCTCTTTCTGCTGCCCGTTCCTTTACTCAATCCAATTGCCTGAGGGCATAAGTATAAAAGGTAGTGTGACATATGAAGACTGAAAGTATTGCATTTAAGACATTTTGTTAGGGTCTGCACATTAAAGAGTATGCAGGGGACAAAAAGGTCACACAGGATTCTTTAAGACAAAATATATGGACGTGTTAATTCATTTGGAAACTCGAAAATGGCCCTGTTTTTCTTTTCCCTGATGTTTCTAGTATGGGCATTTTTTGTGACTGTCATAAATATAATATAATATAATATAATATAATATAATATAATATAATATAATATAATATAATATAATATAATATAATATAATATAATATACTGCGGTGGGCTGGCGCCCTGTCCGGGGTTTGTTTCCTGCCTTGCACCCTGTGTTGGCTGGGATTGGCTCCAGCAGACTCCCATGACCCTGTAATTAGGATATAGCGGGTTGGATAATGGTTGGATGGTGTGACAAATAGGGGGCACTGTCGTCCCCTTGAACCCTCAGACAATAAGTCAGACACCAGATTAAAGTCCAAATTTTGGATTTATGACAGTAATAATGTGCACAAAGCACCCTCCAACAACAACAACAACATTTATTTATATTGCACATTTTCACACAAAAAAATGTAGCTCAAAGTGCTTTACAAAATGAAGAATAGAAAAATAAAGAACACAGTAAAAAATAAAATAAGTCAACATTAAGATATGTAAGGTCCGATGGTCAGGGTGGACAGAAAAAACGAAAAAAAAAAACTCCAGAAGGCTGGAAAAAAAAAAAAAAAATCTGCAGGGATTGCAGACCATGAGACCACCCAGTCCCCTCTGGGCATTCTACCTAACTTAAATGAAACAGTCCTCTTTGTATTTAGGGTTCTCCACTCCACCGTACTCATAAACAATAAACAATACAATTCACAATAATCAATATTACAAATGCTCCTACTCCCAGATGCGTTGTTCCCTTCCTCCCAACTCAGCTCGCCCGTCTGGGATTTCCCATAGTCCTTTATAGTCCATGACCCGGAAGTGCTTCTCAACCCTCAGTCCATGTGACTTCCTAGCCCTTCCTGGTCAGATCAAAACTCTTCTTTTTCAACCCGGAAGTACGTCATTTCCTCTGTCCCTGTGACCAGAACATACTTCCGGGTTATAGGGAAAATAAAAGTCTCTGAGCCTCCCTGCAGCGTCCCCTTGCGGCCCTCATGGTATCCAGCAGGACTGTGGAGGAAAACTCCAATTTCCATGATGCCCTGCTGGAATTCGGGGGACCTCCATGCTGCCGGAAGGTCTCCATCTAGCGACTTGGGGGTATTGGCCGGGATGAACGGTCGGCCATATCTAACAATGGATAATATAATCTCTCTATATATATAAAATCTAACGTTTGTCTGTCTGTAAGTCTGTCCACTTTTCATGAGAGAACTACTTAACGGAATTAGATAGTTTTTTTCTAGAATTAGCTTGAACATTCCTGTTGATTTTGCGACTTCTCTTATTGCACTAAGAATCATAGTTCACTTGCAGGAACGATATTTGCGTGCAACAGTGACTGCAGGCCAAGGGGAGAGGGAAGTGTGACGTCAGGAGTGGGGAGTCGATCTACCTCTGCGGTTTGGAGCGTAACTTGCCTCTGTTTGTTTATTGACTTTTAAAGTTTGTCCTGTTTTACTGTAACAGCCGACTCATTCTTCCTAACCAGCAGCTACACCACCAGGACCCGTGGCCTAGAAAGCTGAGGACGTTAGACCCGACAAGCTGTACTTCTTCCAAATAAACTTCCCCAATCGACGATCAAAAATAAGCCAAAAACAAACAATATGCCAAATAATAAAGTGAGTATATATTAATAAAACAAGAAATCAACAAACTCCAAACAATATTTATATCACACCCCAGCCAGCCCCGACATAACACTCAACCCCAAAAGTGACTGGCAGAATGTAATAATAAAAAGGTGCAGCACAACTTAATATACAACACAAACCCTCCCTTGACCCCACACTGAACATGAAATTAATGAGACACACAGAAAACACAAAATACACATAAAAGTCCAGAAGATTAAATGGAAAATGAATAATGTTTTGCGGACCTGGTTCAGCTGGAAAAAGTGTCCTATGGCAAAAATATATGAATGAAAATGATGGATTGCTCCTCTCCCCAAACAACAAGAAACAGTCTCACCGTACTTATCCTTGGTACATCGGCGTAGTCCAGAAGCCCGGGGTTTTGCGGTACGAAGCTGAAGTTGTTAGGCGTTGAAAGTGGCAGGTAGAAAAAGGTATAAATCATCTGGATCGTAGCTCTTTCCTGACTCTGCAATGAATTGGTGGTATAGTAGAACGGGATTTCTCATTTTTTTCTTCCTTTTGTCCTCCTGTTTAAATAGTGAATGACCCGGATGCAGGTGATGGGATTGACAGGACAAATTATCATGAGGGACATCGGTTCCACAGTATTATTCTCCCCCCTTTGTTTCCAGGTGAGCATATTTACATTACGAATGACGGGACTCAGCACAAAATACACTTAAGACGACATTAATCATGTAGCACTGCTACACCACTACTACGTGGGCAGAGCCGTGCGGAATGGCTAATATAATATCTTCTTCTTCTATAATATAATATAATATAATATAATATAATATAATATAATATAATATAATATAATATAATATCTTCTTCTATAATATAATATAATATAATATAATATAATATAATATAATATAATATAATATAATATAAGCTGATTACTGTTACAGTTACACACTGTTAGGCTTCTCATATTCAGCATTAACATTTACGATGTACCATCTTTTCAAATATATTTTGTAATTCATGTAGTAGTAAAATGCATCACATTTTTCATTCCAAATATTTTCTCTGCTGTTCAGAATTCTTTTCAAAATGTTGTTCAAAAAAATTGAGGCAACAGACAAAGTGACACCATAACTTAGTAAAGAAAAATTGAAATAGAAAAAACAAAGGGAAATTGAAAAAGAACGATGGTGGGTGTACTAATCTTATTTGAGTCCATGAAACATTCTGAATATCTGCCCTAATAAATAAAGCAAAAGGAGAACAGAAATAAATTGTGTAAATAAAGGACACATTCCATTGGAAGCTATAAAGAGGACACACTGGCACCCCAGGAACTGAGTTTGAGGCCACTATCAGCTTCTTCTCTTTGTGTGACGATCAGTTGGCTCCAATGGGATTAGTACTTACTCTGTTACTCCATTTTCCCCCTATAATTTGATCTATTTAAAATTTCCTTTATTAGATGCATTTCTTTGGTACACATGACAAATGTTTTGGAATGGACGTGTTAACAATGATGTCATTGAGTGACATCAAGTGAGCGTGACATCAGTGACGCTGTAGGTATGGTGGACTACAGTTCTGCTCTGTTGAATTCATTCCAATGAGATGACGCTACTGCACTAAGATGTAAGCGCTAGACCACTAGTCTATGATTTATGGTGGACCAGGCCATCTAGTAGAAACATATTTGCCCATTGACCCATCACGGAACTCATTTAATCCATCCTGTTTGTGTCTAACTCTCATTCACCCTGGTGCCTTCTCTGTACGACTACTTGATGCCACCTGGTTAGACCACTGTGAGGTATGTGGTGGGCATGAAGCCTCATGGGGGGGCCAGGAAGGACCCAGCCACCAAGAAGACCTATGCCATGAGAGACCTTAGGCCACACATGCTGGGTGTGTCGGTCAGAATCATCTATGATGGCTCCTCAAATAGCTAGGTTGTTGTTTTTGGTGATTTGCCACACCCTTGTACTTTTATTTGCTTTAACTTCTGCTTTGGACACATTAAGAATGTTTGTCATGTCATGTCATTTTCTAACCCGCTTAATTCCAGACCAGGGTCACGGTGGGGGCTGAAGCTGATCCCAGCATAGGACCATCCATCCATCCATCATCCAACCCGCTATATCCTAACTACAGGGTCACGTGGATCTGTTGAGCCAATCCCAGCCAACACAGGGCGCAAGGCAGGAAACAAACCCTGGGCAGGGTGCCAGCCCACCGCAGTAGCATAGGACCACAATATGATATTTTAGAATGTCAAAGACTGTAATGATTGAATAAAAGTTTATTGTCTGCCACCCCTGGCTTGCCTTGTTGGTCCACCTTTCCATCAGTGGTACACAGAAAAGACAAGATGTGCTCTAATAGGAGAGGTGAAGTTCTCCTCATTGGTACAAAATCAACATTATCCAAAACTGATCATTTTTCATTTGTTTTTCATAATTCCTCTGTCTCCCCTTCCCTGAAGGTTAAAAGTTTGGGTGTCATCGTTGACAGCACTTTATCCTTTCAGTCCCCACATCAATAACATCTCCCAGCCTGCATATTTCCACTTGCCTAACATTAATCGTTATCGCCCCTCCCTGACTCCCCACACCACTGCTATCCTTGTTCATAGCCTTGTCACTTCTCATCTTGATTATTGCAATTCCCTTTTCTTTGGTCTTTCTCACAAATCTCTTTATAAGCTTTAACTGGTCCAGAATTCAGTTGCCCCCATCATTACTAGAACCCCCTCTACTCACCATGTCACTCCCGTCTTGCAGCAGCTTCACTGGTTTCCAGTTAAGTTCCGTATTCAGTTCAAGATTCTTCTGTTAACTTTTAAGGCTCTCCACAACCTCGCCCCTCCATATTTGTCCAACCTCCTTCATGTTGCCATTCCCTCCTGCACCCTCAGATCCTCTTCTTCCATCCCTTTTTGCCCAGAGGGGACTGGGTGGTCTCTTGGTCTGGAATCCCTACAGATTTTATTTTTTTTCTCCAGCCTTTGGAGTTTTTTTTTTGTTTTTTCTGTCCACCCTGGCCATCGGAACTTACTTATTCTATGTTCATTAATGTTGACGTATCTTCATTTTTTATTGTGTCTTCTATTTTTCTATTCTTCATTTTGTAAAGCACTTTGAGCTACATTTTTTGTATTAAAAATGTGCTATATAAATAAATGTTGTTGACTGTCCTCTTCGTCCGTCTTACCACCATGGGGTGCAGAGCATTCAGTTTCTCTGCTCCCCAGATTTGGAACTCATTACTGAGCTTAGAAATATTGAATCATTCCCACTTTTCAAATCTAAACTTAAAACTTATTTGTTTTCTCTTTGATTACAATTGCTCTGTCTGATTTTAATTTTTGTATTTTTAGTTTTGATTATAATGCATGTTTTATCTATTGTTCGGTATCCTTGTGTGTTTAGAAAGGAACCTACGAATAAATAAAATGTATTATTATTATCCATCCATCCATTATCCAACCCGCTATATCCTAACTACAGGGTCACGGGGGTCTGCTGGAGCCAATCCCAGCCAACACAGGGCTTAAGGCAGGAAACAAACCCTAGGCAGGGCGCCAGCCCACCACAGGGCGCGCACACACACATACCCACACGCCAAGCACACACTAGGGACAATATAGAATCGCCAATGCACCTAACCTGCATGTCTTTGGACTGTGGGAGGAAACCAGAGTACCTGGAGTCTCCTAACTGCGAGGCAGCAGCGCTACCCACTGTGCCACCGTGCCGCCCTATGTATTATTATTATGATTATCAGTTGGTCCCAGGTGCAAGTGCATTGTGGCTGTGGCCTGTGTATTCTTCAAGGCCCGATTCGTGCAAAAGGGAAGAGAATAAGAGTTGGGGTATAGGACATACCTCTGGATTCTATGTACCAAATTTAGGATTGGGGCACGCCAGACCTTTCTACTATAAAACACCAGGGAGCAGAATGCAACATCTTGAAAGAAGTTTCCATCTAGCGTATACAGAAAAGAGGAGATGTCCTCCAATAGGAGAGGTGAAGCACAGTTGCAGTCCATTCTGGATGCCCTGGATCCATAGTCCCAGGTGCAAGTGGCTGTGGCCTGAATATTCTTCAAGACCAGGTGTGAACAAGGATATGAGAACAAGAGTTGGGGTGTAGGACATAACTCTGGGTCTACGTAACAAAATTAGGGTAGGGTCACCCCAAACCTTTCTACTGCAAAACATCTGAGAGCAGAATGCAAAATGCTGAAAGATGTCTCTAAGAACCCCAGAATTTCATTACAGGACCTCCAGGGATCTTTAGTCACTGCTGATGTCACGAGTATGGAGACATTAGAGAGAGTCTGTGCAAATTAGATCTACTGTACATGGCAGGAGGAAGCAAAAAGAACATCAGAGAAAGATTAAAGGTTGTCCATTAACACTTACGGAAAGACCAGGACTTATGAAATGGTGTGCTCTGGACAGTTGAGCTGCAGTGGATCCTTCATGAAGCTAATGAAGGTTAAGCTTCAGGGGCCCTAATCCTGGAGCGATTTTTATCCCCCATCATGCACTGGGGTCGGAAGACTCCTCTATGAGCTTGGTAAAGGTGCATCATAACCCAGCGAGACAAGAGGGCAGGCTTCCACAGACTTCGCCCAATAAGGGCACTTAGGCCCGCCCTTTCCGGGGAAATTTTCGCCATAAAGGACGCGCAGCCTAAAGAGAGAAGGTACATTTTGAAAGGCCTGAGCACACCACAGAGCGAGTAGGAGTTTTTTGTTTTTATTTGTTTTTTTTTTTTTTTTTGCTGTTGTTCACTCTGTCTGGCATCGAATAAAAGAGACATCCCAAAATTCTGTCAGATTCCAGTCTGTCCTTCTAATGCCCGACCACACACCCCCATAACTTGATAATTTTAAACCATAGGACATTTTTATTCATACCAGTGATTTCACTTCTTCTTCTTCCTCTACATCTTTTTCCATTTCCATGTGAGGGTTGATGTGCTTAATCAACCTTCTGCAATCAGCTTGGTGTGCACCTCCTCTTCAGTAAAGTTCTCTTCCTTCAGGTCTTCTATTACTTTATTCATCCACCTCTGCTTTGGCCTCCATCACTTTCTGCTCCCCTGGACATCCATTCCCATCAGTCATTTGGTCACATATTACTTGTCTCTCCTCTTCACACGTCCATACCACTTTCCTGTAATTTCTTAGCTATCTCTCTCCCATTTTTGTTGTACCTCTGATGGTCTCATTTCTTACTCCGTCTCTCTTTGTAACTTCTTAACATTTGCATTTCTGTCGTATCTAATTTCTTGTACTGCACTCCCTTTACTGCCCAGATTTCAGCTCCATACATCATTGCAGGTCTTACCAGTGTCTTAAAAAGCTTAACTTTAACCCTTGCCTTGATTCTTCAGTCACACAATACTACATTTGAATCTAACTCTTCATCTTGGGCTACCATTTCTTCTTCTCCTTCTTTTTCTTCCACTTCAATGTAGGGTTAATGTGCTTGATCAACCTTCTCCAAACAGCTCAGTCCTGCACCTCCTCCCCAGTCAAGTCCTTTTCCTTCAGATCTTCTATTACTTTATCCAATCACCTCTGATTTGACATCCATTGCTTTCTGCTCCCCATCACTCTTCTGCCCACATATTCATTGTCTCTCCTCTTCACATGTCCACACCACTTCCTGTACTTTCTTAGATAGATAGATAGATAGATAGATAGATAGATAGATAGATAGATAGATAGATAGATAGATAGATAGAACAAGAAAGAAAACGAAACATTATGTCATCAAGAACCGGAAGTGACGTCATCAGGGCCAGGACCATCATCGGAGCCAAGCGGAATTTCCCATGATCGGTCTGTCAATGGAAATGAGCAAAGATTAGTGCACTCTGCCATTCCCTGGTTTGGTGAGGAATTACCATCTTTTGAGCCTTTTAGATAAATAGATAGATAGATAGATAGATAGATAGATAGATAGATAGATAGATAGATAGATAGATAGATAGATAGATAGATAGATAGATAGATAGATCTTTCTCTCCCACTTTTGTTGTACCTCTGATTGTCTCATTTCTTCTTCTGTCTTCCTTTGTAACGCCACACACGCTTCGCGACATTTTCATTTCCACCACATCTATCTTTTTCATGACTCCATGACTTTGACTTATGAGATAATACAGTAGAGCAATTTTAATCAAACTCTGAGCTATGGTGGTGTATTGTGAAACAACCCCATGTAAGAAGACAAGAGTGGCTACTCCCATAACAGTTCAAGCTGCAGGGCCCTACAAATGGAGGTCTACCACTGCAGATGAGTCAAAGATAGAGTTTTTTTGTCCACAGTAATAGAATTCACGTTTAACAAGAAACCAATGACCCCATTTGACCAGAAGAACCTGCTAACAGCTGTGAGGTGTGGTGGTAGGAATGTTCTGCTTCAGAGCTGCTTTTCTGCATATGGCCTCTTGCAGCACACCATTTTCGAAGTCTTCATTGGACCAGAAGGTGCTTGAGAATAGTGTGAAACCATCTGTCAGAAGATTGAAGCTCAACCGAAAATGGACATTGCAATATGACAATGACCCTAAGGATGCAAGAAATGGCTGGGAAAAAAAGGAAAAAAAAAAGAAATGGAGGGTTCTGGGATGGATAAATCAAAGCTTGGATTGAGATGCTGTGGTGGGATTTGTACGTAAGACACCTCTCAAACATCACATAGTTGCATGGAGGAATGGAGAGAAACTTTCTCTTAGTTGATGTCAGAGACTGCTAGACAGTAACAAGGAAAGCTCGATTTTAGAGGGAGCAACACCTGCTATTAGAGCCAAGGGTGGGCTTTCAAAGACAGAAATGGCATATGCCTGTTTTCATATTTCTTCAGTCTGAGCTCTGCCTTAACCACTGGTCCACATCTCCTCGGGCCTAATGAACAAATTAATAGGTGCAGCAACAAAGGAAAAAAAAATAATGTCTCATAATGAAATTCATTATATTGTCTTTTGCTGAATTACACAAAGTACCTTATGACAGTAGAAGAGGCGCTATATGAGGACCACGGCATGAATATGCACTGTCATCAAGGGAAAAAATGACTTCCCATTACTCACTTGCTTTGCTGGTAGTTAGCTTTGAATATTAAAAATTCAAGAAAGCTATCAACGTGCTCTCACTATTTGGCCAGATTGTGCAGATCTCTGCTGGAAAAAAGAAGAGGGCAAAGGGGTCCAGTTTAATCTCTTACAGAAACAAATGATAATTATTTCTGCTCCCAGTAACAAACGGCATGCTGATTATTTCCTCTCGCTTTATTTTCTGACCCAGCCTGTCAGTCCTGCCAAAGCGTAAATGAAAAGAATATATTTGCTCAAGGAGCTCGAGCCCAATGTGCCTATCAGCAGTAAACTGTGTTTAGTGGGCACCCTGCTGGGAATCAGGGGACGGAGTGGACGGCGAGAGGGGGGGGTGTGTTTCGAAATTGTCTGCCTATTGGGATTCAGTATTGATTCGTTACAATGGCCCAAATTTGAAGAGATGGGCATTGAATGCTGACGACTGGCATGCAGATACCATGAGGTCAGTGGGGCAAAGCTTCTGTGCTGGCATGCATTGACTTTAATACAAAATATTGGCAGCTTGGAAAACCTGCATTTGGCACAACTTGTGATCCACTGACTCTCATAGAATCAGCCTCTTATAATGAAGAGCTACCCCTGAATTTAGACAGGGCTCTTTAATTTATTAGCACAGTCCACAGCTGCCGGCAACGCCAATCAGGGTTATCTTCGGCTGGCAGCTTTATCTAGCAATTGGAGAACCAGTCTTCTGTATTATCGGGACAAGATAACGCTGCTCAGATTGGAGCTCTGCATTCCACTGAGTGTGATTAACAATGTGCTGTGGCCTGGAATACAAAACACGCAGAAAAAAAAATAAATCAGGCAGGCTAGGGGGGCTTCAAGTTCACAAACCCGCACGCCTTAACAAAATAAAATGAACAGGAGGCAACCACAAACGTGCTGAACTTGGAATGAGCCGGGAGCTAACGACTTGTGGATGGAGCACAGTGACTGAAAATGGGCAAAGATGAGAGGAGGAGACTCTAATAGATAGATATGAAAGAGAACTATATAATAGATAGATAGATAGATAGATAGATAGATAGATAGATAGATAGATAGATAGATAGATAGATAGAGGAACTATATAACAGATAGATAGATAGATAGATAGATAGATAGATAGATAGATAGATAGATAGATATGAAAGAGAACTATATAATAGATAGATAGATAGATAGATAGATAGATAGATAGATAGATAGATAGATATGAAAGGCACTATATAATAGATAGATAGATAGATAGATAGATAGATAGATAGATAGATAGATAGATAGATATGAAAGGCACTATATAATAGATAGATAGATAGATAGATAGATAGATAGATAGATAGATAGATAGATAGATAGATAGATAGATATGAAAGGCACTATACAATAGATAGATAGATAGATAGATATGAAAGGTACTATATAATAGATAGATAGATAGATAGATAGATATGAAAGGTACTATAAGATAGATAGATAGATAGATAGATAGATAGATAGATAGATAGATAGATAGATAGATAGATACAGCAATCTGAAACCCCCGGACATATAATCGATAAGAAGGAGTTCACCGCTTGTATCCCATGCACCAACCTCCACTGCAGGTCTCCCACCCTACTGGCCAATGGCGGCTTGTACAACGACCTCCAGGTGGGGTTCAGTCCTTGAGGGGCTCCAAGCTTGTCTCTCCAAGGTGTGTTGTGTCTTTGTGTCCTCAGCTGTTCCAGGTTGTTCACCTTCACACAAGGGCAGAGATAACGCCTCAAGAGAATGTAAGGCTAAAACATCGGTCTCACCATCCCTCAGTTCAACAGCCGGAGATACAGTAAGAGTAGGAAAAGGTGTTTCGTCAGTTGGCTTCAGTCGTGATGTGAAAATTCCGTGCAGGAGTGTCATGGATTCCCTGTCCAGTGATGATCGTATCTGCCACAGAAACTTCTCCATTAGGCATACTGAGTACACCCCTGTCTCCTCTGCTACCACTTCTGCACTTTTCCAAGTGTAATTTTCCTGGTCAATGCTGTCCTTTATTGTGGTTATTCCATGTATTATGAAATGATGAATAAAGTTTTCAGAAAGTCCTTTAGCAGTACCAACAGCAGGATTGTAGAGCAGCAGTTCATTCCAAAATGAGGAAAGGTCATCACAGTCCTTTTTTATCGACAGCAGTTGCTATGCTGCTAGAAGGCTTTTATAAAACTCTGACACATGTAAGGTTCTGATCTTATCCAAGTGGCACAGCAGTAAACTTTAACCAAGTCCCATTTGCCTGGCCTGTTTAAAGAAAAGTACAGGCAAGTTCATCCACTGGCTCTGCTCAACAGGATACAGCAGTTTCTGAATGGTCTGAAGGCGGAAAGCAGTAATCCTGCTGTTAATGTCAATAAGTCCTTGTCCACCTTCATCCAAAGGCAAGAATATAATGCTCTTCCGTATCCAATGAGTACCATTCCAAAAGAAATCCATGATCGCTTCCTGTATCTGTTGAACAAGCAAAGGTGGAGGTTGCAGACAAATACACTTGTGCCACAGGCTGAAGGTCACCAGGTTATTAATGACCAGCATCCGTCCTCTATAGGATAACTGAGGGAGGATCCACTTCCACTTAGCAAGCCAAGCTATAACCTTGTCCAACAGACCCTCCCAGTTCTTTTGGATGTAGTGGTCATCTCCGAGATGGACTCCCAAGTACAGGAAGCCTGCAGTTGTCCACTACAGACCCCCAGTCGAGGAGGACTACATCTTGTCTAGTTCCCAACCAGCACTGCACTGCTTTTAATCCAATTAATTTTAGCTGAAGACGCTTTGCTGTAATTCCGCATACAGTCCGTTAGTTCGTCCAAATCCTTCTGGCCTGTGATGACTACAGCGAGATCATCTGCATAAGCAGTGACTTTCACAGGGTCCATGTTGCAGTTGGGGATGGAGAGACCAGTCAGCACCTTCCTCAGGTGCACCAGGAAAGGCTCCAATGCCATAGCATATAACATGCCGAACAAAGAGCAGCCCTGTCTGACTCCTCTTCTGACATTGAAAGGCGCACACAAGCCACCGTTGACCTTTACGATACCAGAAATGTCACTCTAAAGTAGACAAATATAATTAATAAAAGACTCCCCAAACCCAAAAGCCTTCATGGTATTCCATAAAATGAGTGACTGACCCTGTCAAATGCTTTTTCCTGGGCAAGAAAAATAAAACCAGTCCGAAAACCAAACAGTTTTGCAGCAGCCAAAATGTCCCGAATTAAAAAAATGTTATTAAAAATTGACCTGCCAGCCACAAAGTAATTCTGATGAGGATGCACCACTCTCCCTAAAACTTGGACCATCCTGTTAGCTAAGGCTTTGGAGAGAACTTTATAATCTGCACATAATAGAGACACTGGCCACCAGTTCTTAATGAGAACAGCAGCGTGATCACGGCTCTATGGCAGCTTTGCGGTAACAAACTAGTTTTAAAACTCTATCTGAACACTTCCAACAAGTCCAGGCCAATGACATCCCAGAACTCTTTATAAAACTCCACTGGAATGCCATCAATTCCTGGGACCTTCCTTGTTTTCAGCTGTCCCAGGGCTGTTGTGAGTTCTGCGAAGCTCACCTCACCATTCAGATCTGCCACATCTGCATTGGGAAGCTGCGGTAAGTCCTGCAAAAAAGCCTGTTGGTCTTCACTGCCACCATCCCCTTCTGCAGCAAACAGAAGTTCATAGAATTTGCGGACCACCTGCCTTATTTCACTGGGCTCCTGTGTCTCTCTCTGCCTTTGGGTGTTTTTATACAATCCAAGATTTTACACTGTGAGTTTTTTTTCTCTAACCCAAAAAAGTATTGTGTTGGTGCATCCATCTCGGCCAACCGTTGAAAACGGGCCCTCACTAACGCCCCTTGAGCTCTGGTCTCAAGCAGGTGGCCCAACCCCAGTTTAGCAGTAGTCAGGCTCGCCTGAAGTTGCTCATTTGGACCCTTATCTAGTAGCTGTTGAATTTCAGTTGTTTTGATTTCCAAAGCTGCCATTTCTGACCGCAATACTTGGGTGACATTTCTGGTATACTGCTGACACAAGGCCCGGATGTGACTCTTCCCAACCTCCCACCACTGTATGTAAGCTGGTGAACTCCTTCTTCATAGCCTTCCAGCCTCCCCAGAAAAGAACAAATAACTCCTAGAAGGTCTGATCTTTGAGAAGGAGAGTGTTAAAATGCCAGTATGGACTACGGGGTCTGTACACGTTAAAAAGAAGTGTACAACACACCAGACTGTGATCAGAGAAGCCTGTAGGTATGATGGAGCACACCTTAAATAAACCTAACAGGTGCTTGAAACTGTCAAAATGATCGAGTCTCGCCATTGAGATCGTGTTTCCACTCGTCCTCCCCCACGTGTATTGCCGACAGGCCCCATGTTTAGCCCTCCACATATCTGCCAGCCCAAATTCCCTAATTATTTTACCCAAAGCTCGAGCTGAGCGAGGGTGCGGTTCCAATCCATTATTTCTGTCCATTCTGGTGTCAAGTGTACAATTAAAATCCCCTCCTAACACCACCACTCCCTCAGGGTCGCAAAGTTGTTTGAAAAAGTAGCTGCGAATATGCACCTGACTTTATACTCGTAAAACAAGGGTCAAATACTCAGTTCAAAATGTTAGTTGGAGCTGCTTTGGGCATTCCATGTCAAAGTACCTAAACTAATACAGCCTTTGTAGCTTACCGTATATCAAACTGGCTCATTCGCCTTGTGATCGTCTTCTCCGATACACCATATAGATCTGTAATCTGTCGTACTTTTAAACCGCATGACAGAAGGTGTTCTATTGGCTCAGCTGGATTGTCAATGGATGGATGTCCAGAGCAGGGAACTGCGTCACCTGAACTGGAGTGTAGTCGAGTCCGTTCCACCTGTTCTTCGATAATTTCAAAAATAGTTTCATCTATATCGGAGTCTAAAAGGGCCGCCAACATTGTAATTTCTTCCGATAAATCTTCAATTCTCTCTCTGAAATACGTAATATCTTCGGCAGTAGTAAGCATTGTTCTAATTAATTCTTGTGCTATCGATTCACCAATCAGTAACTAGAGGGCGTGTTAGAGCCCACCCTCTCAACTTTGACGAGTGAAAGTGACAGTTTTATTTCAAGTCGTATTTCATGACGGTTTGCAGGAATGTTATGGACAAAATGAAATAAATAAATAAGCAACAAAAAACATATTTCGTGACACATTTATTTATTAATGCTCCCATTTCACAGTACTTTTATTTTTTTACGCATTTATTTATTTATTTAATTTAATTTTGTCCATTCCTCCATACTCCTCTCCCTCATTCGGGGCGTACACGTAAATAAAAGTGACAACACTGCCTTGAAGTTTCACCGTCACTTTCAGGAGTCTCCCTTTCACCAGCTCACCAGTACTGCAGACTTCTTGAAGCCCTCTGAGAAATAAAATGGCCACTCCAGTACTAGCATTCGTCCCATTACTAAAAAAAATGTCCCCCTTCCAACCCCTGCCCCACTCCCACTGATTTTGCTCATCAATGTGGGTTTCTTGTAAAAATGTGACATTCAAATCTATTTGTCTGATAAAATCAAAAAGTGCGACCCTCTTCTCCCCCCGTTAATATTCAGGGTTCCTATGTGTGCACTTGCCATGGTACCTGAATATATAGATGGACACACAATGAAACACAGGGACCACCACAATGAATGTGGAGTGGATTTAACAGGGGGCTTAGCCATTAGGTGGTCTTTAGATTGGACTGTTTTCTCAGTTTTCTGGTTAAATTCTTGAGCCTCACGAGCTCTTTAATGTCAAACATTGCAGAGGCTGCTTTGTCTCGCTGCAACCCGCAGACAGACGATGTAAAGAGGTCAATATCAGGGAAAAATTCGGCCACGTCCAACCCTTTTTTTCTGGCGGTGTTCACCAAAAACTCTTTTACACTTTGAGCACTGTAACCCCCCTGGCTTTTAACTCCAGGGGCTCTGAGGCAGCAGACCCTTCGGAGATATTGCCGTCATCATTCTCTTCCCCGACACTCCCCGTGGTTGAAATGTCATCAGCCGTCTCTGTGAAGACGGGAAAATCCTCCTGACAAGGACCATAGGCGGGATCCTCTCCAATCACCCCCGAGCCTTGACTTAAAACAATGGTCTAACGTGCCCAATCTTCTCTTTCTCCTTGCCTCTTTTGAGCAGGATGTTTAAATTCACTTTTTTCCTCAGGCTCGTTGCTGCCTCCCTCTTCCATTTCAATGTCTCCCCACACACTCTCTGCTGCTGCCGCTGTCTGATCTATAGTCTCACTGCCGCCTTCATTCGACTCATCTCTGGGAGGCACTTGATTCTCCTGCCCTTCAGATCTAGTGTCTATTCTTATCACCCCTCACCTCTATGCCTTCAGCTACTACTGGACGATCTTCCACTTCCTGCCCCTCTATTTCTGTATGGCCAGTTTTCTTGTTCCCTTGTTGTCTCTCAGGACACTGTTTAATTAAATGGGCTTCACTCCCGCACCCAAAACATTTCATTTCATTAGAAGTGACGAAAATCACGTAATCGAAACCTTCTACTCTAAACTTCATTGCCACATTTAATTCTTCATCCATTCTATTTAAAACCATATAAACTTGTCGTCTAAATGACAAGACATGTTTTAAATCCAGCGATTTACAGCCTAATGGAATATACCAAATTTTTTAAACTAATCGTTCATGCCGCTCCAACTCTTTTGATATAGTTTCATTCTTCAGAAAAGGTGGCACAGTCAAAATTATCACTGTACGGGACGGGACGGCTAAAGGGGAAACCTGTACAAAGGAGTCATTAATAATGACCCCCTTCTCAACCACAAAGGGAACTAAATCCACAAAGCTCAGAAAAACAACAATCGACCCGCTCATTCACGAAGCCGACTTTATATTTTCACAACCGACTACCTCGTAAACCGCCAACATCCCTGCTTCCAATGGGACAAACTCCTCCGATATAAGTTTAACCCCATGGCGGCGGCTTAGACGCTCAAGATTCACATTACCACACTCACCTCACAGTGTCCACTACCTCTTCCACTCGCACACACTCGAGACAACCACCCAGCATGCACAACGACAGCAACACAGGAAGAAGATAGATAGATAGGAAGGGCACTATATGATAGATAGATAGATAGATAGATAGATAGATAGATAGATAGATAGATAGATAGATAGATAGATAGATAGATAGATAGATAGATAGATAGGAAGGGCACTATATAATAGAAAGATAGACGTGGTCCTACTCTGACCCCTCATTTAAGAGTTGTAATGGCAAACATGTCCACGTGACTTATTAGCATAGTGAAGTCTTAATTGGGTTCAAAAACAACTTTGATGCAAAGTGACTGATCTACCACTGCACTTTCTGAACTCCCTTCATCATATAGGCTCACGTGCGTCTCTAGCCATATTTTTCCAAGCAACTCTTGCATCTCTTCTATAAAATATAATAGCGCTGTGCACTTGGGGCATGGATAGTGTGGGTGTAAGTGGTCTAATCAGGTGGGAGGCTGACTCTAATATTGCTAAAATTTATTATGTACTCTAGCTACAGACTGGCACTTCCAATGCCACCTATCAAAAAAAGCTCTGACAGACCCGCTCAAGGTGAGCCTGGCACTGAAACAAACGTGGCAGCAAAGCAACTCATTTAAAATCTATGTGCATGCGACAAACAGAATGGCATAAAACTCTGAGCTAATTAATTTACACCCTCCCTCCAGCGATTCCACTTCTTTAATAACACTGTGGACTTTAATATATTTTTTGGGGACGCATGGGTTCTGTGCATAAATTTGCATATGATGGGACAGTCAGTGGGAATTACCCAATCGAATAATCTGAGCTTCGGCTGCCAGGTTGACACCAATGGAATCAGCATATCCACACCTTCCTCAGGACCCCCTACCACCCCCCAACCCAACAACAAAATAAATTGCTATAATAAAACATAATTATCAGGGTGGCAGCAAAAAGATAAAGCACAGGTGCTGTTTCTCTTTCTAATTAACAAAACACGGGAAAAGCATTTCTTTACTCAGTAATAACTTTTGTGCCGCTTCATTTCCTCCAATGTCATGCCGTACAATGCCCAAGTCTACACTTCAGCACACGCGGATGTTTTTTTGCTTCTACTCTCCAATAAACGGAGGATGTAAAAATAAGAAAAGAAAAATGCAATTCTGAACATCTGGGTTCATGTTTTCCACAAATCCTTCCTGTTATCCTCTGAGGACCCCAGTTTTCTTCTACATCTGAATGTTGAATATTTCCTATAGCTGGTAACACTAAACTGGTTCAGCCTGGGTGTGGGCTTGAATAAGCCTCTCAGTGGACAGACCCACCATTCTGGGCTCATCCCTGCCTGCTGGGATAAGATGTTGACTCCATTACTTTAACATTGAATAAATCAGGTTTAAAACAAGATTAGTCTTATAATCTATCTATCTATCTATCTATCTATCTATCTATCTATCTATCTATTGTCACGCATGAGTGCATCGGGAGCAGTTGAAGGACCCAACGCGCACCACGGTAAAGCCGGCCAGGGGATGAAGGCAGCGTACTAACCTCTCTCTCTCTTGTTACATAGAAAATACAAAGCGACGCCGCCATAAACCAACCCGGAGTAAACAAAGGACTGCACTTCCGGGTTCCTTTCTTCCCTCTGGTCCCCCTATGATGACGTCAAACTCCCATACACCACCACGCCTTCCCAGCAACCATCACGTCTGATTTCCGGTCTGCCCCTTTATAATGTCCCTCCAAACCCTCCATTTTGTCTTATGTTTTTCATGCATTTTTTTAGGTTCCACTTTCCAAGTTATGTAGCAGTAAACGGACCTATATGACCTGGTCTTCCCATGTATGAAAGTGACCCTGGAGTTTGGAGCAGCCCACTGTCGTGGTAAAACATAACGGCGAGCAACAATGGTAATGTTGCTCCCGGAGTTAAACAATGCCAGCACCGAGTGCCCATTAATTAACACCACTCCTGTAATTTTAACCACCAGGGGGTTAAACAGAGAACAGTACCTCTCACCCCGGGTCCAGCTGCAGTCCATGGGCTCATGGTTCAGGGGACAGGAGCTGATGATGTGCCCCACCTCACCACACTTGAAACAGCGCAGCGAGGAGGGGGCTCTTTTGCGTGGTTTACCCAGAGACTCCGGGCCGCAGCAGGTGGTCTCTGACATGGCCACTTGTCTCTGTCGGACCCCGCAAGCCAGCTTCTCCGCCTTCCCGAGTTAGTTTACCATCAGCTGGCGCTCGAGTATCTCCAGAAGGCCGTCCATGTTCTTGAACGGATGTCTCCGGACCTGCTGGCCGAGATAATCCGGCATGGCATAAATAAAAGCCTCGCAGACCAGTTGATGTCTGGCCGTAGCCAGCACCTGATCTTTCCCCAAAACTCGAGGCAGGCCATTGGGGTCAAATTGCCAGTGTCACCACTCCCACACCTGCTGGTCGGAGGTTACGTCGTAGCGCTTGAAGATCTCGGCATTCAGGAGTGTGTACTGGGCGGCTTCTTCCTCAGGGACATCGTGATAGGCCGTCTGCGCCGGGCCTTTCAGGTACGGGGCCAAAATAGCGGCCCACTCCACACGCGGCCAATGATTGCAGGTGGCCGTCCACTCAAAGATCATGAGGTACGACTCTATGTTGTCCGCCTCGGATAGTGGAAGAATAGGAGGAGGCGGCGGCCGCGTGGGCTCCGGCTTTATCAGTTCCACTGTGGCAAGTCATCTCCTCGCGTCTGTAAGCTCCGCCTTCATGGTGGCGTGATCCACCTTGAGTGCTTGTAGCTCGGTGGCCAAGGTGTTCAGGACCATGTTCAAGTCCTGCCCTTCAGTCATTTTTCTCGGGTATTTCTTGATCCTGCCGACTACGCCACTGTGAATAAAGCACAAAGATACTCATAAAGGGTTTGGGGTTTTGAGCCCCGTATACTGTAACAAAAAAAGGTCTTTCTCTTCAGACAAAAAAATGCATGAAAGACATAAGGCAAAATGGAGGGTTTGGAGGTACATTATAAAGGGGCGGTCCAGAAATCAGACGTGATAGTTGCTGGGAAGGTGTGGTGGTGTATGGGAGTTTTATGTCATCATGGGGGGACCAGAGGGAAGAAAGGAACCCGGAAGTGAACTCCTTTGTTTACTCCGGGTTGGTTTATGGCGGCGTCGCTTTGTCTTTTCTACATAACAAGAGAGAGAGAGGTTAGTACACTGCCTTCATCCCCTGGCCAGCTTTACCGCGGTGCGCGTTGGGTCCTTCAATTGCTCCCGATGCGCTCGTGCTTGACACTATCTATCTATCTATCTATCTATCTATCTATCTATCTATCTATCTATCTATCTATCTATCTATCTATCTATCTATCTATCTATCTATCTATCTATCTATCTATCTATCTATCTATCTATCTATCTATCTATCTATCTGTCTCTATAAATATTAACATTTATGAGAGTCATTGTTGGATGATCCCTGTGTCCCTGTGTCATTAAAGTAAGTTTGACTTTTGAACCCCCAGCATACAGAAGTGCTGGCTTGAGATGTGACTGTGAACCACACTATATGGCGGGTCTCTTAATACAATACAATACAATTTATTTTTGTATAGCTCAAAATCACACAAGAAGTACCGCAATGGACTTTAACAGGCCCTGCCTCTTGACAGCCCCCTTGCCTTGACTCTCTTAGAAAGTCAAGGAAAATCTCCCCCCCAAAAAACCCTTGAAGGGAAAAAATGGAACAAACTTTTGTAAAGGCAGTTCAAAGAGAGATCCCCTTTCCAGGTAGGTTGGGTGTGCAGTGGGTGTCAAAGAGAAGGGGGTCAATACAATGCAACACACAGAACAGAACACAAGTAATCTTCAATACAATATAACAGCAAAATACAAATATTACAAATACAGAGCAGAATTTAACAGTAGATGATATCACATAATATGATTTGGATTTGTTTAGAGTCCTAGAGACCTCGGCCATCAAGTTGCCACTCCCAACTGGCCATTCCACAGCTGAGTCAGTGCTGGGCTAGCCAATCCCTCTAGCCAACGATTCCTGCGATCCTCCATCAGAGTTAACTTTATCTTGCGCAGGCAGAACAACTTGGCAGGTGGGCTGTGGCACCAAGTGCCACATTTGAGTACCGAGAGGAGAAACAGAATAGGTGAGGGTTAGTAACAAATTCTAACTATCATATTACTTATATTTTAGTGCTAATGACTAACAACAGAGATGCAGTCTGCACAGTTAATCAGCAGCTCTGGTCAGGTTAAATGGTCACCCCAGTCAAATTGTACAATCATCTTTGTAGAGGCGGTGTGTGTGTAGACTGATGTTCCACGATGACCACCGTTTCAGCACATAGTCCAGTGGTGTGAGCCCTGAGGTAGCCCAGCATCTCACAGTACCTTCTTTGCACACCAGGACATAAAAAAGAGATAATAAAGTTCATCCCTTGGTCTTCATGTCAGTTTTCCAATGAACTGTGAACGAGTGCAGCGGCTCGCCCAGCAGCACTAACGCTGTACGGCTTGTTCTCCCTCCCGCTGGCGGAGCGGTTTATTAACAGACAAATGAAGTGAGTGCAGATTTTTTTATTCATGCTGTGCTCGTTGACAAAAATGAAACATGCTCAATGAGCTTCATAAAACAGCCCCATGCATGTTTTATGAGGACTGGGCTAATTGTAATAATAATGAGGATCATCATCATTTTAAAGAACATTTCTGTTTACTGTAATTCAGCAATTGTAAAGGCCACACTAACAATCTATTTGTTTAGGCAAGCTAATGAGGTGATTAGATAGGAGGTGGCAGTGCTAGAATTAGGCTTCAGACTCGAAGGTTGTTCAAATTCCTCTGCTGGGAACAGTGGGCTGGCGGGATAGGCTGCAAGTGCACTGACTATTAAAGACGTTTGGCACAGCAAGCCCTCAAGAGTGTTGAAAAGGGAAAGAAGGGCTGAAGGGATCAAGGAAGGGAAACACCCAGTAAAGGTAAGCTAGAATTACTTAAACAGTCCTGATTCATTGGAGTCAGTTTATTGGTGCAAGTGCTGCTTCTACAACAGCCCCCTAGGTCAAAAATCCCCGTCCATGGACAAGAGTGTCTACAGTAGAGCCCAAAAGGATATCGTCTATTCAACCTAAATGTCTAAAGACCTCAGAGGATGACTTCTTACTAACCACTTTTAGAGAAATATGAACCTTGTGAAGCACATCTCTTATTGGTTACTTGAGAGGATGTCGGTCCATTCCAGAGCACACAATTAGAAGACTGACTTAGAGGGGCTGACAGACAGACTGAAGAACATGACACATTGTGTCGTAGAAAACAAAAAATATAAAGATGCTATATCATAGATAGATAGATAGATAGATAGATAGATAGATAGATAGATAGATAGATAGATAGATAGATAGATAGATAGATAGATAGACACTGCAGTGGGTCCAGGTGGTCTACCACAAGAGGACTCATATAGGTAAGTCTAGGTTCAAAGGTCTTCATGATGTGAGATGTAAGTGTCACTGTCTGTAGTCATTAGGTGTAGAGGCACATGCCCTCATTGGAACAGGAATAATTCAGGTTCAGGGATAATGTAGGACAGATAGATAGTTTGATGTACAAAGTAAAAGGCACTATGCAATAGATAGATAGATAGATAGATAGATAGATAGATAGATAGATAGATAGATAGATAGATAGATAGATAGATAGATAGATAGATAGATAGATAGATATGAAAGGCACTACCTTGTGATGCACATCTCTTATTGGTTTCTTGAGAGGATATCAGTCCATTCCAGAGCACACAATTAGAAGACTGACTTAGAGGGGCTGATAGACAGACTGAAGAACATGACACATTGTGTTGTAGAAAACAAAAAATATGAATGTACTATATCATAGATAGATAGATAGATAGATAGATAGATAGATAGATAGATAGATAGATAGATAGATAGATAGATAGATAGATCAGGTCAAGTTAGGATGAGGTTGCCGCACCCACCATATGACAAAACAGCTTGAGATCCGAGATGGCAACCCACCAGGCAAACATGCGGTCCAGTCCAGTAATGACCATCTGTCTGCCTCAGCCAGGTGTTACATGGGCGTCCACTTGGCCTGGTCCAACCACAAGGGTCCTCAACAATGAAAATCCTGTGAGCCATGATTGCCCTCAGGTGCAACCAGTCATTCAACACAAAGACAAACCAGCCGTACCCAAGGATTCTCTGAAGAGGCACAGTACTGAAGATAGATAGATAGATAGATAGATAGATAGATAGATAGATAGATAGATAGATAGATAGATAGATAGATAGATAGATAGATGATTTTATAAACATTAATAAATATAAATATATATAATGACAGCAGTAGTGTGCATTACATTGATACTGTAAATATTTGAGATAAATGAGTGAATAAATTAATATGGCACATGAACATTGACAATAGGACACCATGTAGCTCTAGGCGTTGTCCCTATTTAAGATGTGGGTGGACTGTGGACAGAAGCTCCTCTTCAGTCTGTTCTATTTATTTTATATAACGCCTTTCATATCTGTCTAAGTATTGTGGTTGGGTAAGAAATGACAAACTGGGGAGAATGAATGTTGTGGCTCCAACCTCTTAATTGTCAAAGGCTTGTCCATTCCATCAAAATAAAGAGGCGCCCTATGATATAAACAAAGCAAAAGCAGATTGCCTCTTAGCAATTAAGCGTTGGGTTTTCCCACAGGTAGGTCTCAAGGTTGAAGCTCCATTCTGCTGGAGGGAGGCTCTGATCATCTAATGACTCCTCCTTCCGTTTGCCTCAGGACTTATAGGCGGCGGCTTGGAAGGGGCGGAGTCAGCTATCCTCATTAAGTGTCATCTCAGCACTGTGGAAGGAAAGGCAGCACCCCCTCTCGTCTTGAGGTGGTATTATATACTTTATATGAGACTGGAGTAGGAGCCCCTGACGCACATGCATGACACTATCTGTCTATGAATCACATGGTACTTTTCAAGTCAATATATTGATGTTTTGCGCAGTGAAGCTCAGTTCAATTTGTAAGTCATGAAAGACATCAGGAAAACGTGGGGTTCTAGCTAAAGTTGACGAGATGAGGGTCGTCAGCACATACTGAATGACATTAAACTGTGTAAAGACATAAGCAACGAGTGGACGTCCAACCACTGGTAATCCTAAGCTGGAGGCATCACTCATAAAAATAAAGATTCTGAGCGCAAACTCCAGAGTGGAAGCTCCAGGTGAAGCCAATGAACCCTAAAATCCAGCACAAGCGAAGGCATCGAGTTTCACAAGTTTCGCGCTGAATCTTATAGTCGTGGCGTCTGGCAACTCACACGGCAACAAACACAAAGATCTGCAAATTAATTCTCAGGAAGAAAACTCAAAGGCTGTAATTACCAGGAGACAGCGCACGTCTGTGTTTGCCTGCTCGATGAAAAAGAAACTTATTTTGTAACTAGTGCTTCAATAAATATTTATCAGACGGCTTACATTAAACAGTCATTGTAAATTCCAAAAAGATGAAAAGCACAGCGTGTAGATCTGGGCTCACGAAGAAATAAAACCAAAACGCTCCCAGTACATGACATTTCCTACCTCCCCAGTCATTGATTTATCTGTGATAAAAAAACAAGTTGTGCATTATTAAGACGAGCTCTCGACTCAAAGCATTGAACTGCTTAAACGGCGCTTGTGTGTCCAGTGTGTGTGTGTGTGGGAGGGGAGGTTGTGTGTGTGCGTGACAGATAAGCGATATTCACTTGTGTGTGTGTGTGTGTGTGTTGTAAACCGAGAACAATGAGAAGCCTGACAAGGGTTGGGCACCCCCCAGATTACACATGATAGGCAAAACAATAAGAAGTAAAATAACTTGAGAGCTGACATCTCAGCCATGTCAGTGTGTCTCTGTCACTCGACGGTCTGCTCCGACAGGGAGTCACTGTCGTTGGGGAGCAAAACCCATTAGAGATGGAAAAGGGCCGTGTTACTGACTGGGGGCTCTGAAGAACTCGTCTGGAGTGCGGTCCACACTAGACAAAGAAAGTCAAACATCCCAGTCCACTGACAAGAGTATCTACAGTAGAGCACACAAGAATATTGTCCATTCACCCTAAATATCTTATGATCTTAGAGGATGACTTCTTGCTAACCAATTTTAGTGAAAATGAACCTTGTGATGCACATCTCTTATTGGTTTCTTGAGAGGATATCAGTCCATTCCAGAGCACACAATTAGAAGACTGACTTAGAGGGGCTGATAGACGGACTGAAGAACATGACACATTGTGTCGTAGAAAACAAAAAATATGAAGGCACTATATCATAGATAGATAGATAGATAGATAGATAGATAGATAGATAGATAGATAGATAGATAGATAGATAGATAGATAGATAGATAGATAGATAGATAGATAGATAGATAAGGTACTGTAAGATAGATAGGAAAGGCACTATATCTTGAATCTTCCACTCCAATCTTTGTCACATAGACACACTGCTGTGGGTCCCAGTGGTCTACCACAAGAGGACTCATATAGGTAGTCTAGGTTCAAAGGTCTTCATGATGTGAGATGTAAGTGCTACTGCAGGTAGTCATTAGGTGTAGAGGCACCTGCCCTTATTGGAACAGGAAAAATACAGGACAGACAGATATCTATCAAACTAGATAGATAGATAGATAGATAGATAGATAGATAGATAGATAGATAGATAGATAGATAGATAGATAGATAGATAGATAGATCAGGATGGGGTTCATGCACTGGTACAGCGTGTTGCTGCACCCACCATACGACGAAACAGCTTGAGTTAGATAGTCACTGTCAACACAATACAAAGAAAGTCACTGCCTAATCGGCGCCCCCCTTTGCCCAATTTGCACTCTTCTTTCATGCCAGCTTGTATACCAACGAAATCAATCTTTACTAACAATTACATGTTTTGCAATTTACTTTGAAAGATGGGAACTTTTCATTGGAACATCTTGAAAGTAAATCCATGGTGGAAGAATCGGACCCGAGTTTCAGGAAGAGGGTGTGATGTCGAACATGTCGTGCATCCACACACTGTGTAATGAGACTTTAGGGCGACTTGGCTAATCTTTTTGTTCCGTGTCACTAACTGCTTGCTGATTAAAGAGATGGTAAAATGTTAGATTTACAAGGATGATAAAGTCTTCTATCTATAAAATCTATAATCAAATGAAAACACATGGCTCAAAATGTTTGGAGAAATCAGTGCACACCATAAAATGGTGGACGCCTGTGTGAAAACGTTGTGCTTTCATGATTTAAGCCAAGCGGGGGATGCGTTAGATCAGGTGAGAAGATCCCAGTAAACTGCTTTCTTCAGGTCTTCCCAGAGATTTTCTAGTGGGGTTTGAGTCAGGGCCACTCAGAGAATTGTCCTGATGCCATTCCAGCCTTGTCTTGATTGTATTCTTCATGTCATAGTCCAGTCTGACATCACATGCACTCTGGAGCAGGTTTTCTTCATGGACCTCTCTGTATCCTTCACTTGATTCTGATGATCCATGCTGTCTCCACCATGCTTCACAGTATGGACGGTAGTAGGCAGCTGATGAGCTGTGTTTACAGTTGTGCCCAACGCATTCATTTTTTGTCTCATCAGACCAGAGAATCGTCCAAGCGGTCTGTCACATACCTTTTAGCCACTTATTCATAACCATCCTGATTGAGGGAGTACCGGTGAGATGGTCGCTTGTCCCAGATCTCCTCCTATCACAGCAGATTAGTTCTCAGACTCTGCTAGAGTGACTATTGGGTTAGGGTAATGGAGGTAGAACGTCTCCTATGGGACAGTGGCACTGTCATACTCATCCTGTAAAAAACTTTTTAGCTATCCTGCTTGCACTCATACTGTAATTATCACATCACTTATTAATATATATATATATATATATAAAATCCAACATCTGTCTGTCTGACCACTTTTCATGAGTGAACTACTTAACAGATTTAGATTGTTTTTTCTTACAATTTTTCTTACTTCTCTCATCATCAAGTATCATAGTTCGCTTGCAGCACCGATTTATTCACACGAATCAGAGAAAGAGGCTGCAGACTTGGGGGTACCCTCCGCCAGCCTCTGTTTGAGTCGCTCTACCTCTCGCCACGTGTTGGAGCGCACCTTGCCTCCGCTTAGCTAGTGATACCCGTTTGTTCAGCACATATTATCATCTACAGATTGTTAAGGAGTAACGTTTGATGTTTTTGAGAGAGAGATCAGAGCTACGTGTATTTTAGAGGGTAGCTGCTGATTGCCAGAGATATCACGGCCCCGTGGGATGCTCTCCCGTCACAGCTGAACACGAGGGCAAACTTTTGATGTTGGAGTGTAACTACCTTGCACTTGGCCAGAATTACAGCTTTATTGATTAGTTTAAAATAAAAAAAAAACAGTTAAAATGCAAATGGGCTTTATTAATAAGAGTATTAAATAATTAAAATTATTCCACTAAAGAATAATAAAAAATAATTTAAATAGGGAAATTAAAATATTTGGGTATATGGAGCAAGATTAACTTCAGGGACTGTAAGCACTTTAATATTAGGGTTACACATTAAAATATTAGGATAAGGATAAGTTACTGAGGTTAAGTTAAGGATTATGGAGAGGGGAAGGTGTTCTAGTAAGTGTGCCCCCAAATTTGAACCTTAACCTTAGAGCAGAAAACACAGACTTTAACCCTTAAACCACCACATACCACATGGGGTTAATGCAAACCCAGATGCCAAATACTTCACAAAAAGTGAAATTTTAACAGAACACGTTTTTTTTTCATGTAAAGAGCATCGCAATTACTGCAACACTGATCATTTTACACACTGCCAATGAACTGTAAAAACAATTAAAAAAAACTACTGGAACAATATGTACAAAGTGCAACTGACGCCATTGATGAAATTCAGTAAGTCACCGAGCCAACTGCGCTTGAACTGACTGCACACAGAGGCCAACGCTGATGCCAGCAGGCTCGTCTAGTGCAGCAGCTGAATCCCAGGGACAGTGATGCTGACTCGCTAGGGGGCGCCAGTGGTCATGAGCTGGCTGCTTAACGAATGTACGACATGGACTGATCAACTCCGGAGTGCTGGAAAATTGCATTGGTAACCGACTATAGCCAGTTCTGGCAGTTTAAGGGTGATGTTTGAAGAGTCTTAACATTAGGGCCCAGTTAAAGAGGCTGAGGTTGGGGTAGAATATCTAAGGGTTACATTTAGGAAAAGGGTATGGTTAGGAAATTAAAATTTAGATAGCCACCACTCTAATAGTTTTGTAGTCGAGTCCGGGACTAAATATTTAGGATTGCCCAGAACTCAAACAGTTCATTATCTGGATACAGCAATGCATTAGCAATCAGTGCAATTATGTGATTCACAATGCAACGGATGGAAGTTGTTGGACCGCCAGAGTAGAGGCAAAACCTTATGAGTGCCCTTGGGAACACTCTTTTAAGATGTTGATATAATGCCCAGGTGGTGCAGTGGTATTGCTGCTACCTCGCAATTAGGAGACCCGAGTTTGCTTCTCAGGTCCTCCCTGCATGGAGTTTGCATGTTCTCCCCGTGTCTGCGTGGGTTTCCTCCCACAGTCTAAAAAAATGCAGGTTAGGTGCATTGGCGATTCTACATTGTGCTTGGTGTGTGTGTGGTGCCCTACCTGGGGTTTGTTTCCTGCCTTGCGCCCTGGGATTGGCTCCAGCAGACCTTTGTGACCCTGTAGTTAGGATATAGTGGGTTGGATAATGGATGTATGGATATAATGTCCCATATATTTCATAATGTCCCATAATATACCATATTTCAGTTGGGGCGGCTCTAATAAACATGAATCCTATACACCCTTACTAATAAAGTTTTTTTTTTCAACCCATGGTTGAGGTTGTATTTGTTGTAGGTATTTAATTAGGGTTAGGGTTTATTTATTCTTGCCCAGTTACTTAATCTGGTCTGATGGTCAACTCTAGGAAGAGTCCTTCTTTTCACAAGTCTTGAGGTCCCTGTGCTCCTGGGAACTTACAAAGGTTTAGAAATGTTTTGTATCCTCTTTCCCTGCTCTCTACCTCACCACAAGTTGATCATCGAGGTCTTGGACTTCATGGCTTGTTCTTTTGTACTGCCCTGCAGTGTGAATTGCAGGAAATTCTATACATAGGCGTGTGTCCTTTCTAAATGATCTCCAATCATTCAGGTGAAGTGGTGGCTCTGCGGCTAGGGATCTGCACTGGCAATCGTAAGGTTGCCAGTTCAAATCCCGTATATGCCAAAGGTGACTCTGCTCTGTTGGGCCCTTAACTTGCAATTGCTGAGTGCTTTGAGTAGTGAGAAAAGCGCTATATAAATGCAAAGAATTATTATTATTAATTCACCTTTCCACAGGTGGACTCCAGCCACGTTCTCAATACGTCTTAAGGAGAATTAAAGCAAACAGGAGGCACTTGACCATAATTTGGAGTGCCACCACAAAGGGTCTGAGTACTTATAGGAAGGAGAGATTTCAGTTTGGGATTTTTAATGAATTTGCATGCCTTTCTGTAAACATGGCTTCATTTTTTCGTGATGGACTTTTGAGTGGAAAATGATGGGAAAACCAGCAAATGTATCCATTTAAGATTAAATCAGCAGCACGATAAAGTGTGCAGAAAGTGAAGGGCTCCGAGTACTTTCTAAATCTGCTGTATGCTTTGGCACAGCGTGCAAGATATCTGCTCTTCTGGAAGAAAATCCTTAAAATACTTTGTGTTCTGCTGAGCAGATGAAAAGATAAAGGGACCAGAAGAATAAACGTGGGTTTAAAATCAAGCAGAGTTCATAACCGTGACTTCAAATAGGTCTTTATACCAAGTCAAAAACAAAACTTTAAATCATAGTCAAAGTTCAAAGAAAAGAGTCTTCATACCAGGAAGACAAAAACAAAAGGCACTGTCATTATCCAGCCTTCGATGACCCAGAAATGTCCAAAGATGACCTTTTAGACAGAAGGCTTTTTTAAAAGTAACGTCAAGGAACCCAATCTACGAAATGGCAACAACGCCAAAATTCAAGAATGGGATAAACAATTTGCAACCATTTTCTAGTTGAAAATAAAACCAAATCAAAAAAGTGACTTTGGAAATGGATTCATAAACCTCAAAACTCATAAAAACTGTCATTTAACATGCAGGGACCTCTCTGGAAAATGAGATGAGAATTCGAAACAAAACACAATCCTAACATTCGGGGTTCATCTGACTATGTATGGATAAACGGCATTTGCAGCATTTCTATTTCTGTCTAATATTTTAGTTTTGTTTGCCAGATTTTTGCAGCTTTTCCTTACACTGTAGCCTGTCCTTTCGACTATGTGTTTGCCCTAAACACTTTGTAGCGGGGCTACATAGTAATAGTGTTGTTTAATGTTTGTACTAAGTGCGTTTTGTTTCCATCGTCCCGTTTGCTGTTTGTGTGCATCAGTAAATGTTGTCCCCGTAAATACAAGGGGGACGGATGATGGAAAGAGACCGCAGCCCCAAATTGGAAAACACCTGTTAACTATCAAACAGTTACATCCGGCAGTACTATAAACAATCAGGAGAGAACAGGGGAGAGAGGAGAGAGACGAGGATCATATTTCACCACGACGCATCAACTTACCTGTTGTTTACCACATCGCGCCATTGCAACCAGTTTGTTTTCATTCTGCCAGACTGACTTCCATTCCCTCATCACCAGAAACCCCGGGGTTGGATTACATCATCCACCACAAGCCGAGGATTCACAGTGAGGTTGCTCCATTTATTCTGGAAAATACAAATGCATCTCTTATCAGTTGACCAGTCATCGGCATTCAGGACAGTTGTGCGCTCGGACTCAAGTTCAATATCATTCTCATTTTCCGTGTTTATTTATTGCTATCTGTGTTTTGTGTCCGTTATATGTTACTTGGCCAAGGGAGGGTTTGTCATTGAGTGTATATATATATATATAGTGTTGTCACGGTATTGCTCTGGTGGAGGGATATACATATATATTCTACATGGGGTATGTGCAATAGTGTTCTGTTTCAATATATTCACTTATTTTTACATATCTGCTTTTCTTTTGTGCTTATGTTTACACCCTCGATTGTGGGGAAAAGTTTATTTGTTAGACACAAGATTCAGCCTCAGTAATTGTCTTGGAGGTGTAGCTGGCGCCTGGGAAAGGGGTCGGCCATTACAACTTTATCACTTCTTGATCCTTTTTATTGCAAGTTAGTCTTTTTGGCTTTCGTTTCTCAGTACAGTGATCCCCTGCTGTATCACGGTTCAGCTATTGCACCCTCGCTACCTTGGGGATTTATTAATACTATTATTATTATTACTAGGGGGCTCTGCCCCCGCTCGCTTTGCTCGCCCACTACCGGGTTTGGTTTACCGGATAAACAGTTTAAAGAGATTTTCATGGGAATTGTTACATATGCATTATTTTCATTTTTACTTTAAAAATTTTGTAAAATCAATATTTGTCCTTTATTTCCTGCCCCGGACGTGGTTAAATCTCTTTCTCGCGGCACTTATAGCACTGCTCGCGTTGTGAAGGGGGCGGTCTGAACACACGCTAAAAAGATGCGATCGGTTCAGCTGGTGTCTTGCTGCTGCTGCTGCTGTGTGTTCTGATTGTCGTTGTTTTAAGAGCTGGGAGCGCCTGAAGTTTGTCTCCTAAAAGCATTCCAACAACTGTGAGGTTAGATGTCAGTGAACTTGTTTTAAATTGTTTGTAAGTAGGGCGTGACGTACAAAAGTCACCGTCCCACAGGTTTTGCCTCCTAAGGTGGTAATGTCTAGTCTCGCGTGTCCGTCTGAGATGATCTGGTCTCGATCGCTTTGGAATGTAACTTCTGCGATCGGCAGTGGATCACTGTATAGCTTGTCATGCGTGTGCTGCGGAGGACCTCCTCACAGGTGCAGTCGAGGTATGAGATGAGAGGGGGCGCTGCTGCTAATGTTGTTATCTCCTTCTTTCTCCACAGCACCAATGAAGACATTTGACCCCGCCCCTTCCGGTCCAGCTACCATAAAACCCAGAAGCACGTGTGTAATAAGTGTCAGTCAGTCATTATCCGACCCGCTAAATCCTAAATACAGCATCATGGGGGGTCTGCTGGAGCCAATTCCAGCCAACACAACGACAACAAACCCGGGGCAGGGTGCCAGCCAACCGCAGGGCACACACACACTAAGGACAGTTTAGGATCACCAACGCACCTAACCTGCATGTCTTTGGACTGTGGGAGGAAACCCACGTAGAGAACATGCAAACTCCATGCAGGGAGGACCCGGGAAGCGAACCCGGGTCTCCTAACTGCGAGGCAGCAGCGCAACTACTGCACCACTGTGCTGCCCATGTAATAAGTGTATATGTTTAATATGTTGCTGTGCCCTGTACAAATATTTTGTAAATCTGCTTTTCTTTCTACTCACCATATAAGAACTGCTAGGCAAGCATTAGAAAACAAGATAGGGACAACTACAAAAATGGGCATAGTACTGTTTCTGTGTGTCAAAGTCAGCATGACATTGAATCTTCGTTTCCTTGTTCGGAATGGCATGATTCACCTAAGTAGAGGATTGCACATGAAGGAAGAGTATATAGCCTTGGAACATTGCCCAGCACACCTTTGAAGCCAACGGACAGATGGGAGATAACGTCACCTGATCCGGAAAATCCTTCCAATGCAGCAACGAAAATGGCAGACTCTATATATACATCGGGCCCCCACTCCCAAATTGGTGTTCTTACCATTGGCTTCCTTCGTCTGTTATGCCACATAAACCATCATTAAAGAAAGCTAAGTTATTTCTCCTATGTGATTTCTTACCACCGTATCACTTAGGGAGGTATATCGCCTTTTTATATTGTATCTATATAGTTTTGGGTTATGTAAAACACTGCAATTACAAAAGAACTCATTCGAACAAGGGAGCTAACAACCCCTTCTGGATACAACGTGTCATTACTGGTTCGAGTAACCCACCAGATGGAGCTCTGTTAGCAGTGACTACAACCCCATGACTCTGCCTTTGTTGAATCCCCACACTTGGCACTTATGAAAGACAGCGTGATTTTCTTTTTGGTCATTTTCGCTTGTCCAAGGGCAATAAAATGGATGACTCAGCTGCCCCCCCACCCCACAAAACAAATTGCTTTAGCTCTCTGGAAACCTGTCATCTCTGCACCCGGCCACAAGTTTTATTTCTTATGGTAAGTGATTTAGCCCATTCTTTCATCTTTTCATGATTCTCTCTTTCTGTCTTTTTGGCAGAATGGCTTCTAGTTACAAGTTTACAGAATGTGCCAAATTTTTGTTTTACAAGTTTGATTTTGGCTTTGTATATTGACCCTTGCATTTCCCTTCAATCCAATTAATTTTTCTATTTTTAAAATGAATATTAGAAAGATATTTGGACTTGTCTTTGTCTCTGTATGTATGAAAACAATTTTGCATACGCAAGTGTTCTGGTACAGCCAGAGTTGATGCCCCAGCTTAAGATTAAGCTCTGTTTATTGGATCATTTTGGTCTTTAAGTACTAGGCTGTTGTACCGTGTTTGCCATTATGGATGTAATGAGAAGTCAAACAAGATGACACCATTTATTGGCAAACTAAAAAGATTATAACATGCCAGCTTTCGAGGCAACTCAGGCCCCTTCAAGCAAGATGTAAACTAACTGATTACATCTCACCTGAAGAAGGCTCGAAAGCTGGCATATTATAATCTTTTTAGTTCGCCAATAAAAAGTGACAGTTTGCTGTTTAAATGTTCATTTTTAATATTCTGATATTAATTCTGTGTTTGGTTTTGATCTATATTTTATTTATATTTTGTGTTTCATGTTGGAAGGGATTGGTACAGCAAGGTGGTGTAGTTGGCAGGATACTGAGGGAACCTGAAAAATGATATCACTTTTTCATAAAGAAGTGACCCCGTGTGGGAGTTAAGGACGTGCCGGATTTTCTGAGAATTTTGTGAGTAAATATCGATTGCAGTTCTTTAGGATTTCAGGTTTAATGATTTCTTATTGTATATGTTTTTACTTTGATTTTGATTTAGGTTTTGATAATGAATACATTTTTATATGCATTTTGCTTTGATATTTAGCTTTGTAGGTTCTCGATCACTGTTTTTAATTTTTAATTTCAATTAGTTTAATTTTAAAATGGTTTCTGGTTACACGTTTACGGAATGTGCCTAATTTGGTTTTGTCCTTTTATATTCAGGTCTTTGTATACTGACCCTTGCACTTCCCATCAATCCTATTCATTCCTCGATGTTTAAAAACAGCATTGGAAAGATATTTGGACTTGTCTTTGTCTCTAAATGGTCATCACATGTGGAAATGAACAGTCAGTTAGTCAGTCATTATCCAAACTGCTATAACCTAACAGAGGGTCACGGGGTTCTGCTGGAGCCAATCTCAGCCAACACAGTGTGCAAGGCAGGAACAAACCCCAGGCAGGGCACCAGCCCAACGCAGGGAAATGAACACATATTGTAAAAGGCGCTATATAGCGCCTGACCCGGCACAGACCACGCAGAGGCACGTGTACACAAACACACAGGCTTTATTTTTTCTTCAGCTGTGTGACACATCTTCCCCATGCCACACAGCCCAAACACAGTCCCAAAGTACAAAACAAAGCACAAAAACAAACCACAATTCTCCACCACTCCTCCCAGGCAAGCTTCGTCTCCTTCCTCCCAACTCTGGCTCACCGAGTGGTGGTGGCTGGGCCCTTTTATAGCCCACCCGGAAGCGTTCCAGGTGATTAACCACCTGGTCCCGATTGCACCTCCGGGTGGGGCTGAAAGCTCGTCCAGCCGGGCTGTGGGAAGCAGGCAGCTCCCCCTAGCGGCCAGGCTGGGCCCCAACCAAGCTGTGGAGGACTCCATCTCCCATGGAACCCTGCAGGCGGTTGGGGAGTCACCGTCAGCCAGGGAGGCTGCCACCAAGTGTCCCGGGGGAGGTATTGGACTGCCCATGGCAGCTCCCCCAGAACATAAGTAGCAGGGGCGTCCCTGCCGGGCATGGGACCTGGCTGTCCTTCACAATATATAAAAATATCTTTACATACATAAGTCTTTTGGCACAGCCAGGGTTGCTGCCCCAGCTCAAGATAAGGTCCTGTTTATTTAAACATTTTGCTTTTTAAATATTATCTTTCATATCCTGGTATTACTACAGTGGGCTGGCACCCTGCCCAGGGTTTGCTTCCTGCCTTGCGCCCTGCGTTGGCTGGGATTGGCTCTAGCGGACCCCCGTGACCCTGTAGTTAAGATATAGTGGGTTGGATAATGGATGAATGGATATCCTGGTATTATTTTAGTTTGGTGTTCTTCTGTCTTTTCTTTATTTAATTAAGCTTTCGAGGTAACTCAGGCCCCTTCTTCAGATTACATCTTGCCTGAAGAAGGCGCCTGAGTTGTCTCGAAAGCTGGCATATTGTAATCTTTTTAGCTTGCCAATAAAAGGTGACATTTTGCTGTTTAAATATTAATTTTTACTATTCTGATATTAATTCTGTTTTTGGTTTTGATCTATATTTAATTTATATTTTGTGTTTCATGTTGGAAGGGTTCAGTGCAGCAAGGTGGTGTAGTTGGCAGGATACTGAGGGAAGCTGAAAAACGATATCACTTTTTCATAGAGAAGTGACCCCGTGTCGGAGTTAAGACGTGCCAGATTTTCTGAGAATTTTATGCATAAATATCGATTGCAGTTCTTTGAGATTTCAGGTTTAATGATTTCTTATTGTGTACAGTATGTTTTGGCTTTGATTTAGGTTTTGATTTTGATGATGAATACATTTTTATATGTATTTTGCTTTGATATTTGGCTTTGTAGGTTCTCAATCACTGCTTTTAATTTAAAATTTTACTTGGTTTAATTTTAAAATGGTTTCTAGTTACAAGTTTACAGAATGTGCCAATTTTTTGTTTTACAGGTTTGGTTTTGGCTATTTATATTCAAGTTTTTGCATACTGGCCCTTGCACTTCCCTTCAATCCTATTAATTTCTCCATTTTTAGAAACAACGTTAGAAAGATATTTGGGCTTGTCTTTATTTCTAAATGGTCATCACATGTGAAATGAACACATATATGACAATTTCTTTACATACACAAGTCAGGGTTGCTGCCCCAGCTCAAGATAAGGTCCTGTTTATTTAAACATTTTGCTCTTTTAAATATTAACTTTCATATTCTGGTATTATTTTTTGGTTTGGTGTTGTTCTGTCTTTTATTTAATTACTTTTGTGTTTCATGATGGAAGAAATCGCTACAGCTAGGTGGTGTAGTTGGCAGGATACTGGGGGGATCCCACATGGGAGTTAAGGACTTGCAGGAGTTTCTGAGATTTTTCTGAGCAATTTATGGTGCAATCCTTGGAGATTTTATCCTTAACACTAGAATTACCAGAGCCTATGAAAAAACTTGTAGATCCGGACCACCTTAAATCCGTTCACACCTCTCTGGCAGCATCTTTTGTCCTCTAAATGTGCTGATAAAGACAAGCTGCAAGCAGCCAGCTATTCCACCTCCACTGACTTAGAATGTGCACAAACTTCTCCCAGCTCATGCCTTGATTGATCATCTGGGAGTGAAGTGGAGGTTTAGAGTGGAAATAATAGATAGTTGTTTGGAACACACGCATTTCATGTCTGTTCCGTTTCTACAGTAATCTGTGTAAACACATTGTTAAAACAAAAACTTTTTCATATTTTAATAATGTTACAAAATGTAGGCATAAACTATAAAATGTGTGAAGCCTGAAGTCTAAAGATCAAATAAACACTTTCACAAATGTCCAAGAACAATATAACAGCTTCTGTGGCATACTGGTAAGATTTGCCGAATCAGAGCACAGCAAGCCTGCTGGGGAGAGTATGATATATTTTTTTTCTTTTTAACCTTCGCCGCTCTGCCTGCCTTGCCAGAACTCCCTGTCTATCTATATAGTAATAACAGTAATTTTAAGTATAGTAGGTCACTGGGTGCTGCAAGAGGGCGCTGCAGGAAGATATAATGGCCTTTCACACGACCCGGAAGTGCGCAATGGCTCCTTAATAAAACCAGGCGAGTCGAAGCTGGGAGGACGTAGGGCAGCACTCAACTTGGAGGAGGGCAGTGCGGTGGTGAAAGGAATTGTGGGGAAGAATTGGATTGTGTTTTTTGTTAACATGGAGAGGTATTGTGTATTTATTATGGGGAGAAAAAACTGCTTTATGTTAATGTGGACTAGGGGGGCTCCGCTCCCTCTCGCTTCTCTCGCCCACCCCTGGGTTTGGTTTACCGGATATACGATTTAAAGAGATTGTTATTTTCAAGGGAATTGTTACATATGCATTATTTTCACTTTTACTTTAAAACTTTTGTAAAAACAATACAATCTTTCTCGCAGGACATAAAATGCTACTCGCGTTGTAATGGGGGGTCAGCTGAACACACGCTAAGGAGAAGCGGTTGGATCATCTGCTGTCTTTCTGCTGCTGGCGAGCTGCGGGTTCTGTTTGTCACGCGCACGTTGGTCATTTAAAAGCCTGTACAGCACCTGTCCTTTTATCACTTTGTGTCTCTGCCGCTCGCGTTGTGAAGGGTGGGTTAGCTTGGCTGACCGCAAGCTAAGGAGTTGCAGTCGGATCATCTGCTGGCTTGTTGCTGCTGGCGAGCTGCGTTTTCTGCTTGTCGCACTTTGCCTCGATCTTTTCAAAGTCTGTACAGCAGCTATCCTTTTGCCACTTTGTGTCTCTGCCCTTCACATTGTGAAGGGGGTTGAATGCATGATAAGGAGAAGTGTTCGGATCATCTGCTGGCTTCCTGCTGCTGGCAAGCTGCGTGTTCTGCTTATTGCTTGTCGTTGTTTTAAGAGCTGGGCACACATGATGTCTGTCTGCCAGAAGCACTCCACAGTTGCTTGGTTAGATCTCTGTGAACTTGTTTTAAATGTTGTCTCACTGCTTTGTCTTGCGTGACGTTCAAGTGTCTCTCGCGGGACGTCAAATTGTCTTCCGAGAAGATCACGTCTCATCTCTCTAGTCTCCCTCCCAGGATTTTTTTTATAATAGAGAGATTGTGCATTTTGGATAAATACATTTGAATTTGAATATTTCTGGTATAGCAATAGAATCATCTCACCTTGTTACTTTGACAACTAGACAGACACACCAACTGCTAAACAGAAAGCATATAGCGCCATATAGTTTTCTGACTGTATGTATGTCAAAACGTAGGTCATACTGTATGTGATAACATACAGAAATGTTACCGACACTTAAACATTAAATGAAACATGACAGACAAGAAGTGGGCGTGTTTATTCTTTTGGTGTGTACCCCGATGTGCTTCCATTGGGCAGTGGCTCTGGCACCGTAAAATACTCCTGGCTCCGACTGCACTGCTTTACCCAGGCGAGTCGGAGTTGGGAGGACGTAGAGCAACCCATACTGGAGGTGGGCAGTGCGGTAGTGAAACGAATTGTGGGGAAGAATTGGATTGCGTTTTTTGTTAACATGGAGAGGTATTGTGCATTTCAGATGAATAAATTTGAATTTGGAACCAGGACTCTGCGTGTGTTCATGTTGGGAGTTTGGGACTCGCTGGCGTCCTGTTTTGTATCACAACAGGAACTACTGGATAGGCACACAAATATTTCATTGTGTGGAACTTGTAACCCTTCACTCGTCCACATGTTATGAATATGACAGAATTCTCTGTATTATCTAATCCCTCAAGAAATATTCCACTGACTCTTAGGGGTCGTCACCTTTACATTAAAGTAGGCCGTAGCTGTAGGTTTTTTGACCCTTTGATTTTGGTTTTGGTATCGCAATCTTTTCCCATCTTGGTACTGACCCCCAACCTATCCTCAACTATGGTTTTTGGCTCATGTTTTCATCTTTGGGTCCCTTTTGTTGACAACAATCTGAGGAGACCCTGCATCTTGTAACAATGGTATTCAGGATTGTCTGTCCCTGCCCGTGTTTAACTACGCTCGTCTGGTCCACTATTAGTTTGCTTTATTTACCATTATTATACCATCCTCTGGTAGTACACTGCTGACTCTTCATTGGAATTGCATTTGGTATTTTGTGTTATTATGAGAGTAGAAAATCGAATGCCTTCATACTGTCCTATCACTTTCATCATTTTTCCCACCTGGGAGTCGGGGGGGGGTCCTCTTTTTTTAATATCAATCTCCAGCTTTTCTATTTTGGATATCAATCTCCTTCCCACCACACAGATGTTCGCCACACAATTCGGCGCCCATAGAGGGTTTCTAACTTGCTTATACCGCCTCACGCCTGTTTCCCCGAGTTACGTTCTAACTCGTTTATCAAATTTGGAAGAATTTGTTTTTTTTTCTTTTCAGTGGTAATGTTATAATCAATCTGTTGCATCCCTAATGAAGACTTTTTTATTCACCTCCCGAGCCTGCAGCTTTCAAAATTTAGCGGGAAACGGAGATTCATTCTTCCGCTCGTCCTCCCTTTTTTTATTTCTCTTTCATGTTGACGGCCTCATATTTTATTTCCTTAAATGACTAAAGAGACTGGACCTACATCAGTGGTTAAAAAGGAGGATCTCGGTTCATGCATTCCAGCCATTCCGTTAACAAGATTATATGAGAATTGTTTTCCGCAGAAGCTTTACTATTATATATAATGGCATCTATATATTTTTTCATGAAATTGGTAATAGCACCATTACCCATAAGTGCCGAGTGCAGAAGTCATCGAAAAAAAATCAACTTCATTTCACACCCGCTCAGAAGATTCTGCCAAATAGACCGAAGAAAAGCCCAGCCACATCATTTAGGGGGAAGAAAAACACAGCGACTTGTTTTCAAGGAGTGATGAGTGGTGCCTGAGGGGCTGCTGGTTTCTGATGGGACTCTGTGAAGCCAAAGTAGGTGGAAGGTCAGAAGGTCTCCTGGGAATGATCCTTTTAATTCGTAAATATTAAAAAGGGCTTCCGAGTCATGTAAATTGGTACAGATGGACCCAGAAAGTATACGGGCTCAGGCAGATGAGATTTAATGCAAGTAAATGTAGAAATGTTTAGGCTTGAATACACAATGGGAGGTGTGGAACTGGAAAGTACCCCTTAGGGAAAGGACCTTGGAGTCATGATGGACTCATCACTGTCTACAACCAGACTGTGGACAGAAGTGATCAAGATAGCTAATGGTATCTTACATTATGTGAGGGGGACAAGTCGAGGAAGGTTATGATTAAGTTACACATATAGAGATCAGAGAGAGTGTCGGGGTGGAGGGACCCCAAGACAGAAGCCCTTTTTAATATTTGGGCATGAAAAGGATCCTTCACAGGAAAATCTAATGCATAAATGCTAAAGGTTTTCTGTCCGTCACATGTAAAAATGCACATCCCCGGCTTTCGAAGGTACATCTTGGTCTCGATCGACTGCTTATATGTCGATAAAAGCAACATGAGCCATGATTTGGACATGCAGCCCGCAGTGGTCCTGAAATTTGGCTCTGTGTCTTTCTCACAGCCACCAAAGATGCAGCAATGTTCATCACCTGACTGGAAATGCTTGGCCACGTTCCCGAGAGACATAGCTGACATGAAAACTATGAGGACTGGCATGAAACACAAGGGAGGCATGTGCCCATCAAGAACTTTGTGAAACGCACCGAAGGATGCAGCTTCTGGAAAGGCCTGGCAACGTGGCTCAACTTCAACATGTGGATTTCACACACGCTCAGAAGATTCTGCCAAATAGACCGAAGAAAAGCCCAGCCACATCATTTAGGGGGAAGAAAAAACAGCGACTTGTTTTCAAGGAGTGATGAGTGGTGCCTGAGGGGCTGCTGGTTTCTGATGGGACTCTCTGAAGTCAAAGTACGTGGAAGGGCATAAAGTCTATAGAGTCAAGAAAATTGGTACAGATGGACCCAAAAAGTATACAGGCTCAGGCAGATGAGATTTAATGCAAGTAAATGTAGAAATGTTTAAGTTTGAATACACAATGGGAGGTCCGCAACTTGAAAGTATCCCTTAGGGAAAGGACCTTGTAGTCATGATGGACAAATCACTGTCTACAACTGGACCATGGACAGAAGTGATCAAGATAGCTAATGGCATCTTAGGTTATGTGAGGGGGACAAGTCGAGGAAGGTTATGATTAAGTTACACATAAAGAGATCAGAGAGAGTGTCGGGGTGGAGGGACCCCAAGACAGAAGCCCTTTTTAATATTTGGGAATGAAAAGGATCCTTCACAGCAAAATCTAATGCATAAATGCTAAAGGTTTTCTGTCCGTCACATGTAAAAATGCACATCCCTGGCCTTCGAAGGTAAATCTCGGTCTTGGCGCTTTTTCGGCGCTTGCATGCACCTCACTACAAAAGACGTGTGTGCATCAAATTTCACCGCACCACAATGACATTGTGCTAATGACACAAATGAAGAGACACAGTGTTAAAAGGATGGAAATACCACTGTGCCACAATGACGTCGTCTTAATGACAAAAATGAAGAGACACAGCATCGAAAGGAATCAAATGCCAGCGTGCCACAACATTGTGTTAATGACACAAATAAAGGGACACAGCGTCGAAAGGAAGCAAACGTCGCGGCTCAACAATGTGCAAGTGAAACACCTCAGCAGCGGAGGGCAAGGTCTAGAGTGCCTACTAGTGGCCTTAGTCTTGAACTACAGAAATATCCAGTGGAGAGTTTCATTACTGACTACAAAGTCAATGTTCTCTCATTGCATCTGTCAGCAAGGACACCACAGCGGAGATGATTTAGTGTAAAGATCTGGAATGATCTGACACTTCTGTAAATTTTTCAAAGCTTCAATTTGACAGGAACACGTCTGTCGAACCTAAAAATGAGGTGGCGTGTGAGCTAAACAGAAGAGGCTGAAGCTGGGGTTTTGCCACGGACGATTATCTCCGGTCCTTTCACTCTTCTGTACAAATACTGATGGATGAAACTGTTTGGAAAGCAATACAAGTGAAGCATGACAGAGGCTCGTATGGACTGCCGAAGATCAGGTGGTGGCCGCAACTTCTCAAGTGGAAATGCAAAAGATGATGAATAGTCTAAGCAACTCAAGGATGAATACAGGGAGGATGAAGATTAATAAGAAGTGGGCAAAAGATCACACAACACTTCCGAGAGGTAAAAGAAGAATTAAATAGCACAATGAAGAATTATGGAGGATACGGAGGCCCAGGGATCACCAAGCTGGCATGGGAGCGAGAGTAACACCCACAGCTGAGAAGTGCTTAGTGTTGAATGCATTGAGATGAATATAAAAAAAATAAAAATATTCAGGGGTCTTCAGAGACTGGCATGGCTAGCTGGATTAAAAGTTGCAGTATTTTAAAAATATTTTCTAGTCACTTTTTATCACAGTTTTGTTTATTGCATGGTTTTGTAATAGGTAGCGTCACACATGTGTGCTTGGGGGGGCAACCAAAGGGCCCAAATGAGCGTGAAAGAACAAACGGTAGAGCAGTGCTAACGCCTTTACCCAACAGAAAAACAGAAGGTTAGCAAACAAATCTTACCTTAGAGCCACACGATAATACCACTTCTGGCTCCCCCGATGACTCCACTTCCGTTTCCTCTTCTGAAGACATCACTTCTGGCCTCAGTTTGAAGACTTCACTCCCAGTCCCACATCGATGACTTCACGCCCGGCTTTTCTTGATGACGTCACTTCCGAATACTGATGAAGATGTCATTTCCATCCCTTAGTGCCAACGTCATTTCCTCCCGACTTATTTCCATTTCCTGTCCCTGTATCATTTCCTGCCACCTGCACATAAAAGACTCACGAAGTATTTTCTCGATCTCAGATGTCTGTTTTCTGCAATTTTGACCACAGTATCAGTCTCTTAAGATTTCTCAAGACCGACGATATTAAACGGGGAATTCCCCAAACACTTGATATTTTTGTTCTTGTATTTGTTTCGTTATGTTATCCATATTCCAAAATATCAGCAATAATAGAGGGAGAGTCCATGCATTATTAATAGTTTTATCGTTTAATACTGAGTTACAATATCATGGGCTTGAAGTTGCTTAGACAGAAGTTTCCAACTCAAATGATGATGAGATTCCTGTGCTGTTGTTAGTTGTTGGATGTGGAGGATCTGAGGCTAATTGGAGTTCAGATTTTCTAACGTTAAAAGTACCCAAAGTAGATTTAAAATCTGCATTAAAGTCTCAAGCTAAAACTGTTGGCTGCATCTGAACATGATGGACAACCGATAACCGATCATCGTGGACCTTAACAGAAAAATCACAGCGTCTGTTGGGATTTTGAGTCCGGAATGTGGCGGACAGGGCTTCTTCTTCTTCTTCTTCTTCTTCTTCTGCTTCTTCTTCTTCTTCTTCTTCTGCTTCTTCTTCTTCTTCTTCTTCATCTGCTTCTTTTGGCTGCTCCTGTTTAGGGTTGTTATAGTGGATCATCTTGTTCCATATCTTCCTGTCTCTCTACATGTTGAAGTCTCAAAAAACACACACATTAGCATGTCCAGGGTCTCCCCATGGCCTGTCCAGAGAAGCTTCCACCAAAGGCAGCCGGACCTGCCAACTTCCCAGTTAGGCCTGTCCAGACATCAAAAAATGGGGAACACGTTTTTAAAGTTTGAAATGTCCCAAACATATATAAAAAATACCACACAAGAGAGGGGATAACAGTAAGCCCCTGGTTTGTTAAGATCAACAAAGAATCTTATTAAAAATAGGAACTTTTTTTTAAATCAAAAGAGGATTTGTCTAAAGTAGTTTTGTCCAGCTCCTTGTCTGGTGGGCTGCAGTAGCTGCAGGTTTTAATCCTAACCCTTTTCTTAATTATTGATCGGTTTTTGCTGCTAATTATCTTCTTTTGTCTTAGCTTTCATTGACTTGCTGTTTAAAACACTCCTTAAGTGTTTCTTTTTCTCCTTAATTAGCAGCCAAACAGTAACGAGATATAAAATGAGCCAAAAACAACTGGTGTCCATCGTACAATATCTGAAAATGTAAAAAGGCAAAGGTCTCAGTAATGTTGAGAGACCACAACACCTATATATGAAACTGAGCAGAAACAAAAGGATTTGGTGGTCTATGTTGACACAACAGTTACGGGCACCTGGGTCTTTTCATGGGAAAGCTGCACTCCCTTCAAGGGTTTTCCTCGGGAGGCAAAAGGAATTAAAAAGGAATTTTCAGGACAACTCTTGGAAAATGCAGTTTCTAAATGTGAGCAATCATAAATAAAGAATGGGAGACGCTGTCCTAAAAGAAGTGACCTCTGAAAGGGATTTGGGGGTTTATGTTGACACCACAGTTTCATCATCTAAGCCAGGGGTGCCCACACTTTTTCGGATTGCCCGTATCACAGACCTTCTCTTACATATATATATATATATACAGTATATAAATACAAAGTTCATCTGGAAAGTATTCACAGCGCATCACTTTTTCCACATTTTGTTATGTTACAGCCTTATTCCAAAATGGATTAAATTCATTTTTTTCCTCAGAATTCTACACACAACACCCCTTAATGACAACGTGAAAAAAGTTTACTTGAGGTTTTTGCAAATTTATTAAAAATAAAACAACTGAGAAATCCCATGTATATAAGTATTCACAGCCTTTGCTCAATACTTTGTCGATGCACCTTTGGCAGCAATTACAGCCTCAAGTCTTTTTGAATATGATGCCACAAGCTTGGCACACCTATCCTTGGCCAGTTTGGCCCATTCCTCTTTGCAGCACCTCTCAAGCTCCATCAGGTTGGATGGGAAGCGTCGGTGCACAGCCATTTTAAGATCTCTCCAGAGATGTTCAGTCGGATTCAAGTCTGGGCTCTGGCTGGGCCACTCAAGGACATTCACAGAGTTGTCCTGAAGCCACTCCTTTGATATCTTGGGTGTGTTCTTAGGGTCGTTGTCCTGCTGAAAGATGAACCGTCGCCCCAGTCTGAGATCAAGAGCGCTCTGGAGCAGGTTTTCATCCAGGATCTCTCTGTTCATTGGCTGCAGTCATCCTTCCCTTTATCCTGACTAGTCTCCCAGTTCCTGCCACTGAAAAACATCCCCACAGCGTGATGCTGCCACCACAATGCTTCACTGTAGGGATGGTATTGACCTGGTGATGAGCGGTGCCTGGTTTCCTCCAAATGTGACGCCTGCATTCACACCAAAGAGTTCAATCTTTGTCTCATCAGACCAGAGAATTTTGTTTCTCATGGTCTGAGAGTCCTTCAGGTGCCTTTTGACAAACTCCAGGTGGGCTGCCATGTGCCTTTTACTAAGGAGTGGCTTCCGTCTGGCCACTGTACCATACAGGCCTGATTGGTGGATTGCTGCAGAGATGGTTGTCCTTCTGGAAGGTTCTTCTCTCTCCACAGAGGACCTCTGGAGCTCTGACAGAGTGACCATCGGGTTCTTGGTCACCTCCCTGACTAAGGCCCTTCTCTCCCGATCGCTCAGTTTAGATGGTCGGCCAGCTCTAGGAAGAGTCCTGGTGGTTTCGAACTTCTTCCACTTACGGATGATGGAGGCCACTGTGCTCATTGGGACCTTCAAAGCAGCAGAAATTTTTCTGTAACCTTCCCTAGATTTGTGCCTCGAGACAATCCTGTCTCGGTGGTCTACAGACAATTCCTTTGACTTCATGCTTGGTTTGTACTCTGACATGAACTGTCAACTGTGGGACCTTCTCTAGACAGGTGTGTGCCTTTCCAAATCATGTCCAATAAACTGAATTTACCACAGGTGGACTCCAATGAAGCTCCAGAAACATCTCGAGGATGATCAGGGGAAACAGAATGCACCTGAGCTCAAATTTGGAGCTTCATGGCAAAGGCTGTGAATACTTATGTACATGTGCTTTCTCAATTTTCTTATTTTTAATAAATTTGCAAAAACCTCAAGTAAAAGTTTTTCATGTTGTCATTATGGAGTGGCACCCCTGGCTTAGATGATGAAACTGTGGTGTCAACATAAACCCCCAAATCCCTTTCAGAGGTCACTTCTTTTAGGACAGCGTCTCCCATTCTTTATTTATGATTGCTCACATTTAGAAACTGCATTTTCCAAGAGTTTATATATATATACTGCTCAAAAGAATTAAAAGGAACACTTTTTAATCAGAGTATAGCATAAAGTCAATGAAACTTATGGGATATTAATCTGGTCAGTTAAGTAGCAGAGGGGGTTGTTAATCAGTTTCAGCTGCTGTGGTGTTAATGAAATTAACAACAGATGCACTAGAGGGGCAACAATGAGATGACCCCCAAAACAGGAATGGTTTAACAGGTGGAGGCCACTGACATTTTCCCTCCTCATCTTTTCTGACTGTTTCTTCACTAGTTTTGCATTTGGCTACAGTCAGTGTCACTACTGGTAGCATGAGGCGATACCTGGACCCTACAGAGGTTGCACAGGTAGTCCAACTTCTCCAGGATGGCACATCAATACGTGTCATTGCCAGAAGGTTTGCTGTGTCTCCCTGCACAGTCTCAAGGGCATGGAGGAGATTCTAGGAGACAAGCAGTTACTCTAGGAGAGCTGGAGAGGGCCATAGAAGGTCCATAACCCATCAGCAGGACCAGTATCTGCTCCTTTGGGCAAGGAGGAACAGGATGAGCACTGCCAGAGCCCTACAAAATGACCTCCAGCAGGCCACTGGTGTGAATGTCTCTGACCAAACAACCAGAAAGACTTCATGAGGGTGACCCAAGGGCCCCATGTCCTCTAATGGGCCCTGAGCTCACTGCCCAGCAGCATGCAGCTCGATTGGCATTCGCCATAGAATACCAGAATTGGCAGATGCACCACTGGTGCCCTGTGCTTTTACAGATGAGAGCAGGTTCACCCTGAGCACGTGACAGAAGTGAAAGGGTCTGGAGAAGCCATGGAGAACATTATGCTGCCTGTAACATCATTCAGCATGAGCAGTTTGGTGGTGGGTTAATGATTGTCTGGGGAGGCATATCCATGGAGGGTCACAGACCGCTACAGGCTTGACAAAGGCACCTTGGCTGCCATTAGGTATCAGGATGAAATCCTTGGACCCATTGTCAGACCCTATGCTGGTACAGTGGCTCCTGGTGCACGACAATTCCTGGCCTCATGTGGTGAGAGTATGCAGGCAGTTCCTGGAGGATGAAGGAATTGATACCATTGACTGGCCACCACACTTTCCTGACCTAAATCCAATAGAACACCTCTGGGACATTATGTTTTGGTCCATCCAATGCCACCAGGTTGCACCTCAGACTGTCCAGGAGCTCAGTGATGCCCTGGTCCAGATCTGGGAGGAGATCCCCCACAACACCATCTGTCATCTCATTAGAAGCATGCACTGATGTTGTCAGGCATGTATACAAGAACACAGGGGCCATACAAAGTGCTGCGTACAATTTGGAGTTGCTGCAATTCAATTTTGGCAAAATGGACTAGCCTGCCACATCATTTTTCACTCTGATTTTTGGGGCGTCTTTGAATTCAGGGCTCTGTAGGTTGATCATTTTCATTTCCATCAAACGATGTGGCATCCTTTCGTTCCTAACACATTACCCAGTCTATATCAGTATAGATATCCAGGAGGATTTCTTTTTCCCATTGAGATCTGATGTGTTTTCAAAGTGTTCCTTTAATTTTTTGAGCAGTTTATATATATATATATATATATATATATATATATATATATATATATATATATATATATATATATATATATACATACACTGAGTATCATAGGTGGGTAGTAACGAGTTACATTTACTCCGTTACATTTACTTGAGTAACTTTTTAAAATAATTTTATTTCTAGTTTTACTGCACCATACTTTTTACTTTTACTTGAGTACATTTGTAAAGAAGAAACGCTACTCTTACTCCGCTACTTTGGGCAACACTGGACTCGTTACTTTTTTTCCATTAGATAAAGTCTGACAGACAATTTTCAGTCTGCTCTGTGTAGCGTATGCTGTCAAGTTGCGCACACGCCTTCCATTGCGTCTCCAGCTCCGACGCGAGGTTTTGAATGTTCCCCAAATCAAGGTGCTGCAGCTTTGAGGACAGATGTTGCATTTTTCGTTTGAAAGCATTAACTGAGCTAATCATATTCACCATGGTTTTGTCTTTTCCTTGAAGCTGTAAATTAAGCTCATTCAACATGTTGGTCAGAATGGAAAAAAAATGCCAAGTCTAGCAGCCTTTGATCGTTATTAAGTTGCTTGTATTCTGCATGTTTAATGACAAGGAGAAACTCTTTTTCTCCGGCCAGTGGCCTTGAAATCTCAGTAGGAATTTCTCCCTAGCCATCTGCCTCAAAGAAGGCCTCTTTTATCATCTCTCCATCTTGGAAGAACTTCTTATGCTTAATGATCGAGTGACTCACCCAGAACGATGCTTTGGTGTGTCTGCCTTTGCTTTTGAAATCAGCCAAGTGAAAAATGACGGCTGTCCGATTAACTGCGATTTTAGTTCCCTCTCCTTTCTCTTTCTCAGATCGCTTTTTGGAAGGAAGTCAGTTTCGTAGTTTTTATGAACAGTTTGAAAGTGACTTTCCACATTTTCCTTCTTTGTAATAACAATTATAGATTGACAGATCAGACAGGCGCACTTCGATTGTGACATTGTGAGAGAAAAAAAATCCTCTTCCAATTCCACATCCAGCTCATAAACAACAATTTTTTTTTTAGTCGATATAAATTGGAAGGCTAACTAGATCAGTTAGATAGCCAGAGTTTTGCAGAAGCTCGCGCATTTGATCGTGCGTGTGGGATGACCAGTGTGTTAGAAGAAAAGAGATCTCAGACTGACCGCCCTGTATATCAATCAAGTGGCAAATGCCATGGGGAGGATATATGATAGACTAATGTTTAAAAAAGTTTTTTTTGAATGCAACGCGATCTACAGTACCTGCACTACCTTTCTGATCTACCGGTTGATCGCGATTGACGTATTGGGCACCAGTGTGCAGAAGCTATTATAAAGGTAAATAAACTGTGAGGTTTGTAAGTGGGTGGATGCCAGGTGGCACTGTTGCCCACCTTTATCCCAACAGACAGACGCAGGACACGGGTTAAATGCACTAAGAAGACTTTTAATCATTTCTCTTTCTGAAATAGAATAGTACGTCCAAAGCACCAAAGCCTCAATAAACAAAACAATAAATACTAATTCCTAATTTCAGCTCCACACCTCCCAGTAAGCTCTGTCCTACTACCTACCAACTCCGACTCGCTTGCAGGGTACCCAACAGTCCTTTTTATAGTCCTTGATCCGGAAGTGCTTCTGTCCTTCTGCCCATGTGACTGGCTCACACTTCCGGGTCAGATTTCTTCAGCCCGGAAGTACTTCTGAGTTCCCGTCCTCGTGACAGGAGTACTTACGGGCTATGGATGAGGCTTGGCCTCTCACTTCTCCTCCTGGCGGCACCCACGGTAACCATCAGGGCTAAGAAACCACACTCCAAGTCCCAGGATGCCCTGTGGGAATCCGGGGCACCGTTACACTACAGAGGAGCTGCCATCTAGCGTTTTAGGGGAGGCAATGTCCTGGAAAAAGCTGCTTTCCTCCCATCCTCCCATCTCAGGGGCATCCCGGTCGGGATGAGCTGCCTCAGGTGAGACCACGTTTGGAGTGTTGTGTGCACTTCTGGTCACCACGCTGCAAGAAAGACATAGCAGCACTTGAAGCTTTGCAGAGGAGAGCAACCAAGTGCATCATGGGACTTCAGGATATGTCCTACTGCGACAAACCTAAGGAGTTAAACCTGTTTAGTCTTGAGCAAAGACGACTGCGTGGGGTCCTAATCCGGGTCTTCAGCATCCTCAAAGGCATTAATAAAGTAGCTTAAGGGTGAACCAGATATTTGAGGACACCAGTGGAAATTAAAGGGCAGCCAGGCCGCACTTCTTTATACAAAGAGCTGTAAAAATCTGGAACAAACTACCAACTCATGGAGTTGAAGAAGAAACTGTAACAACCTTTAAGAAGAATCTGCATGAGATGTTGGGACAGCTCAGCTATTAGCTAAGCAAATGAGTTTGGTCAACTGAATGGCCTCCACTTGTTTGTCAGATTTCATATGTTCTTATGTCCTTCTGCCATGGCAGCCCACCACAACCAAACTTGGGAAGCCCAGCATTTGAGGGCAAGAGTATGAGGGACGTCCAGTGCCTATCTTAACAACATCCAGTAAGTAGCTGGCACTCGATTAAAAGCCACAGTCTCATGTACATAAGCACATGGCGTCAGTTTAGAGCCGCCAATCTCTCATCTCTGGGATGTGAAGAAATCATAATATCGACAGTCTGGGGGGCATCTCATAAGGTCATGAAGGGAAACCTGCAAAGATCGGCGAGATAGTGACCAGAGTGGCATTTGACCCGACGTCTCCAGTTAGCTGTGAGGCGGCTGCAGTGCTAATCGCCAAGTCACCGTACCTCCCGATGAGCGCGACGGCCTTGATTAGCCTGAATTATGCCCTGCCTTTCCGAGCGTCATGTTTATTCCATTTTATTGATAATTTGCTTGTTTACCTCGCCCTGCTTTTCTTCAGCCACGCTTGGGTAACTCAGAGGTTGTTTCAAGGTGTTTTGATTCAAACCGACCTCGGCAACAAGACTCTCTATTGAGTTATTGGCTGCTTTACATCTCTTGCACTAAATCAATTCCCCAGCCAGGCGCTTTTCCAACAAGGGATCCCTCGGTAGGCTCATCGATTCACAATACAGTGCTTTACTCCCACCTTCGCTTAAGCAGTGAAACTGAACTCGACCGTGCTTTGATTTATTAGGCCGGATTGAAGTGTTCTGCACTGATCTCCTGGTTCAAATGCCTTGAACCAGCTGAGCTTGTGGTGAATCCAAAATCATAGGCCCAGTCCCTCTCTGTGTGGAGCTGGCCTGTTCTCTCCACTTCTCTATACAACAACAAGCACATTTCTTTCTATAGCACATTTTCATACAAATGATGTAACTCAAAGTGCTTTACATGATGAAGAAAGAGGAAAAAAAGACAAAATAAATAAGAAAATACAAGTAGGGAACACTAATTAACATAGAATAAAAGGAAGGTCCGCTGGCCAGAGAAGGACAGAAAAAAACAAAAAAAAAATTCCAGACGACTGGAGAAAAAAACAAAACAAAATCTGCAAGGGTACCAAGGCAACGATATCCGTCAATAAGGGCGAGTTTCAAAAGGGCGACCTCAGTTGGGCACAGCGAATAAAGGCAAACGCAACAAAATTATTACAGAAAATTTATTAGATAAAGGCAACGATTGAACGTATAAAATTATCCACGAACGCCTTTATTCGCCGTGCTCAATTCAGGTCGCCCTTTTGAAGCTCGCCTTTATTTACGCCAATTGAGGTCTGCCTTTTTGTGCGCGCTCTTATTAAATAGAACCCCGAGGCAACAAGACCTCCCAGCCCCCTGTAGGCATTCTACCTAACAAAAATGATCTCAATCAGTCCTCTTGGTTTTCAGGGTTCTCATGGAAGAACTTGATGATGATGGTCATGTGGACTTCTGGCCTTTGTAATCCATCAGTGTAGGGACATCACGGTGCTTTGATCAGGTGGTGGTGGAGCAGATCACCACCACAGAAAACCGGATAAAGAACAGAAGAGAAAGTAGGGGTTAGTACGGATTAGGTTGTCCTTCAAGTTGTCTGGCTTGAATCCCATAGATGTACATGTTGGCTTAACTGGTGACTCTGAACTGGACAAGTGTGTGTGTGTGTGTGGGAATGGAAGTCCTACATGAATGAATCCTCACAGGCTCTGTCAGATTGGATGGAGACAATTGGTGGACATTGTGGAAGATGGCCGGAGACCTTGCCAGGCCCAGCATGCCTCTACGCTGTAAGGACCAGGGGATGGAGTGTATCCAGAGCATCACCTCCCTCGGAGCGCTAAGTGGGAGCCCCCATGAGACTCCCGCAGGGCTCCATGGGAATTGGAGATTGGCACAGCCCTGTTGGGGTCTGTGGGTGCCACCAGGGGGTGCTGTCTCTCTCTCTCTCTCTCTCTCTTTGTCTCCAAACCGTCCAGCTGGAGCGGACCCCCTACTGCACTCATTCCTAAACAGTTATTTAACAACATTTAGAAGTAAAAGCAGTAAAACATTAAGTAAAAATTAAGTAAAAAGTAAAAGTAAAACATTTAAAGTAGAAGCTTTTCAGTAGTCTGGAATACTGTGGATCTCAATAGAACTATAACGCCTTGCAGAAGGCAGCAGTTTAAAACAGTGGTGGCCTTGAGGGTAGGGATCTGCGGTAGCAATCAGAAACTTACCAGTTTGAATCCCATAAAATGGCAGAAGTGGCTCCACTCTGTTGGGCCCTTGTGCAAGGCCCTTAACCTGCAATTGCTCCGTCCTGGGTATGACGATAATCTATGCCCAGCAGGTCCTCCAACTTTCAGAGAAATCTTGGCAGGAGTGGCACTCCAGCCACCATAAAAAAAACCTCCCAGTGTTCCAGTGTGGTGCTGAGGTGTCACCTGTTGTATGGCTGCACTCGGGGTCCCAAACCAGGGGGTTTGTCGTATCAGCACATGCTCCCAAACCTCCTCCTGGCTGAGATGGGTCCCTAATGATTTTTTTGCCCTTTGTAAACATCGATCTCTGTCTCTGACCTCTAGTGAAGGTAAACTGGGTGTTGGTCATTTTTTTGTGCTGTTTTGGGTCATTTTTTTGTGCTGTTTTGATGACCCTGTGAAGAGCCTTCTTGTCAGCCATGAAGAAGGATGCTACAGGGTGGTCCAGATCTAATTATGCAGATCCAGATCATCTGAAAGACTTTGATTTATGCGGGGACGATTCCAGTTCAGCGCAAAGACGATTCTTCATGCTGTCAGCTCGCACACTTCTTGATGGTCCAGGATTTTTTCGGGTGATTTTCTGTGTAATAAACTTAATAAGTTATAGCGTAATGAAAATTGCATAATTAGATATGGACCACCCTATAGGTGTTTCATAGAGCAGCGATAATAGAAGGACACCAACAGTTGCTTGGACAGCAGAAGGACTGTGGTATAGAGGGTCCACAGCTCAGATCAAATAGGCCAGTTTTTAAACAGATAATCGGCGTAATTGCGGTTTAAAGATGGGGTGTGGTAGTGTGGCCGGAGTGGTTTTCGGGCTTTTTGTGATACAGGTGGTCCTTGCTTATGTGCACAGGTGAGGAATCAGCCGCGTCCGTAACTGATGCCAGGAACTTCTAAACGCCACACCTGACACCACATCCTCATTATATATAGTAGGAGCATGAGTGTGCAAAGGGGGAAAAGGAAATGAAAAAGTAGACGGAGGTTAAGGGAGAAGAAGGCAGCTGGAAGCAAAGGAGCCCATGCATGAGGGAGTGAGCGAGCAAGAGCGGGCTCGCTGTAAGAAAGAAGGCAGCTGGGCAGTGAGCCCTAGCGGGGTGTTTGGGTGGCTCCCGCTGTCGGTAGTGGTCACTCCCACTGAGCGTTACTGAGGAGTGACCGGAAGGAGGATGGCCCGCCGCATATGAAAGCGGGAGTCTGGGACTTGGGAAGTGAAAGTCCCAGCGTGAGCGCCCTGGTCTCTGGGAAGCCCAAGTCACGGTCTGGTGGAGCCCACCGGAGCCAGGGATCAGAAAGGCGAACAGACCAGCAGAAGGCAGAGAAGGTCGGCTGTAGGTAGGGTGACTCCCCTGGTGCACAGCCTGGAAGGGAGAAGCAGGGGAGTTGCCAGTAGAAAAAAGGCACCGAGCTTTGTTTTTAAAAGGACTGCTTCCTGCCATTGTTTTTAACCTCGTTGTAAAGGAATTATTCATTGGATTTTAACCTCCACGTTTTTTCACTTGCTTTTCATGGATTATTTATTTAATGACTGTTTGCGACACTGCGCTATTTATTTGAACGCTGTGTTGGTCATCCTCTTGCTTTGTTGTTGATGTCTTCACTGTTCAGCTCATCTGGTGACATTGCCGAAGGTGTCGGGTTCGAGAGCTCCCCAGAAGCCGGATGGGAGCATGGAGTAGCACCAATACCAACAGCTCCTTGGACGAGAAGGGTATTGCTGCAGACCAGAGACATTATGGGTGGATTTAGAGGCAGGATAACTGTCAATCAAATTCGACTTCACCAAATCAGATTGTGCTAATTCAGAATGTCAACTGATGAGATTGTAGTTACTGTATGACAATCAAAAAGTCACTTATCCAATTATCAACGTTTGAAGTTGTCTATCAAGTCTAACTTCAACCAATTGTTTCATGGTTTCGTGATCTCTGTTTGATGTTCCGCCTTATAGAGTTTACTCTTAAATAATCTGCCATTGTACCAAGCGATGAAACTCCATTAAACAAAAGAAGATAAAAAAGAAGCAGCAGCAACAAAACTCCATTAGACAAAAGAAGAAGAAGCAACAAAACTAATTGCTCGTTATTTTTGACAATGGAAGTTAAATGTGCGTCGAAATGAAAACGTTTGAAATTTGCATTTGCACAGTTTACTTTGTATTTTTTTAATAACTTTGTGTTACATGGTTATGGTTACTACAGGATGGTAGTGAGACCAGCTATGTTATACGGGTTGGAGACGGTGGCACTGACCAGAAATAAGGAGACAGAGCTGGAGGTGGCAGAGTTAAAGATGATAAGATTTGCATTGAGTGTGACGAGGATGGACAGGATTAGGAGTGAAGGCATTAAGGGGTCAGCTCAGGTTGGACAGTTGGGAGACAAAGTCAGAGAGGCGAGATTCCTCTAACTAGGGTCCAGTTCATGCCTTGTATCTGTCTGGAGAAGCCTTAAGTCTCCATGGATCTGAACTACACTATATGGACAAACGTATCGGGACTCACCTCTTAATTACTGAATTCAGGTGTTTCAGTCACAGGCAGCTAGCAATGTAGTCTCAATACCAAGTAACCTGCCATGTTTTGGTACCGTCAATTTTAACAAAATTTCATGGTAGTTTTGTGCAGATGATGCATGCCATTTCTAAACTGTTAAAAGACTTTCCCGCAATGGGCAAATGCACTTTATCTTGACCGTCCACTTTTAGAAATGACTCCCACCTTTCTCTTTTTTTTTATATCCACAAGGTGATTGGCTAAAGTGGAACATGAATGACAAATAGATAGATAGATAGATAGATAGATAGATAGATAGATAGATGTGAAAGGCACTATATAATAGATAGATAGATAGATAGATAGATAGATAGATAGATAGATAGATAGATAGATGTGAAAGGCACTATATAATAGATAGATAGATAGATAGATAGATAGATAGATAGATAGATAGATAGATAGATAGATGTGAAAGGCACTATATAATAGATAGATAGATAGATAGATAGATAGATAGATAGATAGATAGATAGATAGATAGATAGATAGATAGATGTGAAAGGATAGATAGATAGATAGGCACTATATAATAGATAGATAGATAGATAGATAGATAGATAGATAGATAGATAGATAGATAGATAGATGATGAAAGGCACTATATAATAGATAGATAGATAGATATAGATAGATAGATAGATAGATAGATAGATGTGAGATAGATAGATAGATAGATAGATATATAATAGATAGATAGATAGATAGATAGATAGATAGATAGATAGATAGATAGATAGATAGATGTGAAAGGCACTATATAATAGATAGATAGATAGATAGATAGATAGATAGATAGATAGATAGATAGATAGATAGATAGATAGATAGATAGATAGATAATTTATTAATCCCAAGGGGAAATTCACAAAAAAAGTTGATTGACGATTTGCTGAATAAAAAGGTGATTGACTGCGACATTTAAATTTGTGATTGGCTATTAAGTGCCTGACATACACAAATTTAATACACAATTGGCTGAAGTCAAGACTGATAGGTCACGCCCATTTTAATCCAGGCTGCAGCAATATCTAGTTGGCTTGAACAGGCTAACCTCCCTTGGCACTCTTAAGAAGTAGATTGACTTTTGTGCCATTCTTAGCCACAGATGTTGTGTTAACTGACCATGTGAGGTCCTGGGAGATGTGTGTGCCAAGGAACTTCAAGCTCGACACTCTCTCTCTCTCTGATATATAGAGGAGCAGGTTCTCCTTCTTGCCTCCTGGAGGTGTTTGTTGAGTTGCAGGTTGTTGTTGAAGCACCATTGCTGACTTCATCACTCTTATGTATGGGTCTGAACACTTGCTAAAGGCACTGTATGGATACGTGGGAAATGAAACCACATAAATGTCCTGATTGTAATAAATTGGCATGAGATCTTTGTGATCAGCAGGCCAACATCCATCAGAAACACCTAAAATGTGTGTTCAAGAAGCAAAATGTTTATTTTCCATTAGAATGGATGGATGCTCCCGGGAGTGAACTAATAAGAAGGTTAGTGAAGTGATGGATCGGTTGTTTGGACAATGGATGGCTGGATGGACGAACTAAAGGAACTTAAGATGGTTCTGGGAGAAATGAATAAGATGCTCTGAAAACGAATGAGCAGATAAGCCGAACAATTGCAGGACAGTCCGAGGGTGTTTGCTTCACGATAGATCTGAGTTGGTTCCTGCCTTTCTGCCAATGCTGCCCCACCAGGCTTCACCTTCCTTCGAGCCTATAATGGATAAAGCAGCTCCATTACCTGAAAGGACTTTTAAACATTTCATTTTTTTCTCCACTGAAGCGTTTTTTTTTTCCACAATTATCTTCCACGGACGTTTTCCTTTTGCTGCTTTGACTGACATTTCCCTTTTTTTTTATATCAGCACTTATCATGAAACGCAAAAACATGATTTGTGCACACAATAGCCTTAATAAATGCACGGCCAGATGGCACAGAAAATTGCATCTGCATGTGGAGTTTAGTTCCAGGTTGTCGCCGTTCCCACCGGGCCGTCAAATTCGACGCACAAGAGAGTCATTCGGAAACCAGCCAAGGTAAATGATGGCTGCTTTTCTTTGCACAAAATGACGGAAAATGCCACTGGTACAAAGCGTGGTCGTGTTTCTTTGAACGTTTTAAGAGGATGTACAGTAAGCAGATTTGTCTCTGATTTATGCGCCCGAGTATCAAAGGAAAAGCGCGCTTTCTGCTTAGCCTCGGCTCAATCAGGGAGAGAATTTCTTTTCTGAAATGTAAATGGCTGCTCTTCTCATTTAAGCTGTCTAATTATGTACAGCAGTCCCTTACGGATTTGGGTGTCAGTGCCTGTGAGAGGGTTGCCTTTAATTAGTGCCTACTAATTAAGAAATTAATTTGTTAAATGTTAACTAAATGTTATTGACTGAATGTAACGCGTCATGTTCATAAAGGCGGCAAATCCGTTTGTGTAAATGTCATTTGATTCAACTCTCAGAAGTGGCTACACTTCATCTTCAAGTGCTTAATAGAGCTGATGTATTTATTTATGCCGCCCTCTCAAAGTTATAAAGGCACTGGGTGACCATTCCTGTCGACGGGTGAGAGAAGGGACTCCGCCGTGTGATTTGTGACATGGCGAGCTGCAAGAATTTGCACCCGGCTTTTATGTCCGAAGGCGTCTGACCGTTTGGGTTAACTTGCGGGATGCCAACTGTGACAGCTAAAGTGCAGAGTGGTTGATGTACCCGTAGGTGAAGATTCAACTCCCTTACCCGACAGTTTAGTTTTATGTGTGGCCTCGACAGCTTTCTGTGGGACAGCGTAGGTGTCCTTGTGATAAGTGGTCTGTGGTGTTGTGCAGATTTTAAAGAAATAATCAGGACGCGAGAGCATGCAGGCTCAGAACGGGTGCAGGATGGCACCGCTCCACCAAGGTGCTTGGCTGATCACTCACTCATGTGCAAATGTGAGCGGATTAGTCAGGGGTCTCATTCACATCTCAGAGTGGATATATGGAAGGTGGAACAATGACTGGCCTGTTACGTTGTATCTCCAGAGAGACTGGTGGTAAGAGCTTTGTGTGTGTGTGTGTGTGTGTGTGGCATGTCACAGTGTCCCATGGTTGGAAAGGCCTGGCTGGAAATGGGGACGTGATAGCATGCAAGCTCAGAACGGGTGTAGGAGGGCGTATGATAATGCTGCTCCAGGGTTGATTGTGGTGCTTGGTTGATCGTGTACTAATCTGCGAATGCACGCGGATCAGCCAGGGGTCTCATTCACACCTCAGAGTGGGCGAATGGTCTCCTCTGCATCTGACTGGGCTGTATAAAGAAGACGGCACAGCAGACAAGTCAAGTCAAGTCAAGGTGGGGAGAATGCACTGGTACAGTGCGTTGCTGTACCCACTACACGACGAAATAACTTGGAAACCCAGTTGGCAACCCCCCAGACAGACGCACGGTCCAGTCCCACCCTCCGGAATTGAAGCTCTATCTGCCGCAACCAGGTGTTACCTGGGCGACCCCTTGGCCTAGTCCAGCCACTCGGGTCCCCAACAATGAGGATCTTAACGAAATCTTACGGATCACCCTTGGGGAATCACGCCACATGGCCATATTGCAGTAACTGACGCTCTCTCACAATGCAGGTAATGTGCTTCATTTGGGACTCCGTGCGCAACCACTCATTTGACACAAAGTCAAACCAGCAGTACCCCAGGATTTTCCGGAGAGACACAGCACCAAAGGAGTCCAGTCTTCGTCTCAGGTCACTGGATAGCATCCATGTCTCCCAACCATATAGCAAGACAGGAAGCACCAGGACTCTAAAGTCTTGCACCTTCGTCCTTTTGCATAGACATCGGGAGCGCCACACACCCCTTTTCAGCGACCTCATGACCCCCCATGCTCTCCCAATCCATCTACTGACTTCACAGGAAGAATCACCAGAGACATGAATGTCACTGCCAAGGTAAGTAAACCTCTCGACGAGGTCGACATTCTCTCCGCAGACAGACACACTGCTGATGGCCGTGCCCAGGAGGTCATTAAAGGCCTGGATCTCAGTTTTTATCCAGGAAAGTCGCAAGCCCAGACACTCAGACTCCTCACTCAGTCTCTCGAGCGCCCCAGAAGACAGATGTGAAACAAAAGAAAAGAAAGAACAAATGAGAGAAAGGGGTTAAGGAGAAAAAGAGCAACAGCGAGAGAGACAGGATCAGGAGAGCCCATGTGAAGACGAATGCAGGCAGGTGGTCAGGAGTGAGCCTCAAGAGGAAGAAGAGGGCGCTCCTATTGAACAATGCTAGCGAGCATGAGCGGCTCGTTACGCAGGGTCTCCCGAGTGACTGGTGGTAGGAAGTGTGTGTGTGTGTGGCTTGTTGTGGTGCCCCGTGGTTGCAGAAGGCCTAACAATGCGGACCCAAGAGCATGCAGGCTCAGGACGGGTGCAGGTGGGCATATGATGACGCTGCTCCGGGGTTGATTGTGGTACTTGGCTGACCGTACACTCATGTGCAAATGCAAGCAGATCAGTCAGGGGTCTCATGCACACCTTGGAGTGGGCAGATAGACTCATCTGCACCCGACTGGGCCGTATCAAGAAGCCTGCTCAGCAGATGAAAAGGAAGAACAAACGAGAAGAAGGATGTTAAGGAGAAAAATAGCAAGAGCGAGAGGCAGGATCAGGAGAGACCGTGCAAAAGAAGAATGGAGGCAGGTGAGGAGGGGAGCGCTCCTAATTAACAATGCTAGAGAGCACGAGCGGCCCGTTATGTGCTGTATCCCGAGGGACTGTCGGTGGTGGGCGTGTGTGAGCGGCTCATGATTGCAGAATGGGAACCCAAGCCGGAAATTAAAGGTTGAGTGCACCTGTTGGTGGGCATCTTGTCTTAGTGCAAGGTCTGGATAGGACAAGTGGAGGAGGAGATGGGGTTCATATTTTTTAAAGGAAAGGACTGCCTCTGGCTTTTAGCCTCATTTTTATGGATTATTTTTTGGATATTTTAACCTCCACATGTTCTCTGCTTTTGTAGATTATTTATTTATTGATGATTAATTTGAACACTTTTTGCACCTACCCCTTGCGAGATGTGTGTGTCCTCATTTACAGAGAATGGGTGATTGACGAACTTAACACCGATGACCTCATCTCCAGTTTCTGACCTCCTGACTTAATGTGACAAGGCCTGTAGCTGCAAAGAAGAGCCCACCCATACACACACCCGCATTTCTGGGGTCACTTTAGAATATTCAATTAACCTGACAGACACATGTGGGAGAAAGTGGAAGTATCTCGATAAAAATCGGGAGTGGTCTTTCCTCGACTTTCTCGTATACTCAGATATGGGGATGGATATTTAAGGAGTAAACCGCAAGACAATGATTACGTTTTCATATTATGTACATTAAAGAACCATCAGCAACAAATCAAATCAAATTAATATTATATTAAACAATTCTTATAAAAGTAAAGTTCAATAAATCTGACTCTGCAGATGCATGAATAAAAGGTAACACTTCTGGTTAGAGGAAATAGCTCAGAAGTCGATAGTCATCTAAATTTTGTACCTAACACTTGTATGCAAAATTTGGTTGACGTAAGTGAAAGTGCACTCAAGTTATCATGTTTACTTACACACACACACACACATACAGACACACAGACATAATTCCAAAAATGCTATTTTCAGACTCAGGGAGGTCAAAAACGTTGAGATTCATCAAAATCTCGAAATCAAATTTTTGGACGATTCCAATACTTTCCCTATACTTCATACATGAGAAAGTAAAACCAACTTTTATTCTTCTGCCCCAAGAAGACCAGCAAGATGTTTGAGTGATCCATCCATTCATCTCATGACCAGTTCACCCAGCTCAGGGTCTCTGGGGTGGTCATTGACTATTCCTTTGTTTGTGTGTGAGGCTGTCTGTAGCCTTTTTCAGGGTAGGCCTATTTTTGGGTTCCCCACACTCTTCGACCGTCTCCTCTGTGTGGGATGGATGAGTGTCCATCACTGCTTGCACCTTTAGTTTTCTTTGGCCGTGAGGTGGGCTTGTCTTATGCACACGCTGTGTTTTTCTTCATGGTCTCGCCTTTCTTTACACTTGTTTGCTCCTCTTTCTTTATTTTTCAAGTGTTTCCTTCATCTTTTAGCTTTGCTTTCATTGGCTGCTATCTTTTTATATAATACGTTACCGTGGCTGGCCCTTTGTCTGTCCAGGATTTTAAATCACCCGTAGCTCACAAACTGTTTGAATTATTGACCTGAAATTTGGTACACATATACAACGTGATCTCTACTGGCCGCTTCTGGATGATGATTTTTATTACTCTTTTTATTTTTATTTTATTGTACAATCAACTCTCAGCAGAGCGCAGCAGGGCAGCTGTGTGGTACATGCGTACGGGCGCCGTTCTCATCCCTACCACCTTCACCGTCACTTCCCCTACCTCTTCATATCTTAAATCATTCTTTAGGCAGATTGAAGACTTCAGTGCCAGCTTAAGTGAAAAATTAATATAAAACGTACTAAGTAATTGCAACACAAACACTGACTTCATCAGTTTTAACGTGAAAGATGACGACAGAAGAAGAGAAGAAGTGAGCAGCTAGTCTTTAATATTTTAGAACTCAGCTTTAAGATTTTCACTTAGTATGTTCAATTCATCACAATAACTATTCATAGTGGCTCTAAAATCCGTACTGACCCCAACTCTCTCTTCTGTTTCTTTTTCCGGTTTCTTTGTGGTGGCGGCCTGCGCCACCACCACCTACTCAAAGCATCATGATGCACCAACAATGATGGACTGAAAGCCAGAAGTCTACGTGACCATCATCATCAGGTCCTTCCATGAAAACCCTAAATACAAAGAGGACTGTTTCATTTATGTTAGGTAGATTGCCCAGAGGGGACTGGGCGGTCTCGTGGTCTGGAACCCCTACAGATTTTATTTTTTTTCTCCAGCCGTCTGGAGTTTTTTTTTTTTGTTTTTTCTGTCCACCCTGGCCATCAGACCTTACTTATTCTATGTTAATTAATGTTGATTTATGATTATTTTTTATTGTGTCTTCTATTTTTCTATTCATTTTGTAAAGTACTTTGAGCTACATTTTTTTGTATGAATATGTGCTATATAAATAAATGTTGATTGATTAACTTGAAGTTTTTGCCATGACCCTTTTCTTCTTGCCTGCCCTGACTTTAACTTCCCTTAGCCGATGGGTTCAAAGTTTTGAATTAACCTCTTTACAACTCCACTAGCCTTTGCCATCCCCCTGCGGCCGCTAAACAGACAGGTAAGCAAAAGATAAAAGACTCGGTGGCAGTACTGGGGGACAGTGGCACAGCAGAGCCTATAAGCCACGGCACATGGACCTGCGTGACACTCACGTGGTTGCTGATCATGGCTTCGTTTTTCTTTTTCTTTTGCAGATGATGAGGTGGACTTGCTTGTCGTAATCTCAAGAAGGGAAGATTTCGGATATGCCAATTAGGCCAATACCCCCACATCGCTAGATGGAGTCCTCCCTGCAATATGGAGGTGCCCTGAATTCTAGCAGGGCATCATGGACAATGGAGGTCGACTTCACAGCCCTGCTGGATACAATGGGAGCTGCCAGGGGACGCTGCAGGGAGGAACAGGGATTTGTATTTTCCATATGGCCTGGAAGTACTCCCTAGTCACAGGAACAGAAGAAACAAAGTACTTCCGGGCTGAAGAAAAGAAGGAGTTTTCATTTGACCCAGAAGTGCTATGAAATCACATGGACTGAGGGTCCAGAAAAATAAAAGGACTCTGGGAAACCCCAGCAGGAGAGCCGAGTTGGGAGGAAGGGTGACGGAGCTGCTGGGAGTGGAGGATTGTGATTAGTATAATGTATTATTGATTGTTAATTGTGATTATTGTGGAGGTGGAGGTGCTTTGTGCACATTATAGAAATATCATTTCTTTGACTTGATGTCTGACGTGTGTTCTGAAGGTTCAAGGGGTAACAGCGCCCCCTATCTGTCACACAATCCATTACTGTAATGGCTGTATAATCATGTATATATACATTAACATAATGGGGGCTTTGCCCCCTGCTCACTTTGCTCGCCAAACCCCCAGGCGGGTGCTACATGCTAGCCTCTTTGCAGTTCTGCTGCTCACGTATGGGGATGCAGATGTATAATTTAAACAGATTTTTATTTTCATGGGACTTGTTACTTATGCGTAATGGACCTAACTATTTTATGTTACAGCGAGTAATTAACCATATTAAAAAATAATAAAATGTAATAATTTGAAAGTAAATTATGCTTCATGTTGCGTTAGAGGTATTCGTTGCGTTATACGTTTTCGTTCTGTTTGGCTTTGAAATGAATATGCAAATACTTTTTAAATTTACACTTCAGTAAAAATAATTTTTTTGAATGACATTCTCGTCAATATCGCCTTGAATTTTGATTCTGTGTTTGGACTTTCATTGTGACAACGCAGCGTATAACTGCCTGTGGTTGAATTTTGTTTCTTTCTCTATTAAATAAAATGACTTTTTTGATCGTTTGGCTCTGAGATTTGTTAGTTGTCTTTGCAACATCTATTCTAACGGGAAACTGTTGACATTTTAGTATGAATGGCATATCAAGGTCTCCTTTGTTGTCTAAAGCTATCCGCGGAAGATGTGCTACTTTACATTTTGTGGCGGGTGGCCAGTTCCCATGCCTGGCCGGTGCCCCTTCTACACATGTTCTGGGGGAGCAACCATGGACTACTCAATACCTTCCCTGTGATGCTTGGTGGCAGCCTCCCTGGCTGATGATGGTGCCTCAGTTTCCCACAGGGCTCCATTTACATTTACAACATTTATTTATATAGCATATTTTCTTACAAAAAATGTAGCTCAAAGTGCTTTACATAATGAAAAATAAAAAAATAAATAAAAGACATAGTAGGAAATTAAAATAAGCCAGCATTAAATAACATACAGTAGAATAAGAGTAAGGTCCGATGGCCAGGGAGGACAGGAAAAACAAACAAAAAAAAAACTCCAGACGGCTGCAGGGATTCCAGACCATGAGACCGCCCAGTCCCCTCTGGGGAGTCCTCCACAGCCCAGTTGGGATCGGGGGTGGCCACCAGGGGGAGCTGCATGGGTCCCGGAGCCCTGCTGGACAAGTCTTCAGCCCCATCCGGAAGTACAATTGGACCCAGGTGGTCAAGCATCTGGAACACCTCCTGGGTGGGCTATTAAAGGGGCCAGCCACTACCACTCAGTGGCCGGAGTCGGGAGGAGAGGACGAAGCTTCAAGGGAGGTGTGGTGGTGCCAGAAGGGACTGTTGTGTTTCTGTGAGTGCTTATTCGTGACCGTCTTATGCCTGTGGGGTTCACGGGGAAGAAATACCCCAAAGGTGAAGAAAAATAAGAGTTTGTGTTGTTTTTATACGTGTGAGCACTATATAGCGCTATTTATTACACTTTCCTAGATACATCCTTCTTTTGACATTAACTTGTGCGGTGGATGAAGTTAACGGTTGTCGATATTCTACAGGATATTGTAAGTTGATGTTTTCATCTTCCGCACCATCACCACCAACTGTTTCAGCAGAGTCTATTGATACACATTTAACCAATTTGCCGTGTAACCATTCGACATTTTTGGCGTTAATTCGTTTGACTTCATCATTTCTCGGTGCTAGGATCGCCCGTGTACTCGTTTCTTCCATTCATAACCCTTCGTGATGAAGTTCTTCAATAAGATTTGGACGTAATAAGTCTTCTTTACAGTAGTTGGGAACTTAGAATGAGGATATCGTTAAAGCGTATAAGAGCTGAGAGCGCAGGAATCGTGTCTGTCAAAAACATTCACACGAATGAGAGGTGAGAGGACCGTGTGTGTGGTTGAAAATGGTTGAGAGGAGGGCGTGTCTTGAAAAAATCCTCATAGCCAAAGTCTTGCAGGACTTGAAAAAATCTCTTGAAAAAAGTCTCGTCTCGTCTCATGATATTTTCTTTTATAATAGAGAGATAAGTAATTACTGAATCAAATATGACACGATGTGCGATAAAGAAGTTGTGGTGTTTTGGAACTCCTTCTTGGAAATGAAGGAGAAGAGAATAAGTGATGGCTGGACTGATGGGATTACAAGATGGAGAAGACCAATAGTGTCAGTGACTAAGCAGCCTTTAGCCTGTGTGTCTCGTCTCGTCCCAGGATTTGTTTTTATCTAATAGAGAGATATATATGAGGTCTGTCTATTAAATAATGAGACTGACACAATAACTCACTTTTATTTATACATTAACAATTCTGTGACAATGCGGGTTCTGCTCCATGTTCCCATCTTTCTTCTGGGAGCCCTTGAACCTGACACCGTCGGTAATGTCGCCGATGAGCTGGACAGTGAGGCACAACAAAGCAAGGGGATGGTGCAAAAAGTGCAAAGTGCTTTTTATTAAAAACAACAAAATCAAAAGCAGTGTCCAAATAAATAGTGCAGGATCTCAAAATCTTTAAATAAATAATCCAATAAAAACAGGCGAACTGTGGAGGTTAACACAATAAATAAATCCTTTAAAAACGAGGTTAAAATAATGGCTGGAAGCCGTCCTTTAAAAAACAAAGCCCGGTGCCTTCTTTCTACTGGTGACTCCCCTGCTTCTCCTGTCCAGGCTATGCACCAGGGGAGTCACCCAACCTGCAGCTGACCTTCTCTCTGCTGCCTTCTTCTGGTCTGTTCACCTCGCCGATCCCTGGCTCCGGTGGGCGTCACCAGATCGTGACATGGGCTCCACAACGACCAGGGTGCTCATGCTGGTTGTTCATTTCCCAAGTCCCGACTCCCGCTGCCCTCTCGGCCTTACGCGGCGAGCCATCCTCCTTCCAGTCACTCCCGCTCCTCACTAATGCTCAGCGGGAGTGACCACTACCGACTGCTCCCGGGGTGCCAGCCAAACACCCAGGCTCACTGCTCAGCTGCATTTGTTCTGTACAACGAGCAACTTCGCTCATTCACGCATCGGCTTTCTCCTCCCTGCTTCCTGCCTTCTCTCCTTCTTAACCTCTGTCCGTCTTTTCTTGTTTTACTCCTTCTTTCTCTAAAGCCGCCTCACGCTTCTATTATTTATCACGGGGATGTGGATCAGGTGTGGCAATTAGCAGCTCCCGGCATCAATTACGGATGCGGACGACTCCTCACCTGTTCACTTAAGCGAGGGCCGCCCGCATCACAAACTCACCCGGGAGCCACACTACCACGACACTATTTATTTAAAAAGTGGCCTTTTTGACTTGAGCTGTGGACCCGCTACACTGAAACAACATCAATTTTCTCTTTCAAGCAACTTAAGATTTGTCATTTAGTGTCCTAGCTTGTGTGGTCCCCGGCCGGGACACCTTGGAGGACCAGAGGAGGGCGTGTGCCTCCTCCAGACCGAGAGGGGGCGTCCATCCTGGTTATGCAGGAGGCCTCGGGTAGGGGGCTTAGAAGCCCAGCCCTGTAGGGACCCGTGGCCACCTCCAGGCAGGCGCCCCAGTGCCTTATCATCCCGGGAGCCCGTCACTTCCGCCACACCAGGAAGTGCCGAGGGGGGAAGACGACCGGGGACACCCGGACGGCTTCCGGATGCGCAGCCGGCTCTTCTGCCACACAGGGGTGTGGCCAAGTCTAATTGCCGGGAAGCAGCTGGAGCCCATCCGGGTTCGTTTAAGAGGGGCCGCCTCCCTCCAGTCATGGGTTGATGTCGGGAGGTAGTTGGCAGAGCTGGAGAGAGGACTGGAGGCGGCCAGAGGAAAGGCACAAGGACTGTGAGCCCTGGACTTTGGGGGAATCGGTGCAAGAGGCACTGGGGTTGATGCACTACAAACTGTGTGTTGGGTGAACAATATGTTGTCCGTCTGTGTGTGTCCGGGCCAGCTTTCACACTTGAAATATTTGGTTTCAGGTCTCAATCGAAGCAAAAAAAATTTGTTTGTACCAAAGTAAGTTATAAACATATAAAATCCTATTTCAGTTAACCTAATGTTTTAGGTTGTTGGTGTGCTGTGTTTTTATATATTCTTCCGGTCATACTTTCCAGCGTGATGGCTTTCCAACTGCGAAAAAAGAAGAACAACTTAAAAAATAGATTAACTTCAGTATTAAGTGAATTGCACCCAATCACTCCAAATGTTTGCCTCAACTTAAAAATTGTGGGATCAATAAGCTAAAAGATTGAAAATATTAAGTGTGAATCATTACCAGCGTACACCACAAATTCTAGTGCTTGTCCACCACTCGGTCCCTCGGTTTGGGTTCTGCCGCGCACCCTGTAACACTGAACTGAATTCACCTGGCAGGACAACAGAGGAACTAATAAGCCAAGTAGAGTGCAACGTGCTGCCATGGAGCTGGCCTGCCCTGTGACCCTGGAGGTGACTAAGAGGGTTAAAAAATCAGAAGGATGGATCAATAGATGGAGGGGCTTTATTGTGTTTGCACTGTTATTGGATTGTATTTTGAACTTTAACTTAACTGTATTATGTCAGTGGAAATGTACGGCTTGTAAGTGAAGAATGTGCTGGAAAAAGAAAAAAAAATGGATTTAAAAACAGAACAATATGGTGGCACGGTGAGCAGTGTCAGAGGACTGACTCCTGGTTTAAACTCAGAGTCAAGAAGATGGACTTTAAAACCCTGGCACTGTATTAGAATAAATGGCTGAATGAGTGAAGAGAGGGCGGCACGGTGGCACAGTGGGTAGATATATCCATCCATCCATTATCCAACCCACTATATCCTAACCACAGGGTCACGGGTGTCTGCTAGAGCCAATCCCAGCCAACACAGGGCGCATATATATAGAGCGGCATGGTGGCACAGTGGGTAACGCTGCTGCCTCACTGTTAGGAGACCCGGGTTCGCTTTGCGGGTCCCCCCTGCGTGGAGTTTGCATGTTCTCCCCGTGTCTGTGTCGGTTTCCTCCTACAGTCCAAAGACATGCAGGTTAGGTGCACTGGCGATCCTAAATTGTCCATAGTGTGTGTGTGTGTGCACCCTGATGTGGGCTGGCACCCTGCCCGGGATTTGTTTCTTGCCTTGCGCCCTATATTGGCTGGGTTTGGCTCCAGCAGACCCACGTGACCCTGTAGTTAGGATATAGCGGGATGAATGATGGATGAATGGATGAGTAAAGAGAACATTTGTGGTAAATTCAATACAAAGAGTTAATTAGTGGGTGTGGGTTATGGAACAATAGGATGATTTGACCCTACGAGCTAGCTTGAGTATGCATCTATAGACAGATATAAATATAAATAGACAGACTGGTTAGATTAATTTTATTTTTACACCGTATCGAGGATTTGTTCTGTTCTGTGTATTGTATTGTATTGTATTAACCCCCCTTCTTTTTGACATCCACTGCACTCCCAACCTACCTGGAAAGGGGTCTCACTTTGAAATGCCATTCCCAAGGTTTCTTCCATTTTTTTGTCAAGGCTGGGGAGGCTTGTCAAGAGGCAGGGCCTGTTAAAGCCCATTGCGGTACTTCTTGTGTGATTTTGGGCTATACAAAAATAAATTGTATTGTATTGTACAGGGTGGTCCAGATCTAATTATGCAGATCCAGATCGTCTACATGACCTTGACTTATGCGGAAACGATTCCAGTTCAGCACAAAGACGATTCTTCATGTCGTCAGTTTTCGCACACTTCTCGATGGTCTGTGATTTTTCGGGTGATTTTTTTAAGTAATAAATTTAATAAGTTATAACGTAATGAAAATTGCATAACTAGATCTGGACTCTATATTGTATTATTCAGCTGTGTGGTGCCCCCAACGCTAACCACAGTGTAGATCAGCTGGTTGACCATCCCCTCCAGCTTGTCACACATTAAATGACCTGAATGATAAGCTACTATGTAGCCACAGCTGCCCTGGGGCACACTGACAGAAGTGAGGCTGCCGAACACTGGCGCCACCAATCCTTTCCGACCACCACCAGCAGGCAAGGTAGGTTAAGTGTCTTGCCCAAGGACACAACAGCTGCATTCTCATGCCGGGAGCCAGGATCGAACCTGTGACCCTCCAATTGCTGGACCACCCGCTTTACCGACTGAGCTACTGCTGCCCTTACTAAGAAACTAATTATATCGGGAACGGAACCAGACAGAACCTTAGCCCCAGTTTGATCCTCTTTGTCCTTTATGTACTTAAAAAGAAAGTAATCACTTGAACAATGAAGTCAATTAAACAAACAAGAATATACATTATAAACGGTACTTGTGTACTAAACGAACGGCAGTGAAACGTCGCCCACAGCACTAGAATGGAAAGGCAGAAAACTTATGCAACCTCCCCTCTTCGATATGTTATGAATTCATCAAAACAATTGTACGTATGTATTTCTATAATATTCCAATTTCTGTAAATTTCTCTCTATTTTTTTATCCCAATAAATATGTTATGAATTCGTCAAAACACTTCTGTTTCCCTTTGTCATGCCGGCCATCCGTTTACTACACAAGTACCTTATGAACAATCAAACAAAACTCGAAACAAACGATCCTACACAAACCCGGAACAATTAAACCGATATTAATTAATATGACCACCCCCTTGAACCCCCTTAATAATGCACTCCCCAGAAAAAAAATGAGACAAGAAAAATAAGTAAATAAAAAAAGAAATCTGACCTCTTATAGACAGCACAGATTAAACATACATATATATACACTAGACCAGGGGTCCTCAATCCCAGTCCTGGAGAGCCGCAGTGGCTGCAGGTTTTTGTTCTGACCTGGTTGCTTAATTAGAAAGCAATTCTTGCCAATAAAGCACTAACAAGCTATGAAATTAAATTAACTCTGCTATGTCAGGTCATTCTCATATTCTAGATTTTCTTTCCCTTTCTATCATCCAAATGATTTGAAGGCTAAAATGGACGAGTAATTCTCAGTCCTTCACTTTTTTCTCTTCATTTTTCTTCCAAGTATTTAATTAAACCCAATAGTGCAGATAAATACACACAGGTGTAAATGTAAAGAAGCTAAATGGAGAAATGCTGCTCTCTCTTGTCATTTGCATGTTATTGATAATAAGGAGCAATTAAAATAGCTGTTTAAGACAAAATTAAGCAATAAGGGCTCAAAATCACTAAAGTGAAGCAGAAGTGTTACTTTAGCAATAAGTGCTTTTTATTAAGCAACTGGGTTGGAGCAAAAACCTGCAGCCACTGCGGCTCTCCAGGACCGTGATTGAGGACCCCTGCAATAGGGGGCTCGGGCTCTGCCTCCTGCTTGCTTCGCTCGCTCAACCCCGGGTTTGGTTAACCGGATAAACAATTTAAAGAGACTGTTATTTACATTTCATTCATTTTTTGTTTCTTGATATTTGCCAGTAATAAAGTTGTAGTGAATGAGTTATTATAAACATCCCCTCTCACCCCCCGGAGAGTGCTACATGCCAACAACTTTGCATCTCTGCCACTAGTGCTGGGGGGGTTAAAGCACGCTAAGGAGATGCGGTCGCTCGACCGAAACCTCCTCTTAAAGAGTGATACATCCATCCATCCATCCATTATCCAACCCACTATATCCGAACTACAGGGTCACGGGGGTCTGCTGGAGCCAATCCTAGCCAACACAGGGCACAAGGCAGGAAACATACCCCGGGCAGGGTGCCAGCCCACCACAGTAAATGGTGATACAATGGGAAACAGATACATTTTCTTACCTCCTCTTTGCTCGATCAGCTGGCTTGCTGCTGCTGCTGCCGAGCTGCGAGATCTGCATATCCCGCTGTGCGTTGATTATTAAAAAGCCTGTACAGCAGCTGTCCTCCTTGTCTCGTGAGACGTTAAAGTGACTCCGAGAAAATCACGTCTCGACCCAAGATTTTTTTATTCTTATTAATAGAGAGTGGAGTGGGACGGTGGCGCAGTGGGTAGCGCTGCTGCCTCACAGTAAGGAAACCTGGGTTCGCTTCCCAGGTCCTCCCTGCGTGGAGCTTGCATGTTCTCCCCGTGTCTATGTGGGTTTCCTCCCACAGTCCAAAAACATGCAGGTTAGGTGCATTAGTGATCCTAAATTGTGCTTGGTGTGTGTGCTCTGTGGTGGGCTAATGCCTTGCCCAGGGTTTGTTCCTGCCTTGCGCCCTGTGTTGGCTAGGATTGGCTCCAGCAGATCCCTGTGACCCTGTGTTAGGATATAGCGGGTTGGAAAATGACTGACTGACTAAAAGAGAGTGTCACGCACGAGTTCATGGGGAGCAGCTTAAAGACCTGACGAGCACCGCAAAATCTCATGTCAAGGGACAATGGCAGGGTACTAACCTCTCTCTCTTTGTTCCCTCAGGAAAAACGAAGCAACACCGCTGTGAGTTCACCCAGACTCGATAAACACAAGCCACTTCCGGGTTCCTTCCTTCCCTCTGGTCCCCACCTGATGATGTCAATACCACCCATCTACCACCGCGGCCCCTTCCCAGCATTCCATGTGTCCACTTCCGTTCCCACCCCATAAACTGTGTTCTATGTAGGAACTGACCCTATTAAGAAGGAAATCTTGACAGTATATGAGGACAGATACCCCAAACCTTCATTATTTCTTTGTCTTTTTTTTTCAAGAGATATGCAGTATATGTACATATAAATTAGACATACACTCCCTACGCATTCCCCAGTCCCTATTATACCGAACTTTGATTTGGCTATGGATCCACTGGGCTGGGAATTCCGCTGATAAATCCAGCTTACTAGTCAAAATATCCCACTGACTCGTTAGATTTAAAAGAAGCGTTCTCACTGGCTTGGAGGTGACTCTTCTTTTGAATGCTCAAGTCCGCCTCACCCGGGTGTGATGGCGTTCACGTCCCTCCATGGAAGACGCAAGCAAGACACCAATACAAGGAAAAGCTGTGCGCTCTGATGACCTTCCCTGGTCAGCCAGCACTCTTTCTTTTTCAGTGCACCCGAACCGTTCTATCTATGGAGCTTTTATTGCTTTACAGATCTCTTCCTTTCTGCTCCACTTTTTCAGCTCCTTCTCAATCCTTTTTTTTTTTTTAAATGCACTCCTCCTTGTTCTATAAATAGGTAATAGTTAAAGAAATAAATTTTATACAATAAAATAGATAAGCAATAGCAACAACTAAGATTAATAAAAACCGTAGCAACTGATGTAATACTTAAAAAGCACCTTGAGCATGGGCAAGGTACTATATAAATAAAATGTTATTATTATTATGGACCCTGTGATCATCAGAGGTGACTGTGCAGAGGGTGCAGACCTTTAAATATCTGGGAGTGCAGCTGGATGACAAATTGGACTGGACTGCCAATACTGATGCTCTATGTAAGAAAGGTCAGAGCAGACTATACTTTCTGAGAAGGTTGGCATCCTTCAACATCTGCAGTAAGATGCTGCAGATGTTCTACCAGACGGTTGTGGCGAGTGCCCTCTTCTACGCGGTGGTGTGCTGGGGTGACAGCATAAAGATGAAAGACGCCTCACGCCTGGACAAACTTGTTAAGAAGGCAGGCTCTATTGTAGGAGTAAAGTTGGACAGTTTAACATCTGTGGCAGAGCGACGGGCACTAAGCAAACTCCTGTCAATCATGAAGAATCTACTGCATCCACTGAACAGTGTCATCTCCAGGCAGAGGAGTAGCTTCAGTGACAGACTTTTGTCACCGTCCTGCTCCACTGACAGACTGAGGAGATCGTTCCTCCCCCACACTATGCGACTCTTCAATTCCACCCGGGGGAGTAAAGGCTAACATTAATTTTATTTTAATTTTTTCATTTTTTCATTTTATTACTATTTAATTTAATATTGTTTCTTTGTATCAGTATACTGCTGCTGGATTATGTGAATTTCCCCTTGGGATTAATAAAGTATCTATCTATCTATCTATCTATCTATCTATCTATCTATCTATCTATCTATCTATCTATCTAATCCTGCCGACTACGCTATCTATCCATCTATCTATCTATATTATTATTATTATTATTATTATTATTATTATTATTATTATTATTATTAAATCAGTTGTTAGTAGCAGATCTGATTGGAGGTGGGAAACATTTAGTTCAAACAACCCGGGTAGTCAAGCAGTACAAGATGTTGCAGAACCAACTGGTTTGGAGATTGCAGAACCTTCAATTAGAGGAAGTTCCATGGGAGGAGTGTCAGTGGTCTTTCACAATGCTATTGATTTTATGATTGCAGCCCTTAGTAAAATGTCTTTAATGGAGGGCAGAGAAGTCCCAATACCCCTTTGTGCTTTGTATTCCATCCTTTGTAGACTTTGCAATCAGAAATGCTGGGATTCCCAAATTAGACAGTGATGCAGCTGGTCAGAACATTCTCTGTAGTGTGCCTGTAGAACGTTGTAAGAATGAAGTTAGGTAGGCTTGACCTTCTTGCTTATGGAGTCCGTGCCTTGTTTACTAAGGAAGGTCAACTAGCAGGTGCACACCAAGGAATCTGGTGCTCTTAACCAGTTCCACAATGTACAGAGCCCTCAATGTACAGCGTTGTGTGGATAGCATGGGCCTTTCTGAAGTCAATTCTTTCATCTTGTCCATGTTAAGAGACAGATTTCCCATTGCGCCAGCAGTGTATTGTCAGCAAACGTAATGAATGTTGTTAGAACTGTATGTAACCATACAGTCCAGGAGTCAGAAAAGTGAACAGCTGAGTATGCAATGCACCGATATCCAACGTGATGGTGCTGGAGGTGGTGTTAGCAATGCGGGCTGTCTGGGGTCTCTCTCTTACAGGAAGTCCAGGATCCAGTTGTTTTGGGAGGTTTTATAGCCTTGCACACTCAAGTCTATGAACATCATTTTAGCACAAGTTTCCCAATGGGACAGGACCAGATGAAGAGTAATTGATATGGAATCCAAAGAAGGTCATGTGATGTGGGATGTCTGGCTTTTCCGGTGGTCCAAGACCGGCCTCTTGAAACACTTCATGAAGACTGAGGTGAATGCTAAAGAGTGGTAGCCATTGAGGTAAGAGACAGAGGACTCCTTTGGCATGGGTTCACTGGTGATGGTGTTGAAGCACATGGGAACATCCTCCTGTCTCAGGAAAATGTTGAAGACATCTGTAAAGATATCCATCAGCTAGTTTTCACAGTCACATCAATGTTGCCTGATCCAGCAGATTTGTGTTACTAAGTCCAGAAAGTTTAAGGAGAACAAAAGCATTTATGGATTTGTAGGCAGTAATCAACCTAATCAATCATCCATCCATTTTTGAAGCCATATTTCCTATTAGGTGTTATCAGGGAGCAAGTGCTTAACATGCATCACAAGAAAATTAATGGAAGGAATTATTAAGGATAAGATTGAACAGCACCTGGCAGGGACAGGAGTTATTCTGAACAGTCAGTGTAGGGTCAGAAGAGGAAAGTCGTGTTTTACTAACATGCTGGAATTCTATGAGGAGGCAACAAAAGGAGACGATCAAAGTGGAGCTCATGATATTATTTATCTGAACTTCAGAGAGCATTTGATAAGATGCCACATGAGATGTTGGGCATCAAATTAAAAGAAGTGGGAGTTCAGGGTGTGGTGTGTAGATGGAGGCAGAATTGGCTCAGACACAGGGGGCAGAGGGTGATGGTGCGAGGAACCTCATCAGAACTGGCCGATGTTAGGAGTGGTGACCAGCAGGGGGCAGTGGTGGGGCCGGTGCTATTTGTAATATATATAAATGATTTAGAGAGGAATATACTGTAAGTAACAAACTGGTTAAGTTTGCAGATGATACCAAGATAGGAGGATTAGCAGATAATTTGGAATCTGTTATATCATTGCGGAAGGACTTGGACAGCTGACAGGTTTGAGAAGACTTGTGGCAGATGAAGTTTAATATCAGTAAATGTAAAGAATTACACATAGGATCTAAAAATGTGAGGTTTGAATACATAACGGGTGGTCGGAAAATCGAAAGTACATCTTATGAGAAGAATTTAGGAGTCGTAGTGGACTCTAAGCTATCGACTTGTGTGTGGAGTACAAGTTACAGGAGGTTCTGCTCAAGCTTTATAACACACTGGTGAGGCCTCATCTGGAGTACTGGGTGTAGTTTGGGTCTCCAGGCTACAAAAAGGACATAACAGCACTAGAGAAAGTTCAGAGAAGAGCAACCAGGCTCATTCCAGGACTACAGGGGATGAGTTATGAAGGAAAGATTAAAAAAGCTTAGGAGACATGGTAGACTGTCACTGTCAACAGCCAAGCCATTAAGAAGTCTAACAGAATGTCAGGTTATATAGCGCCTTGATGTATGGAGTACAAGTCCAAAGAGGTTCTGCTTAGGCGTTATAACACACTGGTGAGGCCTCATCTGGAGTACTGGGTGCAGTTTGGGTCTCCAGGCTACAAAAAGGACATAACAGCACTAGAAAAAGTCCAGAGGTGAGCAACGAGGCTGATTCGGGGGCTGCAAGGGATGAGTTAGGAGGAAAGATTAAAAGAGCTGAGCCTTTACAGTTTAAGCAAAAGAAGATTAAGAGGAGACCTGACTGAAGTGTTTAAAATTATTAAGGGAATTAGTCCAGTGGATTGAGACTTTAAAATGAGTTCATAAAGAACATGTGGACACAGTTGGAAACTTATTAAGGGTAAATTTCGCACAAACATTAGGAAGTTTTTCTTTACACAAAGAAAGATAGACACTTGGAATAAGCTACCAAGTCGTGTGGCAGACAGTAAAACTTTAGGGACTTTCAAAACTGGACGATGTTTTTTTGGAAGAAATAAGTGGATAGGACAGGCGAGCTTGTTGGGCTGAATGGCCTGTTCTCGTCCAGAGTGTTCTGATGTTCTAATGTTCTATAGTGGTTGAAGCTGGAAGCTGAGCCTGTAGGGGCCAATAGTCCATCCTTGGGTAAAATGGCTCATTCACAGCTAAAGTGTACATCATTGGGACATGGCAGCAAAACAGAAAACCCACAAATAAAACAGCAGGCCATGGAGAGGACACCAGGTGTCACAAAAAGTGTGCAGTTGAACCCAAGTCTCTGGAGCCAGGGGGGCAGCAGGATGGTTAATCCTTGCATTTCTGTTTCACCCACTAATCATCCATCCTCTTCCGCTCATCCGAGGTCAGGTTGCGGGGGCAGCAGCTTGAGCAGAGATGCCCAGACTTCTCTCTCCCGGGCCACTTCTTCTAGCTCTTCCGGGGGAATCCTGAGGCGTTCCCAGGCCAGCCGGGAGACATAGTCCCTCCAGTGTGTCCTGGGTCTTCCCCAGGGCCTCCTCCCAGTTAGACGTGCCCGGAACACCTCACCAGGGAGGCGTCCAGGAGGCATCCTGATCAGATGCCCGAGCCACCTTATCTGACTCTTCTCGATGCGGAGGAGCAACGTCTCTACTCTGACCTCCTCCCGGATGACTGAGCTTCTCACCCTGTCTTTAAGGGAAAGCCCAGACACCCTGCGGAGGAAACTCATTTCAGCCGCTTGTATTCGAGATCTCGTTCTTTCGGTCACTACCCATAGCTCATGACCATAGGTGAGAGTAGGAACCCACTAATCAGTCATATTTGCTTTTTTTAATTTGCATTTTATTGATTTTATTAAAATAAAATAACATTCCACACAAGCAAGTCAAGTTTGACAAAAACTAGGTTGGAAACAAATCAACCCCCACCCATGAGAAAGTCAGCTAGGCCAACAGAGTAAAACTTTAAACTAGTAAAAATAAGTAAACAGATAAATTAATAAATGAATAAAAAATAAATAGAATCAAAAAGAGGGGAGAGAATCCGCTTCCTCAATCTAAATGCTTATTCTAAAATCTTATTGATTAGATCCTGCCAGTCATGTTTTATATATTGTGCCTTTAACGTTACAAACCAGTAACTAAGATCACAAACAAGGCAACAAATACGGTAAGAATGAATGTGTCTCTCTCTATTTGAGCCACCATGGCTGTCAGGTTTAACTTAGAAGTTGACACGTAAGGCGCAAAACGTCCCAAATTGTCCGTGAAAGTGAAAAATTCCACAGAGACAAAATGAGACCTTGGGAGCTCCTCCATATTTTCTGTAAGCTAAATTAAACTGAACATGGTGGCGGTTGCAAGTTTTTCTTTCCTTTTAATTAAAACCCGCCGCACATATTTCTTCCATGGGGAAAAAACGGGGTGGAAAAACCTCCCTGGTGGGATAACATAAAGGCTGGCTGGCTTCTCTCCTTGATGGAGCCCCGCGTCTTTAATGAGAAATTAGCAAGAACTCCAGCTTTTAGCACTCTGTCTCTATTACCGCAAAATTGTTGGTTAATTCTTTGGAGTCTCTGGAAAATTGGAAGTCATGTCCTCGTGTGAATTCATTACAGCGCTCTCCTCTCGAACTCCTCCAGCGAGGGTTGTCCAGGTACAATTAAATAAGCTGTCTCGGCTGATTTCAGAAGGGTGCGATCAGCTAGGTAATTACAGAACGCGGATAGGCCGCACATTCCATTAAAACAACTGTCCGGCATCTGAGATATCGAACGTGTGCCGGCCGTCCAGCCGGCCGGTGGAATTACTCACACTTCAGTGACAAATCAAACCGGAGCCCTGAGATCGGCAGACGTGGACTGAATCCCCCAGCAGCTATCCAACTGTGGATCTCATGTTGTTCAGTTATGGAGCTGCCGCACGCTGAGAAAAAAAAGAGAAGGCTGCTTGATGTGAAGCTCAGCTGAGAAGTGAACTTGATGGGCCCGTCAGGTTACGCCATGGAGGCCCTGAGCAGTAGTAGTGGCATTAGTCAGACCCCTTCACGTTCTGTATGCTTTCTCATGTTATAGGCTTAATTTGAAATGGATACGTCTGCCAATTTTTGCCCAGCAGTCCACACTCAATTACCCATAATGACCAAGTGAAAGCGGGTTTTCTAGAAAGATTTGCAAATCTATTAAGGATCACAGTTTAGAACCCTTTGCTGTGCCACTCCAAAATGGAGTCAGGTGTATCCTGTATGCTTGAATTCTCCTTGAGATGCGTCTAGAACTTGATTGGAGTTGATGAATTGATCGGACATCGTCTAGAAAGGCGCACACCTCTGTATTGTCAGACACGTGCAGCTCCAGGGCTTGTTAAGTTATAATTCCACTCTGAGCCACCGGGTTGGTGCTGTCACTTAATGTCTTTTCTCTTCCTCCGTTCTTCAGAATGGATGATTGACAGATTTAAAACCGATGACATCATTTCAGACCTAGACCCACACATACTAAATAACTATAGGCCTATTTCAAATTTACCATTTCTCTCTAAAATACTAGAGAAAGTAGTCGCCAGTCAGCTTCAGTCACACCTAACGCATTACAATTTATTTGAGAAATTCCAGTCTGGCTTTCGCACTGGTCATAGTACAGAAACGGCACTAACACGGGTTGTAAATGACATTCTGATATCCTCTGATGAAGGAAATTCCACTGTAATTATGTTATTGGACTTAAGTGCAGCATTTGACACCATTGACCATTCTATTTTACTGCACAGGCTAGAAAGCGATGTTGGGCTTACAGGCCCCGTGCTCGCTTGGTTCAGTTCTTATTTATCAAATCGATTCCAGTATGTACAGAAATGTGCAGACAGTACTCCATCATTATACACAGAAGTTCAATATGGTGTCCCGCAGGGCTCAGTACTGGGACCTTTACTGTTTTCACTTTACATGCTTCCACTGGGATCTCTCATTAGGAAACATAATGTTAATTTTCACTCGTATGCAGATGACACCCAGTTATACCTTTCATTTAAATCAAATGAAGTTTCTCCGATGTTGTCTTTAATTAGTTGTGTTAGTGAATTAAAGGAATGGATGAATGAGAACTACTTGTCTTTAAATACAGATAAAACAGAGATGTTAATTGTTGGAGGGAATGACGCTGATCACAGCAATATTTTGTCGTCATTTAACTCAGTTGGAATCCCAATTAATTTTACTGAATCAGCCCGCAATCTAGGAGTTATCTTTGACTCTAGCATGTCATTTAAAGCGCATATTACAAAGTCGTCCAAAACATGTTTTTCCATTTTAAAAATATTAGGAAATTAAGGCTTTCTAAATAAACAGGATTGTGAGAAATTAATTCATGCATTTATCTCTAGTAGGATTGACTACTGCAATGCGGTGTTCACTGGCTGTTCAAACTGTTCTCTATACAGCCTCCAGTTAATCCAAAATGCCGCTGCAAGAATTATTACAAGAACAAGAAAATATGAACACATAACCCCAGTTCTTAAATCTTTACACTGGCTCCCAGTTAAGTTCAGGGCAGATTTCAAAATCCTCCTTTTAACATATAAAGCATTAAATGGCCAAGGTCCGCTTACTTGTCTGAACTTATCATGACTTACAAACCTGAGTGCACATTAAGATCTCAAGATGCCGGTCTGCTTAGGATTCCAAGGATTAATAAAATAACAGTGGGAGGTCGAGCTTTTAGTTACAGGGCCCCTAAACTGTGGAATGGTCTTCCTGCTTCCATAAGAGATGCCCCTTCAGTCTCAGCCTTTAAATCCCGGCTGAAGACTCACTACTTCAGTTTAGCATATCCTGACTAGAGCTGCTGATTAACTGTACAGACTGCATCTCTGTTGTTAGTCATTAGCACTATAACATAAGTAACATGATAATTATATTTGAATACTAACCCTCACCTATTCTGTTTCTTTTCTCGGTACCCAAATGTGGCCATTGGTGCCACGGCCCACCTGCCAAGTTGTTTGCCTGCCTATGGTAAAGTCATCCCTGATGGAGGATCACAGGAATCATGGGAAAGAGGGGTCCTTTCATCGGAGCAACGTTTCAGCCGTGGCATGGCCAAATGGGGAGGCAGCTAGATGGATGAGGTCTCCAGGACTCTAAAAATATCAAACCTAATTATGTCATATCATCTACTGTTAAACCGTACTTCTAAAATTTTTATTATTATGCTGTCTTAAGGAATTGTTCTGTTCTGTGTATTGTATTGTATTGACCCCCTACTTTTGACACCTACTGCACGCCCAACCTACCTGAAAAGGGGTCTCTCTTTGAACTGCCTTTCCGAGGTTTCTTCCATTTTCCTACAAGGTTTTTATTGGGAGTTTTTCCTTGTCTTCTCAGAGAGTCAAGGCTGGGGGGCTGTCAAAAGGCAGGGCCTGTTAAAGCCCATTGCGGCACTTCCTGTGTGATTTTGGGCTATACAAAAATAAACTGTATTGTATTGTATTGTATTGTATTTCCAGTTTCCGACCTCCTGAACCCGCCTCTTTCTCCTTCTTTCCGGACCTGAACACCAGGTCCTCTGCCATTTTGGAGTCAGTCGATGACAGATTCATATCTGAAGAAGACGTCACCGCATTTTCTTGCCTGTAAAAGATGTACAAATTTATGAAAACTTTGAAACTGAAATCTCTGATTCTTAGAAGTATTCGGACCCTTTGCTATGCTATGCCAGTCCTGTTTGCTTTAATTCTCCTTGAAATGTTTCTAGAACTTGATTGGAGTTGATGAACTGATCGGACATCATCTAGAAAGGCAAACACCTTTGTATTGTCAGACAAGTGCCGCTACAGGGCTTGCCAAGTTGCAATTCCACTCTGTGCCACTGGGTTGGCGCTGTCACTTAAAGCCTTTCCTCTTCCTCGTTTCTTCAGAATGGATGATTGATGAACTTAAGACCGATGACATCATTCCCAGTTTCCAACCTTCTGAACCCGCCTCTTCCTCCTTCTCAGTCAGTTGATGACCGATTCACGTCTGAAGATGAGATCACCACATTCTCTGCACTTAGAAGTTGTGCAAATGTATTAAAACTCTGAAACTGAAACCTCTCATTCTTAGAAGTATTCAGACCCTTTGCTGTGCCACTCCAAATTGTGGTCTGGAGTCCCCTGTTTGCTTTAATTCTCCTTGAGACGCCTTTAGAACGTGATCGGAGTTGATGAATTTATCGGACATTGTGTAGAAAGGCACACAACTCTGTACTGTCACACATGTGCAGCATCCAGGGCTTGCCAAGTTGTAGTTCCACTCTGAGCCACAGGGTTGGCGCTGACACTTAAAGCCTTTTCTCTTCCTCCGTTCTTCCGAATGGATGATTGACAGACTTAACACTGATGACATCATTCCCCGTTTCTGACCTCCTGAACCCACCTCTTCCTCCTTCCTCAGTCAGTTGATGACCGATTCACATCTGAAGAAGATATCACCACATTTTCTGCACTTAGAAGTTGTGCAAATGTATTAAAACTCTGAAACTGAAATCTCTCATTCATAGAAGTATTCGGACCCTTTGATGTGGCAATCCAAATTGTGGTCTGGTGTCCCCTGTTTGCTTTAATTCTCCTGGAGATTCGGCACATTGAACAGTCTGGACCTCATTTCGACACTCAATAACCCGTCATGACAAACTGAAAACAGGTTTTCAGAATTGCTGTCAAATTTATTAAAATTCTTAAACTGAAATCTCTCATTCATAGAAGTGAAACCCTTGGCTGTGCCAGTCGTCTCGTGACCCCTGCTTGCTTTAATTCTCCTTGAAATGTTTCTAGAACTTGATTGGAGTTGATGAACTGATCGGACATCATCTAGAAAGGCAAACACCTTTGTATTGTCAGACAAGTCCGCTACAGGGCTTGCCACAATTCCACTCTGTGCCACTGGGTTGGCTGTCACTGCCTTTCCTCTTCCTCGTTTCTTCAGAATGGATGATTGATGAACTTAAGACCGATGACATCATTCCCAGTTTCCAACCTTCTGAACCCGCCTCTTCCTCCTTCTCAGTCAGTTGATGACCGATTCACGTTGAAGATGAGATCACCACATTCTCTGCACTTAGAAGTTGTGCAAATGTATTAAAACTCTGAAACTGAAACCTCTCATTCTTAGAAGTATTCAGACCCTTTGCTGTGCCACTCCAAATTGTGGTCTGGAGTCCCCTGTTTGCTTTAATTCTCCTTGAGACGCCTTTAGAACGTGATCGGAGTTGATGAATTTATCGGACATTGTGTAGAAAGGCACACAACTCTGTACTGTCACACATGTGCAGCATCCAGGGCTTGCCAAGTTGTAGTTCCACTCTGAGCCACAGGGTTGGCGCTGACACTTAAAGCCTTTTCTCTTCCTCCGTTCTTCCGAATGGATGATTGACAGACTTAACACTGATGACATCATTCCCCGTTTCTGACCTCCTGAACCCACCTCTTCCTCCTTCCTCAGTCAGTTGATGACCGATTCACATCTGAAGAAGATATCACCACATTTTCTGCACTTAGAAGTTGTGCAAATGTATTAAAACTCTGAAACTGAAATCTCTCATTCATAGAAGTATTCGGACCCTTTGATGTGGCAATCCAAATTGTGGTCTGGTGTCCCCTGTTTGCTTTAATTCTCCTGGAGATGTGTCCATGACTTGATTGGAGTCCACCAGCGGCACATTGAACAGTCTGGACCTCATTTCGAAAGGCACACGCCTGTGCATATGAGATCATCACTCGACACTCAATAACCCGTCATGACAAACTGAAAACAGGTTTTCAGAATTGCTGTCAAATTTATTAAAATTCTTAAACTGAAATCTCTCATTCATAGAAGTATTTGAAACCCTTGGCTGTGCCAATCTAAATTGTCGTCTCGTGACCCCTGCTTGCTTTAATTCTCCTTGAAATGTTTCTAGAACTTGATTGGAGTTGATGAACTGATCGGACATCATCTAGAAAGGCAAACACCTTTGTATTGTCAGACAAGTGCCGCTACAGGGCTTGCCAAGTTGCAATTCCACTCTGTGCCACTGGGTTGGCGCTGTCACTTAAAGCCTTTCCTCTTCCTCGTTTCTTCAGAATGGATGATTGATGAACTTAAGACCGATGACATCATTCCCAGTTTCCAACCTTCTGAACCCGCCTCTTCCTCCTTCTCAGTCAGTTGATGACCGATTCACGTCTGAAGATGAGATCACCACATTCTCTGCACTTAGAAGTTGTGCAAATGTATTAAAACTCTGAAACTGAAACCTCTCATTCTTAGAAGTATTCAGACCCTTTGCTGTGCCACTCCAAATTGTGGTCTGGAGTCCCCTGTTTGCTTTAATTCTCCTTGAGACGCCTTTAGAACGTGATCGGAGTTGATGAATTTATCGGACATTGTGTAGAAAGGCACACAACTCTGTACTGTCACACATGTGCAGCATCCAGGGCTTGCCAAGTTGTAGTTCCACTCTGAGCCACCGGGTTGGCGCTGACACTTAAAGCCTTTTCTCTTCCTCCGTTCTTCCGAATGGATGATTGACAGACTTAACACTGATGACATCATTCCCCGTTTCTGACCTCCTGAACCCACCTCTTCCTCCTTCTCAGTCAGTTGATGACCGATTCACATCTGAAGAAGATATCACCACATTTTCTGCACTTAGAAGTTGTGCAAATGTATTAAAACTCTGAAACTGAAATCTCTCATTCATAGAAGTATTCGGACCCTTTGATGTGGCAATCCAAATTGTGGTCTGGTGTCCCCTGTTTGCTTTAATTCTCCTGGAGATGTGTCCATGACTTGATTGGAGTCCACCAGCGGCACATTGAACAGTCTGGACCTCATTTCGAAAGGCACACGCCTGTGCATATGAGATCATCACTCGACACTCAATAACCCGTCATGACAAACTGAAAACAGGTTTTCAGAATTGCTGTCAAATTTATTAAAATTCTTAAACTGAAATCTCTCATTCATAGAAGTATTTGAAACCCTTGGCTGTGCCAATCTAAATTGTCGTCTCGTGACCCCTGCTTGCTTTAATTCTCCTTGAGATGTTTCTAGAACTTGATTGGAGTTGATGAATTGATTGGACATCGTGTAGAAAGTCACACACCTGTGTATTGTCACACAAGTGCAGCTGCAGGGCTCATCAAGTTGTAATTCCACAACGAGCCACCAGGCTGGCGCTGTCACTTAATGTCTTTTCTCTTCCTCTGTTCTTCAGAATGGATGATTGATGGACTTAACACTGTTTCTGACCTCCTGAACCCGCGCCTCTTCCTCCTTCTCTCCAGACCTGAACACCAGCTCTTCTGCAATTTTGGAGACAGTTGATGACAGATTTGCATCTGAAGAAGACGTCGCCGCATTTTCTGCATGTAAAGATGTGCAAATTTATTAAAACTCTGAAACTGAAATCTCCAATTCATAGAAGTATTCAGACCCTTTGCTATGACAATCCAAATTGTGGTCTGAAGTCCCCTGTTTGCTTTACTTCTCCTGGAGATGTTTCTAGAACTTGATTGGAGCTCACCAGCGGCATATTGAATAGTCTGGACCTCATTTCGAAAGGCACACGCCTGTGCATATGAGATCATAACTCGACACTCAATAACCCATTATGACAAATGTGAAAACAGGCTTTCAGAACTGTTGTCAAATTTATTAGAATTCTTTAACTGAAATCTCTCATTCATACAAGTATGAAGGCTATCTGTGATTTTATCTTTTTTTTTGTTATAAAATAGAGGCTGATCTGCCAGAAAAAAATGTTCAGCGGTATTTAGGCAAACATAAAAATTCTATCTTCGAGCTAATATTATGATCCTTCGTAGTCTGATTAAGGACATCAATATGGAATTACTCCGAGGCTCCGGCTCAGCCTGACAGTAATTAGATAGTACCTGGCTGAAGAAAAATGTTTTCTTAATAAGCTCCCCAGAAAGCACAAAGAAAAAAAAGTAAAATTACACTCAGGAGACGTAACCCAAAAGAAGAGACGCTCGGGAAACGCGTTTGAGTGCGTCTCACTGGGCCGAACCCAAAAAAGAGAAGAAGATCAGCTCCGAAAATAATCTGACCTGTTTTTTTTTTTTTTTTTGCTGCTAATGTCTCTGAGCACTGTTTTTGCCTTTACCCTTGAACGTTCAATTTCCCACCATTGTTGTATTGTAAAAATTTTTTTTTTTGAAGACTTAGATTTGGATTTAAGTGGCTAATTGAGGGTAACTTTTATCAGTACGGTGAAGCTGTCATCAGGCTTCAGGTGGAACAGACTTGAGGGTTTGATTTGTGCGAATGCAGACAAACACACAAGATGGCCAATTCATGCATTTCTGCTTAAGTAACAGAATGTGATTGGAAATGAAAAGTACTCAAGAACAATGGCAAGTTGACTGCTGCTTTGGCCCTGGCCATTTGGGGTCAGTCGTAGCACATCTGTGGAAGAAATCGTTAACTTAAATATAAATCTATTAATAATCAATCCAAAGAACCAGGCAGGAGGAAGCTTGAAAAGATTCATTCATAGTTAAAAAATGTACATGGCATTATCTATCTATCTATCTATCTATCTATCTATCTATCTATCTATCTATCTATCTATCTATCTATCTGTTATATAGTGCCTTTCATATCTATCTATCTATCTATCTATCTATCTATCTGTCTGTCTATCTATCTATCTATCTATCTAGAGAGTGTCACCTACTTCCTCCCGACTGTGACTCCCTAATCTATCCACCATAATAAAAGGTGGTCTGCGTGTCTATCTGTAGGTCCATCTTGTTGTAATGTCTCTGTGATTCAAAAAATGGCATATCACAAACATTTGTTGTAATAAAATGGATTTTGTCATTCCAATTGATGTCATATTACAAACATTAACACACTGCTTTTATGAATCCTATGCCAAATGTCATGTAAAAGAGTTATATGTATTGCATTTGTCATTCCAACAGATGGCGCATCATAAACATGTGTAGTAGTGCATCTTATTTCTACATGGTTTACAAAATACATTCCAATAGATGGTGCATTATAAACATTAACTTTAAGGTATATGTTGACTAATTAAATTTCAACCAATAAAATTTTTAATATACTGTATATAGCCTTTCATATCTATCTATCTATCTATCTATCTATCTATCTATCTATCTTAATAAAAGGTGGTCTGCATGTCTATCTGTAGGTCCATCTTGTTGTAATGTTACAAGACTGCTTTTATGAATCCCATGCCAAATGCCATGTAACAGAGCTATATGTATTGCATTTGGCATTCCAACAGATGGCACATTATAAACATGTGTAGTAGTACATTTTATTGCTACATGATTTACAAAATACATTCCAATAGATGGTGCACTGCAAACATTAACTTTAAGTTAAATGTCACCCAATAAAATATTTAATTTTTATAGCTTTTTATGTCTATCTGGATTATATAGTGCATCACTTATCTATCTATCTATCTATTATGACAGATAGGGGGCGCTATCACCCCCTTGAACCCCTGTCCAAGACTCCAGACACCAGGTAAAAGTCCAAATATTGACTTTATTTAAATGCCACAGTGCACAAAGCACCCTCTCCTCCACTATACTCATATAACAAATCACTAGTCACAAATACAATTCCTCCACGCCCAGACACGTTGCCACCCTTCCACCCAGCTCAGCTCGCCATCTGGGAGCTCCCACAATCCTTTTATACTTCCTGACCCAGAAGTGTTCCCAATCCCCAGTCCATGTGATTCTTTATCACTTCCCGGTCAGGTACAAGTCCTTTTCTTCACCCCGGAAGTACGTCACTTCTGTCGTTGCTCCTCCTATGATGCACTTCCGGGCTATAGGGCACATATGACTCTTCGGTCCTCCCTGCAGCTCCCTCTTGCGGCCCCTGTGGTATCCAGCAGGGCTGTGTATAAAAACTACATTGTCCATGATTCCCTGTTGGTCTTCAGGGCACCTCCATACTGCAGGGAGGGCTCCATCTGATGGCCTGGGGGTATTGGCCGGGATGACCACACTATCTATCTATCTATCTATCTATCTATCTATCTATCTATCTATCTATCATAACACACACACACACACACACACGGGTCGCCAATCCACCCAACCAGCATGTCATTGGGCTGTGGGAGCAAAGCAGAACCCCATGAGGAAACCCACACAGAGACACAGGTGGAACATGCAAACTAGACACAGCAAGGACCCTGGGCATGAGGCAGCAGCACTACCACTGCGTTACTATGCTGCCCACTCCATTCATCATTGAGCCTACTTATAAAATTCAGCATCACGGATGGTCACAGGCTATCCTGGCATCACCAGTTGTTGTCATTTTCAGCATTTTAGCTGCCAGCAGTGTCTGAACGCCGTCTCATTTCAGGTACTATACCTGTAGTGTGGCAGAAATGACATTGCTTAATTAATTAAAGAGCAATACATGTGTGAAAACCCCAGCTTTCAGAATATTATCCATCCTTCTTCTGCACCACTTAAATGTAAATTGCCCAAGACAGGCCTAAAAAGGTGTATATTAAGAACACTAAACTAGTTAAGAGCAAGTATGTGTCTATAAACCAAGCCCAGGCTGACCACCAGTGGACTCTGCCACCCCATCCATGTTGACCCCATACTTTAAAACCAGTGGCTTAACTTAAAAGTAAGCCCTGAGCTGAAATGCAGCGTCTTCTTGGTGAAGTGCTTACCGCTGCCAGAAATCAAGACGGCCCGATCGATAGAGCTTTTTTCTCTTAATGCACAAGTCCTGGATTTTGGCTCGCTGCCAATGGCAGGCCGAGTGTCTTGCTGTCAATAACACGGGGGTTAATCCAGCATTAAACAAAACCTCCCATTTGTACAGACGACTCTTTGTTAATGCTTTGCTCATTTCCCTTCCTTTCAACAATAATAACAACCCACAAGGTCACATTAACTTGGAACAAAGTAATAACTTCTTGAAGCATCCAGGTAACAGATGGAGCGACAGACGCGTGAAGTGACAAATTTAAAGCAGGGGGAGTTTGGCCAATCTCCGGTGAAATACAAATAATGTTTCACTTGGATGCTCCCCCAATAGTTCCTTTAGCTCAAGGTCCAAATTAGAAGGGCTAAATCTCTCATTCCTAGCATTCACTTTTGAAATGAGAAGGTCAGTGCAGTGCAGCGGCCATTAATTCAGGCCTCATCTGCAAATGGTATTTTCCGTTTTTTTAGTCTGTTACCTACCTTTCTGTCCAGAGCCATTTTACAAGTATTCCCCTCCCTCCCATTACACCCAATGCACTATTAGTACAAAATACCAGTGACGTCCCTCAGGGGTATCAGTCTTAATATTCTCGATATACCGATTTCAATGCACTTGTCGCCTGTCCAAATTAAATTGACTGCATTTTTCATTCCAACACATGGCGCATATAACCAATGCTTTAACCATACAGTAAAAGGATGCTGTAAATATAAAAAAAATAATAAGAGATTAAAAAGATGGACAGAGGAATCACTTGGTTCTTGGTGAGCTGTCTCCTGTTCTTCTTTCTCAACTCCAAGCTCACCTGGCTGAGGAACTGGAGCTTCTTTTAAAGATGGACGTCTGACATACCGGCCAGTGTTAGGGAAAGTTCTTGATCCCAAATTTCTCTTGAATCCCCAGTTCGTTAATTGTATGTGAAGGCGCTCAGGAATCCAGCAGGTATATAAGAAATGTATTTATCAAAGAACCTGTGGCTGGAATACAGTGACATCCACCTGCTGCTTTCAACAGTTCTAGAGGACTAAGCCTCCTCCAACAGACGTCAGTGTTCTTCCTCAAATGCCTAGATGGCCCTGTCTGGGCAATGGCCTGAAATAAGTTCTGAACAGTTCCTTGGTATCCAGTCCAGGCAGCAGTCCATGCAAATCCCTTGGCAGGAGAAAAAAAAAACACCTCTGTGCTGTTCTTCACAGTATCTATGAATTCTAAAATGTCTTTCATATCTACTCGTATGTGTCTTCTACCAGTCTGTAGGGTCCAACAAAGTTTTGTATGCTGCAGTGTGCTGGGGAAATTGTATTAGTGCAGGTTATGTCAACAGACTAAGTAAACTGATTAAAAATACGGCCTCAGTCTTGGAGGTCAGGCTAGACTCACTGGAAGAGGTGGTGAAACAAGATGTCCCCCAGAAAGCAGCTTACTATTATGGCTATAACTCTTACCCTCAATATGAGGAACATCTTCAGAAACACGCTGAGACAACTCTGGTGCTCCATGGAGAGCTTCTGGATGTGAGGACATTTCTAGCCTCAGTTATCAGGTTGCATAAAGAGACATCCCTCGGCCGAGATGGTGCTACTGAATGGTGCTGAGGTGATCTGGCAGACATCTTAACAAGCAACAAAGCTATGTGTGATACACTGCGCCAATGACTGACATCCAATACTGTGATAGTGTCAGGATGTGCAATTTTAATCTGTTTACACTTAGTAAATAACTACACTTTAATAATCGAATCACAGAGAAGTCTTATTATAGGAATATTTGTGCCTTTCTATGTATGCAACTGTAAACCTGCAATTTTTTTCCTCGATACTCTCTGTCGGTCTGTGTATTACATACAGTAGTGTCTTTACATTTATCTATCTATCTATCTATCTATCTATCTATCTATCTATCTATCTATTATATAGTGCCTTTCAAATCTATCTATCTATCTGTTATCCTGCCAACTATACCAAAGTTACTATCTATCTATCTACAGGGTGGTCCAGAACTAAGTATGCAGATTCAGATCATCTGGATGATTTTGATTTATGCAGGGACGATTCCAATTCTTCATGTCGTCAATTCACACACTTCTCGATGGTCCTGGATTTTTCGGGTGATTTTCTATGTAATAAACAATAAGTTATAGCATAATTAGATCTGGACCACCCTATATCTATCTATCTATCTGTAATCCTGCCGACTATACCAAAGTTACTATCTATCTATCTATCTACCTATCTATCAATCTGTTATTCTACCTACTATACTAAAGTTACTATCTATGTATCTGTTATCCTGCCGACTATACCAAAGTTGCTATCTATTATCTATCAATCTGTTATTCTGCCTACTATACTAAAGTTACTATCTATCTATCTCTCTATCTATCTATCTGATGAGAGTAGACTGAGAAAACTGTCCCACCTCATTAGATGACAGGTTTCCAATGATAGCCTCAGAAATGTTTGCTCATTTTAAATGTCTTAAGAAGAAATTAAAGAGTTGTCTAGGATAACGATGATGACACAGAGAGCCAAGCACCAGCAATTATTATGGAAAGTTGTTTATCTGACTCATATGACAAAGGATCCATGAGTCACAAGCCGCAGTTACTGATATTCCCTTTCTGTTCATTCGGGAGAGCTTCTTCAGATGAAATGCAGGAGTTTATTTAACTCAGTTGCCAGCGAATGCCTACGGTGTGAGATGCAATTCACATCTTGTGCAGGCCGGCGGCTTTGTCCGTGTGCCATCTTCGGTGCAAAGACTTGACAGCTGACTCCTAGCCTGGCGTTTGAATGAGCAAGAAGAGTTGTTTGTTGTCTGGGCTTCCATTTCCAGGATGCGTTTCGTGTTTTTCTTTCCATCTCCAGTGAATTTCATTATAAGGGAGGCAGCACTACACTAGATCTTACAGTCCGGATCATCTAGCTGTGTTTCTAGCTTTCCAGTCGCATCGTCTCATTTTTTTTAATTCCCCAGCTGAACTCTCCTTTGCTGTATAATTCACTCTTTCAACCTAAGTATTTTGCTTTAGTAGTTGGGTTTAATGACAGAGTGGAGAGTGTGCGTCTCAATCTACAATCAAATAAAAGGTCTTTTGGTTGAATTCATTTGCTCAGTCGTTGTTATTTGTCCCTTTTATTTTCATTAAAATGCTAAACGGTGTACTGTCTTAAAATTATCTATGAGGTGAAGAAGGCCTGCCAAAACTGTGCAGAAGGAGGTGTTCACGTGTTGCTGTCCACAAACTTTAGTATCATCCTGGTCAAATTAAGCTTACTGTCACTTTAATGAATTTAGTGACTCATGGTAAAAACAAATGGCAGGAGCAGCACTGCAGAACTTGGCATAGCTGACACATTGCTAGTTATTGTGTTTCCATGTCGGTGCTTGGATAGGAAACAATCAAATCTTTCAAAAAAACAAATATGGCAAGCAGTGAAAAGTGTGAGTAACATTCAAGAGGAAGGGCCAAGTCAGGGTGCACAGATACAGCCGCAGTTAACAGGATGATAAAGAGATAGATACATCCATTTCCATTGTCTAACCCGCTGAATCCAAATACAGGGTCACGGGGGTCTGCTGGAGCCAATCCCAGCCAACACAGGGCACAAGGCAGGAACCAATCCTGGGCAGGGTGCCAACCCACCGCAGGACACACACAAACACACCCAGCACACACTAGGGCCAATTTAGAATCGCCAACCCACCTAACCTGCATGTCTTTGGATTGTGGGAGGAAACCGGACCGCCCAGAGGAAACCCACGCAGACACGGGGAGAACATGCAAACTCCACGCAGGGAGGACCCGGGAAGCGAACCCAGGTCTCCTAACTGCGAGGCAGCAGCGCTACCACTGCGCCACCGTGCCACCCGATAGATACATTGGGAGAACAATAGTAATGAAATGGAGGAAAAACAACAACTGCTCAAGAAGAGCCACACAACTACATCTCCATGTTAAAGAGAAGGACAAGTAAGGGGCTACAGAGAAAAAGAGAATTCAAGGGAGGGACTAACTGGGTCCATAGAGAAGGGGCACACAATACGATCAGGAAGACAGATCAGTTTAGGAAGAAGAGATGGTGAGGGGGACATTTACTGAATCAGATGACTTTAAAAGTGGTACCCATCATCACCGGTGGGCGCTGCTCTTAATAATAGACTGTAGAAGCCAAGACAAATAGACTGGCATCTTGACTGGTATGGGCAGAAAATCTTTACCTGACCGGGAGGCCATACTTGAAGGACAGCATGAAAGGAGCTGCAACCTGGCCAAGCTGGTTGATGATTCATATCTCAGTCAGGATTCAATACAATTGGATGGACTGGGCAAACATGGATGCCTGAGGCAGTTTGTAGCAAGGCTACATAGTAGTAACAGTGTTGTCAATGTTTGTGCCGAGTGCGTTTTGTTTCCACCGTCCCGTTTGCTGTTTATCATGTGTGCGTCAGTTAATGTTGTCCCCATAAATACAGAGGGGATGGATGATGGAGGGAGACCACCGGGAAAACACCTGTTTACAATCAATAAATTGCATCCAGCTCATTACTATATAAACAATCAGGAGGGAACAGAGGAGGGAGGAAGGAGAGAGACGGAGATTATATTTCACTACAACGAACCACCAGCACCTGCTCTTTTTCCACATTGCGCTTTGGGATCCTGTTTGTTTTTCATTCTGCCGGACTTACATGAATTCAATCATCGCCAGAGACCCCAGGGATGGACTACATTATCCACCACATGACGAGGATTCACGGTGAGGTTGCTCCATTTTTTCCGGGAAATTCAAACGCATCACTTATCTGTTGGCCAGTCATCCGTATTCAGGACAGTTGTATATTCGGACTCAAGTTCACTATCATTGGCATTTTCCGTATTCATTCATCGTTATTTGTGTTTTGTGTTTGTTATGTTACTGGGACAAGGGAGGGTTTTGGTATTGTATATATGGTGTTGTCACATTGTTAGTTTGGTAGAGAGATATACATATCTACATATATATTTTTCATGGGGAATGTGCGTAGTGTTTTGTTGTGTTCATTTAATATATTCATTCACTTATTTTTACATATCTGCTTTTGTGTGCTAATGTTTAAACTGCCAATTGTGGGGAAAATTTTAATTGTTAGAGGTATGGCTTGATTTATAAGATTCATCTCAGTAATTTATCCAGGCCACAGGTCTTGGAAGTGTAGCTGCCGGCTGGGTAAAAGGGTCGGCCATTACAAGTTTATTCCCCCACACGATAGGTGGCATTGTCCATCCAGGTTGGTCCCAGTTAAGGGTTGCATGGGAATTAGAGTTTAGAAGACGAGCCCTGTAGAGGTCCACAAGAGGGAGCTGTCAGAGAGATGATTGTCCTGGTTTCCTTATGACTTGGAAGTGCTCTCGATGACCACTGCTGTGACACTGGACGCATTCTCAGGTCCAGTTTAAAAGAAGCCCACCACATCTCTTCGGTGAGACAGAGTTGGGGGGGTTCAGTGGGTGGCTCTTACCAGGAGGACAGAAGGAGAGAACCTATGATGCTCAGTTGGAAAAGCGTTGATTGAAAATAAAAAGCTTTTACTTAAACCTGGATTTGAGTTGGGTCACCATGTGACTGCGGTTTGGAGCTCATTGGTGCCCCCTTGTGGTGACAATACACAACTATCTGGACAAGTCAAAGTTATTTCTTCACAAACATGATATACTGTACGAGGGGGGACCCAAAAATAACAAGAATTTTTGTTTCTGGAGGCTGAAGAGGAGATAGTTCCAAAGTTTGTCGCTAGGTGAGTCTACTAGACTGCCTTCTGAATCATTTAGCCAAGTGGCGTCCTTGAAGTGCTCAAGCGATTGCGTGATGCAGTGTGGAGAAAACGACCCGAATTGTGCCGATCAGGCGAGTGGCTTCTGAATCGTCACAATGCTCCCCGTCCACTCAGAATTGAGTGCAGAAGTTTCTCATGGGATGAGATGGTTTACCAAAACCCCACCACTCCCTGGACTTGGCGCCCTTTGATTTTTTTCTTATTTCCAAGAATGAAGGGGAACCTTAAAGGAAAGCGTTTTCAGAATGTAGAGGAAGTTTAAGAAGCAAACCGTGGAGGCAGTGAAGGCTATCACTTTGCAAAACAGTTTTGAACGATGGAAAAAGCGATGGGACAAGTGTATTGCCTCTCAGAGAGAGTATTTTGGGGGTGAATAAATTTTAGAAATGTTCAGAGAAATATATGATTTTTTTTTTAATTCTCATTACTTTTGCCCCCCCCATGCATTTGCCAGGTGAAATTGTGTTTCTATACATTTTTTTTAAACTATTTTCACCGCATTGGCACGTTACAACAGAGGCAATGGGCCACGAAAATCAACCGGAAAATAAAAACTTTTATTTATTTATTTGTTTGTTTGTTTAATTTATTAAGTTTTGAAAACATGCCTTCAAAGTTTCCGACACATGTTTGGGACAATGAATGGACTCTGTAAATAATTCTTTTTATCACATATTCCTGGTAAGGTAAGGATATGTTTTCTATTCGCCTGTGTGAGTTCTCACATACAGTAGATAGGGAAGAAAATCAAAAAACAAAACCAACCATGTGACCTGAGCAGTGAACTGTGATTTGGTCTTTCTAGATGAAACCACACCCCCTTAGGTTGGGGTTGAAAGGTTATTGCGGAAGACTACGAGTGCTGAGGTAGTGCACACAGCTGGCCACGTCTCATATTATTGGTGTTTTATTGTTCAAAAATGACACGAATAAGCTATTGTACAAGGTGCTTGTGTCATCGTAAGACACGGATCAATACTCGACGTCCGTCATGTCTTGAAAGATGTTACATTTTCAGGTACATTTTAAGGCTTTTGTTTTCCAGCTGTACACGTGCCTTGTTAATTTTAAAGTAAAATGCCAGAGCGGACAAGAGATTTTCCAAAATTTATAGAAAATTGTGGACTTTGGGACAGAGTTTCTCATGTTAAATGCACACATACAATGTTTTTAGAAGAAATAATACCAAAAAAAATATCCTGAACGTATCGTTAAAGTTTGGCGATGATACCAAACTTGCCAAACTGGCAGATAACCACACTGGCTTGAGCTTGTGTGAGATGAATTGAAAGTGAGTAAATGTAAAGCAATGCACGCCGTGTTGTGATTGGTTTCTTTTTGTAAATTTTCCTTACATTTTCCTGTTGTAAGGTGAACCTTCAGCCCAGTCAGAGTCTCGGAGAGCCCTGGAGCAGATTCTTATTTAGAGTATTTCTTTTCTTTGTTCTAAATATTGGGAAAAGGATGATAACAATAGAGCTGGCAGGCAAGAGGTAAAGAGGAATGCCTAAGAGAAGGTTTATGGATCTGGTGAGAGTGGACATGCAGGTGATTGATGTAACAGAGCAAGATACAGAAGACGGGACGATATGGAAGAAGATGATCCACTGTGGCAACCCCTAATGGGGGCTATCGAAAGAAGAAGAAGAAGAAGAAGAAGAAGATAAATAACCTCATAGCACTGCGCTGCCACCACCTTGTTTCACTGTTGGAGTTGTATTGTGTAGGTGACGAGCGATGTCCGGTTTCTTCCAGACATGACTCTAAATCTTGTTTCTCATACACTGAGAGTCATTTAGGTGTCTTTTTGCAAACTTTCTGGACATTTCCCCCATCTCCACACAGTTTCTCTGGAACTCAGCCAGAGTGACCATTGAGTTTTGGTCACCTCTCTTCCCAAGGCCCCTCTCCCACAATTGCTCTAGGAAGAGTCATGGTTGGTCCAAATCGCTAGGAAGTCACTAGGAAGACCCATGGTTGGTCCAAATCGCTAGGAAGTTACTAGGAAGAGCCATGGTTGGTCCAAATTTAAGAACTGTGGAGGCCACTGTGCTGTTGGGGATCTTCGGTGCTGCAGATTTTTTTGGTTTTTGTTATTTTTTTTGGTAACCAGATCTTTGCCTCAACTGAGTCCTGTCCCTAAGCTCTACCGGATATTCCTTCAACCTCTTGGTTTGGTATTTGCTGAACTCGTGGGGCCTTCTATAAGCAGGTGTGTGCCTTTCCTAATCATACCCAATCCACTGAACTGACCCCAGATGGACTTCAAACAAGATGTAGAAACATCTCAATGATGATCTTTTTAATGGGATGCACCTGAACAACATTGGAAGTGTCGCATCAATGCAATATTGCAGTTTGTTTATATTTTTAATAAATATTTAAAAATTGCACAAAATCCTTTTTTCATTTTGTAATTCTTGGGTTTTGAATGTTATTTGAGGAGGAAAATAAATGAATCTGAACTATTTTAGCATAAGGCTATTGTCACAAGAATTAACTGGAGTCATCAAAGGTTTGGGGCAGCCACCTGTATATTATGCCTTGGCTGCAAATGGGTAAATTTGTTGCGTTATTCACAAAACAGAACTGATTTAGGAATGTAAAAATGGCAGCTTTAAAGGCAGAGACCGGAAGTGACATTGTCAGGACTGAAAGTGATGTCATAGTGGGTGCCGGAACCAGAAGTGACATCATCATCATCATCATCATCTTGTGCGCCAGAAAAACCATAAGTTACATCATTGGGACTGGAAGTGACACCATCGTGTCATTGGAAATGGAAGCGACGTCATTGTGGGTGCCCGAAACGGAAGTAACATCTTCATGGATGCCGGAACCGTGTAGGATTTCCCGTGAATGGCCTGCAGAGGATTAAGAGATAATGTCAGTGCACCTTGCCAACCCCTGGTCTGGTGTGGAACTATCATTATTCAGTCCCTTTAGCTGCCTCCCATGTGCACGTGTGTAACACTATAAAATAACAAAATGTGAAGGAAGTGAAGGGATCTGAATGCTTTCCGAAGGCACTGAATGGTAATAAAACAGAACAAAGATGAGCTGTTCCCCAGTGAAACCAATAGAGACCATCGTACCATACCCTTCCTCACTTCCATCCTAAATTACACCTTAAGCCCACAAGTCACTGAAGAAGGAGATGCCTGTCATGATATTAACGGGCCTTCCTCTAGTCTTCATCACTTCCTCAAGCACCCTTTACATCATCACTCAACCTAGCAACAACATTTATTTATAACGCACATTTTCATACATATGATGTGCTTACAAGATGAAGAAAGAAAAAAATTAGGCAATACCTAACAAAGAATAAAGTAAGTTCTGATGGCCAGGGAGGACAGATAAAACAACAACAACAAAAAAAATCCAGTGGACAGGAGAAAAAAAAAAAAAAATCTGCAGGGGCTCCAAGGCCACGAGACCACCCAGTCCCCACTAGGCATTCTACCTAACATAAATGATCTCAATCAGTCCTCAAAGGCCTTTTGGAAGAGTAGAACCTTCCAACTATGAACTCTACCGGTCAGCGTGTAGCAGCACCACTTAAAATGTCCTACATCTTCCAGCAGCCCCGGCGGTATAACGCTATTGGACAGCTTCAGGAGACGCAGGGGCTGCTGGGAAGAAGATTGAGCAGACGGGCCTTTAAAAAGGAACCTAAAAGACATTGGGGGATCACAATCATCCATCTGTTTCTTAATATGCCTCTTTTGTCCTGGTGGAGTTCTCTATTACTCTCCTTTCCCCTTTTGTATTATTAATGTGTAGCTTTTGTCAGAATCTGATCAAATCTCACAGACTTACCACAGTTTATAAGGTATTGTACTTTTTAACTTCTCCACACCTACCCTTCTACATTTATAACCTCAGGCAATTAGGTGTAGTAAAAGACAAGCAGGATTTAAGTTACACTTTAAATAATGTATTAATGATAATATTCATAAAATAATAACAATAAGCAAAGTACAAGTGAAAACTGGCAACCTTACAACCTGATAAATGCTGATGTGTAGTTTCAGGTGGCACAAGGTGACTTGTTTTTCTCCAGGTAAGTCCTCATTTTTGGTCAGCTTTCTTCAGAACAGGCCACATGCCTGTCTCAATATGGCTGCTGAGTTGTGCTTCTTTTCAGTCCATGGTGTGTGAGATGCTGCTTCATCATGATGGTGTGAGAGAGGGATGGAGGAGTAAAGCAACTAAATGTGTACGTTCCCTGTTGAAATTCTACAGCCAGTAGGGTGTCGCGGTACTGAATAGCTTCTGATTCAAACCAATCCCAAACAGCCAACTTTAGACCAATAGAATTCAAGGGTGCGACACACACCCCCGAGTTACTGGTTTATTTTCACACCTGCCCCCAAAAAACATTTTTTGAGTGAAGCTTGCCAGCTGGGCAGTTTGGTTCTACTGTGGGGGTTGATGGCGAGAGCCCTGCAGAGAATCACTCGGCAAACTGGTTTTAGGCGCTTCCCTCAATTCTGTCATAAAATTCCTCAAGACTCAGGGAGTGAGTTCTTTAAACATTAAAGCTTCTCACTAATAAAACATTAATATTACATTGCTTTCTAAAAGTTCCCGATAAAGACATAAAAAAATATTTATCAGTTTATGAAGGTGTTATTTTGCTTGGCTTTTCTCTCAGTTTATGTACAAAATTTCACACCACAGCAATGCCTCATGCACACAATTGGATTACCACTCTGCCCACCCTGGATTACAGTTTTTGACCGGAAGTATGTGCTGTCCCGTGCCTGCCTGTCCGTGTTTGAGATTTTACTGTACGGATATGTCTTCATCTCAGGGAGCGCTCCCAGTCACTTGAAAACCCCACACTACATCAGGAAACTGGTAGGATAAAACTTGACTTTGCTTTCCGCAAGCTGTTCACAGGGTGTTTCGATCACACATCCATCATCGACTGGCCCTGCTATACTGGACTGTTCTGGACCTTCTTGTTAGTGTTTCTTGTCTGCTGTTAGTGTTGTAATTTATCTTCGCCATTGGGTAGCTGGGGGCTTTACATGTATGTCTTTGCTTACATTGTGTATTCTATCTTTATATTTCATTGTTAATTCTCTAATCACTGTGCCACCAACAGCATCTGTGTGTGTGTGTGAGTGTGTATGTGTCAAGTCATGGCTGGGTGTGTTCCTGACACAATAAAATTAAAAAATCACAGTTTTCAGACAGTGTGAATCTTATTGTCCCCACAAGTGGATAATGGTATGACTTCCACCGTGGCTTCCTTAACCTCTCACGTTTCCACTTGCCATTGATGGACTGTTATGCACCTCCTAGCATAGCTCACATCTTACAATTAGAGAAAATATGTCAGAATGAGAATCCTATTAAGAAACAAACAGAAACAGATGGCCGCTCTTTATTTAGCTGATGATTTTGTACGAAGTGTGTTAAACATGACAATAGTCCGATTGTCTTGATATTTGTATAACTGGCATGCTGATAGGTTGTTTTGCTTAGGATCCTCCAGAGCAAACTCGCTGAGATTGAATGAGCAGCCTAGCAGTTTTTATTCCAGTACCCTAACCATTAAGAAAGTGGTCTTTTACTGAAGGGTGAGGCACTTGTGTGGGGTCTTATGTTGGCGGTATGAGTCATTCTGGACATGCCCAAAGAAATGAATAGGACAGCACTGTGTAGACAATAACATATATAGAATGTGAAGAATGTCAGAATGCTCGTATGGTTGAGCCTGGGATTTATTCTAATCTCAAATAAACTGCTGTTTTATGTGTTACTTTCATATTTTGTATTTTATTCATCCATCCATCCATTTTCCTTACTTGCTTCAAAGGGGCAGGGCTGCAGAGCTGCTGTTGCCTATCCCAGGCCATAACAACACCAGGACAGGGTGCTGGTCCATCACCGATTTTGTATATTATATGGTGAATATTGTTTTTCTTTTTTATTTGTTATGCTTATATGTTGTGGTTATGTGCCCTGGCGCTTGAATATTGAGTTCCAGGGGTGAGGCCACCATAACATACAGCTGTAGAGGGGTGGAGAAATGGCATTAGTGTAGGTGATGCCAACAGACTAAGTAAAGTGATTAAAATGGCTGGCTAAGTCTTGGCCATCAGGGTAGACTCAGGTGAAGAAATGGTGAAACTCAGGAAACTGCTCACTATTCTGGCCAGTGGCTCTCATCATCTGCATTGCATTTGTCACTCCAACAGATGGCATATAGATATATTGTGGCGAGTGGCTGGGGCTGCTGCCAAGCTGGGATGCCCAGGCTTGCGCCTCCTTCAGAACACGAGGGGGGGGGTGACCGCCCTGGTGGCTTCGGAGCCCTGGACCTCAGCACTTCTGCCACACCCGGAAGTGCTAGTGGGAAGAGGACCAGGGACACCCGAAGTGCTTCCGATGCGCAGCCGGTACTTCCACCACACTGGGGAGTGCCGGTGGAAGATTGCCGGGAGGCACCTGGAGCACATTCGGGTGTGTATAAAAGGGGTCGCCTCTCTCCATTCGATGGCTGGAGTCGGGTGGAAGAGGACAGAGCGCGGAGGAGAGGAGTGGTGGCGGACCTGAGAGAAGAGACAGGCAGTGTGAGAACGGCCTGGACTTTGGAGTGAAGTGGGTTGTGTGCACTTTATTATAAATATTAGTAGTGTAAATAAACGTGTGGTGGTGCATTTAAACATGTCTGCCTGTCTGTGTCCGGGGCTCGTTCCTCAATATACATTGTGAGAAACCAGCCCGGCCACAGACAGACAGACACTGAATGCCCTGAATATACACACATTTATTAATCTCGCTCCAATTAAACAGCACCACAATGCCTAAAACAGCCAACTCGGTCTCTTTCGCTCTCTCGCTGTCTTTCTTTCTTCTCCCTATTCGGCCACCACCTCCTCCTCCTGACTCAGGCTCCCGTCTTCTCCCTCCTGACTCTCGCCTCGAGTGGAGTGCGGCGGCCTCCTTTATACTGCACCCAGAAGTGCCTCAGGTGCTTCTTGACTAACATCTGGCAGTATTTCCACCACACCCGGACCACCGTTCTGTAGCTGTCCAGGCCCCACCTGGTGGTGGCCACGTCCTACCATAGGGTTGAGCGTCCCGGCTCCATGGCCCCCATGCAACCCAGGAAGGCTGCTCCCTCATGATCTGGGGAAAATACTGCCCTTCTGCCAGCATCCTGGTGGGGCAATGTTCCTGGACATCTGTCACACTGCATATATATACTCACTATGAGAGAAACTGGAAAAACTGAGGTGTTCTAAGACTTTAGACTGGTAGTGTGTATGTATATATATATATATATAAATCTGTCTTCTGTTTCCATGCCAGTGAACCAATGGCAGGCCACAAAAGGCTCACACTCATCCTGCCTACTGAGTCACTGCTTGCACATTCATCTTTTGTTTGGCTGTCGTTTGATTTATTTTTTTATTCAGCCGTTATTAGCGCACACGTTAAATCACACACGTGTAATGAGCTACGCTATCTTGCAACTAGCCGATAACACTTCATTGATTGTGAATTAAACATATCTACATTTTTAATAGTCGATAAAGTCAAACTGTGATGTGACAATCACTCCCAGAAGGGAAGAGCGGCATTTGTGTGTGGTCTTACGTTTGTTAGAAAGACCATAAATTTGCAATAAACACTTATCTATAAACCAGGAGGCTCTCTTCAAGGACTGAAATTGCAAAACATAATTTAAAATCATACAGCCTGTCTATTTTAAAGCTCGGCAGGAGAAGTATTTTCATTTCATGCATTTTTTTCTATAAATCAGTTGATGCTTAATTGCTCGTTTGTCAGAGGCAGAATTGTTGCCTTCACTTTATATACTTTCCGAGGTGTAAATGTGTGCGTTATGCGCCATAATAATGTGCACCCGCACAAATTCAGCCATCAGCAGATCTGCTCTTAAGGCCCAGGCTGCAGCTGTGCTCAACTACAATTTACTTGAAACACAGACATAAGTGTTACATTCTTAGCCACTAACCTCTAATATTTTGGGTGCCAACAATATGAAAGAATGTTACATTTGATTGGCCTTTATGTTGTCGTGATTTGTTTATTTAATCTTTCAGATTGTGTGATTTTACAGCATGTTTAATTCAATGTGTTTTGTCACATATGCGCATCAGAGTGCTCAATCTTTCAGGTTCCACCCAGTAATGTAATACCACCGTGGGCTGAGAGGGGGCACTGCTGCTAACTGTCTTATCTTCCTTTACCACCACAGTACTGAGAGACCACTCAGCGAGGCCAACTGACCCCACCCCTTCCAGCCCTGATGCCTAGAAGGAGGTGTCATTTGTTGAGACGAGAGCTGAAGAGACGGAGTTCATTTGAGCCATAATAAGAAGCCTTGATAGGCAGTACTTTTCCGCTAAGACCACCAGAGGGCAGCATTTCCTTTTGTTGTCGCACCGTTGAGTGCAGTTTTCTTTTGGTTGTTGAAGTAAACGGGGACAGCCAGATTGGCGCCCCATCATTTATTGTTGTCATCAAATGGTTTCAAAGTGTTGTGAACAAGAGAGGCCTGCAATGGCTCAAAAATGCCTACTAGAGTGGAATACTGTCAACTCCAATTAGTCAAGAAAAGGGCAAGCGTAAAAACATTTCTCTCTATTATCTAAAAAAATCCTGGGATGAGAGAAGACTTTTTAGCCTGCGACGAGACGTAATTTTTTCAGAGAGATACTTTCATGTCCCGCAAGGCGAGACTTTTTGCCAAGAGATTGTAGTAAGAAGGCACAAGAGACATGGCGAGGTTTGGGGCAGCCACCTGTATAATTCAGTATCCTGGTAAATGCTTTTTAGTTTTAGTCAAGTTTACAAGACCGAGTCCAAAACAGAACTGAATTCCAGGGAAAAGGTGTGAGGCTTTATAGTAAGTCTGGGGAAGTGATGTCGTCCTCAGGGCCGGGACCGGAAGTGATGTCGTCCTCGGGGCCGGGACTGGAAGTGGGGTGTCCCGAGTCGAGGCGGTGGCTCCTGTTGAGATTTCCCGGGAAAGGCCTGCAGGGAACTTAGAAAGAGCGTCAGTGCACCGGGGGGCAGATGTATTACCATTCATCTCTAAGCCCTTCTGCTGAACCCCTATTCACACGTGTGTGACAAGATTTAACCATGCCCGGGGTCAGAAATAAAAGACAAAGAGTAGATGACAAACTAGAACGTTGTAAAGAATTCAAAAACATGAAGAGCAGGTTAGAGATAACAAAAGTACTAAAATCACAAGTAAAGATCGCACTAGCACAAACAAATGGAAATTATTACTCGGTGAAATGACGGAACAGCAAAAAGAGATTGAATATATTGTTCGGTTAGAGTTGGTGACTTGTAGATCGTCTAATTCATGTTGCCATTGAGGAAAAGTAGTGTTTCTTCCCAATGAAAAGGCGAATTCATGAGAATTTAAAGATTTGTTGTTTGGTGAAAGTGAAATCCACTTACGTGAGCGGCAGAGACGCAAAGAGCCTGGCACATAGGGGTTGGCGAGCGAAGCGAGCACTAGGCAAAGCCCCCTAGTACTATCTACAAAATAATCCTAAAGGGGAACAAAAAGACACTGCCTTCAAAATAGGCGATGCAAATTACAATTACAGTCCTAATACAAAATCCAAGGGGTGATTTCAATAACAGAGCAACACACCATCAAAATCTAAAATATCACAAAAATGTAAGAACAATCACAAATCCAACTAAACTTCTCACATCACAAGTTCATTCACAATGAACCGCAAGGGACTCTGAGTTTTCCTCGGCTCTACGTAGGGCTCAGAGCAGTCCTTGTGGTGTTACGCAGGTGGCCCCACCTCTTGGGGGACCACCTACAAAACACAAGCAAGATAAAAGAAGAAACTGAATGAACAATTATGTTTGTTAATGCAAAAAATGAACACAATAGACATTAAAGCTTTATAACACACTGGTGAGGCATCATCTGGAGTCCTGGGTGCAGTTTTGGTCTCCAGGCTACAAAAAAGACAACGCAGCACTAGAGAAAGTCCGGAGCAGAGGCTGACCCCAGGGGTACAGGGGATGAGTTATGAGCAAAGATTAAAAGCCTTTTCAGTTTATGTTTATGTGTTCAGAATTATGAAGGGAATTAGTCCAGGGAATGGAGACTGCAACTTTAAAATGAGTTCATCAAGAACATGGGGACACAGTTGGAAACTTGTGAAGGGTAAATTTCACACAAACATTAAGAAGTTTCTCTTCACACAGAGAACCACAGACACTTGGAATAAGTGACCAAGTAGTGTGGCAGACAGTAGAACTTTAAGGACTCGACTTGAAGTTATTTTGGAAGAATTAAGTGGACAGGACTGCTGAGCTATGTTGGGCTGAATGGCCTGTTCTCATCTGGATTGTCCTAATGTTCTAGTGTTTTAATTAAAGGGACATTTGAACCACAGGAACCACGGGAAAGCCATGCTGAAATACGACACTAAGCATTCATAAGTAACTCTTACGAACACAGTAACCTATGTTGGAGAACAATCAGTGAAAAGGAGAGAGGATCAGGAAGAAGATAATGATGAGACAAATGAGGAATAATAATAACACAAATGGGAGACAGAGAAGAAGCCACACTGGAACAGAAAGTGTAGTAGTCATGATAGGACAGTCCCAAAATATATAAAGAAAATGGTCTACTGTCCATATTGACACAAACAGCATGAAGGATTTGTGGCCAAGCACATAATAAATTGCTCGCATAGGGTAGAATATAGTCTTTAGTAAGTGCCAGTTAGGACAGATTGACTTCCTGACCAGGATGGAGACGAAGTTCTTACCCAGACTGAACACCACAACAGATGGACCACAGGACTAGAGATACAGGCCGGCCAGAACACCCTTTAATCTTCATCCCAGCTGGGATCACTCTGTCATGAATAGACTGGGAGAACATGGATTTTGGGAACAGTTCATACCCCCACATGGAAGGTGGCAGTGTTCCTCAAGGCTGATCCCTGTCGGTACACCCCACCCTCAGGGTTGCATGGGAATTGCGGAGTGTGGAAGTGCAGCCCAATGTTGGTGTCCTTGGGTGCTGCCAGAAGGCACTGTCTTGGTACAATATTGTTTTTCACATGACTCAGCATCGTGTGATGACATCAAAAGGAGTCCCGGGTCTTGCTGGAAAAGGAGCTCTCCGCCTAAATCACGTAGTCAGAGTCGGGAGTCTGTGGGCGACACTTTGAAGAGAAGAAGGAGGAAGGAACGACAGAATCTTTGTATTAATTATTGATTCTTTTGATGGCTGATTGTGGAAAAGGTGTGGTGGATAAATAAATATCTTTTATGTAAATCCGGAATTGTGTCGGGCATTACTGTGTCAAGAGCACCCCCTGGTGGTTACACATTGTACAAACATACACTGAATATTTAAACAGCACTGCTAGGATGGTTGGTTCACACTTTATACCCATTGCTGCCAGGGTTGGCATCAACTACTTGTGACCCTGAACTGGACCAGGTCTGCATTGAAAATAAATAAACTCAGTTCACAAATCTGTTCAAAGGGATGAGGCATAAGGTACAATGTAAAAGTCAATGGAGTGTATGGAGAGCTAAAGGTCTCCTGGCTGCTGATGGAATCTCAACTCTACAAGCAGCTCATCTGTTCAAAGCAAATCAGTTACACCCAAACACATCAGCAGAAGACATTGTGGAATGTTCCAGAAGCTGGACATTAATGAATGGTGTCACACACGTGTGTGTCTTGTGGACTGCTTAAAGGCTCAGGTGGTGGTAATTCCTCACCGATCTACAGGGGGGCACTGTATTCTAACACCATTTCGCATTTCCTCACTCTGCAGGCCGGATGATTGACAACCTCACCATCTGTGACATCACCAACTGGTCCCGCCTCTTCCTGCCTGGCCCGCCATCATCTTGGATGGTCTAATTTCAGACTCGTGTCTTCAGAGATGTTCTCTTTGCTGAAAAGCATTATTTATTTTTTACTTTTAAAATATATGGGGTCACAGTGTCGCCCAAAATCTTTTTTTTTTTTGTCTTTGTCCTCTAAATGGCTTCATTGAAACGGTTTATCATATTTGTGATCTTAGTGTCAAGATGCGGATTTTCATGATCGGTCCTCTTAATCTTCAGATGTTTATGTAGATTTCACCTGTAAAATTTAGGGCCTTTTCAGAAAGCAGTCAAAGCTCTGACAGAAAAATGACAAATTTCACAAAGAATTTTTTGAGATGCCCGACTCTCTGCATGATGCAATGCCTGCTTTTTTGCTTTTCACCTGACGTCTAGTCCTCACATTGCACTTATTACTCTCCTAAAGTGTCACGGCACGTGACATTGTGTGTGTGATGTAAAGCATGAGGTGTGAATTCTGTTCTGCAGCGCATTGTCCTGCCAGCATAACAAATCCTTTACGGTCTGCATGTTGCCTAAAAAATTGGCACAGAACTGTGAAATTGTCCCCATTCTGCCGGGCTTGTCTTATTTATCTTTATTTCACTTTCTGAGGATTGTGTCTGCTTTATAATCCCACTGCAAACAAGAAAGTTATTCTTTTAAAAGTGGAGCTCATAGTGCAATGGACATGCAAGTAAAGAGGGGTTACAGGCTTTACAGAATAAACACTGCTCTCAGGTAAAGTGACCACCGTCCATCTGTCTCTGCACATTCAGGGTACCCCATATGAATTGTGAAAGCAGTGCTTTGTGTATGGTGAAGCAATGACATTTCGTTAAATAGTTTGGTGAGGGGGGCACTGGGGGGTACCCCTGTTAAGATTCCTGAAGAGGTGCCATAACTCACAGGTGAGCTAAGGAAAGTTGAAGGTACAAAGACACTTGGACCACTACGTCAAACACTAAGAGTGGGGTTTGTCCCTCATGGGTGCCAGTACTCTATGCTGAAACTGGAGGACCCACCATACCTTGAGCATTGGAAGGGTAGCAGTGCACTACAGTACATGACAAATGACATTAAAGAGTCTTTATCTGTTGATCAGGGTGTCCAAAAGGCCAAATTACATCCATTGGGATTCAATGAAAAGCAATGGGGCATTTTCTTATCTAAAGAAAATAAACACCGAAAAGACTCAGCCCAAGTAAAATCACAAAATGGCATTTAATGAAACAGGAGTAAGTTACTTAATGAGATCTACAGGCATAAAAAATACTGTAGTGTGCTACACAAGTGATCACTTTTAGCCTCATCTGTTTAGTGTCTGGTGCAGTTATATAGTGCCTTTCCTATCTATCTATCTATCTATCTATCTATCTATCTATCTATCTATCTATCTATCTATCTATCTATCTATTATATAGTGCCTTTCATATCTATCTATCTATCTATCTATCTATCTATCTATCTATCTATTATATAGTTCCTTTCATATCTATCTATCTATCTATCTATCTATCTATCTATCTATCTATCTATCTATCTATCTATCTATACTAAAATTAATATCTATCTATCTATCTATCTATCTATCTATCTATCTATCTATCTATCTATCTATCTATCTATCTATCTATCAATTATATAGTGCCTTTACTCACTTCTATCTATCTATCTATCTATATCTATCTATCTATCTATCTATCTGTATGTCAATCTGTCCGGTCATCCGTCTTTCCATCCATTTGTCTTTCTGTGTCTCTCTATCTATCTGAGCTTACTATATAATATGTAATTATATTGTGGGAGACGACCAGGGATCCTGCCCCACCGGGATGCATGAAAGAAGGAGGGACCAGGAGAGGGGCACTAAGTTTCCCTGGGCGCAAGAAGGCAGCCCCTCTGGATTCCATCAGGGCCACGGATATGGAGCTGGGAAGCTCAACCCTGTGGGGACCCATTGACACCACCAGGGGGCGCCTGGACAGTCCTAGCTTCCTGGAGGGCAACACTTCTGCCACACCTGGAAGTGCTGCCGAACCAGGAACGGTGTATGCCCATCACCAAGTACCTGGAGCACATCCGGGGCAGGATAACAGGGGCTACCTCACTCCATTCGAGAAGCTGGAGTCAGGTGGAAGAGGATGTAGCTTATGAGAGAGGAGTGGAGGCGGCCAAAAGAGAGAAAATGTCCTGAGTAGTATGATGTTTATGTGCACTGTCATTGACTTTGTGTGTTGGGAAAAATAAATGGTGCATGTTTTTGTATAGTTGGAGTTGTTTCTGTCTGTGCCGAGGCTGCTCAACAAATTATTTTTAATGGGTCCCTGCCTTGGAACAGGCAGAAAGTCCCATTGGGATGCCATGTAATGGATGTGACTCGGCACGACACAGACTCAGACGCAGAAGTACTGCCCTTGCACCTGGATGCACTCCGGGTGTACACCATTCCTGGTTCGGCAGCACTTCCTGTTGTGGCGGATGTGCTGTCCTCCAGGGCTCTAGGACTTTCCAGGTGCCCCCTGGTGGTGGCCACGATTTCCCACAGGGTTGAGCTTCCCAGCTCCATATCCGTGGCCCTGATGGAATCCAAGGGGGCTGCCCTCTTGTGCCCAGGGAAACATAGTGCCCCTCTCCTGGTCCCTCCTTCTTCCAGGAGTCCCGGTGGGGCACGATCCCTGGTCATCTGCCACACTATCTATCTATCTATCTATCTATCTATCTATCTATCTATCTATCTATCTATCTATCTATCTATTGTAGCTGCTATTTTCCCAGTCACTCTTAATTACCATGATGATTGATTGACTAAATATTTCAGTTAGATCATCGATTCTAAGTCTATAGGGACAGAGTTCCCCTTCCATAAATTATGCCATTATGGTTTGCCTGTCTTGTAATTTCTGTCTTTCCGCTAATTAATTAGTTACTTAATTGATTAATTAAACTTTTCAATTAAATTCCTGATCCTCATTTTCTCGAGATTGCTCTTCTGTACATTTTCTCTGTCCTTGATTTTGAAATCCCCATTAAAGAACAGACTGATTGAATGTTCTCCTCAGGTCAATCATTTCCATTCTCCAGAGCTCCATTGACCCCACAGCATACGCACCCCATCCCCCCGCACATAAGACCCCTCATAAATGGCTGAGTCTCTCGTGTATCTAAAGACATTTAGGTCTCTGTGTATTTTTTAAGCTTGGCTTTCAAATGATTTTATAGCACACAAGGGACGTTTCAATCTGATTTTCCATTATTATTATTATTATTATTATTATTATTATTATTATTATTATTATTATTATTATTATTATTATTTAGCCGATGCCTTTATCCAAGGCGACTTATCAAATGTGAGGTACAATTGCTTTAATGTCTTCTGTTGTTCCAGTGGGAGCCCAGGCAGGTCAAGCGTCTTGCTCGTGGTCACACTGTGTCAATAGCAGGATTTGAACTGAGAGCCTCAGGGTGTGAAGCCCAAAGTCTTAACTGCTGGACCACAATAGTACAATACAAAAGAATGTTTTTAGTGGGCTGACGTAAAGAAGAGACCTTTTTTTATTCTTGATCCACTGTATTATATTTTAGAAACCTGTAAAGTGTTTATTCTTGAGACAAACTGAAATTTCACATTCAAGGAAGCTCAACGACATGGCCTGGCTGATGACCTCCTCAAAACACAGTGGGGTAGTCAGGTGGCTGCCGCAGGAGACCACAACAGAGGAATCGCTTTTATGACAATTGCCTTTTATTTTTCTTTTTGCTCGGTTTATATTGCAACACAGCATCTGTCTGCTCCTCATCTCTCTGGACAGAAAAAAAAAATATTTTATACAACACAAAAGTAATCTCGAACATTGTGGCCATTACAGCTGGGGTCACCTTACCACTGTGCTGACTGAATTGTTTTAGCCGGACACACATCTTGAGCAGGTCATTCCGACAATAAACTGAGCGCATTTCAAACTTCTCAGCTTATTAAGTCAACATATGTTCATTCTGCCAGCTCATTTCTTTTCTATTACAACAGCGCTGCTTCTTAACCTTTTATGTTTATCAGCAAAACCACCACCACGGCCAACTATGACATCAGCACGAGCAACGGACGTACAGTAGACTCTCGAAAAGCTGGCTTTGGGATTAGGACTGAGGGCAGTGCCCGACTTGAAAAACCAGTCAGAATAAAGTTCTGCCAGTGAGAAGAAAATAGGATGAGCAGCCAGCAGTGAATGCTCTGTGATGAAGAAGAAGAAAAAGACACCACGTCCAGCCAAAGGGATGCAATTCTAATGGTGGACCAAAGGGGAAAGGAGCAGCGTGAGCGGAGACTTACGGAGCAAATGCATACCTTCTCTTCTTTTAAAGGAGACTCACTGGTTTCTTCCATTGTGTTTTATTAGCAGTCATATTAGCACATCATAAAGGCACTTGATAATCAAAGGAAATCTGTCAGAAATGCTGTCACGAGAGAAGGAGTGGACATCTCCATTATGAGCAGCACTATCTGTCTGTCATGTAGTTCCTGAATCTCAGATGCCTTGAGTCCTCTTGGTGGCTTTTGGCAAAATCCAAGTGGACCTTCATGTGTTACCTGGCCACTCTGTCATAAAGCCAAGATCAGGGGAGTGGAGCAGTGATGGTTTCCTTCTGGAAGTTTCTCCACACAGTTTGGAAGGTGAGCCTTGAGCCCAACATCATCACCCTCTAGCAAACTATTATAGAGTGCCTTTCATATCTATCTATCTATCTATCTATCTATCTATCTATCTATCTATCTATCTATCTATCTATCTATCTATCTATCTATCTATCTATCTATCTATCTATCTATCTATCTGTTATATAGTGCCTGCCTATCTATCTATCTATCTATCTATCTATCTATCTATCTATCTATCTATCTATTATATAGTGCCTTTCATATCTATCTATCTATCTATCTATCTATCTATCTATCTATCTATCTATCTATCTATCTATCTATCTATCTTTTTATAACTTCACTTTAACTTAATACTGATACTCTGTATGCTCAATTCATCACAATAACTATTCATGGTGGCTCTAAAATCCGTACTGACCCCTACTCTCTTTTCTGTTTCTTTTTCCGGTTTCTTTGTGGTGACGGCCTGCGCCACCACCACCTACTCAAAGCATCATGATGCACCAACATTGATGGGCTGAAAGCCAGAAGTCTACGTGACCATCATCATCAGGTCCTTCCATGAAAACCCTAAATACAAAGAGGACTGTTTCATTTATGTTAGTTAGATTGCTCAAAGGGGACTGGGCGGTCTCGTGGTCTGGAACCCCTACAGATTTTATTTTTTTTCTCCAGCTTTTGGAGTTTTTTTGTTTTTCTGTCCACCCTGGCCATCGGACCTTACTTATTCTATGTTAATTAATGTTGACTTATGTTTATTTTTTATTGTGTCTTTTATTTTTCTACACATCTATCTATCTATCTATCTATCTATCTATCTATCTATCTATCTATCTATCTATCTATCTATCTATCTATCTATCTATCTATCTATCTATCTAAAGACTGGTATGGATGTAAGACACCACCGTGTCCCGTTCAGGATCGAGTATTTTCACGTTAGCAGAAGATCATTTCACTGGACTGGACTGCTGTGGTCTATTCAGTGGAGTGGAGTTCTGAATTTCTCCATCCATGGTGGAGCGACACAGTTTGCTAAATGCTGGCCTGCACTGTTGTTTAAGATGGTGTTCTTCGGCAGAGGTGGTCATTATGCACTTGGACATTTTCTTTTGTTAAATTTTATTTGATCTGAGCTTGATTGAGCGAAGAGGCCTTCTGATAGTTGCCCTGCCCTACCCTAACCCTTTGTTTACAATATTCGGTACAGGTCTGCGATTGTGTGTGTGTGTGAATGCCAGTGTGTGTGTGAATGCCAGTGTGTGTGTGTGTGTGTGTGTGTGTGAGGGCCCATACACCGGTCTAGCGTTAGCTGCCTTTAGCACTGTGGCTGAAGGTTGAACCAAATGTTACAGAGGTATCAGAACTTTGGACCAATGTGTGTATATGACTTAACATGGATGTGGTTACCTGTACTGGTAAGTAGTAATTGTTAAGTATATTCTGTGGTTCTTAAGTCTTCACATTGTATGACAGTGGGGTTTCTTTAATATAAATAGTTGGAATTTATAGAAATAATTTCCTGTTGTGAATTCTATAAAGGGATTTATTCAATGCAGCATATTTGTTCTTTTCCTCTTTATTGTTGTCATTGTTCAACAGTTCTTTATTTTATGTAGTAAACTAGCCGTCCTCCGTGGCTCTGCCCATATAGTAGTGAAACAGGACAAACTTTAAAAATCAATTAAAAAATAAACCTAATTTTGGCTAAGTGAAAGGTAGGTACGCTCCAGCATCCAACATTGCCATTGTATCTGATCGTGTTCAGCTCTGACGGGAGAGAAGAGCACCTGGCCGTGATATCTCTGGCATTCAGCAGCTACCCTCTAAAACACACGTAGCCCTGATCTCTCTTTCTCAAAAACATCAAACATTACCCCTTAACAATCTGTAGATGATAGTGCCTGCTGAAGAAACAGGCATTGCTAGCTAAGCGGAGGCAAGGTGCGCTCCAACACGTGGCGACAGGTACTGAGGCTGGCACGTGACTCAGTAAGGAGGGCCCTGCTCCCTCCCCTCGGCCCGCCTCGTCTCTCTCGGATTTGCGCAAATAAATCAGTACCGCAAGCTATGAACTCTGATACTTAGCGCAAAGAGAGAAATCACAAAATCAACTGAAATGTTCAAGCAAATTATAGAAAATAACCCAATCTAAATCCATTAAGCAGTTCTCTCATAGAAAAGCAGACAGACAGACAGATGTTGGGTTTTATATATATACTAGCTGTCCCCCGTGGATTTGCCCGTGTATTAGTGAAACAGGACAGCGAGGAGGTCCCTGCCCGGCTCTCCACTCATGACGCCACACTTCTCCCTCCCCTCGGCCCACAGCCTCTAAATCGCACTTATAAGTGAACTGTGGGTCTTAGTGCATTGAGAGACGTCGCAAAATCAACCAGAATGTTCAAACAAATTCTAGAAAATAACCTGATATAAATCTGTTAAGTCGTTCTCTCGTTCGCTAGCTAAGCGGTGGTTTGAAACGCCCAGAGGCTGGTGCGTGAGTGAGGAAGCCCCGTCCCCTCACATCGGCTAACTGCATCTCTCTCAGATTTGCGTGAATATATCGCTCCCGCAAGTAGAGTATAATTCAAAGTGCAATGAGAGAAAACTCACAAAATCAACTGGAATGTTCAAGGAAATTCTAGAATAAAACCCGATGTAAATCCGTTAAGCTGTTCGCTCGTGAAAAGCGGACAGACAGACAGAGAGACAGACGTTGGATTTTATATAGAGAGAGAGATGTTTTATCCACCCATCCATCCATCATCCAACCCGCTATATCCTAACTACAGGGTTACGGGGGTCCACTGGAGCCAATCCCAGCCAACACAGGGTGCAAGGCAGGACACAAACCTCGGGCAGGGTGCCAGCCCACCACAGGAGAGATGTTTTAATTTAAGTTAATTCATTTCTTATGTCTAGTTATTAACCGCTTGAGATTATGTGTAAGAGTTGTGTTGGAATGGCGGCGACCTTAGATAACTGTGAACGTTTAGGTAGATACCCCCTAAGAAGATTAGCGACGCTCTGGGTGATTGCGAGAGAAAGAAAAATCCCTGGGTCCTTTCCCAGGTTGCCCTTAGGCATCAGTAGTAAGGCGTTTAGGATTGAATTGGCACAAAATGAAGAAGGAAACCAAACAAAAACAAAAGACATCAGTGTTTAATAGGAGACACTTTCTGATTCTTCCGTGTTAGGGTTAGGGTTAGGGTTAAGGGTTAAGTGAGATCAACTGTGAAAAATACGGAAGGCGGCCAGAGGAGAAATGCCAGGAGACACACAAAGATCAAACCCGAAGGTACCAAAATGCTAATCAAGAATGAAAGTCAAAGAATCGGAAGAAGGGCTCAAGAGGAAAATACCAAAGACTCTTGGGAATTCTTTCAAATTTATCTGCAAACTCGGATTTTGAATGAACGAACTGAAGATTACTTTATATGTTTGACCCCGGAAGTGTAAACATATGACTTCTGGGTCAATTGCCTAGCAACCGATACACAACATAACAGTCATCCAAAATTCCTGTAGTGGCATTGTAATGGCGCAGAAAACACCCAAAATGATAACATGGTGGGCACTCGTGGGGGGTTTGGGTTCCACTAGCAGATGCAGGCATTGATCAAGCTTGGTGCTGAACTTGGCTCTCCAGAGGGGCGTGGAAGTGGCACTAATCAGTGTGGCACCCATCAAGTCACCCAACTGTGGATTATTCATAGCCGCAGTCATTTCCCTGGAATATGGCAAAGCTTGGAATGAAGTGGATAACATAAGGCATCGCAGATTCACATAGCTTATTTACATTTCCCACCATGATTAAAATGCTGCATTTTATCTCTCATTTTCAGTCTGAAAAACTGCCAGCATAATTTTTTCATTTTTTTTTTTTAGTTTGTGTAATATAGCAGCATTGCTAATTGTTTTCGGTTTATTAACTCACTTCACTTGGGAATCAGCAAAAAAAAAAACGAGTATCTGCTTGCTGAAATCTCTCAGTTCTTCAGTGCCAGCTGTTCGGCAGGAGCGCAGGCATCTCACCACCTCCATGACACATCCCCCCCCACCTCCTGGCTGGGGGGTCTTAGCAAACCCACGAGTCCACAATGTCGGTAGAACAGGCTTACCTCCTTGACAGCTGCAGTTTTGACATTTTGATGGTGTGGTGGACAGTTGTGCCCGCTCTCATGCGTGTGCCATGGAGAAGTCAGGAGTGAATGCAAGGCCACCACAAGTTAATGTCACGTCCATCGTTTATTGTTGCAAGCCACGTTTTCCATAAGTACTGAATAGAAATACATTTCCAAACCTGCTTCGCCCAGTTCAGGGTGGCACAAGGTTGAGCAGAGGGCACCAGGACTTTACAGGCTCTATTCACAATTACACACCCACCCACCTGACTAGTGAATCAACTGAATCAGCGGTTCTCAAACTTTCGTATTTCTCTACCTGGAATAACTCTGCGCCCCCTGCATAATATAAGATAGATGAGAATAACCCCTGACACAACTAACAAAGGTATGATACTCGTGCGGCGTCGCGGCATCCTGTCATTTTTACTTCCTTAAGATTTGCATGGGTTCGACTAACTTCGATGAAATATTTGCAATTTATTTTTTTTAAAGTGCTTTAATAACTGTTAAAATGCCTTGTGTGGTTTTTGGTAGTAATTCTAATCCCAAAAACAAAGAATAAATTATTTATTCTTATTTAATTATTTTTTTATGTAAAGAAACAATTAAATATGTTTTAATTTTTAAAAATCTCGTAAACGAGGACACCAATGAAGTGAATCTGCGTGAGACAAACGTATTTTCGTCCGATAAATATTATACTGCAGTTAGTTGTATCATGAAAATAACCCAATACGCAGTAAATTATTTAACTCAACTTGACGATATTGGCTATGCTGCCAGTGTGGTGCAGTCGTGCCGCATTATCACCTGATCAACTGTTACCCGAATGTTCGCGACAGATACCGATACGTCTCGAACTTTCTGGATTGAAAATACGTGACTATAAAAGCAGCAGCAGCAGCACTCGTCAGTTAGTCATTACATCGATGCCTTAGAAATGTTTTATTTTAATTTTAGTTATAATGCATTCGTTGTGATTATATGCTCGCAAAATTAAAATTGAAATAAAAATGTAAAAAATTTATTTTGATGTCTTGTTCATTTATTTGACGCCCCCCTTGTACAGCTTCAGCGCCCCCCCAGAGCGGCATGCCCCACAATTTGAGAACCGCTGAACTGAATCAAAATGTTTTTGACATGCCTGGGAAAATCCAATGGAAATGCTCCACAGACAGTTGTCATGGCTGGGCTAGGGTTCCTCAATAGACTGGGGTTCACATTCACGTTTAATGTTCATTTTTGGTTCCTTTGCCATGAAGGACCCTGTGATCTGAAAGTGGATCTCAATGTCCCAGTACAGTGACGGGGACACTGTCCTGTAAAATGGTGCCAGCCTTTGACCAAGGTTCTGACTCTGGGGTCATTAAAGATCCCTGGGCATCCTTTGTAAAGAGCAGGGTGGCTCAAATCACCGTCAATTCAGTCTTTTCTTTCTCTTTCCTGCTCTTTCTCTTCTGCCGCCTCCAATCCTCCTGTCGCAAGCTCCGTCCTCTGCCTCCCGAATGGAGTGAGGTGGCCTCTTTGATACTTCACCCGGATGTGCTTCAGGTGCTTTCTGATGATCTTCTGGCAGCACTTCCTGGTGTGGCAGGAGTGCTGCTCTGCAGGGTTCCATAATCGTCAGAGCACCCCCTGGCGGTGGCCACAGGCTCCAGCAGGGATGAGCTTCCAGGCTCTGATCTTGTGGCCCCCATGCAGACCAGGGCAGCTGCCCTCTCGTGGCCCAGGGGAGGTATTGTCCCTCTCCTGGTCCTTCCAGTCGTCCTGGCTGGGCAGAATCCCTAGCCGTCCACCACAATAGATAGATAAAAACTCCACAAAAATTGATTCAGAAAGTATTCAGACCCCTTCACAGTATGTGCAACCCTGTTGCAAAATCAAACCCCAGAATGACCGAGTGAAAGCAGGAGTTTAGGATTTGTTGCCGATTTATGAAACTGAGTTATCCCATTGACAGGAGTATTAAGACCCTTTGCTATGACCCTTCAACTTTGGCTCAGTTATACCCCATACTATCAATCATCATTGAGATGTTTCTATGCCTTGTTTGGAGTCCACATGCCAGTCAGTTCAGATGATTGGACCGGACTAGTAATCGCACACATGTACCTGTGTAAAGAAGGTCTCATAATTCACACTGCATGCCAGGCCATGATGTTTATGGAGCTCTCTGTAGACCACCATAATAAAAGGTCAAGGGTGTTAAAACCACTTCTAAAACGTTGAGTGTTTCCCGGAGCACAGCGACCTTAATTATTGTGAAGAGGAAGAAGTCTGGAGCTACCAGGACCCCTCCTAGAGTTGACCTTCTGACCAAAAAGAGCAGCCAGACAAGTAGAGCCTTCTACAAGAAGCAAACCCCAAGAAATGAGGTCAAAGGAACTGCCAGCAGAGCTTAGAAACCAGATTGTGTGGAGACGCACATCTAACGATGGCTACAAAAATAAAAAAATCCTGCAGCACTGAAGGTTCCCAAGAGTCCATAAGTCTTAAACCAAAGACGTGTAGAACGATCACAAATATTCTTGGAGCTGGCCAGTCAACCAAACTGAGCAATTGTTGGAGAAGGGCTTTAGTAAGAGAGAAGACTAAGAACCCCTTTAGTCACTCAGGGTAAGCTTCAAAGAACCTGTGTGGAGAAGGAAGAAACTTCCAGAAGAAAAATTAGTCCTGCAGCACTCTACTGATCTGGGCTTTAGGGCAAGTGACCAGACAGAAGTGTTTTCAAAGAAAAGACAAAGAGACACAAAAAAGATTTAGGACAGACCTGCCGTATACTTGAACCCGGCTGCAAAAACATTAAATTGGTTTTACAGTTGTGTACAGAACTGTCAGGGTGAGGTTAAAATGGCAGTGACCAGAAATGGAAGTAGTGTCTTCGTGACCGGAAGTGATGTCATTGGGGTCATGACCAAAATTAGCGTCAGGTGGAGTTGCAGGGCAGGTTGGACTGAGGCAAGCTGTCAAACCTACTAAAAAACTGGTTCAATTCATTTGCCTTTTCTCTGTCACTCTCAGTCCTCTGGCAGCTTGAATTAAAACCAGTAATTGCCCTTCCAGACCTCTCTGGTGTTGTTCTGCTGCAGCTTTCGTTCCAGCTGTATCCTATAGCCGCCCCTCCCCTCTTTTACTTTAACAGACAACTGTTTCTGTACCTTCATCACTGCTTCTTTGTCCTTCATATAAAAAAACCTGCATGCTCTGGACCTTAGGCTGGGACAAAAGGTTCACCTTTAAAAAGGCCAAAGCGAAGACAATGTAGGAGAAGCTTAAGGACAACTCTGGGAATGTCCATGAAAGGCCCAACCAGAGTCAGGACTTACACCCAATCAAGCATCTCTGGAGAGACCTGAAAATAGCTGCCCTCTGATGGTCTTCATCCATTATTCCATCCCGATAGAACTTTAGAAGATCTGTAATGAAGAATGGCATAAAATCCCCAAATCCAGGTGGGTGAAGCTTGTCGCATGAAAACCAAGACGACCCCAGTCTGGAATAAAAATTGTCTCAGTTTCAGGTGAAATTGCTAGGAGAAAGTGAAGGGGTCTGAATACGTTCTGAATCCACTTGCAACTGTCAATCATGGAGAATCCACTGCATCCACTTAACAGTGTCATCTCCGAGCAGTGGAGTAGCTTCAGTGACAGACTGCTGTCACCATCCTGCTCCACTGACAGACTGAGAAGATCATTCCTCCCCCACACTATGCGACTCTTCAATTCCACCCAGGGGAGTAAATGCTAACATTATTAATTTAATTAATATTAATATCAATATTAAGTTATTGTCTGTTTTTACATGCATTTTTATTACTCTTTAATTTAAGAGTGTTGTTTTTTTTTGTATCAGTATACTGCTGCTGGATTATGTGAATTTCCCCTTGGGATTAATAAAATATCTATCTATCTATCTATCTATCTATCTATCTATCTATCTATCTATCTATCTATCTATCTATCTATCTATCTATCTATCTATCTATTATATAGTGCCTTTCATATCTATCTATCTATCTATCTATTATATAGTGCCTTTCATATCTATCTATCTATCTATCTATCTATCTATCTATCTATCTATCTATCTATTATTATATAGTGCCTTTCATATCTATCTATCTATCTATCTATCTATCTATCTATCTATCTATCTATCTATCTATTATATAGTGCCTTTCATATCTATCTATCTATCTATCTATCTATCTATCTATCTATCTATCTATCTATTATATAGTGCCTTTCATATCTATCTATCTATCTATCTATCTATCTATCTATCTATCTATCTATCTATCTATTATATAGTGCCTTTCATATCTATCTATCTATCTATATCCGTTCATTTTATGATCTTCCCTTTTTATCACAGTGTCAGGGTGAGTCACATTAGGTGGGAACCAACTCTGAGTGAGATGCCAATCCATAACATGACATCCTGCCTTACCCACCTGCACTCAGTCAAACTGTGCCACCTTAGAATCATAAATTAATACACCATAGGACATCAGAGGAAAGTGGACCATCCCAAGCCACCAAGGAGGGCTCACATGTGCACAAGCCAGGCCAGGAGTGGAACGCAGATCAGGGGAGGGAGCTGTGAGGCAGGTGCATTAATCACTGTGCCAATGTGCCAGTCTGCCACCTGTTAACAGATTCGTGCACACAGGGGCTTTTGGTGTGCAGCTACCCATTTAATGCAAATATACAGACGCTCAGTTTGCAGTACACAGTACCTGTATAAGTGCATTTTAGCCAGGATTTTATGGTTATAATTTTTTACAATAAGAAATGTTCAACCAAATTTAAACATGGTCTGACTAAAATGTCATTCCTGGTTATGACTCCAATAGGAGCTGAAGGACAGAAGCTGGGTCCTTTGGAAAGTCATCTGAGCGCAGCGTTACATAAAGGTCACCTCCCTGGGAAGGAGCCCACGGAATTCGGAACGTGTGCCTTCGCACTCAAGGCTCACTGGAGCAACGGCAGTGTAAATGGACAGCTTGACCTTAGGCTGCTAGCAAAAGTGCATTTTTAGAGTCAAAAAAATAAAAATAAAATCCAGCCGATTATAGCTGGCTGGCATGCAGTGAACCCTGGGAGAATGTGCCACCTAATCAAGTGGGAGCCTCCTTAGTTGGAAGTCAACAAAGAGAGCCTTCTGTGAGGAATCTACATATTCTTTCCATATTAACACAGGAGTCCTCAAGGGAGCACAGATTCCTTCTGTTTCTCTAAGATACAATGCCAGGCTGATGGTTTCTTCCATACTTTATGAATATTTCTGGCTCTGTATGTGTGTGTTTGTGTTTTTGCGTGTGTTTATCCTGTAGTCAGTTTCTATCTTATTTGTAATCTTGACCCACAAGCCACGTGGTGACTCACCGTCAACTCAGACTGAGAAATACAGCAGCTGCGGCTCAATATGGACAAACGTGCAAACCGTGATCAACCTTACCTGACAGTGGACTGGGCAAGAGTGGAATGACTCCATCTGATGGAACAGACAGCATGACATCACACCTGTCACAGGCCTAACCCTTGTCTTGGATTTGATTGGCTTTTCTATTTTCATAACAGCAAGCCAGCTGTTTCCAGTTTGATTTGGTCATGGACCAAAGATGGCTGATCCACCTGTACAAACAGACTGAATAGACAAAGTGGAAGATGAAACCGCTGCGCTATATGATAGATAGATAGATAGATAGATATGAAAGGCACTATATAATAGATAGATAGATAGATAGATAGATAGATAGATAGATAGATAGATAGATAGATAGATAGATAGATAGATATGATAGATAGATAATGAAAGATAGATAGATAGATAGATAGATAGATAGATAGATAGATAGATAGATAGATAGATAGATAGATAGATAACAGTAATTTTGGTATAGCTGGCAGGATAACTGCTGGGTTGCATGGAAATTGGTATCCAGAAGCAGAGCCCTGTAAGGGTCTTTGGGTGACAGCAGGGGGTGCTTACTGTCGGAGGAGGAAATCCCTGATTTCTGTATTACCCAGAAGTGCTTCCAATAATCCATGACATGCCACTGGAAGTACTCCCTGGTCCAACTTAAAAGGAGCCTGCTGCCATAACTTAGGGAGTCACAGTCAGGAGGCAGTGGGTGACACTCACTAGAGGAGAGAAGGAGAGTATATTGGATGTATTCATTGATATCTTTAAGTTGTGTGGATTAAAAATCCTTTATTTTAACCCTGAGTGATGGTGGCTCTTGTGTGTCTAGGGCTTGGTTACACAGTGATGCCCCCTACTGGTGTTGTAATGTAAAAGGAGCTTCAGGGAGAAAGAGTCATCAGGAGGTGTGGTGATACCCCCTACTGGTGATATATATATATATATATATATATATATATATATATATATATATATATATATATATATATATATATATATATATATATATAGTCATAAAAACGAGTCCAAGACATTATAAAGGTTTGGGGCAGCCACCCGTGTATTGTTTTTCCCAGCTGCCAAAGGGTTTCTTTTATCAAGCAATCGATGTGCATATCACCGAGTCCAAAACAGAACTGCTATAGTAGCCTAAGATGGAGGCTTTAAAGGTCTTGAGAGGAACTGATGTCATCAAAGGGACCGGAACCAGAAGAGACGTCATGAAAGGGGCTGGCTTCGGAAGTGACGTCATGAAAGGGGCCGGCTTCGGAAGTGACGTCTTCAGAGGTGCCGGAACCTTGCAGGATTTCCTGGGAATGGTCTGTAGGGAACTGAGAAAGACAGTCAGCGCACTCCGCCACCCCCGGTCGGATGTTTTATTACAATTACTCGAGCCCTTTAGCTCCCTCCTACTCGCACATGTATGACAATATATACATATATACATATATATATATATGTATATATATATATATAATATATGTATATATATATATATACATACATACTGTATACAGTGACTGACGACTATATATACTTGCATATATTTATCTTCTATTGTCCTTATGTTATGAATAAATTATATTATGTAACTAATCTCTGCAAGTACGTTTGAGTTATTTGTTTAAAAAGGGTCACATCTGGACCATAGGAGAGAAATTGAAAGTATTTAATTTAGACTTTTGTCGATTTATGAATTTCATTTATAAACTGTACTGATCTCTTCATATTTCTCATGTTCTGGATGGAAGGTGAAACAGAGAACCCTAGGTGGGCAGAAGTTAAGATCCTCCGCAAACTACATTAATTTGCGTTTTTTTGGGTGGGCATCTTATATGGTGTGAGATGTGGCCAGCTTGTCATCCCGGCCAATACCCCCAGGCTGCCAGATGGAGCCCTCCCTGCAGTATGGAGGTGCCCCGAAGACCAGCAGGGAGTCATGGGACATGTAGTTTTTATACAAGACCCTGCTGGATACCACAGAGGCCGCAAGAGGGAGCTGCAGGGAGGACCGAAGACTTCTTCATGCCCTATAACCTGGAAGTGAGTCAGAGGAAGAGCGACGTGCTTCCGGGGTGAAAAGAAAAGGACTTGTACCTGACCCGGAAATGATTGAGAGTCACATGGACTGGGGATTGGAACACTTCCGGGTCAGGAGTTATAAAAGGACTGCGAGAGCTCCCAGACGGTGAGCTGAGCTGGGTGGTAGGAGGGCAACGCGTCTGGGAGTGTGGAGGATTGATTTATTGTTTGTAATTGTTTATTATATGAGTATAGTGGAGGAGAGGATGCTTTGTGCACTGTGGCATTTAAATAAAGTCAACTATTGGACTTTTACCTGGTGTCTGGAGTCGTGGACAGGGGTTCAAGGGAGCGAGAGCGACCCCTATCTGTCACAATGGAAAATAAAAAATCATGTATTAGCATAAATAGACATAAAACTAATTAAGTGCTTCGATAAGCATTAAAACTTAGTATGAATTAAATATGTCAAGCAAAGAGTTAAATAAAGGCATTTGCCATTTTTCTTTTTTAGTTAAGCTCAGAGCAAAACCACCAATACTGAGTAACTCGGAAAGAGAATGACGTACAGAAACTGTCCGAGGACAGAGAAAGAGGAACGCAGGGGAGCACCTGTTGTTTGAAGGTTGGCTAAGAAATAAAAGGAAGCAGAAAATGGTATTGAATGACGAGATGCAGAAAATATCGGTGACCAAGATAGGGCCCGTGAGAAGCTAGCTGGAGTAGTGAGTCAGAATTAACAGCAAATGCATTGTTATGAGCGAGGTCGAGAAGATAAGAAATGATTATATAAACTGTGATTTTTGGCTTGTTTGGGGCTCAGCTCAGCTTGACCTAATTGGGTTGAGTCTGTGTGATTGTTTATTGCAATAAACCTAATTATTCTGTTTGCCTGTCCTTCAACTCTTTGAGCCATCATTGAAAGTGAGAATCTTCAGCGTGTTTTTCGCTTCGACACTTACTATTTTTTAATTATTAACTGGCATTGCTAAAGGCCAACAGTCAGTCAGTCAGTCATCAGTCAGTCATTATCCAACCCGCTATATCCTAACACAGGATCACAGGGGTATGCTGGAGCCAATCCCAGCCAGCACAGGGCGCAAGGCAGGAGCAAATCCTGGGCAGGGCACACACACACACACACCAAGAACACACTAGGGACAATTTAGGATCGGCAATGCACCTAACCTGCATGTCTTTGGACCGTGGGAGGAAACCCACGCAGACACGGGGAGAACATGCAAACTCCAGGCAGGGAAGCAAACCGAGGTCTCCTTTCTGCAAGACAGCAGCGCTACCACTGCGCCACTGTTAAAGGCCAACACTCATACTTTATTAGATAGATAGATAGATAGATAGATAGATAGATAGATAGATAGATAGATAGATAGATAGATAGATAGATAGATAGATAGACAGACAGACAGATAGATATATATGAAAGGCACTATATAATGGCTAGATAGATAGATAGATAGATAGATAGATAGATAGATAGATAGATAGATAGATAGATAGATAGATAGATATGAAAGGCACTATATAATAGCTAGATAGACAGACAGACAGATAGATATATATGAAAGGCACTATATAATGGCTAGATAGATAGATAGATAGATAGATAGATAGATAGATAGATAGATAGATAGATAGATAGATAGATATGAAAGGCACTATATAATAGCTAGATAGACAGACAGACAGATAGATATATATGAAAGGCACTATATAATGGCTAGGTAGATAGATAGATAGATAGATAGATAGATAGATAGATAGATAGATACTGTATTAATCCCAAGGGAAAATTCACAATTAACCAATAATTAACATCAATCATTCAATGCATCGTCTCTCATCGTAAGAACCTCTAATGGGCTGTTCACAGAATGGTGAAGGAAGCTTTTTTTTTATCACAGGCAGCTAAAAAGGTTTGCTAAGAGCCCGTACGGACACACTCGGTTTGTTTTACACCGGCTCTTTTAAAAGCATCTTAACTGAATGCATCATTGCCTGGCATCGTCCTCAGTCACAAAGCCTTGCCGAGGGTAGTCCGTTCTGCTCAACAAATCATTGGAGATGGGGCTTCCTTACTTACAAAGTGAAATCCAAGAATATTTGTAATGATCTCAGTCATCTCAAGTCTTGAACTGTTCACGTTGTACCAGTCCCCCTGACCTTCCACATTCACAACGCTGTTTCATCATCTCTACGTTTCGTTCCACCACAACTATTTCATGTTATTAGAGTGCACTGCATGGTGTATGAATTATTGTCAGGTCTAAGGGTTTACGTATTGTAATAAGTTTGAGCAAACCACGTCAAAGGTTTGGGGAATAGCCCCTGTATATTGCTTGGGGTGCAATATAAATTTGGTTAAATACGATGAAAAAACATCAAACATTCAACCCAGATGGTGTTTCACTGGTGGCTTTTATACAGGGTCAGAAAATTGCTACAGGAAATACAGGAAGTGGTGTCATTGAGGAATTGCCGGAAGTGAAGTCATTAAGCTGGGACCGGAATTGACATCATCATCATCATCATGAGCCGTAAGTGACATCATCATGCTGGTACCGGAAGTGACATCATCGACATGAGCCGGAAGTGGCATCATCGGTGTGGGACCGGAAGTGATGTCATCAAAGGAAGTAGGAAGTGGTGTTGAGGAGCCATTTTCTGAAAGTGTTATTGTTGGAAGTGCGTGTAAGTTATTTTTCTTCTTTAGTTCTGAAAGATCAGAGAGAGAAACATTAATACTGTCATCCAATCCCTCATCCGTCGATAAATCACTCACTTCTGAAGCGCACGTGTGTGACAGTATGTAACACGTTTCTTTGTGCACAGTGTGTGAGCGGTGATTTGCTATTTAAATGTATTTATGAGGTGCACTGTCTATGGACTAAATTTGCACTAAAACTGCTGTGGACTTTGCTCACAAGTTTTTCACTCACCAGTACATTTGTATTTAAGTGATGTGACAATCAAGTAGCACAAAGTTGAACCTGGACTTGAATGCAGCAGAATCCCACCTGTTTCTAAAGAGGCTTTAGTTTCCCCCCACTACCCACCAGACGTTTAGGGAAACTCCTCCAAGGCCATAAGCTCTTCTTCACCTCAGTGCCCGTTAATTCAGACCTGGCACTTGGAGAGTCAGTGTGAGCTCCTCTTTAGAGGTATGTGCTCTGCCAGGTCTGCCCCCTGTTTGCCCCTTCCCCTCTACCAACCCCTTGCCAGCTGCACAGTGGATATCAAGAAGCTTCACACTGCTCAAATTGAATTTTTCATACGTCGATGATGAAACCACTTAAATCAAGACATATCTTTTTTTTTTTATGTACTTCTCCTCAAATTCAATGATCTAAATTAAGGACCAGAAATAAATGTTTTTGACAGTGAAAAGAGTAAAAGGGCTTTTGGGGAAAAGGTATTTAGAAAAAAAAAATAATAATAATGATTCCATTTCCTAGCTCAGCAGGATTCAGCTTTATAGATCTCCACAGTCCCATCGTATAACACAAAGTGGCGGAGTTAAGTGTCAGCCGATAAGGCTAAGAATGATGTTGACCAAATAATTACCATTCATTCTTATTTATTGGAACCTTTTTCTCGCTGCTGAGGAAGACATTTAGCACGTTCCTAAATCTCTCTGAGAGTGAGCGCTACGGACTCTGTTAAGATTGACCAGACCTTCCAATCTGTGAGGAAAACTATGGAGATAAATAACCTGAGCGATCACGGCTCCATTTCTCTTTTCAGATGTCCCATTTTCCCACACGCATGTGGATTTCTGGCCATTTTTGTTTAGCGCCCTCTTAAGGTAAACGGTTTCTGAGACCGCACCCGAGGTTCACAACAAAGATTAAATATTAACGCCGTAGTCATTTGATATTATTGTGCGCCTTTTCCCTTTTTGTCTTTTATATTGGTCCCATTTTGTTTTAGAACTCACCTCATAAATTGTACTGAGCATTGCAATTCTCTTGAAATGGAGAGAAGTAATTCTAAGAGAAATGGGACTGGGATTCCGATATGTTGTCTTCAGGACAAGGTGGCGCACAGGTTACTGCTTCTGTCTCACGGGTGCTGCGACTCTGAGTTCAAATCCTCTGCCTGATTATTACTTGCATGGTCTTTTGCTTGTTCTGTCCATGTCCATGTTTATTTTCCAACAGGTGGTACTCCAGGTGTTGGGGATCCACCCCGTGTATTGTGTGCAATGCAAGTAGAAATATTAGCTCCAGAGAACTGTCAGGTTCAGCATCCAAATAGGGAAAAACAAAGAAGGGAAGGCACTAGGCTTTTATAGTGGCAGGGGAGGAAGAGGCGGGTCCATGGGATGTAAAGCGGAAGTGAGGTCAATAGGAGGCGTGGCTAGGGAGGGAATGCAGGAACTGGAGGAGTTTTAGGCAGGTTTCTCTTCAAGTGACCTGCAAAAGAGGAAGAGGACAGGTCAGTGCACTTCATCAATCCCTGCCTTTATTTTCTGCCTTTGGTTAAGCCCTCAGCCTGCCTCCCATTGGTTATTTGATGGCTTTAACACTTTGACTGCTGGATCATTTATTACCAGGACACTGCATAAAGGCCTGGGCAGTATTTTCTCAACATAATTGTTTTGTCACAACTCAGTTTTTTCCCCATGTAAGTGTTTTCAGGACCCACTGGAGGTGGAGGGGTCCATCTTTGGTGAATCCCCCCGGGGATTCATGCGTAATCATAAGAGTGGGAAGGAGGTAACCCTTAGTGATTTGAACATGATTGTCACAGCGAGTTACCCTAGGTGAATTAAGTGCGTTCGTCATAATGGGTGGTGGGGGTGATTCATGCATGATTGTCAGAGTGTAGAAGAGGGTAACCCTTGGTGACTTGAGCATGATCATCACAATGAGGAGGGAATCGAATATGATCCTCAGTGCTGGGGGGATCATCTGAGTGGCGACCCAACGGAAGTCACTTTTTGACCCACTTGCCATCCACTGCAGCCCACCAGACTGGGAATTTAAGTTTTAGGGGACCACATTAGAAGATGGGCTGCACATTGGCCCAGTGATAGCACTGCTGCCTCGCAGTAAGAAGACCAGAGTCCTCCCTGAGTGGCATTTGCATGTTCTTCCCCTGTCTCTGGGTGCTCCAGTTTCCTCCCACAGTAGAAACATATGCAGGTTAGGTGGTCTGGCAATGTTAAATTGTCCCTATTGTGTGCAGTGTAGTGTAGATGCTGAAGATGAGGTTGTCAGCCTCGACCATTGCTAAGATACTTAAGCTGAGGGAGCTAATGTCAGCCATTGCTAACATGTTTGGAGTGTATCACTTTCTGGGGTAGCAATTTGAGTGCTGAAGGATATAGACATTCCAATGGGAGGCTCCTCTTAAAGTATTAAAGCTGAGGAAGCCAACCTTGGCCATTGCTAAGATTTTAAAGTTGAGGAGGCCAGCTGTGGCCATTGCTAATGTATTTGGAGTTTATCTCTTTTAAGGGGTAGTGATATGGGTGCTGAAGGATATAGGCGTTCCAAGAGGAGGCACCTCTTAAGATATTCAAGCTGAAGTAGCCAGCCTCATCCACTGGTAACATGTTTGGAGTCTATCTCTTTCAAGGTGTAGTGATGTGGGTGCTGAAGGATATAGGCGTTCCAACAGGAGGCTCCTCTTAAAATACTTGTCAACCTCAGCCATTGCTAAGATATTAAAGGTGAAATATTTGGAGTGTATCGCTTTCAGGGGTAGCGATTTGGGTGCTGAAGGAAATAGACATTCCAATGGACAGCCCCTCTTAACCCTCATCCATGAATGGGGGGTCTCCAAGACCCCCAGTCACAGATTTTTCAAATTCTTTCCCTTTCAAGGTAATACGATGACCATGAAATTTTCTGACTTTTCATTTTGTGTTGTCTTGAAAAATGTGCCGAAATCCGCTTCTCAAAAACTTAGTACAAATAAGTCCCCCCGTCATGGAAACTTTACCATTTTTGTACGAGCGTTTTTTTTCTTCATTTTATATTTTATATTTGAATTTTCTATTTAAATTTGTATTTTCTTTAGTTTAGATTTTCTTAGTCCTGCCTGAGACATTGCTGGTGTATAGTTTGTTGAGGAGCAAGTCCAGTTGATTTGTTTCTGAACAACGAGTCAACGACCAACAAATTCAAGTGAAGCCCTGGCTGAAATATTGAAGGAGTTTCCGGATTTCGATACATCAGACAACTCAAATGAAGAGGACAATGATGATGGGAGTGACATGGTGTTTTAAGTTATTAGGAAACAAAAATTGATGATGAAACAGGCCTGTGGATATGCAGCAAATGTAACTAAGAGGCGATGCTGTCACATGTGCCCAAAGGCAAAGGAGAGAAAGATAAAGGCGCTTGCTCCCAGTGCAAACTTCCGGTTTGCCAGGAACATTCAGAGCATTCCCTTGTGTGTCTGGCCTGCAAACAAGTTGACGTTGAGGCTGATTCTGAGTGACTGTTCTGTATGCGACTCAGACGTGTAACTGATGTCTTGTTTTAGTGCTACTATGACTGTATTTTATATGATTTGGTGAACACTGAATACGCATTACTATTACAAAGGCAACATGTAAACCATTGAAAATTTACATCACATTGACTTCATTTGAGAGGTAATAAAAATTTCTGAAGTTATTGTAATGCTTTTTAGAGCAGATTTAACCAGTTTGAAATGGTCTGCAAGATGGGGGTCTGCAAGACCCCCATTTATAGAAGCATTATAAAAATGGCATTCATGGATGAGGGTTACGGTATGGAGGATGAAGTAGCCAGCCTCTGCTATTGCTAAGATATTAAAGCTGAGGTAGCCAACCTCAGCCATTGGTAACATGTTTGGAGCGTATCCCCTTCAAGGGAACTTTTTGGGTGCTGAAGAATATAGGCGTTCCAACAGGAGGCTCCTCTTAAAAAATTAAAGTTGTGATTGTCAACCTCAGCCATTGCTAAGATATTCAAGCTGAAGTATTTGGAGTGTATCTCTTTCTGGGGTAGCGATTTGGGTGCTGAAGGATATAGACTTTCCAATGGACAGCCTCCCTTAAGGTATGGAGGATGAAGTAGCCAGCTTCGGCTATTGCTAAGATATTAAAGCTGAGGTAGCCAACCTCGGCCATTGCTAACATATTTGGAGTGCTGAAGAATGTAGGCGTTCCAACGGACGACCTCTCTTAAGTTATTGAAGTTGAGGTAGCCATCCTCGGCCTTTGCTCTCTGTGATGAGAATGACGAAGGAAGAATGTCAAATAGGTGACTATTGCGGGGTGTACATGTAAATCAAGGGTTAAAATGTCAGTATTTCCAGTGTTAACTTGTCCATCACTATAAAAAGAACACTAGAGTTTAAAGTATCTTTTGTGAACTCTTTTACACAATAAAACACTAAGCACTAGATCTTGTTCATCACACACTAGCAAAATACCTGTGCTTCGCAGCGATGTCGTGTGTTAAAGAAGTAATGAAAAAGAAAAGGAAACATTTTGAAAATAACGTAACATGATTGTCAACGTAATTGTTTTGTCACTGTTCTGAGTGATGAGTGTTGCTGTCATATATATACTACTCAAAAGAATTAAAGGAACCCTTTTTAATCAGAGTATAGCATAAAGTCAATGAAACTTCTGGGATATTAATCTGGTCAGTTAAGTAGCAGAGGGGGTTGTTAATCAGTTTCAGCTGCTGTGGTGTTAATGAAATTAACAACAGATGCACTAGAGGGGCAACAATGAGATGACCCCCAAAACAGGAATGAATGGTTTAACAGGTGGAGGCCACTGACATTTTTCCCTCCTCATCTTTTCTGGCTGTTTCTTCACTAGTTTTGCATTTGGCTACAGTCAGTGTCACTACTGGTAGCATGAGGCGATACCTGGACCCTACAGAGGTTGCACAGGTAGTCCAACTTCTCCAGGATGGCACATCAATACGTGTCATTGCCAGAAGATTTGCTGTGTCTCCCTGCACAGTCTCAAGGGCATGGAGGAGATTCTAGGAGACAAGCAGTTCCTCTAGGAGAGCTGGAGAGGGCCATAGAAGGTCCATAACCCATCAGCAGGACCAGTATCTGCTCCTTTGGGCAAGGAGGAACAGGATGAGCACTGCCAGAGCCCTACAAAATGACCTCCAGCAGGCCACTGGTGTGAATGTCTCTGACCAAACAACCAGAAAGACTTCATGAGGGTGACCCAAGGGCCCCATGTCCTCTAATGGGCCCTGAGCTCACTGCCCAGCAGCATGCAGCTCGATTGGCATTCGCCATAGAATACCAGAATTGGCAGATGCACCTCTGGTGCCCTGTGCTTTTTACAGATGAGAGCAGGTTCACCCTGAGCACGTGACAGAAGTGAAAGGGTCTGGAGAAGCCATGGAGAACATTATGCTGCCTGTAACATCATTCAGCATGAGCAGTTTGGTGGTGGGTTAATGATTGTCTGGGGAGGCATATCCATGGAGGGTCACACAGACCGCAACAGGCTTGACAAAGGCACCTTGGCTGCCATTAGGTATCAGGATGAAATCCTTGGACCCATTGTCAGACCCTATGCTGGTACAGTGGCTCCTGGTGCACGACAATTCCTGGCCTCATGTGGTGAGAGTATGCAGGCAGTTCCTGGAGGATGAAGGAATTGATACCATTGACTGGCCACCACACTTTCCTGACCTAAATCCAATAGAACACCTCTGGGACATTATGTTTTGGTCCATCCAATGCCACCAGGTTGCACCTCAGACTGTCCAGGAGCTCAGTGATGCCCTGTTCCAGATCTGGGAGGAGATCCCCCACAACACCATCTGTCATCTCATTAGAAGCATGCACCGATGTTGTCAGGCATGTATACAAGAACACAGGGGCCATACAAAGTGCTGCGTACAATTTTGAGTTGCTGCAATTAAATTTTGGCAAAATGGACTAGCCTGCCACATAATTTTTTCACTCTGATTTTTGGGGCGCCTTTGAATTCAGGGCTCTGTAGGTTGATCATTTTCATTTCCATCAAACGATGTGGCATCCTTTCGTTCCTAACACATTACCCAGTCTATATCAGTATAGATATCCAGGAGGATTTCTTTTTCCCATTGAGATCTGAAGTTTTTCAAAGTGTTCCTTTAATTTTTTGAGCAGTTTATATATATATATATATATATATATATATATATATATATATATAGATACACACATAAACATATATATATCCATAAATATATACATATACACACATATATATACACACACATATATACATACATATATATATATATATATATTTATATATATACATATATATATATATATATATATATATATATATATTATATATATATATATACATATATACACATACATACACACACATATATATACACAAACAAATACATATATATACATACACACATATTTAAACATATATATACATATACATACATATCTACATATATACATATACACACACACACACACACACACACACACACACACACACATATATATATATATATATATATTGTCGCAGTAGGGGGCAGTAGTCCTCCCTTGAACCCTCAGGTACCACACCAAACACCTGGTAAAAGTGCTACAATAATTATATTTATTATAATAATGTGCATCAAGCACCCTCCACTCCACTATATTCATCAATCACAATAATAAATCAGTAACAATCCTCCACTCCCAGACGCGTTGTCCTCCTACCACCCAGCTCAGCTCAGTGTCTGGGAGTTCCCAGAGTCCTTTTATTCCTCCTGACCCGGAAGTCTTTCTGCCCAACAGTTCCACAAGTCCTTACTCCTTCCGGGTCAGGGTAAACAGTACTTTTCTTCACCCGGAAGCCCGTCGCTCTTCCTGTGACGAACTTCCGGGTCATGGTGCCCAAATGAGTCCATTGGCCTCCCGACAGCGACTCCCAGTGGCCCCCAAGATATCCAGCAGGGCTGTGCATAAAAACTACATAGTCCATGAGGCCCTGCTGGAATTCGGGGCCCATATATGCTCTCGGGAGAGCTCCTCCTAGCGGCCAGGGGGTGAGGGCCGGAGTAAAATGGCGGCAATCCACCACATTTCCCCTTAGCGACGACAACTGGGGCGGAGCGTCGATCCCCGCGAGGGACGTCCTCCTCCAGGAGGACGCATCATCTGGACCTTGGCCGTATTGTTTAAACCTCCCGGCGAACCTTGGGGGAACGGTGTATCTTCTATCCCACCGCTCCCCTGTCCTCCGGGAACAATCTCGCCACACGTGTCCTGTTTGCCGACAGTTGAAGCACCGCTGACGTCCTCCTGGTTGTCTCTCTTCCCGAGACCTGAAACATCTCGGGAATTCTGTCAGCTTCACCCTTTCCCCCGCTAAGGAGGGTTTTACGGCTGCCTAGCAGCTCTCGATTCTTTTCCCCATCTTGTCAGGAGACCCGCGCTTTACTTTGGGGATCTCCTGTTTACTCTGGGCTTGATACAGCTGGGGACTCTCTACCATAAAGAGAGCCCCTTTGCTGTCTGTACGCCCATTGATTGGTGTTTTTTTGGAGGCGGTGTCATCAGCGCCGCATCGCTCCAGGTAACAGCACTGTTCAGCTGTACCGGTACGATCGGTGCTTCCCACGCCCCGTCTGTCATCATGCCCCACTCTCTTGTCGGGCACACTGTGCTTTGACACCCGCTACTTATTAACCGCGGTGCCGGTTCGCACTGTGTCCCTTTATACTGTACGATACGGGTCGGACTCACCTGTATTCCCGCATCGATCATCACTGGAGCCTCCCGACCAATACGCTGTAAATAATCCCATATTTTCTTCAGCGGTGCTTCGGCCGTCGCTCCCAACTCTTCCACCTGGTTTCTTAACATCTGCCAATGTCTGTAAGAAAACATATACGGGCTCGAGCAATTTCTCGAGATCCCGCAGTCCCACAATGTCATTTATTTCGGCCAAAGGCAAGTTACTCTCATTATTCCTCTTACCTTTCGGCCGGGAGCCAATCAGCACGTCCGCTCCTGGCACGTGCGCGGCTGGGTCTTGCAAAGGCTCTTGGGAATTGGAGTTTCTTTTAGAGGGCCGGGGTGGCACGACTGGCCGACTGCGATCCGCCTTTTCTATTTTGTCGGCGGATCGTTCAGTCACGTCCCGTCCCTCATTACTTTTAAATACAGCTGGCGCTGCTTCGCCTGCCTCCCCCTTCCCCTTCAGGGAGCTCGATTCCATCGAGGGAACGCTGACCTCACCTCCGTACTGCTGCCGACCTTCTCCTTCCCATAATCCATCTGGGGAAATCACGTGCCCACTTTCGACGAATAGAAGGCGACCTTCATGGTCATATGATCGACCATCATCCTTCAGGTGATCCCAGCCTGCTCCGGGATAGGTCACATGATTCTCTTTGTCGAATGGGATCCCCCGTTTTCGATACCTAGATGGGCTAGCCTCTTTGTCATCGCGGCCATCTTGCCTAGGTGGAAAGTACATCTCTGACTCGTCGTCAGAAACGCAGAGACCGGCTCCTGCAAAATATGAATAATAAATCCCCGGTGCAGCGGGCGCTTCTTCGGCACCTACCTCTGAACCTTGACTACGGTTTTCCAGTTCATATAGGTAGTCTTTTGTGTCCGATGTCCGGCAGCCATCCCGCTGCCGTAACGCACGTGCCCTTTCGGCTTCAATCATTGCCCGGTCTTCCTCGCTTCCCGTCAGGTATGTCCACGTACTCGCGGCATCATCTAGGGAATGTTCCTTTGGGCGATCCACATTCTTCCTCCCAGATTTTTTCCCCATGGCGTACCGAGGTCTAGACAGGCTTTCTAATGCAGCGCTCTTTGTAGAGGGTAGCGTTTCTACCGTCGGACGTTCAAGCGGGACCTTCTTAGGGTCGTCTGCGTACACAAAATTTGTTTTTAATGCAGGTCCCCTGCCAACAGACGGCCAGAGAATCCTGCCGACTACGCCAGTGTCGCAGTAGGGGGCAGTAGTCCTCCCTTGAACCCTCAGGTACCACACCAAACACCTGGTAAAAGTGCTACAATAATTATATTTATTATAATAATGTGCATCAAGCACCCTCCACTCCACTATATTCATCAATCACAATAATAAATCAGTAACAATCCTCCACTCCCAGACGCGTTGCCCTCCTACCACCCAGCTCAGCTCAGTGTCTGGGAGTTCCCAGAGTCCTTTTATTCCTCCTGACCCGGAAGTCTTTCTGCCCAACAGTTCCACAAGTCCTTACTCCTTCTTGGTCAGGGTAAACAGTACTTTTCTTCACCCCGGAAGCCCGTCGCTCTTCCTGTGACGAACTTCCGGGTCATGGTGCCCAAATGAGTCCATTGGCCTCCCGACAGCGACTCCCAGTGGCCCCCAAGGTATCCAGCAGGGCTGTGCATAAAAACTACATAGTCCATGAGGCCCTGCTGGAATTCGGGGCCCATATATGCTCTCGGGAGAGCTCCTCCTAGCAGCCAGGGGGTGAGGGCCGGAGTAAAATGCCGGCAATCCACCACAATATATATATATATATACACTCTTTGGGGTGTGAGCAACTGTTGCTGGGGGTGCCAGAATCCATGAAGGAAGAAAAATGAAAAACATTATTTGTACAAAATCTTAATTTATTTATCCATTCCTAAATAATTAAATGGTCAGGCTATTTCTTATCAGTGCAATATGCTGTTTGTTAAAACGGATGACTCCCGCTGTTACATGCAAGTCTGCCTGGATATTATGAACTATTGTATCTGTTCAAGTTCTATTTAAATTTTAAATAGAAGGAATTTTTATTTAGTCGACAGAAATATCTTTGGTAGGGATGTAAGTTAAATGTAGGCATCATTGCATACAGTTTTCTTCACTATAGAAAAGTAAAGAGTAAATTTGCCTTATATTCCAACCAAAGATATTTGTGTCGACTAAATAGAACTTGAAAAGATATATTTTTTCGAATGTGATCGCGCAATTCAGATTGAGTTGACGCGCACTACAGTACATCGAGCTCGCGTGCTATTGTGGTTTCGCCTATGTGCCTCAATAATTCACACTCTCCTCGCTCTTACTTTTTACCGTTCACCTAATGATTACACTGAGTATGGCTTTACCAAAACAATCATTGATGGTGAATAAAGTATCCATTATTCATAGAGCTTCAGTTGGTGATCTGTCTTTCTACGTTAACCACATATTTTTTCATACGTCTCAAACCAAGGGGATGTAAGGGTAAAATGAATCGGGAAGCACTGATATATATGTAGGTGTGTATATATATATGTATGTATATATATATTGAAATAGTTTTACTGTGAAATAATGCAAAAAGTACGTGACACGTGTTTCGCCCTAATTTTGGGGTCATCAGACGTACATACTCAGTGCACCTCCTCTCGGGAATTGAACCTCGGACGTCGGCGCTAGAGCCGAAGCTTCTACCATTGCGCCAAGGTGTGTGGTTTGTCTATTTGAGAGTATATATATATATATATATATATATATATATATATATATATATATATATATATATATATATATATATATATATATATATATATTCACGCACTTCGCAGCGGAGAAGTAGTGTGTTAAAGAAGTTATGAAAAAGAAAAAATATTATTTTAAAAATAACGTAACATGACTGTCAATATACAGTAATTGTTTTGTGAGTTTTACTAAGTGTTGCTGTCATCAAGGATTTGATTATCATTATTTCTTTCAATCAGGTTCGTATTTGTAGGATGTGTTGTGTTCAAGTTACATTCCGTGTTTGTCAATCGTTGTAAAAATAACAGGTTTCATTCATCGATTCGTTTCTTACTGCATCAATAAACAGCTCGTCTTCCTCTTTATCTGAGACCTGACACACTGCATGCACGGGTTTTTTTTACACTGTCTTCCTTTAGCGGGACATTGACTTTTTCCACCGCATGCTTTGTTTCCGCAGTAGCTGCACTTATGAATATGCTTGTATGTGTCAGACGGTTCATATTTTTTTGCTGCCTTCTCAATTGTGTAATTTGGTTTTTGTTCAGCCCTTTTTGGAACTGTTGCGTCATTTCATGTGAGCCGCTCGATGTACATACATCGAAGGTTCACAGCTGTCCTGGTGCCATCTTGTGCGATGTCCACGGCTGTATTTAATGTTAGCTAAGACCCGGCACTTAAAAGTTTCTCTCGCAGTTTCGCCGAGTTTGTGCCAAACACCACCCTGACCATCTCATCTTCCTCTGCATAAGCACAGTCCTTCACCCGTGAATATTTAGCGGCAGTGTTTCTATTGGATTGCCGCTGATGGACCGCCTTATATGGGCAGGCACTAAATTACGTGGGAGGCGTAACTCCGCCTCCCACGGCTATTGAGCAGAAGTCTATTATAGTATATGGACGAAAAAATGCGTTCCAGTTATGACCATTATGTGTAGAATTTTGAAATGAAACCTGCCCAACTTTTGTAAGGAAGCTGTAAGGAATGAGCCTGCCAAATTTCAGCCTTCTACCTACACGGGAAGTTGGAGAATTAGTGATGAGTGAGTGAGAGAGTGAGGGCTTTGCCTTTTATTAGTATTGATAACGTCTTATTTGATTCAGTAATTACTTTTTGTTTAAAATATCAGGGATTGTTGTCCTATACAAGCTAAAATCAGTAAACCCACTAACTAGCTTGAACCCCTGGCAACCATTCACATTAACCTTGATCCTTAAAAACCTGAATGTTATTTCTGGCATATAGTGCCATGTCTCATCTGCTGCAACCTTGTCTGTCTTTCCTGAAGGCTGCAAAGCCAGTAATGCTACTGATTATCTCCGTCATTTTCATTCATGATTCTGTTATCCCATAATTTTCCCCAAACATTGTTGTTTCTAATTCACCCATTATGCTTCAAATGTTCTTCATCTTGGGGTGACATGATGGTGCAGTGATAGTGCTGCTGCCTCACAGTAAGGAGACCAAGGTTCTCGTTCCATGTCCTCACTTCATGGACTCTGCATGTTCTCCCTGTGTCTACGTGGGTATCCTCCTGGTGCTCCGGTTTCCTCCTACAGTCCCAAGACAAACAGGTTAGGTGGACTGGTGATTAGAAATTGACCCCAATGGGTGTTTGTGTTTGGAGTGGCGCCGTGTCCAGTGTTTGTTCACAGCCCTGTACCCTATGCCAGCTGGGGCAGGCTCCTGCAGGACTAAACAGGTTAGAAAATAACTGACTGACTGCCCCTCATTCTAAGCTGTAGATATTTAAAGAGTGAAATTTTACTTTTTTGGAAAAATTACAAAAAACTTTAAGGGGAGGAAGTTAAAAGAGAAGAGGAAAAGAAAAGTAGACAAGCAAAACGGTGACAGTTGTGACCACCAATGACCCTTAAATGGGGAAATCATTGAGGATTTTTACATCAATAGGTCTAAACGCAGGCTTAGCCACCTAAACCAAGTTAGAAATGATTTCTCTTTCCGAAAGACTGCCTGAAGAAACTTAACGTGAACAAAATATCCCAGGCCGAGAGAATGTAATCGGCCCGGACTTGTTATTGACCTTCTTCTGGATTTCTGCCAGTGCGCTGTACTTAGCATCCTTTATTTTCCTTCAATAAATGAGAATGTGGCTGACAAGAATTCAATTTAATGTCTCAGCTGAAAGATGACACTTCCTGAGGCAAAGTGCCCCCTTCCATTATCAAAGCATATTGTTTGCACCCCGGCTCACTGTGAAGAGTGACAACCGGCGAGCGGCTCTGACCGTTTCCAAGGAGCTTCGCCTTTCGTCACGAGCCGAGCGTCTCAGGATCAGACCGGCTTCCGCTTGCTTAACTCGTGAGGCTCGCTGCAAGCAGAATACAAAGTGTGCTGTGTGTGGGCAGATGTGAGCGAAGCCATTCATTCAGCGGAGGCAACTTGAAAGTAAATATGTGCTCTGCGGGTCTTAGTCCAAGTGCCTGAGCTAATAGGCTGATTGGAGATCTCGCTCAAAATGCTTAGTTTTTTTTTTTTTTTTTGCTATGTTATTTATTTTAGCATTTCACATTAGCTTGTTTGCAGACATAACAAGGCAATAAATCTTAGCTAAAAGAACAAAAAGACCACTGAAGGCCATGTTGTACATCAAGCTGCCATACCCCCTCTAATATGGCATTCGAGTGGGATCAAGCATCTTTGTGTCCTACAGAATAAACAATCCAATCGCACTAAAGATAATCCCTGACAGCGTCTCCCAAGTCTGGACTTGTGGCTCCATTCAAACGCTATTCAAAGGAAGAAGACTCCATCCACAAATGAAGCTACTTACCCCATGCAGATTGAAGTGGTGGTCTCGAAAATCTAAATAAAGTTTCTGAGAGACTCTGAGGACTGTAAGGTGGAGTACATGAAGTACTCCTGTAATCAGCTGGTGGCATTACGATCACTAACAGTAACAGACGATGTCAGTCCGAGCGACTTCTACTCCTAGGGCTTGTCAAACCTGTCGATGACAGTAGCTCATCAGTCGCCGGAGTTTGTGAAAATTACAGCACATATCAAGTTTAGAGACAGTGTGACAACTTATAATATTTATAATACTTATAATATCTAAAATACAATATAAATATATATATATATTTATATACAGTATATAATATATATATATATATATATATATTGTCACACACGTGTGAGTAGAAGATAGCTAAAGGGCTTGAGAAGTGGTAATACCATATCAAACCAGTAGGTAGCATGGTGTACTGACTGTCTTTCTCAGTTCTTTGCAGACCATTCCCAGGAAATTCCACCAGGTTCCACTTCCAGTTCCGGCACCGAGACGTCAATTCTGAGCACCGGGATGAGGTTGAGCAGCTTCTTTTAAGGTAAACCCAGGAGTACGACACTACCGGCTCGAGGTACTTTCAAGTCGGGTGGAGTTTCCCTGAAATGGAGATGATTTTTCCCTGCTGTTCCCTCTGGCAGCGTGGATGGAACACTACAAGGCTGTGCAGCTGGACTACAACTCCCAGCATGCCCTATGGGCATCCATGTCTGTACCATCATCCAGGAGGGCCTCCACCTATTGTGTTGGGAAAGCAAATAGTTGGTGTAATGGTGATGATGTCACTTCTGCCCCCCCCCAGGGGTAATGGGCCATGAACTATCTCGGCTGGAGCGGTAGCCCATACCTGATGTCTGTTACAGAGGTTTCAGGGAGCAATATTGTTGGCTGATGACCACCAAAAAGCTCTTTAAGGTGAGTTTCACGTTGCACGATTGTGAAATGAAATCGTATGCAAAACAAAACTTGCCTGCTTCACTCATTACTATTTGTTTGTATTCTGTATCTTGGACAACCAGGGGGTACACCACACAGACCTTTAAGTCGACAGAACCGTGACGTTCCACTTCTCGTTAAGGCAAGTTAGCAACAGTCTGCGACATTAAAAAAAAAAAACATAAAAAGTAGTGGTGCCCACACAAAGCCAAGATGGCAACATATCGAGGTGTTCCATAATTGTAACGCAATCTGAATGATTTTGAAACAATTACATAATGACAGAAATGGGTTCCGTCTAATTTAAAACCCGTATCGGGAAAAAAAAAAAAATAGGAAAATACATCAAGTAGAATCTGGAAAAATAACATTAAAAAGACTAAAATAAAAATTAAGGCCGTCTTTAAGAGCAGCAACATTCCACCGGTGATGTGAACCGAAATTCTGCTCTCCAACATTACACGGGCCGTTTGCTTTAAACGACACTCTCAAGATCTCCTTCAGGAACGTCTCACGATGACGCTCTAAAACGTCACGCAAGCTGCCACTTTCACCGTTCTGCCTTTTGTGTTCTTTCCCACATCCAGGTTCCTTGATACTCCATCTTTATTAAATTGCACCGACTTCTAATTATTTAATGGTTACAGGTACTGCCTTCTAAAGAGAGACTTCAGAAAGAAGCTCGCCGCTAATTCTATTAGTAACAACTTCCCCGTGAGATGATAAAACACGCTCTAGTGAGCGATGAAATTAGCACAGACTCGTTTTCTTTCTTTTTTTTTTTCTTATTTGCCATTTTTTAATTCTTAGCTAATTTATTATAGCAAGACAGGCAGACTAGTCGGTCGCTTTCACTACAACAAAGTCACAGTGTCTACTCTATTTAGCTCACTTTTAAATCAGAGGCACTGTTAGCAGCCTTCATTTTGACTTTCCCTACAAATACGGTGAATTATATAATATATAGAGAAAGTAAAGGAATTGAGTCACAATTCCGACTGACTCTTCAATTGATTTACATTTTTTATGTATCCTCGAACACATCTCTCCAGTTCTGATGTCACTACATTGGTTATCTGTGCCATTTAGAATTGACTTTATAATACTGCTTATGGTTTACAAATCTCGCTCCATCTTATTCCTCGAAATGCCTCTCACCTTACACTTCAGATCGTAACCTTAGATCTTCAAATGAGGGTCTGCTTAGAATTCCAAGAGCTAAACTTAAAAGAAGTGGTGAGGCGGGGTGGCCTTCTGCTGTTAGGCACCTGAAATCTGGAATAGCCTGCCCGATAGGAATTCACCAGGCTGATACGGTGGAGCACCTTAAAAAAACTGCTAAACACTCATTATTTGAACATGGCTTTCTCGTCGCTTCATTTTAGTGTAACCCTGATATTCTGTATATGCATTGAATGATCATTTTTATCTTGGCTCCACAATCCGTACTTGTCAGAAAGTCCTTTGTCAGGTTGAATTGCGACCTCTAATGGCAGAATATTAGAAACACTTGTAGAACTTTTCTTACAGGTGAAAGTTCAGGCTTTGCACATCATTCGTTCCTTTGTTTACTTGCTGCACATTGTGAGAATAGTTTGGTCCTTTTCTCCTATCACTTGAGCCATTAATGCTGTGCGTTCTTGCAGAAAAGTAAGTCTATTATAGACAATTTGATATAAAGAGGTTCAAATGTTTGTTAAACTTACACGTGCAGAGTATTTAAAACTAGCCGAAGGCCGCCGTAGCATACGGCAGTATTAGAATAGGAACGGAAAACGATGAGAAAGGAATTCAGTATAACAAAGGCTTAGGAAATCACTGTCGCAGTATAACGAAAATAGCAAGGAGTGAAACCAATGCCAATGGTCGAGAGAGTACCTTCGTGTAGCAGGCTACAGAAAACATAGACATATATAGATAGACGCCGCATTCACTGTGTTGCTCAGTCGACACGATAAGTCAGCGCGTCCGCCTTATTGTGAGTGGTAAAAGTGGCATTTAAACTAATACAGGTCGACGTGGAAACCGGGTTTTCTGATGAAAAAATAATAAAGTTTTAAACAGTATCATTTACATACAACAGATTTTGGCGAATCGTTTACATACAATTATTTATATCCATTTATACACTAAATGCGTGCATATCCCATGCTCTTAGAGTTGGTGTGCGTGGCTCTGTCGTGCGTATCCCATGACGAGGTCGGAGGGTTAGAGTTGGCGGGCTGGGCTCTGTCAAACATATCCCATGGTCTTAGAGTTGGTGGGCGGGGCTCTGTGAGTTGGTGGGCGTGGCTCTCTGTCTTGCGTGCGCTCTCTGTCTTGCTTGCCCTTAGTTAGAGTTGGTGGGCAGGGCTCCGTGAGTTGGCGATCGTGGCTCTCTGTCTTGCGTGCCGAGTAAAGTCAACGTGGCTCAGAGGTGCATGTGGACTTTTGCACAGACGAAAGCGACTGAGGCTGTGTTTGGTGAGTTGTTGCGTGCCTCGAGAGCGACGCTGGACTCAGCAGGACGGTTACAGTTGGTGTGCGTGGCTCTGTCATGCGTATGCCATGACGAGGTAGGAGGGTTAGAGTTGGCGGGCTGGGCTCTGTCTTGCTCGCGCTTAGTGTCTTGCGTGCCCTTAGTGAATTATATATATAGATATGTACTTGCATGTAACGTTGTGCCTTAGTGTACGAGGTGCGATCCAAAAGTTCCCTGAATGCATTTATTCTGCAGCCAGAAGGGTTTGGTTATATCAATCGCCACTAGATAGCAGTTCAAGTTGTCCTTGAGAGCTGTTATCACGCATTATAACGTCAACGCAGTTGTTTTTCAAGTCGCAGTTCTCGTTTAAACTTCGGCTGTGTCTGTGAAGGGTTGTTCGTGAAAATGAGCAATTTGAAAGAACCAAAAAAGCTGTTCACAGCAAGTTCACAGCAACACCAAGTCAATGCTCATTTGCTTCTTTGATATGAAGGGTGTCATCCACAAGGAATTTGTGCCACAAGGACAGACGGTGAATGGAGCATTCTACAGGGATGTTCTAAGGCGTTTGCGAAATCGAATTCGCCGAACACGTCCTCAAATGTGGGCTGACAAGTCATTTGTTTTGCATCACGACAATGCACCAGCTCACACATCTCTGATTGTGCGCAAATTTTTGGCTTCTACAAAGTTTACTGCCATTCCCCACCCTCCGTACTCCCCTGTTTTAGCGCCGTCTGATATTTTTTTTATTTCCTAAGATGAATATGAGGCTTAAGGGATTCAGATTTGAGATGGTGGAGGAGGTCCAAGAGGTAACAACCGACTTCCTGAACACACTGACAAAAAACGACTTCCACAGGTGCTTTGAAAGGTTGAAATCTTGCTGGGATTGGTGTATCAACTCAGCAGGTGACAAGTTTGAAGGAACTGTTCACCATTAATTGTTATTTGGTGTGTGTGCTTTTAAATAAATGCAGTCCGGGAACTTTTGGATCGCACCTCGTATGTATTTCATTTTGTTTACAGACCACAGCAACAGGAATTACAGTACTTTCTGAGTTCAGATTGCGTTTGAAGTTAATCCTTACCTCAATATTTGGAAAGGGGAGTTTACAAAGAAAGCTCTACCACTGTGGAGTTAATAGCAGCACCAATCATGTCTCCTGCCGTTTGGACTTTATCTCACCTGCATTTCTTACACCAGCCCGTCGTACTGAGGCCAGCTCTCATTTATACCCCCTACTTTCTCTGCTGTTCTTTTTCCGGTTTTCTGTGGTACTGATTTTCGCCCCAACCATCTGATCAGGGCATCATGCAGCCCAACATTGATGTCCACATGACCATCATCATCAAATTCCTCCATGTGAAGCCTGAAAACCATGAGGATTGATTGAGATCATTGATATTAGGGGGGCTGGGTGGTCTCGTGGCATCAGAACCCCTGCAGATTTTTTTTTTTTTATTCTCCAGCCCTCTGAAGTTTTTTTTGTTTTTTTTCTGTCCCTTACTTTATTCTTTTTTACTTAGTATTGCCTAATCGTATTTTTATATTTTTGTTTTTTATTTCTTCATCTTGTAAAGCACTTTGAGCTACATGATGTGTATGAAAGAAATGTTGTTGCTGTTGTATCCCTGAACACAACTTCACCACCTTTGGAGTGATGTCTGTCTGCACGTACATCAGGATGTCAATCCATGGACATAACTCAAAAGTGACCCTCTTCATATGAATGAAACCTGGCCAAGTTGTTAGCCTTGTCAAGTGCTAGAAGGTAATGATTTTGAGGTGTCCAGCATTAGTCACTCATTGGTTTCATTATGCGGTCACATGTGCCTAAGGTTACTTAGGCAGCACTGGACAATGAGCAGGAATCAAGTCCTGGCAATGCTGGACCAGCCCATCAGTGGGCACACTTCCATGCACTCACATTCACTCTCGTACTCACACTGGGTCAGTCATTTAGGAGCCGAGTGCAGCTGTTCAACGGGTGACACCTCAGCACCACAGTAGTTCAAATGGAATGGAGCACTGCAAGTTGTTTTTTTTTTAAATTGGCTGGAGTACCAATCCTGCCACCAGCCCCCAAATCATCCCTGAAAGTTGGAGGTCATACCCAGCATGGAGCAATTGCAGGCTAAGTGCCTTGCTCAAGGGCCCAATGGAGTGGAATCACTTCTGGGGTTTACGGGATTCGAACCAGCAACCTTCTAATTGCTGCCACAGATCCCTAGCCTCAAAGTTACAGCGCTCCTTTGAAGTTTTCATATTTGACTATTGTGGTCCCCGGCCGGGACGCCCAGGAGGAGGAGAGGAAGGCTTGTGCCTCCTCCAGACCGCGAGGGGGCGTCCGTCCTGGTTATGTTGGGGGCCACGGGTACAAGGCTTGGAAGCCCAGCCCTGTAGGGACCCGTGGTCACCGCCAGGCGGCGCCCCGATGCCGGTTTACCCCGTGTGGTCTTTGGCCGGGGATGGAGTCCGGTCGGGACGCCTTGGAGGACCAGAGGAGGGCATGTGCCTCCTCCAGACCGAGAGGGGGCGTCCGTCTTGGTTAGATAGGAGGCCTCGGGTAGGGGGCTTGGAAGCCCAGCCCTGTAGGGACCCGTGGCCACCGCCAGGCGGCGCCCCAGTGCCTATTGATCCCAGGAGCCCGGCACTTCTGCCACACCAGGAAGTGCCGGGGGGAAGACGAAAGGGGACACACGGACGGCTTCCGGGTGCGCAGCCGGCACTTCCGCCACACAGGGGTGTGGCCAACGTTAAGTGCCGGGAAGCAGCTGGAGCCCATCCGGGTTCCCATAAAAGGGGCTGCCTCCCTCCAGTCAGTGGTGGAAGTCGGGAGGCAGTAGGACGGAGCTCGAGAGAGGACAGGAGTGCGGCCAGAGGAAAGGCACAGAGACTGTGGGCCCTGGACTTTTGGGGGATTCAGTGCGAGACGCACTGGGGTTTGTGAGTGCACGTGACTTTTGACATTGGAAATTGTATATAGTGTAAATAAACGGTGTGATGGGTGAAAACATGTTGTCTGTCTGTCTGTGCCGGGGCCAGCGTTCACACTATTCTATAACTGACACGTCAGAGGGTCACCTTCCAGGCTCACCTTTAGTACCACCCCCAGATGAAAGGGGGCACTGTTGCTAACATTCTTGTCTCCTTTCTCTCTCACAGGGCTGACATATTTATAAATATACACTACCAGTCCATCCTTTTACAGTACCTCAGTCTTTCTACAAATTTAATCAGTTGAAGTGCAATGAATGGCCTAAAAAGGTGAAAACGTAAGTAGTAAACTGGCAGAGGGTTAAATTTGAAGTTTAGGTTAGCAGAAACTGAAAAAAGAACATTTCAGGACAGGGAACAACTAACAGGTTACCACCTACATGTGTGCTACAGCAATTAAAAGAAATGAAGCCTTGCAAGTTGAAGCAAACAATTTGCACAGGTGTCCAAGCTTCTGGTGATTACTCAGTAAACGTCATTGTGTCTTAATGCAGAGCTGGAAGAGACTCTGTTACTACAGAGCCACCATTTTAGTTTCTAAAGGCATGTGTACACTGGACACTGAGGGGGAAAATCTACCCCCCAAACCCCCAGGTCCTGGAACTCTGATGATACTCAGTGGCCAAAGTTACCAGCTGGGCCTCGATTATGAAAGTAAAAGTGCGTACACTCTTTAGAGTCCATTGTATATGTACTGTACAAAGGGGAGTTGTTTGTGCTTCTGAAGGAGTGTATGATCTCCAAACACAGGATCCACAGAGGCCATCGAAGTCTAATAATGCCAACTACCCATTATGGACCATGAAGGATGACGTCTATCAAGCCTGCTTAGGGCTTCAAATTGGTTTCAACGGGCACTGATCATCAGCCTTGAAATAGCATAAAACAATGCTCCACATCCCTATGTTACTGTACCCCTTTTTTTAATTTTAAGAAAAGCAGTGACCTTGACCCCTTGTATCTTATTATGGGGAGAACCCTTGAGGTCAGTTGATGTGGCCTGCATAGCTTCAAGTCCTTCTGATTAGTGTTGCTAAACACACTCATTGGTTTACTGTTTATTATAAGGGTGTAACTTCCTGCCCACAATATGTTCATAAATGGCCTAAAGATCAGGGGTTTTCAGGTATAGTGGGCCAAAAATGGGGGGGGCACCCCAAAAAGGTCAATATCTTGCATATTTAATTGAACATCAAGATGAGTCAATCAGTATGTGTTGGGTGTTTTCTTGTACCTGTGAGACAGGGAGCGCTGGAGAAAAAAGTAATAATAATTATAAACACGATACTTTAACACATTGTCTTTCAACCAAGGTGTGAGGACACAGCAATGAGCCATGAGATCTGCCCAGGTGTGCCATGGAAATTAATAGCGTAGCCCACTTGGGTCTGAACCTGAGAGAAATAAGCTGCTCCAGTGGCTGACACCTGTCTGAGGAGGACGCGACTACCTGGGGAAGCCAGCATAAAAGGAGATCCGTGATCGCTATGTTTCAGAAGCAGCACTCAGAGCACTTGGGACGCGTCTCCTGGCTGATAGAGTCCGTCACTACAACCCAGATGTCTATCCAGCAGGGGGTGCTAGCTACCTTGTTAGAATAAGTTCTTTTGTAATTGCAGCATGTTACATAACCTGAAACTGCATAGATATAATAATTAAAGGCGATACCCCTCCTTAGTGATACGGTGGTAAGAAATCACATAGGAGAAATAACTCAGCTTTCTTTAATGACAGTTTACACGGCATAACAGACGAAGGAAGACATGACAAGGCCGTCACCGAAGTGTAGAGTCTGACATTTTCATCGCTGCATTGGAAGGATTTTCTGGATCGGATGACGTTATCTCCCATCCGTCCGTCGGCTTCAAAGGTGTTCCAGGCAATGTTCCAAGGCTTTATACTCTTTCTTCTTGTGCAGGTTCCCCGCCATTTCAAACAAGGCAAAGAAGATCCAATGTCATGCTGACTCTGACACACAGAAACAGTACAATGCCCATTTCGCAGTTGTCCCTGTCTTGTCTTCTAATGCTTGCCTAGTAGTTTTAAAAGATGAGCCCCTGTGTGCTAAATCTGGCTTTGTGGGTAGAAAGAAAAGCAGATTTAAAATATCTGCGCAGAGCACTGTGACATATTAAACTTACATTCTGATTACAACATTAGCTAAATAACATGCAAAAAAATTGATCAGTTTTGGTGGATTATTCCCTTAATGCAATGATAACTGCTCACCTTTTCATTTTGTGATCTTCCTTAAATGCTCAAATGATGATCCAACTATCTATCCATGTATCAAGTGTGAAAGACAGGGGGCGCCACTGAACCCCAAAACCCCAGACATACCACACTAAACAGTTACCTCTATGTAAAGTAAAGGATTTTATTTTCACAAATTACCTCCTTTCCAACCAATTCACAGCCTTTCAATAAACACTTCTCCTCTTTCTCCTTCAGGCGAGTCTTGCCTTCTGCCTTCTGACTCACTGGAGGAGGCTCAGCGGCTCACTTTTGAGTACTTCTACTGTAGCCCGTCGGAAGCAATTCCGGGTCAATTCCTCTCCCTGCAGCCCCAACGGTGGCACCTAAAGAACCCAACAGAGTTGTCCCTCTGGACTACGACTCCCATACTCCCTTGCGGCCATCCCTACTGGCTGAGCACAGTTCTGGGGGAGGAATTACACTGAATGCACCAACTGCCCCTTTGTAGTGGATGTTGCTTCAGTCCTGTCCCAGCTGGGTTATGCCTCCTGCTATTACGGCATCCCGGCCAGGAAAGGGTCCACGGAAGGACTTACGCCAGCCATTTTCTAAACCAGCTGCCTGAAGATCTAATCCAAATTCAAGCTGAATTAAATTACTGCTTTGTTCACTCCACTGTGAAAGCCTTTCATAACATTTGCTCATTTTCAGAATATAAAAAGAAAGAGCCAAGATAAACAGATACAACAAATGAATTAATTTTTTTTTTCTTTAAGATTATTATAGAGGGCTGCAAAGGAGCAGATTGCTTGATCAATGCTATTAAATGTTCTATTACAAGAAATAAATTGTCCCCTTTGGCAGCACTTTTCAAAGTAGAAACAAAAAAAAAAACTGTCACCTTGGAAGACAACACTTGCAATTCCTGAAGGGTGACCAGAGCAAGATTTCTGAAAGCTGTCACGCGAATTTCTGCTTAGTGTCACCGTATATTTTCCCATCAATGTAACTCTGACTTTAATTCAGTTTTGGTGTGAAAAGCATCCTGGAGCAAAGTGAGCTCAATGGCTAATGTGGTCCAGGGTTAAAAATGTCGTACTTACAATACCCGCGTCTTCTTCATCCCACAGTCTCGACCCACTTAGTCAAACCTATCAGTGGGCCTCTATATTTGGATTCATACATTTGAAGAATAATTTGCAAATGTTAAAACTTGAGTGCACTTGAAATAGCAAAGGGCTGTAAGGCCCCTTAAAGACGCTTAAACCAGGCCAGGGCATTCCCTAGCTTGTCTAAACTAGCATCAGGGCACATCTAAGGCAGCCTGACCCCAAAACTCCATAGGCATGTTTCGGCCTACAGAGGCCCAAAAAGGGATTTGGCTTCAAAAGTTCAAAATATATCTTCAAATGTATTGTCGTCGGCAGTGGTAGCACATTGGTAACGCAGGAACTATTAGAGTACTAACCGGGTTGTCCCTTTTAATATTTACAAACTCCTTTAACTGACACAGGTGCCTAATGGTCCATCAAATAAGGCATAATGAAAAGCAAGTGAAGTAAAGAAATAAAGAAGAGGATTTTCAATCTTCTATCAGGTGTGTCAAGTTCATCTCGTTTCGACATCACCGTCTCGTTTTAATAATGGAGGGGGCGGAGTCAGTTTCCATTTGTGGGCAGTTCCTCATGGCTGTGGGAGGAGAGGCAGATGTTAAGTCAGTGACAGCACCCCCTTGTGTCCCGGAGAGGTAGTGCTTATCTCACATGAGCAATTCTCAGATGCGCATGCGTAACAATTTGCAATAAAAGTATCCTACAAGAGAGAGGACCCGCAAAAACCTCTGGCATCAGAGTCAAGTCCAAAAGCAAAACCCTTATTATTGAAGAAATGTATTTAAATAAGCAAACAATGAATAAAAATCATGAAAAAGTGTAGGCCTTAAAGGCAATCAAATCCAAGTCTACAAACGGGTATTCAAAATCGAAGAATAAAAGCATTCGGAACCACAAAAACAATTATTACTTATTTACATCAATGAACCTCTGCTGGGGGCACCCAAATTCGTTTTAAAGAGTGAGGGCGGTCCCAGCAGCATGTGGCAAATACACTTAAATCCATAATGCAAAAATAGTACACAGCAAATATACTTAACAATATTAACACAAAAGCATAGAAAACACCTCAAAAACAATAATAAAAAGGAAAATAAACAAAAGGAAGGGAACCAACCCTCGCTGTAATAAAACTGTGTGAGGTCACGCCGAGAAAGCAGGCCACCTTCAGTGACACCTCTTCTGCGTCGCTATGTTTGTTTAATTTTTTCTTTATGTCTGGAGGCAGACTCCGCACGTTGAGTTTTAATTCACTCTCAGTCACTTCAATCTGTTGACTTGGCACAGTCGTCGCACGTAGATTAGAGCTCCATCTTGAAGAGTATTCAGATAAGGCCAGCGCTGGAAAAGACTGCAAAAGAGAGCTGACAGCTGTTCAGGAGATAATGAAAGAAAGTAAAAGCCTCCTTCACACGTGCAGGCTATCCTGGGAATTTATCAGTAAATTAGACTTGAGGTCATATGAGCGGAATTCAGATCCTTCAACAGAATCACAGTTGGAAGCTGGTTCAGGGTAATTTTCACTCAAGATGTTTCACTTACGTCTTTCTTCCACCAGATATTTGAATTTGCATGGAATAAATGAATTAGATGTAGAGTTGAAACTAGAACAGGGGGCGTGGCTAAAGGGGCTGAGGTGTGGCTCCTGCTTAGTGTGTCCAATGAAAATCAGCTTATTTTGGCATTTTGTTCTCATATTTATCCAAATAACCTCAATTTTGTAGATGCTATGCTACAAGCAGTTACTGTGAGATGGTGCTAGTGGGTTTGGAAACCCTTCTACATGTCAGCAGATATATCAAGGTCACAAACAATTTGTCCCTTAACCTGAATGCCTTTCCTGAGTGGGGTAGTGAGCTACATTAACCTTCACCTTCAGTTCCAGCTATGGGATCTTTTCGGTCATAACCATCTTGAGTTGGTCCCTGCTGCTACAGCTTTCTTCATGTGCAGCATCATTTTAATGAGACAAAGGAAATATACCCAGACAATACAGAGGTGCAGTACATAAGATAAAGAAACAGACCGATGATTGTTTTGTCCCAGTAGCTAATCATAAATACAGCAGTAAAGAAGAGAGAACATACACTCACCGGCCATTTTATTTGGTACACCTTACTAGTACCTGATTGGGCTCCCTTTTGCTTTCAGAACTGCTGTATTTCTTCGTGGCACAGATTCAGCACGGTGCTGGAAACATTCTTCAGGAATTGTGGTCCATATTGACATGATAGCATGATGCAGTTGCTGCAGATTTGTCAGCTACACATCCATGATGTGAATCTCCTGTTCCACCACATGCCAAAGGTAGTCTATTGAATTGAGATCTGATGACTGTGGAGGCCATTTGAGTTCAGTGAACTCCTTGTCATGTTCAAGGAACCGCTTTGAGATGTTTTGAGCTTTGTGATGTGGCATGTTATCCTGCTGGAAGTAGCCATCAGAAGATGGGGACACTGAGCTCATAAACATTACAACATTGTGAATTTCCCCTTGGGATTAATAAAGTATCTATCTATCTATCTATCTATCTATCTATCTATCTATCTATCTATCTATCTATCTATCTATCTATCTATCTATCTATCTAACATTAAAACATTAGAACAATCTAGATGAGAACAGGCCATTCAGCCCAGCAAAGCTCACCAGTCCTGTCCACTTATTTCTTCCAGAAAAACATCAAGTTGAGTTTTGAAAGACCCTAAAGTCCTACTGTCTACCACACTACTTGGTCACTTATTCCAAGTGTCTATCGTTCTTTGTGTAAAGAAAAACTTCCTAATGTTTGTGTGAAATTTACCCTTAACAAGTTTCCAACTGTGTCCCCGTGTTCTTGATGAACTCATTTGAAAGTCACCGTCTCGATCCACTGTGCTAATTTCCTTCATTATTTTAAACACTTCAGTCAGGTCTCCTCTTAATCTTCTTTTTCTTAAACTGTAAAGGCTCAGCTCTTTTAATCTTTCCTCATAGATCATCACCTGTAGTCCTGAATCAGCCTCGTTGCTCTTCTCTGGACCTTTTCTAGTGCTGTTATGTCTTTTTGTAGCCTGGAGACCCAAACTGCACACAGTACTCCAGATGAGGCCTCACCAGTGTGTTATAAAGCTTGAGCAGAACCTCCTGTGGCTTGTACCTCTCACGTCAGGGCGATATATAACATGGCATTCTATTAAGTTTTTGAATGGCTTCTGAACACTAACAGGTAGTTGACAGTGTTGAGTCCACTACGACTGCTAAATCTTTTAATCTTTCTTCATAAGTCATCCTCTGTAGCCCTCTAATCAGCCTTGTCACTCATCTCTGGACCTTTTCAAGTGCTGTTATGTCCTTTTTGTAGCCTAGAGACCCCAAACTGCACCCAGTACTCCAGATGAGGCCTCACCAGTGTGTTATAAAGCTTGAGCAGAACCTCCTGTGACTTGTACTCCACACATCAAGGCGCTATATAACCTGACATTCTGTTAGCCTTCTTCATGGCTTCTGAGCACTGTCTGGAAGTCGATAGCTTAGTTCAGTGGTTCTCAACCTGTGGCATGGGCCCCCCTAGGGAGGCGCGAAGTAACAAAAAGGGGGGCGCGAAGATGTGAAAAAAAGAAAACAAGAATCGAAAATATGAAAAATACATCTATTGAAACCAAAACAAATTAACTTAAACTACATTCTGATACTAAAAAAATAATTATAGAGTTAGATAAATGTCGATAAAAGTTAAGTTGGTATAATAAAATATGCATCTATGATATATCATTAATTAAAAAAGAACAAATTGGCATTAGTGGGCTCCTTTCAAAAAAACGTTAGGGGGGCGCGATTAAAACTGTTATGAAAACTTGGGTCGCGAATACTTAAAGGTTGAGAAACGCTGGCTTAGAGTCCACTATGACTCCTAAAGTCTTCTCATAAGGTGTACTCTCGATTTTCAGAGCAAACATTGTGTATTCAAACCTCACATTTTTACTCTCTAACTGTAATTCTTTACATTTACTAACATTAAATTTCATCTGCCACAAATCTGCCCAAGCCTGTATGCTATCCAAGTCTTTATCTGATGATTTAATGGATTCCAAATTATCTGATAATCCACCTATCTTGGTATCATCAGCAAACTTAACCAACCTGTTACTTATTTTCCTATCTAAATCATTTATATATATATCAAAAATAACAGCGGCCCCAGCACTAACCCCTGTGGAACACCACTCTTAACATCACCCAGTTCTGATGAGGTTCCTCGCACCATCACCCTCTGCCCCCTGTGTCTGAGCCAATTCTGCACCCATCCACACACCACATCCTGAGCTCCCACTTCTTTTAGTTTGATGCCTAACCTCTCATGTGGCACCTCATCAAATGCTTTCTGAGGGATAAAGGGCTGGACATGGTTAGCAAAGGTACTCAGGTGTGCTATGGCATTTAAATGATGCTCATTTGGTACTAAGGGGTCCAAAGTATGCCAGGAAAATTTCGGCCACACCATTACACCACCAGCAGCAGCTTGAACCATTGATACAAGTCAGGATGAATCTGTGCTTTCATGTTGTTGACACCACACTCTGAACCTACCATCTGAATGTTACAGCAGAAATTGAGACTCATCAGACAGGGTGATGTTTTTCCAATCTTCGATTGTCCAATTTTGGTGAGCCCATGTGAATTGTAGCCTCAGTTGCCTGTTCTTAGCTGACAGGAGTAGCACCAGTTGTGGTCTCCTGCTACTGTAGCCCACCTGCTTCAAAGATTGACATGTTGTGTGTTCAGAGATGCTGTTCTGGAAACCTCTGTTTTAACGAGTGCTTATCTGAGTTACTGTTACCTTTCTATCAGCTAAAACCAGTCTGGCCATTCTCCTGTGACCTCTGGCATCAACAAGGTTTTTTTCCGCCCAAGGAACCCCCAATGTGTATTTTCCCTTTTTCATACCATTTTCTGTAAACCCTAGAGATGTCTGTGTGTGACTATCCCAGTAGATGAGCAGTTTCTGAAATACTCAGACCAGCCTGTCTGGCACCAACAAACAGGCCACCTTCAAAGTCACTTCAGTTCCCTTTCTTCCTCATTCTGATGTTTGGTTTGAACTTCAGCAGGTGGTCTTGACAATGTCTACATGCTGAAATGCATTGAGTTGCTGCCATGTGATTGGCTGATTAGATATTTGCGTTAACAAGCAGTTGAACAGTTGTACCTAATAAAGTGGCCAGTGAGTTTATGTGGCTCAGACCAACAAATGGTCTAATGGTCTAAATCGAAATAACGTAACATTTATATAAAACACAGAAGATCATGTCATTCATTCAAAATCCAGAAAGCTTCCCTTCTAGGACACACATTATGAAACTTTCCTCCCTGTGGCTGTGAGTCGACTACCTCTTCCAGTACCGGACACTGGGGGTCTTAAGTGGAATGCTGTACATCTGCAAAATGTCTGGGAAGCATCTAGTTCAGGGATCAATTTCTGATCAAACTTTATTGCCCCGAGATTCTACCACGTGGAGATCCCTTGAGGATTTGCTCACATCATAAAGCGGGAAGGTGCACAAATAATAAATAAACCCTGTTCTAGATAGATAGATAGATAGATAGATAGATAGATAGATAGATAGATAGATAGATAGATAGATAGATAGATAGATAGATACTTTATTAATCCCAAGAGGAAATTCACAGCATCCAGCATAATCCATATACTGGTACAGAAAAAAAAATATTAAATTAAAGAGTAATGAAAATGCATGTAAAAACAGACAATAACTTTGAATAACATTAACGTTTACTCCCCCGGGTGGAATTAAAGAGTCTCATAGTGTGGGGTCTCCTCAGTCTGTCAGTGGAGCAGGACGGTGACAGCAGTCTGTCGCTGAAGCTGCTCCTCTGCCTGGAGATGACACTGTTCAGTGGATGCAGTGGATTCTCCATGATTGACAGGAGTTTGCTCAGCGCCCGTCACTCTGCTACAGATGTTAAACTGTCCAGCTTTATTCCTACAATAGAGCCTGCCTTCTTAACCAGTTTTTCCTAGGCATGAGACATCCTTCATCTTTATGCTGCCTCCCCAGCACACCACCATGTAGAAGAGGGCACTCGCCACAACCATCTGGTAGAACATCTGCATCATCTTACTGCAGATGTTGCAGGACACCAGCCTTCTAAGGAAGTATAGTCGGTTCTGACCTCTCTTACACAGAGCATCAGTATTGGCAGTCCAGTCCAATTTATCATCCAGCTGCACTCCCAGTTATTTATAGGTCTGCACCCTCTGCACAGTCACCTCTGATGATCACAGGGTCCATGAGGGGCCTGGGCCTCCTAAAATCCACCACCAGCTCCTTGGTTTTGCTGGTGTTCAGTTGTAAGTGGTTTGAGTCGCACCATTTAACAAAGTCCTTCATTAGGTTCCTATACTCCTCCTCCTGCCCACTCCTGATACAGCCCACAATAGCAGTGCCGTCAGTGAACTTTTGCACGTGGCAGGACTCCGAGTTGTATTGGAAGTCTGATGTATGTTGGCTGAACAGGACCAGAGGAAGTACAGTCCCCTGCGGCGCTCCTGTGTTGCTGACCACAATGTCAGACCTGCAGTTCCCGAGACGCACATACTGAGGTCTGTCTGTAAGATAGTCCACGATCCATGCCACCAGCTTTGAAACTACTCCCATCTCAGTCAGCTTGTCCCTAAGGAGCAGAGGTTGGATGGTGTTGAAGGCGCTAGAGAAGTCTAGAAACATAATTCTTACAGCACCACTGCCTCTGTCCAAGTGGGAGAGGAATCGGTGTAGCATATAGATGATGGCATCCTCCTACAAACTGTCCGATTTTGTAAGGTGATCATCCCTTTTTCTTCAGTTATATTCTTGAATTAAGGCACACTTGTGTAGTTATACCTTTTGTGAAAGTATTTGATATTTGAACTTCAGTCTTCACACATTATACATTTCACATCAACATTTGAATAATTTTTACTATAACATGAAAAACGTTTCTGTTTTAGTTATGTGTTCAACATTTCTTGCCTCACATTTCCTGTCATCCGACATTTACCCAGATCGTTGTAGACACGGAAACACATATGAAATGCATGTGTTTCAAACAATGATATATTATTTACCCTCTACAACTCCATGCACCTCTCACCCAGATAAACAGACATGAGCTGGGAGAACTTCATCTGTGTCAGTGGTGAGGAAGGGATAGCAGGCTGCTTGCTGCCAGTGCTGATCGACACATTTACAAGACAAAAGACGCTGATGAGGAGGTGCAAGGAAATTTAAGGTGGCCTGCCATTACGACTTGCTTCAGGGATTCTAGTGTTAAATAAACATTCACTCGAAATCTTGTCGCCTTTGAAGACGTTAGTGCAGCAGCACCTCCCTTGCACCTCAGCCAGAGGAAATGACTCGATTTCCCAAACCGATGTCACAGATGGCCGCTTGTATGGACAGAAAGACAGACAGACAGTTGATTAGTCCAAATTACGAGCCCAGTGACTTACATGCACAAAAGAAGCCAAGTGCTAAAAATTCTTCAGAACACCGAGCTCCGATTTTTCAGGAATGAGAATATCGCTCAACATTGCCTGAACTAAAACAAATTTAATTTGAAATCCCAGCTTGTCAACAGAAGTGCTACTCTGCTTTCAAATGAAGTGTGCACTTCTGGCACATAAGGAAAGGTTGGCAGAAGTTAAAAAGAAATATATATATATTAACTTTGCTTAGAGTTTTTTTTTCATTTGCTCAGAAATCCCACTGTGCTCCTGGGAAATCTCTGTGTTATCATAACCTTGTCCTGCGTGGCGTCCCTGTGGGCAAACAGAAACAAGTTAGACAAATGTCGGCATGGCGTAACATTCAGGTGCATTTGGCGGCTAAGTTAACTGGTATGAAAGCTGGAACATCTCGCATTTTTATTTAGCTCATCCAAGAGTCGGTTAAAAGTAATAGCGCTAATAGAATTCAATTCCATGTGTTCATAGACGATATTAAATGTGTATTTTTTAACAGCACTTTACAATGGAGTTGAAAATGGAGCACAAAGAGGCTCGTGGTGGCTCAGTGGCTTTCATACACGGCAGACTGCAATTCAAGTGATGGGAAAATGGCAACGACTGATGTGTGTTAGTGGTGAAGGGTCTGTGACTGATTCATGTTCACTTTTCTTAAAATTAACATATCTGAAAGTATAGCAGTGAGGAATGAGGTTCATATTTAAATATAATATATATATATATATATATATATATTCTTATATAATACACTACCATGGCTGTCCGTTTGTCTGTCCAGGATTTTAAATCACCTGTGGCTCGCAAACCATTTGAACTATCCATCCATCCATCCATTATCCAACCCGCTTTATCCTAACTACAGGGTCACAGGGGTCTGCTGGAGCCAATCCCAGCCAACACTGGGAGCAAGGCAGGAAACAAACCCCAGGCAGAGTGCCAGCCCACTGCAGCCATTTGAACTATTGACCTGAAATTTGGTACTCATATACTACATGATGTCTACTATCTTCTTTAGGGGTGAAGACTGACATCCAAGGTTATTCCTCTTTTTATTTTTATTTTATTTTATTGTAGGATCAACTCTCGGCAGTGGGCAGCAGGGCGGCCGTGTGGCGCAAGAGTACGGGCGACGTTCTCATCCCTACCACCTTCACTGTCACTTCCTCTACCTCTTCATATCTTAAGTCATTCTTGAGGCAGATTGAAGGCTTAAGTGACAGCTTCAGTGAAAAATTAAGGAAAACGTACTAAGTAATTACAACACAAACACTGACTTAATCAGTTTAATGTGAAAAGATGCCGATGGAAGAAGAGAAGAAGCGGGCCGCTAGGGTGGAGAAAAGAAGAGCTGCTCAGGAAGCGCCAAGCACATCGACCTCTGAACAAATGAATGCTAAACATACAGAAAAAGAGAATGAAAGCTAGGAACACTTAAGTCAAAGTGTATTCTTTTGCTGGTACTGGTATATATATGAAATCCAATGTCTGTCTGTCTGTCTCTCTGCTTTTCACAAGAGAACTACTTAACGGATTTAGATCGGGTTTTTTTCTGCTTGATCATTTTGGTTGATTTTGCGACTTCTCTCATTGCACTAAGTATCATAGCTCACTTAGTGATTTATTTGCGTAAATCTGAGAGAGAGGCTGTGGGCCGAGGGGAGGGGGGCAATACCCTCTTAACTCACGCGCCAGCTTCAGGGCGTATCCTCTATCTGATCAGGTATCGAGTGAGAGAACTACTTCATAGATTTACAGTAGATCGGCTTTTTTCTAGAATTTGCTTGACCATCCCGATTGATTTTATGACTTCTCTTATTGCGCTAAGAATCATAGTTTGCTTGCAGGAGTGACATATTCACGCTAATCCGAGACAGAAGCTGCAGCCTGAGGAGAAGGGGAAGCGTGACGTCAGGCATGGGGAGCTGGGTGGGGCCCTCCTCACTGTCCTGTTTCACTTCTACGCGGGTCAAGCCGCTGGGGGCGGCTAGTATATATATAAAACCCAACGCCTGCCTGTCTGCTTTTCACGAGAGAACTACTTAACTGATTTAGGTTGGGTTTTTTCTGTAATTTGCTTAAACATTCTGGTTGATTTGGGGACTTCTGTCATTGCGCTAGGTATCATAGTTCGCTTGCGGCACTGATTTATTTGCGAGAATCCGAGAGAGAGCGGCTGCAGGCCGAGGGGGATCTCAGGAGTAGGGACCCGGGCGGTGCCATCCTCACTCACACACCAGCCTCTGTTCGAGTCACTGTACCTCTCACCATTTGTGTTGCAGCGCACCTTTCCTCCGCTTAGCTAGCGATACCTGTTTGTTCAGCAGACATTATCACCTACAGATTGTTAAGGAGTAACGTTTGACATTTTTGAGAGAGACATCAGAGCCTTGTGTGTTTTAGAGGGTAGCTGCTGATTGCCAGAGATATCACGGCCATGTGCTTTTCTCCTCACGCGGGAGACGCTCTCCCATCAGAGCTGAACACGATCAGATACAATGGCAATGTTTGATGATGGAGTGTACCTACCTGCTGCTTGGCCAGAATTACATTTTTAAAATTTTTTTTATTGATTTTTAAAGTTTGTCCTGTTTCACTACTACTATTGTGTGTTTGAGTGTCAGTGTAGTTATCTTGCAATGGACTGTTTCCCTGTCCAGGGATCGTTCCTGCCTAGCACCCAATGCTTGCTGAGATAAGCGTCAGCGTCCTTCCGACATGTTCTTCTATCTCAACAGATGACTTCTGAAGCTCTGCTACAGTGACCAATGGGTTCTTGGTCATTGTGGAAGAAATAACCATCAACCCCTCTGGGTGAACTCCTTCCTCTTCATATAAATTGGAGACAGATAAATAGACACAGGCAAGGGGAAGCAGCAGCCAGTCTTCATTATATGCAACATGTAACGCAGACATATGCGCACCAAGGTGATGGCATCTAAATTTTATAAAGAAGGAACTGGTGGCCTGCACTTTTCTACACTTCATCAATCAGATTACAGTTCCAAGGATTTCGTTACATGAGCAAAGGGCCTTTAACATTATTGGTATCATCCAATTGCTAACAGGACATGGCCGGGCAGTGATACCTTAAATGGTCTCAATTGACCAGGTCCACTAGGCTTTGGCAGTCCATCAGTTTTAGTGACCCAGGAGCGCGTACTGCTGCACGCTGTTTCTGCACGTCTGCACAGTCCTGCGCTGTTCTGCATAGCTCAGCTAACCACAAGTTCCCTTTTTCAGCTTAGCAGAGCCCATCAGCGAGATGCCAGCCTAGCCACAACTGATACAGCAGGCACGCTTTACAAGAGATTAACTTTAATTCTTGTATATCTTGAAGCTGTGCTTGTTTCTGCTGTAGATAATTAAACCTGGATAATATGCTTAATACAAACATATTTGATAAACTCTGGTTCCATAATATTGCTTATCGAGACCTTTTGGCCTTTAAACATAAGCTCAGAAGAGTAAGAGATTCTGCACAAACCCAACAGATAGCTGGCATCCCTTTTTAACAGCATGCCTACATCATGTGCTAGGTGCGCACCGAACAAGGGTTCAAATCCAATTTCCACATCACCCCCCCCCACCCCAACTTACCAAGGCTCTCCTTGCCAGGTTGCTCATTTTGGCCCACTCTAGGAAGAGTCCAGGTGGGTCTAAATGTCCTCTTTTTCACAATTATTGAGCCCACTGTGCTCCTGGGAATACTTACAGCTTTGGAAATGGTTTTATCTCCTCGTCCTGATCTACACCTCATGACAATTTGATTGCAGGGGTAATGAATGACACAAGTATTTCATAAGTTTCTAAGGCTTTTATTGACAATTACATGAAGTTTATGCAAAGAGTCCATATTTGCAATGTTGGCCCTTCTTTCTTTTTCAAGACCTCTGCAATTCACCCTGGCAGGCTGTCAATCAACTTCTGGGCCCATTCCTGTATCATCAATGCTTGGAGTTTGCCAGAATTGGTGGGTTTTTGTTTGTCCACCTGCCTCTTGAGGATAGACCACAAGTTCTCAATGGGATTTGGCCATGGACACCAAATTTCCATGTTTTGCTCCCCGAGCCACTTAGTTATCACTTTTGCTCCATCATGCTGGAAAAGGCCTTGTTGGTCACCAAACTGTTCTTGGATGATTGGGAGAAGTTGCTCCCTGAGTTGTTTTGGTCCCATTCTTTATTCATGGCTGTGTTCATAGGCAAAATTGCATGAGTGAGCCCACTGCCTTGACTGAGAAGCAACCCCACGTGACATGAATGGTCTCAGGATGCTTTACTGTTGGCCTGACACAGGACTGATGGATGTGCTCACCTTTTTTTTCTGGATGCCCCAAACAATAAGAAAGGGGATTCATCAGAGAAAATTACTTGACCCCAGAAGTCCTCAGCAGTCTAATATCAATATCAGTCTGTCCCTGATGTTTTTCTTGGCTTCTTTGCTGCCCTTCTTGACACCCACCAGGCCATTCTCCAAAAGTATTTGCCTTACTTCCATCCGCCCTTACTGGGCAAGCTCTGCACTGGCGGTGCCCCGATCCCGAGCCATCAATAAAGAATGGGGTCAAAACATCCACAGAGAGCAACCATCCAAGAACAGTCTGGTGACCAACAAGGCCTTCTCCAGCATGACGGAGCACTGCGCCATAAGACAAAAGTGATATCTAAGTGGCTCGGAGAACAAAACATCGACATTTTGGGTCTATGGCCAGGAAACTCCCCAGACCTTTAATCCCCATTGAGAACTTGTGGTCGATCCTCAAGAGGCGGATGGACAAGCAAAAACTCACCAATTCTGTCAAAGTCCAAGCATTGATGATGCCAGAATGGGTTGCCATCAGTCAGGATTGGGCCCAGAAGTTGACTGACAGACAGAATGCCAGGGCGAATTGCAGAGGTCATGAAAAAGGAAGAAGGGCCAACACTGCAAATATGGACCCTTTACATAAACTTCATGTAATTGTCAATAAAAGTCGTTGAAACTTATGAAATGCTTGTAATTCTACTTCAGTAAATCAAAGAAACATCTGACAAAAAGATCTAAACACACTGAAGTAGCACACTTGTGTCATTCTCAAAACTTTTGGCCACAACTGTAGTGTGAATTGTGGGACCCTCTATAACCGTACATGTGTGTCTTTCCAAGAGATGTCCAGTTTGCCACAGGTGGGCTCCAATCAAGTTCTAAATGTAAGAATTACAACATTAGATCATTAGAACACTCTGGACGAGAACAGGCCATTCAGCCCAACAAAGCTCGCCTGTCCTATCCACTTATTTCTTCCAAAAAAACATCAAGTCAAGTTTTGAAAGTCCCTAACGTCTTACTGTCTACCACACTACTTGGTAGCTTATTTCACGTGTCCATCGTTCTTTATTTAAAGAAAAACTTCCTAATGTTTGTGTGAAATTTACCCTTCACAAGTTTCCAACTGTGTCCCCGTGTTCTTGATGAACTCATTTTAAAGTGTCAGCCTCGATCCACTGGACTAATTCACTTTATAATTTTAAACACTTCAGTCAGGTCTCCTCTTAATCTCCTTTTGCTTAAACTGTAAAGGCTCAGCTCTTTTAATCTTTACCCTAATTCAACCCCTGTAGCCCTGGAATCAGTCTTGCCGCTCTTCTCTGGACCTTTTCTACCGCTGTTATGTCCTTTGTGAAGCCTCTACACTAAAACTGGACCCAGTACTCCAGATGAGGCCTCACCAGTGTGTTATAAAGCTTGAGCAGAACCTCCTGTGACTTGTGCTCCACACATCAAGGCGCTATATAACCTGACATTCTGTTAGCCTTCTTAATGGCTTCTGAACACTGTCTGGACTTGGATAGTTTAGAATCCACTATGACTCCTAAATCCTTCTCACAAGTTCTTCTTTCGATTTTCCGACCACCCATTGTGTATTCAAACCTCACATTTTCACTTCTTATGTGTAATTCTTTACATTTACTGGCTTTAAATTTCATCTGCCACAAATCTGCCCAAGCCTGTCTGCAGTCCAAGTCCTTCTGTAATGATATAATGGATTCTAAATTATCTGCTAATCCACCTATCTTGGTATCAAATGCAAACTTAACCAGCTTGTTACTTATATTCCTATCTAAATCATTTATATACTGTATATTAAAAATAGCAGCAGCCCCACCACTGACCCCTGCTGGTCACCACTCTTAACATCGGCCAATTCTGATGAGGTTCCTCACACCATCACCCTCTGCTTCCTGTGTCTGAGCCAATTCTTCCTCCTTCTACACACCACACCCTGAACTGCCACTTCTTTTAATTTGATGCCCAACCTCTCATGTGGCACCTCATCAAATGCTTTCTGAAAGTCCAGATAAATAATATCATCTGCTCCACTTTGATCGGATCCTTTTGTTGCCTCCTCATAGAATTCCAGCATGTTAGTAAAACATGACCTCCCTCTTCTGACCCCATGCTGACTGTTCAGAATAACTCCTGTCCTTGCCATGTGTTGCTCAATCTTATCCTTAATAATTCCTTCCATTCATTTTCCTGTGATGCATGTTAAGCTTATTGGCCTATAGTTGCTTGGATCTGCCCTGTCACCCTTTTTATATAATGGGATGATTTTTGCCATGTTCCAGTCCTTCAGTGCACAGTGACTTCCTACAAATATTAAAGCAAATATGATGCACCAGAGCACAATTTGGAGTGCCATAGCAAAGGGTCTGAATACTTCTTGGAAGGAAAAGTTTCAGTTCTTGATTTTTAATACATTTGCAAACCTTTCTGGAGACAGACTTTGTCATTATGGGTTTTTGAGTGAAGAATGTTGGGCAAAAATGACACATTTATCTATTTACAATTACAGTGGTGTGAAAAACTATTTGCCCCCTTCCTGATTTCTTATTCTTTTGCATGTTTGTCACACAAAATGTTTCTGATCATCAAACACATTTAACCATTAGTCAAATATAACACAAGTAAACACAAAATGCAGTTTTTAAATGATGGTTTTTATGGCCTTGTGTGAAGAAGTGCCCCCTTGTTCAAAAATAACCTAACTGTGGTGTATCACACCTGAGTTCAATTTCCGTAGCCACCCCCAGGCCTGATTACTGCCACACCTGTTTCAATCAAGAAATCACTTCAATAGGAGCTGCCTGACACAGAGAAGTAGACCAAAAGCACCTCAAAAGCTAGACATCATGCCAAGATCCAAAGAAATTCAGAAACAAATGAGAACAGAAGTAATTGAGATCTATCAGTCTGGTAAAGGTTATAAAGCCATTTCTAAAGCTTTGGGACTCCAGCGAACCACAGTGAGAGCCATTATCCATAAATGGCAAAAACATGGAACAGTGGTGAACCTTCCCAGGAGTGGCCGGCCAACCAAAATTACCCCAAGAGTGCAGAGACGACTCATCCGAGAGGTCACAAAAGACCCCAGGACAACGTCTAAAGAACTGCAGGCCTCACTTGCCTCAATTAAGGTCAGTGTTCACGACTCCACCATAAGAAAGAGACTGGGCAAAAACGGCCTGCATGGCAGATTTCCAACACGCAAACCACTGTTAAGAAAAAAGAACATTAGGGCTTGTCTCAATTTTGCTAAGAAACATCTCAATGATTGCCAAGACTTTTGGGAAAATACCTTGTGGACTGATGAGACAAAAGTTGAACTTTTTGGAAGGCAAATGTCCCGTTACATCTGGCGTAAAAGGAACACAGCATTTCAGAAAAGAACATCATACCAACAGTAAAATATGGTGGTGGTAGTGTGATGGTCTGGGGTTGTTTTGCTGCTTCAGGACCTGGAAGGCTTGCTGTGATAGATGGAACCATGAATTCTAGTGTCTACCAAAAAATCCTGAAGGAGAATGTCCAGCCATCTGTTCGTCAACTCAAGCTGAAGCGATCTTGGGTGCTGCAACAGGACAATGACCCAAAACACACCAGCAAATCCACCTCTGAATGGCTGAAGAAAAACAAAATGAAGACTTTGGAGTGGCCTAGTCAAAGTCCTGACCTGAATCCAATTGAGATGCTATGGCATGACCTTAAAAAGGCGGTTCATGCTAGAAAACCCTCAAATAAAGCTGAATTACAACAATTCTGCAAAGATGAGTGGGCCAAAATTCCTCCAGAGCGCTGTAAAAGACTCATTGCAAGTTATCGCAAACGCTTGATTGCAGTTATTGCTGCTAAGGGTGGCCCAACCAGTTATTAGGTTCAGGGGGCAATTACTTTTCACACAGGGACATGTAGGTTTGGATTTTTTCTCCTAAATAATAAAACCATCATTTAAAAACTGCATTTTGTGTTTACTTGTGTTATATTTGACTAATGGTTAAATGTGTTTGATGGTCAGAAACATTTTGTGTGACAAACATGCAAAAGAATAAGAAATCAGGAAGGGGGCAAATAGTTTTTCACACCACTGTAAATCTACAACACAATAAAGTGTGCAGAAAGTGAGGGCGTCTGAATACTTTCTGAATTCTCTGTACATGTTTCACTCAAACTTGTCTGCTAAACAGAACAAGATTCAGAGGACAGAAAGATATGGGAGCAAATGATCCGCTGTGGCGACCCCTAATGGGAGCAGCCGAAAGAAGAAGAAGAGTTTCACTTGAACTTCTCTCTATCATGTGTGGCGGACGGCTGGGACACCCTGACCATGCAAGGACCAGGGGGAGAGAGTATTTTGAAGACAGTTTCTTCCCTGGACTGACAGAGGGCAGCCCCCTTGGTTGACAGTGGGGCGACAAGTTATGAGTAAGAAGTTTAACTCTTCTGTGGCTACCACCAGGGAGGCACCTGGACATTTGCAGGGCCCTATTTGGCAGCACTTCCGCCACGCCCAGAAGTTCTGCCAGGAGAAGGTCGTTGGGCACTGGGAGTCCTTCTGGGGTGCCCCATAAAAGGAGCCAGCCAGCACCACTCAATGGCCTGAGTCGGGAGAAAGTGAACGAGTGTTTTGCAGATTTCTGCTGGACTGTGTTTTCTCTAAATAAACCGAGTGCTGTGTGGCAATTAGTTTCCTGCCTGTCTGTGTCAGGGTTAGGGCGGCTGTACGCGCCCTTAAGAATCTCACATAACAGAGCAAAAGAGAGCCAAAGACTGTAAAAATATCCAAAAGGGCATCTCCTCCAGACTTGACATCCCCAAAGTGAGAAGTGGAATGAAGGGCAAGAAAAAAACAGCCAGTGAGAAATTGGAACATGAGGTTAACTAGATGGTCCTCCCAAAGGACAGTGGTGTCTCTTTTTCCTTACTTATTTTTCTAAGCAAACACAAAACCAATGTAATCTTTATAGAAACAGATCCTCAGAAAATGAAATAAGTCACACTTGATACCAAATAAAGGCGCCGTGCGAGGGCGGCAGGTGCAGGATTTGATTTAGAGCCGCGGCAGCGGCCTGCCGGTAAGCACACACAGACACAGAGAATTGATCTCCCTGCTCACACTGTTACCTAACTTACTGGCTAACGGCGGCAAGTGAGAGAAGCTTGAATATCAAATAAGTGAAGCCCTGTATAAAATTGAGTTTACGACATTAGGCTGTCAGTATTTTTAACGGCTCTGCCAAGACAATTTAACAAGCTCTCTTTCCCTTATCTGAAATTTCTACCTTCCAGCAACTTATTTCAAAGATGGTGGGCAGAATCTGCTCTCACTTGAATGACCACCTTAATCGGTGCCTAAGCACTGGCATTGCTTAAATATTCAGAGGCATTCTTAATCCCACTTCTAACACCAATATGTTAGCTTATGCTTAATGAATCGCTTGAAAAATGTTGAGCTGCTCAGCTTCCCAATGATTTCCGAGTACATGATATTGCTTTGAAGTGTCTAAACGTCAGGGTTTGAAAGATTCCTTTATTTATTTTTATTTGTTTCCTATTTTTCATTGCATAAGTGACTGGTGTTCAGCTATTTGATATCAGACATGCGTGCCAATTGGGATCATAATTTTACCTTAAAAAGGGGAGGTTTTTGCTAAAAAGGTACCTTTTGAAAGTTGGAAGAAATTATATTTTGGGTCAGCCATTTGTTCATATCACTTTGAGATTGTGGAGGTGCCTGAGGAGGTGGATCAAAAAAGCAACAAAATATGCCGTAATACATAAAATAATAAAGCCTACTGTTATGTTCATTTTAAATGAATTATTCCCCTCTTTGACTTAATTAATTAGATTCTTTGCTAGCCGTGCCCTGCGGCTCCACCCGCTTGCCAGTGAGTCTACCCGGCTCTCTACTCCTGACGTCACGCTTCCCCCTCACCTCGTCCCACAGCCTCTCTCTCGTATGAAATAAATCGTTACCGCAAGTTATGATATTTAGTGCGATGAGAGAAGCTGCAAAATCAACCGGAATGTTCAAGCAAATTATAGAAATCCGCTAAGTAGTTCTCTCATTTGCTAGCTAAGCGGAGGTAAGGCACACACCCCGAGGCTGGCACGTGAGTGAGGAGGGCCCCGCCATCTCCCCTCGTCACACAGCCTCTCTCTCTCTCGTAATCGCGCAAATAAATCGGTACTGCAAGTGACCTATGATTTTTAGCGCAATGTCAAAAGTCGCAACATTTAGATTGGGTTTTTTTCTATAAGTTGTATGAACATTCCAGTTGATTTTGTGACTTCTCTCATTGCGCTTTGTGTCATAGTTCACTTGTGATACCGATTTATTTGCGCGAATCCGAGAGACATGCAGTGGGCCAAGGGGAGAGGGGCGGGGTCCTCCTCACTCACGTGCCAGCCTCAGAGCTTACCTTGCCTCCGCTTAGCTAGCGAACAAGAGAACTACTTAACGGATTTAGATTGGGCTTGTTTCTATAATTTGCTTGAACATTCTGGTTGATTTTGCGACATTTCTCATCAAGCTAAGTATTTATTAGTGCGAATCCAAGTAGGAGAGGAAGCAGGCTGAGGGGAGGGGAAGCATGACATCAGGAATGGGAAACCGGGTGAGGCCCTCCTCACTTACACGCCAGCCTCCGTTTGAGTCGGTCTACTTCTGCGTTTTGGAGAGTAACTTGCCTCCGCTTAGCTAGCGATACCTGTTTGTTTATTGATTTTTAAAGTTTGTCCTGTTTCTCTACTATGTGGGCGGAGCCGTGGGGGTACTGCTAGTAAATAATAATAATAACAATTCATTATATTTATATACTGCTTTTCTAACTACTCAAAGTGCTAGCACACAGGAAGGGACGTGAGCCCATGATCTCGTTACTGAGAGGCAGTAGCACTACCATTGTGCATCAATGAAATATACATACAATTTGGCAGAAAAGAAAAATATTTGGATTCAATCTGCTTGATCCTATTTGTGGAATTACCACAAGTCCCAAATGTCATAACCTGAGACCGCCTATTATGAGCATTGTTACACCGACGGTAAGTTCCCCCAAATATTATTTGCTTGCTAAATCTATGCATATATTAAACACTCTTCTTCTCAGCCACTTCTTCTGTCTCTCAGATTCCGCTGGCTGCTACTCCAATCCCAACTCCAAATGTGTTGTACTGGAAACCAGAAGGAGCCTTTAAACCTGCCCTGAAATGGTCCCAAATTTGAATGACCTCCAGAGCCATAAATGCATTATAGGACTCCTGGTCCAATCCTAGTGGTCATAAGTGGGTTTTCGGTCCTTAACCCTCTTCTATACTTGAGGAGCTTATCAACACCAAAGAGGCCAGGTAATCCAAAACAGGAGGCTGCCAATATGCTGAAAACCATCACTCCCAGTGTAGTTATTTCCATTGATTCCACGCTAATGCATATTTTTAGAAACTTGGCCAGCACACATTAACATTTGTGTCCAGTCTGGCCCAGGTGTCATGCCAGTCTTAACTGCACCGACTTTTTGGGTTTGATTGGCTGGTTGCAGCATTTGATGGCTGGTATGATTCAGAGTGTTAGGCCTGCTTCACAAATGAGACATCACAAATGGGCTCAAATTTCAAATAGAATCACTGTCTATATGTTGACCAGTTGGGTGTGTGGTAGCAGCATCAGAAAAAGCACAGTGGCACCAACTTTTTGATTGGCTGGTTGCAACATTTGATGACCATTGTGATTCAGAGTTGAGGAAGAGTCTTTTGAGTTGTGGTGGTGCCTCCACACGTCCTTTGGTGTTGCTGTTTCTTCTTGTCCAGCAGTGTTAATTCCTTCTTATGGTAACTCATGAGGACCCACTTCCCTATTAAGACAGGTGTTTCCTCTATTTTTCTCCCTGCCTTAAGAACTCTTCTCTTTTGTATTACCAAGTCTTGTTGAATGTATGAGTGTTAATGGATGTGGCTGATTGTAAAGAGGGTGAATGAGGGCCTAATTATTCCCAAACTCAAGTCAGACCACAGTGTGAAACGGCACCCTTAACAGGCTGGAGTTGCCATCAAAATGCGTTTTAATTGGAAAATGTTTCACTCTGGAAGGCTACGTGTAATTAAAGTTCATTGCACTGTGTATTGAAAGTGAAAACTACCTTCTGCTTTGGGATTTGAAACAATCATATGCTGCTAATCTAAATCATTGCTTTTTCCCTCTTTGCTCTGGAAACGGCACCTGCCCATCCACTCGCACTGGCAAATAACGATGACTACTTTTGCTGTAGAAGAACAGATGCACGTTTTTGTATTTCTCCTACTGTTTGGTTGGTGGGTGAGACAGTGGCTCCATGTTTAGCCTGCTTCACAAATGCAGCATCACAGATGGGATCAAATTCTAAACATAGTCACTGTCTGTATTGTGAGTAGTAGGGTGTGTTGTGGCAGGGGCACCAACTTTTATATGTTTGATTGGCTGGTTGCAACATTTGATGGCCAGTGTGATTCAGAGATGAGGAAGAGTCTCTTGAGTTGTGGTGGTGTCTCCACACATCCTTTAGTCTTGTCCTGAGTGTTTATTCCTTCATATGGTAGCTTGTGATGGCCCACTTCTCTACTGAGACAGGTGTTTCCTTTATTTTGTCCCTTGCCTGTAGGACCCTTCTCTTCTGCATTACTAAGTTTTGCTGAACGTTTAAGTGTTAATGGATGTAGCCTGGTCTAAACAAATGGCAGAACATTAGCATGTTGGAATATGAGCTGAATATGAGGTATGAGGAGGAAATGTAGGACTTCAGGGTATATTATCAGGAGCAAAGTTATCATGCGAGTAAAGGAGCAGAATGTGATGTATCAGGAGAAGATGAAGGACCTGAATCTGATGAGGGAACTGAATATGAGGTATCAGGAGAAGATGAAGGAACTGAATATGAATGTTAGGAGAGTGAAGGAGCTGAATATGATGTTTTAGAAGATGAAGGACCTAAATCTGAGTCACCAGGGGTGAAGAAACTGAATATGAAATATTAGGAGAAAATGAAGGACCCGAATCCGAGTCACCAGGGGTGAGGAAGCTCAGTATGAGGTATTGAGTGAAGATGAAGGAACTGAATCTGAATATCAACAGAGCGAAGGAGCTGAATACAAAGCATCAGGGGAAGATAAAGGACCTGAATCTGAGTCACTAGGAGTGAGGGAGATGAATATGAAGTATTGGGAGAAGATGAAGGAACTGAATGTGAATGTCAGGATAGTGAAGGAGCTGAATATGAAGTATCAGGAGAAGATGAAGGACCTGAATATGTAGTATCAATAGATTAAGGACCTGAATCAGAGTCACCAGGGTTGAAGGAACTGAATTGTGATGTATCAGGAGAAAATGATGGAAGTGAATGTGAATATTAGGAGAAAATGAAGGAGCTGAATGTGAATATCAGGAGATTGAAGGAGCTGAATATGTAGTATCACAAGATAAAGGACCTGAATCTGACTCACCAGGGTGAAGAAACTGAATATTAGATATCCGGAGAAGATGAAGTACCTGAATCTGAATCATCAGGGGCTAAAGAACTGAATATGATGTATCAGGAGAAGATGAAGGAACTGAATGTGACTGTCAGGACAAAAAGAAAATAGTTCAGCATTACAGTTTAGGAAAGTGAAGGAGTATCAATATGATGTATCATAAGAAAATTAGCCTACCACAACAATCACCTTTAAATTTTGTTAGAGAAGTGGCATGACCAAGGAGTTCATGGTTAACCTGTGCAAGGGAGGTTCTGCAATATAAGGAGTCTGGTGACCCTGAAGTCGGTCGAGCCGAGATTGAGGTAAGGACAGGAAGAAAGTGGCAGGCTGTAGTGCGATGTAGTGCAGGCTGAGACAATAGACTCATCACAAGATGCTAGTGGGGCAAGTGGCGACTAGGTGAGCCGAGATGGGCAGCTTCCCATCTGTAAGCTACAAAAGAAACCCAAGGCAGGGCAATACGTAGGCTGCTCCAGCAAAGGAGTTTGAGGAGTTGTGTGCAAGCAGAGTGGTGTTGATGCAACTGCCATGAACATGGACAAGATGGGACCAGGCAATGGACTACTGAACATCTTGGGCTGAGCTATGGAAAGCCAAGACCCATTGCATAAAATTTATGATCCAGTCAGTCTATGACATCCTCCCCGGTCCATTCAACCTCTAATGGTGGGGCAAATCTGAAACTTTGGTGTGGTAGTTACACTCTGGGATTGGAATGTTGGAGCAAATTCTTAGCAGTCGCACAAAACCCATATAACCGGGACGCTATCACTGGTGCCACTACCCAGTGCTGAAGATGGTAGCGGATACCAACAGCTCAGTCATCATTCAACACAAGTGCCGTCAGCCAGTGCAGTGAACGATTCTGTTTGTTAAAGTGGTGGAGAAGACTGAGACACCAAAGGGGCAGAGGGGGCTTTTTGCAAGAATAGAAAAAGGGTAACCAGGGATGCTGCTTCAGTTCCCATCACTGTGACTACAGCTCAGGCCAGACATAGCACTCTTGTCAGAGTCAACTACACACGTGGTCACCTGGAAAGACACGATGGAGGAGCTAAAGGGACTCAGAGATGAATAGAGGACACATACAGGTGGGCTGTAGTTGGTTTACTGGTCAGTCCTTCTGCAAGGCATTCAGTCTCTTGGGCATCTAAGAAGGCATCTACCTAAGAAGGTAGGCCATCAGGAAAAGCTCAGAGGCAGGGAGACGGCCTCAGCATCGCTGTGACTGAGGAGAAGTGAGGTGTGGGCTAAAGCTACTCAGACAATCACAGAATGTCCTCCAAGCTCATGTGACTGACGTGTCTGAGCTCATGTATGAAGTTACCACAATCATTTAATTTTTATGACTGGACCTAAATATTAAAAGAAATCAGGAAGTGGAGCTGAATATGAGATATCAAGAACATGGAGAAATCAAGATAGAACTAAAGAGCTGAACATGCATTATCAGGAGTGACAGAGGAAGCAAATGGAGACAAGAAGAGGCCTGATTACAACATCTGGCTCTTGGCTTCTAGTGGGGAAAAACAAAGATGAAGAACATATAGATGAGTAGAGGAAAAAAAAACAAAAAAAACTATAGTGCAAAATGTAAAGCAGATGCCAGCTGTTATACTGAAGTGAGGTCCTCAAAGACCACTCACAGAAACAGTTGCAAACTTGGAAGAGCACATTTTACACAAGTACGAGAAAGCATTTGTCACACAAAAATCAGAAAGGGTGGCAGCAGCCCTAAAACTGCGACACAATTTAAACCACAGAATCCACTGAAAATAATAATTCATTTTATATTAGAGGGGATTACTGAATAAAAAAGGATGACCCACAGTGAGCTGGCAGGAATCACTTGCACTCTTTTCTTATGTTTTTATTAACCACTCTATCAAAAGCCATGGTACCATTCTGCTTTCAGTGCTTGCTGCTGTGGCATCCATGAAATCTGAAATTTGAGTCTGTCAAAAAATATATCCAGCATGCTATATTGTGACATGTTTTTATAAATCTACTCAGATTGCTTTTCCTCAGCTAACATCAGAGCAAAGTATTAGGGATCAAAACTAAAGAGCCAAGTATTGTAAGCTTCTGGCCATACTACACCGGCCATCATCTCCAGACACAATTCACTCTGACCTCTCGGATAAAACGATACGTTTGCTTAACTCTACCTCTGCTGACACAGACCCTGGCAATAAGAGTCAGGCAAATACATTTTAGTTCTTTAAAAACTGATTTCCCAAAAGCGATGTTCATGATCAGCCTACTTAAAGCCCTGAAGGGATTTTTGAAAAGGATTCTACAAAAAAGAAAAAAATAAATAAACTGCTAAATAATGTTATAGTTTGGGGGTTTTCTCAGCTTCAAAGGGCACTGCCCTAGAAAAGTCAGCCTTTGTTTTCTTGTGTTGGATGATTTCACACCAGGAAACAATGCAAGGGAAATGTATGGAATTCTTAGGATTACTTTTGATGTAATTCGTTGACATTCTTCTTCTTCTTCTTCTTTAGATAGATAGATAGATAGATAGATAGATAGATAGATAGATAGATGTAAGGCACTATATAATAGATAGATAGATATGAAAGGTACTATGTAATAGATAGATAGATAGATAGATAGATAGATAGATAGATAGATAGATAGATAGATATGAAAGGCACTATATAATAGATAGATAGATAGATAGATAGATACTTTATTAATCCCAAGGGGAAATTCACATAATCCAGCAGCAGTATACTGATACAAAAAGCAATATTAAATTAAATAGTAATAAAAATGCATGTAAAAGCAGACAATAACTTTAAATAATGTTAGCATTTACTCCCCCGGATGGAATTGAAGAGTCGCATAGTGTGGGGGAGGAACGATCTCCTCAGTCTGTCAGTGGAGAAAGACAGTGACAAAAATCTGTTACTAAAGCTACTCCTCTGCCTGGAGATGACACTGTTCAGTATCTATATGATAGATAGATAGATAGATAGATAGATAGATAGATAGATAGATAGATAGATAGATAGATAGATAGATAGATAGATAGATAGATAGATAGATAGATAGATAGCAATGTTGTTATAGTAGGCAGGATAGCACAAATAAAAAAAATATCAATATAAAGATGTAAAAAAAAACAAATGCAAATGTAAAAAAAAACACACTTACTGATAGATAGATAGATAGATAGATAGATAGATAGATAGATAGATAGATAGATAGATAGATAGATAGATAGTGTAAAAGAATGAGTCTCATCACACTTGTCCCTGGCTGCAAAATGGGTTTTTAAATAAGCACTGCTGCGCATGGATTGAGCTCCAGACTGAACATGGCGGTTTTAAAGGGTGAGGCCGGAAGTGATGTCATCTGAGGCCAGAAACTAGAAGTGACACCTTTCTTGGCACCTGAACCAGAAGTGACGTTGTTGTTAAATCAGGCAGGTTTTCCCGTATTTGGCCTGCAGAGATAACAGAATAAGGTTTTGCGTACCCCACCACCCCCAGGCCTGGAGTGCAATTACCTCCACTTCCTTCCTTTCCACAGCCATCAGACTCTATAACTCCTTTTCTGGTCACTCACCCATAATTTAAGCTATTACCCTTTTTCTTTATTGGATATCCAGGTACATTTTTCAAGTACCTGAAATGTGCAACATACTATCTGTTCTTGTGGAATAAATTGCCTTCTCTTCACATGAGAATAACCTTATTTGTTCGCAGAATGTGCAATATTAACTTAAGGTACAACACTCTGCACTCTAGTTTGATACTTACATTTATTATACTTTATTTATATTTACATGATTACTTTATACTTTCTCTTAGAGTAACATGTCCCTTGTCTGTTGTTAAATTGTAACATAAGTAATTTCCTTTGGGATTAATAAAGTTTTTTTCTGATTCTGATTCAGCTCCATCCTAGTCACAAGTGTGTGGCAATAGATAGATAGATAGATAGATAGATATGTAAGGCACTATATAATAGATAGATAGATAGATAGATAGATAGATAGATAGATAGATAGATAGATAGATAGATAGATAGATAGATAGATAGATAGATAGATAGATAGATACCCACTGGCTGGTACTCCTTTTAATTCCTGCCCTGGCTGGGATGCTAGAAGGATAAATTGATTGGTAAGAGCTGGAAGGCAAGGGCAGTTCATCCCCCACATTAATAGGTGGCAGTGTTCCTCACAAGTAGTCTCAGTTTGGACACCTGCAGGAATTGGAGTGCAGACGCGGAGCCCTGTAGGGGTCCTTGGGTGACAGCAGAGAGTGCCACCAGTTTCTGTATGACCTGGAAGTGCTCCCACCAAGCCACACCGTGCCACCGGAAATAGTCCTGAGTCCAGCTTAAAAGGAGCCTGCCATCATACCTCAGGGAGTCACAGTCGGGAGAAGGAGATTGTATTGGATGTATTCATTGTTATCTTTGTTGTGTGGATAAAAAATCCTTTATTTTAACACAGAGTGGTGGTGGGTCTTGTGTGTCGAGGGCTTGGTTGCACGGTGATGCCCACTACTGTGTTGCAAAATCATCACTGGCTGATCTACTGTGTGGTCCCCTGAAGAGAATGACAGGTAGAGTTGCATATCATCGACAGAGCACTGATAAGAAAAACGACAGGATGTGACGATAGGACTTAGTAAGGAGGTGTATCGAGAGAAGAGAAGAGAATCCCACACCACTTCTTGGGGCACCCCTGTGCTTGCCCGGTGTGCCCTTGACATCTCTCCTCACCTGGACACACAACAGGGTCAGACCAAGAAGTAGGACTCAAACTACCCGAGGGCAGTTCTAGAAAGGCCCATGTCAGAGAGGGCATTAAGGAGGATCTGGTGATTGGTTGTGTCGAAGAAGGAGGAGACATCTAGTGGGATTAGGACAGGTGACATTTTGGTATCTCTATTCAGCCATAACATGTCAAGGGTAAGAAGTGCTGTCTCAGTGGAATGGCCCCTCTTGGAGCCTGAATAATTAGGATCAAGCAGTCTATTCTGTGAACGGAAGGAAGACCGGGACTTGATAAGGATCAGGATCCCCGCGGTGGAATGCATAAAGTTCATCTCCCAACATTATAAAATGCTATCGTAATCATCAGCATGTTGTTCTTTTCAATGGGATGACATTGAACCCTGTGGTACTCTGTCTATCATCTGCCAGAGATGACGTTGGCCTGTGTCCCGAGTGTCTGGAGTCCCGTAGGCCGACAGATCTTTTTATAGCAGCAGTGTGAGTGTACTAAGTGGCCTTGTCACAAGGGCTTTGTCTTCTTGATGGCATACACCCATTTGGCCGGTGTGTATCAATAATGAAGGGGTGTCAGTCCCATCCTGTGCTTAGACAACTTTGATGGCGGCTTACTGTGACCCAAAGAAGGATGAAGCATTTACGCATGATGGATGGATGGAGATTATTCCTGACTTTTAAAAATTCTTATGCAGATGATTTCTCCAGGGCATGTAGACAATTTATCTATGTGAGCTATATTACACGGCTATTAATAACCTTTTAAAAATGTTAACAGCTGGAAAGAGCATTTAATGGACTATAGATTGAAATTATAGTTTGTAAAAAATGGTTGTAAAACTTCACTCTGGGGAAGGATTAACAAAGGCCAATAAGCTGCAAATCACACATAATCACCCTGCAAGTATGATAACAAGTAGTGAATGCAGCATAAAAAAATACCAGCCATATTTCAAACAAAAAGAGATTTTTATACAACCAAGTTACATTTAACCACATATTATCATAATCAGTTGGCTGAGCCATTATGCTAAGACGATGTCTTTAGTGAGATTGTCTAGTGCTGCAGTCTGTAGAAGAGCCGGGTGGAAACCGAAATCCGACTTCACAGACGTACCCCTCATACAAACTTAAGGAGCTGCTTGACCATCAGAGCTTGTGAGCGTGTGACGTTTACTTCATCCATTCATCTTTTTTCCAAACTAAACTCTGAATTGGATGGTGAAATATTTGGCAAGAAGCAGCATGAAGCCTCTAGAGGCCACACGGACCTGGGAGAGAGAAGCTTCAAAGATGTCTGTGCACTGTCAGATGGGACCCGAGCCAATAAAGGAGCCCATGCAGAAGTGTGTGTGTGAGTGTAAGAATGAGCAGGACAGAGAAAGTCTATCAAACACTTAGGCCTTGTTCACACGGGCGTTAAAATCGGGCGTTTTTTTTGCATTCGTAGCGTCCGGTGAGCGCGGATCAAGCGCCGAGTCTTTTCTACACGTAGGAGTCAATGAGAGTGTTCACACGGGCTTTGGTGACGTCGTTTGTCCGGCAGCGTTTATACAGCATCAAAAAAACGTTGCATGCAGCTTTTTGGCCTTGTTCACACGGGCGTTAAGTTTTTGGATAAACGAACCTGCTCTGAACGTCCTAGACGTTTATGTTGCATTTTGTGGTGGCGATCGATTGACTTCTACACCGGCGTTCGTTTGTCTCTGTCTAACGCCAGCCTGCAGCCCAAATTGTAGTTTGTGTGTTAACCTGTGGAGGCAGTGTCGGGAACTGGATATGGAAGCCCTTGTCGTTTTATTTGAGGTGCCTCCTATCAATATGGACCATTTTGCTATGTTAGATATTAATCTTCTTGTTTTAAAAATACAAATAATACGGCGACGTAGGGAGAGAAAAAATTGCCGCCGCTACTGGGTTCATCCTCTGACTGCACAACGTCGGGTTAAAGGAAGTTATGAAGAAATGTGAAAATTTCCGCGCAAGTTTTTTAATTACTGTCGGATGTCGGTTTCCACTTTTGATTGTCTGCTGCAGCTGGTGCAATGCCACATTGCACGCCGATCAACCAATATGCGACTTGGTGTTAGCCCCGAAGAGAGACTACTTGTCACTTTGAGGTAAGGAAACAGTAGTCGAGTGTACGCTTACACCGGTGTTATGCACTGAAATGTCCCACCCCCATTGCCCCCCACTACATAATCGTTATCAAATATTATATTAGAACATAAATTAATAGGTTCATGGTTTACAAATTACATGAGACAATAAAATAAAATAAGCAATATGAAAATATATATATTGTATATGAAAGCACAAAAAAACTTCCTTTAACCCGACGTTGTGCAGTCAGAGGATGAACCCAGTAGCGGCGATTTTTCTCCCTACGCCGTATTACGAGTATTTTTAAAACAAGAAGATTCATATCTAACATAGCAAAATGGTCCATATTGAAAGGAGGCACCTTAAATAAAACGACAAGGGCTTCCATATCCAGTTCCCGACACTGCCTCCACAGGTTAACACACAAACTACAATTTGGGCTGCAGGCTGGCGTTAGACAGAGACAAACGAACGCCGGTGTAGAAGTCAATCGATCACCACCACAAAATGCAACATAGATGTCTAGGACGTTCAGAGCAAGTTTGTTTATCCAAAAACTTAACGCCCGTGTGAACAAGGCCTTAAAGAGCAGTACTCACAAGACCTTCTCCTTTTCTTAAATCCACTAGCCTGAATACACAGGAAGACCCCTGGCCTCAAAGTCAGTATGTAAGACGGATTAGACAGCGTGAATATGCAAGGCAGAAAAAAAAAAGATTATTGAAGACTGCATGGATGGAGCTAAGGAAGGCTGGAGCAGCAGTGACAGCACTGGAGATTGGCTGAGGAAGGAGACGGTCGTCAGTCAGCCATGAGTGAAGAAGCAACGGAAAGACACAGTGTTTTAGAATTTGTTAATCTGCCAGCAATAGGAGCCTATGCAGAGTACATGTGTGAGTGTGAAAATAAGCATGAGAGAGAGATGATCAAACGCTAAAAGAGCAATGCTCTCAATGCCTGCTCCCCTGCTTAAATCTACTGGCCTGGGTACGTGGCTGCCAGTGATCTCAGGAAGAATCCTAGCCTGGATCTGCTCATGGGGTTGGGGAAAGTAAATTCATATGGTGTTGCTTCTGACCCCAGCTAAGCAGTGCAAGACAGACTAGTTGGTGTGAATGTGCAGGCAGTGGACGTGGCAGAACATTGATCATTGGAGCTGCTTGGAAGGAATCATAGAAGACTGGAGCCACAGTAGCAGCACTGTAAGGTGGCTGAGGAAAGTGATACCCATTAGTAAACTTCACTTGATGGAAGAGAGGAGAGACACTGTAGGGGGTGTGCAGAGGGTGTGTGTGAGTGTCAGAATGAGTGTGAGAGAGAGATAATCAAACGCAAGAGTAGCACTCACAAGACACGCTCTTCACCGGAAATCCACTGGCTTCGGTATGTGACTACCTGTGATCTTGGGAAGAATCATGACCTAGTTCTGCTTATGGATTTGAGGGAAGTGAGTGCAGATGGTACACTCTCTGACCCCGAATGAGGGATGTGTGATGCTATAGGTGGTGTAAATATGCAGTCAGGGGACATGTTAGAATATTATTATGGAAAGAGCCATGGAAGATCTGAGATATATATATATATATATATATATATATATACAATATAGATATTGATTGGAGATGTTTACTGTATATATATTGTTGAGCATTAGTGCCTAAAGATCACTTTCCAGTTTCTGACAATGTGTACAAAAATCCCCAAGGGCAGGAGGGGATGCCAGTGCTAACAATGGTGTCTCTTTTCTCATCCATAGCTAGGAGAAGCTACACAGTGAGGGCAGCTCAACTATGCCCCATTAAACTAAAACACGCATATTCTGGTAAAGATGACATAAGTTCAAGATGGCAACTCAGTCTGAGGAAAGAAGTCCCGGCAGACAGTGCTCTCTGGTCCAGGCCTGCTCAAGACAGTTAATAGTTTTGAGAAGCCACAGACATCAAAAAGGCATCTGTTACACCTTATTTCTTTTGCACCACCCAACGCTTATTTTTATTTGTTGTTTTGGACTTCACCAGGGTGAATTGGCCCAGGTGGGACCTTAACTTTTTTTTGGTTCTCCTCTCCCTCATTTGCACCTCACTATATCTATCTATCTATATATAAACATACATATACATATTTATACATATACATGTTTATACATATATAAACATATATATATATATATATATATATATATATATATATATATATATATATATATAGTGACAGCTGGCCCCGGCACAGACAGACGGACAGCATATTTTGCACCCAACACACTTTATTTACACTATGTACAAGGTCTTTGCTCACGTGCACCCCCAGTGCCTTCTACGAATTCCCCAAAAGTCCAGGCCCACAGTCCTTTGTGCCTTCCTGGCCGCCCTCCGGGTGCCACACAAAGTCTTCCCCCAGGCACTTCCTGGTGTGGCGGAAGTGCCGGGCTCCCGGGATAATTAGGCACCGGGGCGCCGCCTGGCGGTGGCCACGGGTCCCTACAGGGCTGGGCTTCAAAGCCCTGTACCTGAGGCCCCCTGCCTAACCAGGACGGACGCCCCACTCTGTCTGGAGGAGGCACTCGCCCTCCTCCGGTCCTCAAGCGTCGGCCAGGCTCCAGCCCGACCGGCAACCGCGGGATAAACCGGCATCGGGCGCCGCCTGGCGGTGACCACGGGCCCCTACAGGGAAGGGCTTCCATGCCCTCAACCCGTGGCCCCAACAGAACCAGGACGGACGCCCCTCGCGGTCTGGAGGAGGCACAAGCCCTCCTCACGTCCTTCTCGCGTCCGGCCGGGCTCCAGCCCGGCCGGGGCCTAATATATATATATATATATATATATACAGTGGAACCTCGGTTTACGAGTAACTTGTTTCACGAGTGTTTTGCAAGACGAGCAAAAATTTTTTATAAATTTTGACTTGATAAATGAGCGATGTCTTGCAATACGAGTAGTATGGATACACTTTGTCTGCTGAGCGTCATGTGATCACAACTGAGCTGATGGTTCTTCTCTCTCTCCTTATCGCGCTCGCTCGCCCAGCGCGTCTCTCTCTCTCTCTCTCTCCTTATCTCGCTCGCTCGCCCAGCGCCTCTCGCTCTCTCTCTCCTTATCTCGCTCGCTCGCCACAGGGTCATGGGAGTCTGCTGGAGCCAATCCCAGCCAACACAGGGCACAAGGAAGGAAACAAACCAGGCAGGGCACACACATCCACACACCACCAACAATTTAGGATCGCCAATGCACCTAACCTGCATGTCTTTGGACTGTGGGAGAAAACCCCGCAGACACGAGGAGAACATGCAAACTCCACGCAGGGAGGACCCGGGAAGTGAAGGCGGCTTGGTAACTAACAATGTCATCTCATTTTGTGCTCACAGCTACAAGAAGATGCCCAGAAAGTGCAACTGACTCCATCAGTACAAGACACTCCTGGAAGGGCTTGCATTATTTGGTTGAAGAATCACCGGAGAACAGATCTCTGCCCCAGACTGACCCCTCAGAAGAGCACTGATTAATAGAAAAGGCACAGCAGCTTTACCTTTGCTTTTCTTCTTGTGCAATTCTGCTCCAATGAGTGCTATTTTATTTGCTTCAAACCCATTATTAAACTGGGTGACCTGGCTAGCACTCCAACACTTATTCTTGCGACTTGTGTCATACCTCACTTGATCACAATATATTTACAGGGTGGTCTAGATCTAATTATGCAGATCCAGATTGCCTGGATGACTTTGATTTATGCGGGGACGATTCCAGTTCAGTGCGAAGATGATTCTTCATGTCGTCAGTTCACACACTTCTTGATGGTCCGGGAATTTTCGGGTGATTTTCTATGTAATAAACTTAATAAGTTATAGCGTAATGAAAATTGCATAATTAGATCTGGACCACCCTCTCTCTCTCTCTCTCTCTCTCTCTCTATATATATATATATATATATATATATATATATATATATATATATATATATATATATATATATATATTGCCATGCATGCACCTCAGAGGACCTCCTTGCAGGCTCAGTTGAGGTATGTAATAACCCGCAGAGACAAGACGAGAGGGGGCACTACCACTAACATGGTCATTTTCTTCTTTTCTCATATGCCAGCAGTTCACCCTGCCCCTTCTGGTTCAGCCTCTATAAAATTCCAAGTATCCCAGAAGGAGGCATCCTTAATGGCCAGAGCAGCCCACCAGAGGGTGCTTTAATAGAGCAACTGCCAACCATATTCATTTCTTAATTCTCAATCCAAAAAGTGTTATTGTCTTTGTTCTCTGTTTATTTTGGCTGTTTCTAAAAAAATAAATGGATTACCCAGTTGGTGCCCCAAAATTTCTTCACTGCATCCTGAGCTGTCATTCCAGCACTGGCCACAATATACAGTATAGAGCAGCTGCATAAGACCTGCACGCATTTTGAAACCCACAGAGCCTAACAGCCATCCTCTGCCTCCTAAGTTTAATTTGCTGTCATCAGGCTAGAGATTTACATTCCCAAGACTAAGGCAATGCACACAAGAATACTTTTATCCCCCAAGCTATAAACATTTTGAATTCTCATTGTCGACTTGATCCTCCTGGATTCTGATTCATTACAGTGCACCGTTAGAGTTCAATATTTTTATTGAAATCCTATAAGTGTGGATACAGAGTATAGCAATGGCTGTTATTTGTTGTCTTTCTTGTATCTCTGCCTTATGTTTGTAATATGACTGCTACTACTTTTCCTTTTGCAATGAAATTTCCCTCTGGGATGATAAAAGTCTACCTAATCCTAACATAACATAACATAACCTAACCTAACCTATGGTAAGCCAACTACCTTGGCAGTAATTGAGGACACACATTTAGCTCTAAGCACCTATATGCTGGCAAACTGTGGGCAACATGGTGGCGCTGTACTGCCACAGTGTGCCAAGTAGTTAGAAGGAGAGCCAGAGGACCAGGAGTCAAGACATGACCTCAAACAAAGCAAGAAGTTAAACTAGGAGACTAAACGATTGTGCAATGCCGCCCAAAAAAAAAACGACTAAAATTCAGATGCTGCTTCTCCATAAGAAATTGTTACTGCAAGAAGGTTGATCTTTGAGGGCTCGTGAGGCTTAAAAGAGATTCTCGTTTATGTTTCATTTAAGAATCGACTTTGTCACTGCTAAAATTAAAAAAAGGAGACGTGGGATACAATTGAGGTAAAATCAGTCAAAACTGCAAATGAATTTTCTTTGCAATGCGTGGTACATTTTGTGAGGTCTCTTTCTAGTCTTTAGTCTTTCCAGACTTCATATTTTGGTGGCTTACAACATTTGAGATACGACTGGTTTCATTTCTATTGTTTTTCTACTGCTCAGGCAGATGAAGTGTCTAGCTTACGGCCACTTGGTGTCAGCAGTGGGATTTAAACCCACGATCTCAGAGTTTGAAGTCCAAAGTCTTACCCAAAATGCCACACTGCCTGCCTTCTCCTCCAGGATTTATTTTATGTAATTGGAGTACAGCAATGTAAATTAGCGTAACAAATAGTATTAATCAGAAGCAGGGACTACAATTTTATAATTCATTCATTGTAAAGTGTTTTATTACCACAAACAACTCTCCATACATTTTACTACCTATCACTTCGCACGTAATGTGAATACTTTCGATTGCAAGAAAAAATGTCACAACACTACTTGGAAGATCTCTTTGCTGAGATCTGTGCTGAAACTCAAGAGGAGGCACATGTGAGAAAATCTGAGAGGCATGAGACAAAACAACACGTCTCTGTTTCATTTCTTTCTGATCACATTGTTGTCTAGGAAAGAGCACTAAGGTATCAAGGAGATCTCTCTGTTGATGTATCATTCCTGTGAGTCATGGACTACCTGACCAGCAGACAGAAGCAGTTTGTGAGGCTCAGGGACTGAAATGGGGGTGTGTAACCCTGGAGTGCCTCAGAGAACTGTCATGTCTGCCTTACTGTCAAGCCCTTCCGTGAGAATCCTAAATCCAAAGAGGACTGTTTCATTTATGTTAGGTAGAATGCCCAGAGGGGACTGGGCGGTCTCATGGTCTGGAATCCCTACAGATTTTATTTTTTCTCCAGCCGTCTGGAGTTTTTGTTTTTTCTGTCCCCCCTGGCCATTGAACCTTACTCTTATTCGATGTTAATTAATGTTGATTTATTTTGTTTTATAATTGTGTCTTTCATTTTTCTATTCTTTAATATGTAAAGCACTTTGAGCTACTGTTTGTATGAAAATGTGCTATATAAATAAATGTTGTTGTTGTTGTTGTACTGTTCATCTGCTACAAAATCAGGAGTGCGCTCCTATAATAAGTGTATATGTTTAATACGTCACTGTGCACTATACAAATATTTCAAAAAACTACTTTTCTTTCTACTCACATGCACAGCTAATACAAAGCCAGATTTAGCAGAGGGGCTCGCTCATCATTTAGAACTGCTAGGCAAGCATTAGAAGATGAGACAAGGACTGCGAAATGGGCAACGTGCACTATTTTTCATCTGTCAGAGTCAGCATGAAATTGTATCCTCTTTGCCTTGTTTGGAATTGTATTATTCACCTAAGTGAGGGCCTGCACATGATGAAAGGGTAGAAAGGAACATTGCCCGGCACACCTTTGAAGCCGATGGACGAAGGGGAGATAATGTCATTCGATCTGGAAAATCCTTCCAATGCAGCGCCGTAAATGGCAGACTCTATACATTGGGTCCCCACTCCTGAAGGTCTTGTTCATTGGCTTCCTTTGTCTGTTATGCCGCGTAATCCGTCACTAAAGAAAGCAAATTTATTTCTCCTATGTGATTTCTTACTGTCATATCACTAAGGGAGGGGTATCGCCTTTTTATATTATATATCTATATAGTTTCGGGTTATGTAACATGCCGCAATTAAAAAAGAACTCATTCCAACAAGGACGCTAGCACCCCCTGCTGGATACAGCTCCCCTCGACTTTCTCGCATCCTGAGGTATTCAGAACCATTTCCAGTTGCGTAATATTTCTCAGATATCATATCTCTTTGTTTCTCCTTATAACTAATTGATAAAATTGATACACAATCATTTATAATCAAACATTATATTAAAACTAGCCTTCCCCCAAGGCGGGCCCTGCCTGGCTCTCTACTTCTGATGTCACACTTCCCCCTCCCCTCAGCCCACAGCCCATGACTCAGATTCGCACAAATATATATCACTCCTGCAAACAAACTATGGTTCTTAGTACGATGAGAGAAGTCACAAAATCAACAGAAATGTTCAAGCAAATTAGAGAAAAAAACCTGATCTAAATCCGTTAAGTAGTTCACTCGTTCGCTAGATAAGTGTGAGTGAGGAGGAACCGACTCCCTCCTCTTGGCCCACTGCGTGTCTCTCGTATTTGTGCAAGTAAATCGGTACCGCAAGCAAACTATGATACTTAGCAAATGTTTAAGCAAATTTTAGAGAAAAACCTGAACTAAATGCTTTCAGTAGTTCTCTCGTTCATTAGCTAAGCGGAGGTAAGGTACGTCCCAAAGGTTACACGTGAGTGAAGAGGACCCACCCTCCTCCTCTTGGCCCACTGTGTGTCTCTCGTATTTGTGCAAGTAAATCGGTACCACAAGCGAACTATGATACTTAGCAAATGTTTAAGCAAATTTTAGAGAAAAACCCGATCTAAAACCGTTAAGTAGTTCTCTCGTGAAAAGCAGTCAGACACACAGACAGACAGACAGACATTGAATTTTATATATATACGAGCCAAATACCCGTGCTTCACAGCGGCGAAGTACTGCCTTAAAATTTTTATTAAGAAGAAAATTAAACCTTTTTAAAGTGAGGGAGAATATACAAATAATTATTTAAGGGTCTCTTTGTATACCACATTGTGAGTTCGGCCCTCCGTTGTAACATGACCAAGCTGTGCGCTGAGCTTACTCTTGAGCATGTAACGTACAGTTGGCCATGTGAACAGTAATCTTGTTTCAAATCTCACAGCTTGGATTGCTGCTGTCATAATCGGTTTGAGTTTCATGGTTTATTTGCAATTACGACAGTATTTTTAGGACTTGTGTTGAAGAGACATTCGGCATCTGTCAACCGGTTTCATCGATAATTTCACATCCAGCTTTTGAGAGTTTAAACATTCATAAACATCAAAGTGTCCACTACTGAAGTCGTCACCTGTGAATCTAAGATGTTTAAGAGGCATTGGCGGTTGTCGAAAGGTGTAAAATATTTGGCCATTTTGGTACACTTGAAAGCGACAACCGAACAATTCAGAGGCAGCCATCAACTCACATGCAGATGCATAGGTGAAGGGCTTAAGCATTTCACTCTTCTAGTGCTCCTGTGCAGTATAATTATCTCCTGTACCCTCATCAGTCCACACCTTGAACCTGTCCCAGTCATTCAATAAATAAGACACAATGTTTCTCCGGATATCAAGAGTGAGCCTGACATGGCCCTGCAATATGTAACAAAGAGAATGGAAAAGGTAGGTGCCATCTCCGGGCATGGAAACCACTCGGTAAGTGACAGTTCTTTGATCGACGGTGATCACCTCGATAGACATGTTAATGGGGTACGGTTGGAATGATAAAAGAAATGGGTACCTGAACAATGTAAAGTAAGTCTAAAATACCTACACAATAAATGTAATCGTAATAAATGAACAATAAAACAGCGGAGAAGCTGTGGATTAAATAAAAAGGCTCTAGTTATCAGCAGGGAGACGTGAATCCTGTGGCAAAGCAAGGAAGGGAATGAAGAGACTGGAGCGACGGACGGCCTTATAAAGGAAGGCAGCCAACAACATGGGAGGCGTTGTGATGGGGGACCCAACGCCGCCTCACACGGTGACTGAGGTGCAGGCTATGGACATATATATGTACGTAAGTAGGATTCAGTTAGCGTTGGGAACCCGCGTACCAAATTTCTTGAAGATGGGCCCATATGTAACAAAGACCGTTGAAAAGTTCACTATGGCGGCCGACAGTGGCGTCATACCACTGAAATAAGTACGTACATTGGTTTTGGTTAACGCAGGGAAGCCGCCTACCAAATTTCGTGAAGATGGGGCCATAAATAAGAAAGTTCAACATGGCGGACATTGTCGACCGTTATGACCGTTACCAGGAGGACCGGAGAAGGTTTTGTGCCTCCTCCAGACCGCGAGGGGGCGTCCACCCTGGTTATGTTGGGGGCCTCGGGTGAAGGGCTTGGAAGCCCAGCCCTGTAGGGACCTGTGGCCACTGCCAGGCGGCGCCCCAGTGCCTGAATATCCCGGGAGCCCAGCACTTCCACCACACCAGGAAGTGCTGGGGAAGACGACAGGGGACACCCGGATGGCTTCCGGGTGCGCAGCCGGCACTTCCGCCACACAGGGGCGTGGCTACGGAGGAATGCCGGGAAGCAGCTGGAGCCCATCTGGGTTCCTATTTAAGGGGCCGCCTCACTCCAGTCATTGGCAGATGTCGGGTGGAAGAGGACAGAGCTAGAGTGAGGACTGGAGGCGACCAGGAGAGAGAGGCACAGAGACTGTGAGGCCTGGACATTGGGGGAATCGGTGCTGGAGGCACTGGGGTTCGAGAGTGCACGTAAAGTATTTGTAAATAATATTGTAAATAAACAAGTGTGTTGGGTGCAACAAACGATGTCCGTCTGTCTGTGTCTGGGCCTAGTTCCACAGTGGCGTAGTCGGCAGGATGCTCCACCTGTTCCAAGGCGGGGACCTGCAAGAAAAACAAATATTTCTGTGGATGGCCCGGTGCAGCAGCGGACCCCACACACTGGGCGCGGGAGCAGCCCGTGCACAACCCCGCGGGAGCGGTTTACCCCAGGGACCGCTGCAGGACTGCAGAATGGCCATCCCCGGGTGCGGAGGAGAAAGAACGGGCGTCGCCTGAGTGCAGCGGGCTCCGGAAGTCGCGCTGTCAGGATGGTCGGCCAGGCCGGCGTGGCGACAAAGAAGGCCTCACCAAGGCAGGGGCCTCGGAGTGACGGGAGCCGGGAGGTGAGTGCCCTACCCTGCAATAATCGGCCCTTCGGGGGCGGACATACCTTGTTTCTTTCAGGGAGGGACGACCCAGATCCGCGTCGGTGGCAGGAGCACGCCGGTCCGCGGGCTGTCGGCAGCGCAACGGCGGCAGCAATGGAAGCTGTGAAGTCGGAGCCGCTGCAGCTCAAGGAATCACAGCAGCTGCGAGGCTGCGAGGAGGCATGTTGCCTCACCCAGAGCAGGGGAGACAAGATGCCCACGGGCCGGATGTCCCGCCCGCTGACAGGCACGGGATTAGCCGGTGTGTCTTGTGTGCCCGCCAATAACGGTACAGAGGCGGGACCAAAGAACGCCAGTCTCGTGCCAAGAAGAGACCCGAATGGGCCAGAGGGAGTGGCCCACAGGAGGCAGGCGACGAGTGGAGCTGATCGACAGGTAAGCCCACCGACGTCTGTCTCTCTGTTTTCGCCAGCTGCTCGGCACGAGCCAGAGGGATCCCTTCGGCCCGCCGAGTCGCCTTTGTTACAGATGCTAAGTGCTCTCGCCGCCCAGCTGGAGAAGCTGCAGGGGAAGGCGGTCGTGTCGGAAGAGACGCCGTATGACACAGAGGATCGGCGCAATGCTGAAGCCTGTGGCCGGCAGAGTACTGCGGGGAAGGTAGGTGACGCTGTCCCCGTAAAGCAAGAGGGGGGATTTGCCGAACATGGCCGTGACTGTGTAAAGGAAGACCGGCTTCAAGTAGGCAATTCCCCAACAGCGGACCCCCAGCCCTGTAGGGACCCGTGGCCACCGCCAGGCGGCGCGCCAGTGCCTGAATATCCCGGGAGCCCAGCACTTCCGCCACATCAGGAAGTGCTGGGGGGAAGACGACAGGGGACACCCGGACGGCTTCCGGGTGCGCAGCCGGCACTTCCGCCACACAGGGGCGTGGCTACAGAGGAATTCCGGGAAGCAGCTGGAGCCCATCTGGGTTCCTATTTAAGGGGCCGCCTCCCTCCAGTCATTGGCGGATGTCGGGTGGAAGAGGACGGAGCTAGAGTGAGGACTGGAGACGGCCAGGAGAGAGAGGCACAGAGACTGTGAGGCCTGGACATTGGGGGATCGGTGCTGGAGGCACTGGGGTTCGAGAGTGCACGTAAAGTATTTGTAAATAATATTGTAAATAAACGAGTGTGTTGGGTGCAACAAACGATGTCCGTCTGTCTGTGTCCGGGTCTAATTCCACAATATATATATATGATATTTTTGCACTTAGGGAGGTCGAAAATGGTGGTGGAATTTCTTCATGATTACCTATGCATTACTTTGATTACATGCAAAGAAAAACAGTTATAGTCACCTAAAACCATAGAAAAAGTTTTAGTATTATACAGTATAATATTTGTTGCAGTAAATTGCTTTAGGTAAAACTGCCATTAGCTACATTTAATTATGATAATGATGGCGGAAATAAAAAAAAAAGCATAAAATTAAACGTATTACCAAGAACACGACTTAGCATCGTATTGTTCCCATCACCTCTTTATATTTACAAGGCACATTCAATGTTTAAACTTTATTGTTAAACAGATGATGTATACATTTAAATAAAATTAATAATCTTATTGAAAGGATATGCATTAAATTGAATACAGCTTTTAATTTTATGTACACATTTATATTTCCATAATACAAAAAATTTGGATGGTTGTTTAAATAAAATACTACTTCTGGTCGAATAATTTTTCTCAAATTTTATATCTGTACAGGTTTTTGTTCCAAGGCAGCTGCTTACTTAGAAAACACTCATTGCCAATGCCAACCATTTTCATGGTGTGCTAGTGCCTTAATTCTGCCATATCAGGTCATTCTCAGATCTTAGAATGTTGTTTTTCCTTTTTAAGGATATCATCCAGATGATTTGAACTCTGAAACAGATGAGTAATTCTCAGTCCTTCACTTTTTTCTCTTCACTTTCCTTCCAAGTATTTAATTAAACCAAGTATTGCACGATAAATACACACGGTGTAAATGGAAACAAGCTAAATGGAGAACTGCTGGTTTCATTTGTCATTTGCATCTTATTGGTAATTAGGGGTCAATTAAAAACTGACTAAAATAAGCAATAAAGGTTCAAAAATCTTAACACGCAAGATGCCGAAAATTAAGCAGAAAAATGTCACTTGAGCAATAAGTGCTTCTTTATCAAGTGTCACAGACATGTGAGTAGGAGGCAGCTAAAGGGCTTAAGTAAAAATAATACCACATCCGACCAGGGGGTGGCAGGTTTCTCTCAGTTCTCTGCAGACCTTCCCCGAGAAATCCTACCAGGTTCCAGCGCCTCAGAAGATGTCACTTCTGGTTCCGCCCCTTTGATGACGTCAAATCAAATCACAGTACAGCAACTGCACTCGTTAAAGTAGTAAATGCCTTGTGGGTAAATGCACACAGAGGCCATTTATCTGTTCTCATCCCCTTAGATCTGAGATCATTTGATACCATTGATCACAATATTCTTAGAAATTGCCTTAGTCAGTGGGTGTCTTAAATTGGTTTGAATCCTACCTGGCAAGTAGAAAGTTCTTTGTTAGTTGTGGTAATTATACTTCAAATACACCTGATATTCTATATGGTGTTCCACAAGGCTCTATCCTGGGTCCGCTGCTCTTTTCGATCTACATGCTTCCGTTAGGTCAGATTATCTCAGGGCATAACGTGAGCTAACTCAGCTATGCTGATGACACACAACTGTACTTATCAATAGCACCTGATGACCCCGACTCTGTTGTTTCACTAACACAATGTCTTACTTGTGTTTCTAAATGGATGAATTGTAATTTTCTCAATTTAAATAAAGAAAAAAACTGAAATTTTAGTGATTGGCAATAATGGATACAATGACGTTATTAGAAATAAACTTGATGCATTAGGATTAAAAGTCAAGATGGAGGTAAAGAATTTAGGGGTAACTGTTGACTGTGACCTGAATTTTAAATCGCAAATTAATCGGATCACTAGGACAGCATTTTTTCACTTAAGGAATATAGAAAAAGTTAGACATCTTATGTCATTGAAAGATGCTGAGAAATTAGTTCATGCTTTTGTTTTCAGTCGACTAGATTACTGTAACGCACTCCTCTCAGGACTACCCAAAAAAGACATAAATCGACTGCAATGAGTGAAGAATGCAGCTGCTAGAATCCTAACTAGGAAAAGAAAATCCAAGCACATCTCTCCAGTTTTGATGTCACTACACTGGTTACCTGTGCCATTCAGGATTGACTTTAAAATACTGCTTATGGTTTACAGAGCCTTAAATAATCTCACTCCATTTTATATTTCAGAATCTCTTACACCTTGCACTCCAAATCGTAATCTTAGATCTTCAAATGAGTGTCTGCTTAGAATTCCAAGAGCTAAACTTAAAAGAAGTGGTGAGGCGGGCGGCCTTCTGCTGTTATGCACCTAAAATCTGGAATAGCCTGCCAATAGGAATTCACCAGGCTAATACGGTGGAGCTCTTTAAAACACTGCTGAAAACACATTACTGTAACATGGCCTTCTCATAACTTCATTTTAATATAATCCTGATGCTCTGCATATTCAATTAATTATCATAACTATTCATGGTGGCTCCAAACAGCCGTACTAACCCCTACTCTCTCTTCTGTTCTTTGGTGGCGACTTGTGCCACCACCACCTAATCAAAGCACCGTGATGGATTAAAGGCCAGAAGTCTACATGACCGTCATCATCAAGTCCTTCCATGAGAACCCAGAATACAATGAGGACTGATCATTTATGTTAGGTAGAATGTCTAGAGGGAGCTGAGCGGTCTCGTGGCCTCAGAACCCCTGCAGATTTTATTTTTTCTCCAGCCATCTGGAGTTTTTTTTGTTTTTTCTGTCCTTCCTGGCCATCGGACCTTACTTTTATTCTATGGTAATTAGTGTTCGCTGATTTTAATTCTTCCTTTGTCTCTTTTCTCTTTTTTTCATCATGTAAAGCACTTTGAGCTACATTGTTTGTATAAAAATGAGTTATATTAATAAATGTTGTCGTTGTCACTTCCTGTACAGAAGATGTCACTTTTGGTTCCGGACCTTTCGAGGACATCACTTCTGGTTCCTTCAAGGACGTCACTTCCGGTTCTGACCCCTTCGATGACGTCACTTCCCATACGGGCCTTTAAAGCTGCCATCAATGTGTCAGTTCTATCTTGAACTCAGTCGAAGGAACAACTCGGTTCTACTCTAAAAGCCTTTTGCAGCTAGGGAGATTATACGGGTGGCTGCCCCAAACCTTTTCATGATGTCTGGTCTCAGTTATTATCACACAAGCCACTGAGTTGGAACAAAAACCTGCAGCCACTGTCTCCCTCCAGGAACGACTTTGCCCACTCCTGTCCTAGGACCACTTAGGCTGTGTACTGTAACCAAAAAAAGTTGGCTGGGAAATGGACAGAAATATAAATTTTCTTGACTTCTAATTAGAGTAAAATTTTCTCTTATACTCATTCTGTATGTCTAGCCTAATACTCTGCAGTATTTCACTTTTAATTTCTCTTCTTATTTACTCATGGAAGGCAATCAAACAAATTAGGTGTAAAGCAGAAAGAGTTAATCAACGTGCGGCTCATTAAATTATCGGTTTGAAACCCATAGGATGTCATAAGGCAATCAAAATTTGACACGCATGCACACGGAAATGCAATTATCTCCCTGTTAGATGCAAAGCAAGGCTCTCGGCCAGATGGCTACTGCCGTCCGTTTGATAAAACATTTAGCAATTTTCTAACATCTGCTTTGTAAAAGCAATAGAATGTAATCTCAAAGGGCTGAATTTTAAATAATTCAACTAATGAACACACACACACATACATATATATATATATATATATATATATATATATATATATACAGAGAGAGAGAGAGAAAGATAAAGAGACAGCAAGAATATACAGTATATATATATATTATATATATATATATATATATATATATATATATATAAAACTGCTACCTTCACTAACCAAGAAAAGCAGATGAGAAAATGATATATATACCATTTGTGTGTGTGTGTATATATACTGTATATATATATATATATATATATATACACTCTCTATATAAAATATTTATATATATATATATAATTATAATTGTGCTAGGGGGCTCTGCCCCTGCTCGCATTATTTTCACTTTAACTTTAAAACAATACTTGTGCTTTATTTCCGGCCCCTGGCGTGGTTACATCTCTTTCTCACAGGACGTACAACGCTGCTTGCGTTTTGAGTGTGGCTGAACGCACACTAAGGAGATGCTGTCGGATCATCTGCTGTCTTTTTGCTGTTGGCAAGATTTCTCAGTTTTTTTATTTTTAATAAATTTTGCAAAAACCTCAAGTAAACTTTTTTCACGTTGTCATTATGGGGTGTTGCGTAGAATTCTGAAGAAAAATGAATTTAATCCATTTTGGAATAAGGCTGCAACATAACAAAATGTGGAAAAAGTGATGAGCTCTGAATATTTTCCAGATGCACTGTATATATATATATATATATATATATATATATATATATATATATATATATATATATACACACGTACCACTAGGAGGAAGCTGAATGGAACAAGTTGAGGTAATTCCACGCCAGGGTGGCGGGGTGCACTAAATCTTATTCTGTTATCTGTGCAGGCCAAATATAGGAAAACTGGTCTGATTTAACAACAACATCACTTCCAGTTCCGGCTCCAAGAAGGACATCACTTCCAGCCTCAGATGACATCACTTCTGGTCTCACCCTTTAAAACCGCTATCATCTCCACCACCAGTCCAGTTCAGTCTGGAGCTCAATCTATGCACATCAGTGCTTACTTAAAAACCCTTTTTGCAGCCAGGGACAATATATAGGTGGCTGCCCCAAACCTTTCCAGTGTGTTGAGACTGATTCTTTCACAATATATACTAGCTGTGTAAGCCCGTGCTGTAAAAAGCCTCCTAGAAGCTATTGAAATTGTCAGAAATAAAATCAAAATACAGGGTCAGCGGTTTCGTTTTACGGATGCGCTCTTGTCCTCTTGTCTATCAGTGGGTAAGCAAGTTTGTCTCGTTAACTTGGGCCCGGCTTGCCGGCTCTTTGAGATTCATTGCTGAAGCCCCGCACTTCCAAGCTGCTTCATAAAGACACACACACTTCCACGCGTAGATGTTTATATATAAGATATATATATATATACATATACAAGGAGATTCACTCAAAAGAGGCCCCAAATATTCTTGTGTAACTCCCATTAGAATGAAGCCATCTGAACCAAAAAAATCCACTCTATACCTTGACGTGTGTAATCGATTGCATTACATGTGATGCTGGAAGTGGTTTCTGTTTTCTGCCAGACACACTTCGACGTGGCACTCCATGTTCCTGAACGTATTGGCAAACGTTTGGGGGGGGGATACCAGCAATTTCACGTTGGATGCTTTCCTTCAAGTCTTCAATGGTGTGAGGCTTGTTCTGATAGACTTTTCATTTGAGCAGACCCCAAAGGATGAAGTCTGGTGGTGTCAGATCCAGCATCCGTGGTGGCCAAAGCCCCGTTGAAATGACCCTGTTGCTGAAGAAGAACTTGATTTCTGCCATGCTCCGTGCCAATGTGTGACATATTGCTCCATCTTGCTGGAAGTAACCTTCCATTAGCTCACGATCATCCAGTTGATTCTGAAATCGCTTAACCAAATTGGCGACCCAATAGGTTCACACCATGAAGACGTGCTACTCAATACTGCACACCACCATCCTGATGAGAGGTTGAGTGACTGGGTCAAGGGGAATAGGCGGGATGCACCCACAAGTTGCAAATGTAGGTTAAAGGTCAGGACGGGTGTCTGGCGCCTACCTCATCGCTCCAACACAGGGTTATCCCTGCTTGTTCGAAGCTCCATATACTGAGGAGCACATTGCACGTTGTTTTGTCCTAATGACAAAATAATATTATTACAGAATATTCGGGGCCTCTTTCTAATATATATGTAGGGAGATATATGTATATTTTTAGGAGAATGAACATCCGGGCCAGGAAGGATGATGTTTTATTACCCAGATGGGAGGCCAAAATAGAAGAACAGATGGGATGGCCAGCTCAGCAAGGAAATAACTTTATGCCTGGCTGGAATAATAAGTTGAATGAACCAATAGAAGCTGAGAGTTGGGAGTGGTTCTCTGCCCCCCATACTCCAGGTGGCAGTGGTCCTCATATGGGAACCCAGTGGGGACACCCGCAGAGGTGCTTAGGAGATGAAGTCTGGTAGGGCAGCCCTGTCAGGGTCTGTGGGGATCAAGAGAGGGTGCTGTCAGAGGTGAACCTCACTATTTTTCTTAGGGCCCGGAGGTGCTTCCCAGGAAGACATGGTGTGGCACCGGATGAATTCCTGGGTCCGGCGTAAAAGAACCCAGCAGAGGAGAAAAGGAGGAAGAATAATTATGATTTACTGTTTATTTGTGGCTTATTACTGGAAAGGTGATTGGAGAATAGGCTTTGGTGGAATAAAAATCCTTCATTTTTTTTATTCAACACCTGGTGAGTTACTGTGTCTGTGGTTTGGGGCTCTCTGGTGCCCTGTGTTGGTCACAATATATAAAACTCTTGGAATATTTTTATCTGCTGCACATGGCTTTGAATACGTCTGAGTTGAGTGCAGGTTTCACAAAATGGGTTCCACTTTTATAACAGCGGATAAGAGAATCTGTGGCAACGTAATGTGTGGATAACGAGGATTCACACAAACATCCTCTTTTCTTTTTCTATATTAAATATTTCTTTTTTAAATCTAGTCTGCTAGAACTATGAAAAACGAAAAAAATAATTTCCTTTTCTTTTAAATAATGCCCATTACAAATTGCTGACATTTCATTTTTTGGAATTGAATTTTTTAATGGTTGGTAATTTTCTTTCTTATTTTTAGGCAACACTGTGAAAAAGGATGTTGGAGTTACAAAGAAAAAAAATCGAGTAAATTGATCAAAATCCCAGGTCATGAGAATTGTTTATGTGAAAAAAGGGCAGGATCTTCATTCAAGGGATGACATACGGAATGTATATAAATAAAAACTGCGTCCTACTGAAGTCGAGCTTTCAGCAAACTGTCATAAAGCCAAAATTGACAGCACATTACTTCTAATTAATCTTATTAAAGCTGATTATCCGCTGGCGAGTCACAGACGAGTACAAACAAAAAAGGCATAATATTACTTTTGTCTCAAGATAAATGTTAAACATTTAAGAAATAGAAAAGAAAAAAAAGAGAATCTTAAGGAAAGAACATTCAGTCCTAAGTTGATGCGTTTTCTATCTATCTATCTATCTATCTATCTATCTATCTATCTATCTATCTATCTATCTATCTATCTATCTATCTGTTATATAGTGCCTTTCACATCTATCTATCTATCTATCTATCTATCTATCTATCTATCTATCTATCTATCTATTATATAGTGCCTTTCATATCTATCTATCTATCTATCTATCTATCTATCTATCTATCTATCTATCTATCTATTATATAGTGCCTTTCTTATCTATCTATCTATTATATAGTGTCTTTCGCTTTAGTCAGACACACGAGCATGAGAGTGTTTCACAAGTAGTACTTGTCAAGTACTGGTAAAGGGAAGCACAGGGGGATGACTAAAAATGTCGCACAGTCACTTACTTTTTACACTAAAGAGGAGGAGAAGCCCCCAGAAGTCACATGACTGCACTTTGTCCTCAGACTCCGCCCCTTCCTGTGTTCATTCTTGGACACTGAAGTTACATTTTTATAAAAATATTTTTTTTTCAAATTTTTGTTTCATTTATCTATCTATCTATCTATTATATGCTGCCTTTCACTGTCTATCTCTCTATCTGTCTATTTTATAGTGATCTGATGGCTACTTTAAATATTTTAATGTTAATTATATTGTATGCCAATTAATCTTTAAAGCATATAATGCTTTTCAAAGTCTGCACTATGGCACTTTATGAATCGATTATGAACACTATCACAGTTAATAAACAAATAGAGAAAAAGGTATATATCAAAAATCAAACTATTGATATTAAATACAGATAGTCCCCAGGTTACTGACATCCGACCTACGACATATGAACGGGGCCGCAGCTGCAACGCATGCGCCGCAGTAACTGCTGTTTCGTCATCTTCAGCCTGGCGATGCTGCAAGCGGTGGCTGGACGGAGGCTGGAGGGGGCGATTTTGCTGCTCGCGCAGTGTAGCGTCCCTCATTCAACAGTGGCCGGCTGGTAATGCTGCAAGCGGTGACCCAGTTGTGGCTGAACAGAGGCCATTGAGGGTGAACAGGGATGCCTTGGATGGCTGCGTGTTGAATGGGGTGGTGGTGTGGCGGACACTGCATGCAGCATGCTGTAGTGGAGGTGACTGTGAGGTGACCCTCGCTGCCCCCATTCATTCTCAATAGCATGTCTGCTTGTATTGTTACACACATAGCAGGAAGTTGTCTCTTGTCAGTACAGGGTGGTCCAGATCTAATTATGCAGATCCAGATCGTCTGGATGACTTTGACTTATGCAGGGACGATTGCAGTTCGGCACGAAGCCGATTCTTCATGTCGTCAGTTCGCATACTTCTCGATGGTCCGGGATTTTTCGGGTGATTTTCTATGTAATAAACTGAATAAGTTATAGCGTAATGAAAATTGCATGATTAGATCTGGACCACCCTATACATCAGAAGTGTTGACGACGGGTGCCTTCCTGCTGTAATAGAGTGTACAGTGCTGTGCAGAAGAGCTCATCTTAACCTTTTGTCTTCACCCTTCAAGAATGTCTCTGAAACACAAATCTGATGCAAGTGCTGGTGATACAGTAAAGAAGAGAAAAACCATCACCATGGAAAATAAAGTAGAAATAATAAAAAGGTCTGAGAGAGGTGAAACTCCATCATTCATTGGCAGAGCACTTGGTTACAGTCGGTCAACAATAGCATTTATTAAAATGATGTACCTGTTCCGACTTACATACAAATTCAACTTAAGTACAAACCTACAGTCCCTATCTCGTACCTAACCCGGGGACTGCCTGTACATTGCAATTAATCTTCACTTTTGTTAAAGGAAAACAAAGATACAGCAAAAAGCTTTGGGGTTCCACCCCGTATATTCAAAATTCTTTCAAAGGAAAATCAATGTAGCAAATACTGAGTGGTCTGTCAGGACTGTGTCCAAGATCGGACTGACTGAAGAGGAAGGTGGCTGGGTTTTAAAGATGGAGAGGAGGAAGGGGAATGTCCACAGGGGTGGAACTGGAAGGATGTCAGGAGTAGGGTGGGGTCTGGAGCCGGAAGTGGAGTCTGTAAGATTTAGTAGGCTTCCTTACAGAGGACCTGGGTAAGTGAGAGAAGAGGCAGTAGTGCGTCTAGTCAACCCTCGGGATCTAGTCGTGCCCATTGATTGCCTCCCACACTTTTCAATGTCAGCATTTGTGGCACTTTACTAATTACGTTTGAACCCTATCACAGTTGCATACGATAAAGAAAGCCAGCAGTTATCCAAACAAACTTTTGATATTCAATATATGTCCATTAATCTTGTCTGTGTATAGTGCCTTTCAATATCAGAACACTTTGCTCTTTTGCAAATCAAGTATGAACAATATGACAGTTGTACATGCAAAAGATAAAAAATAAAGCAATCTAATGGCTAGTTAAAATAAGATTTCAAATTGTGATACTGTGTGTCAATTTTGATTAATTCTGTGCCTTTTGCAGTCAGCACTCTGACACTTTACAAATCAGGTATGATCAGCATCACAGTTTTGTAACATAATGAAATAGGCTACCTAAAGAAACTTTAATTGAATAATCCCTTTCAACATTAGCACTCTGACACTTTATACATTTTGCACTCGCATGTGCTTTTTTTTTTCTGTTTCCAATTCTCTCTATTAAATGTGGATTACAACCTGGTTTCCCAACCCTGACACATCCTCTTACATGGGATGAATTGGTTCACAAAACTGGAGTCTGGGTGGATTGGTAGGTGAGATTATTAAACTGTTAGTTTTTAAAAGTCACTTGTGAAGAATGAGCTCTAACTAATTTTTTCTCGAGTTTGTCAAGTGCAGATTTGTATGGCTTGCTTGGCATGTTCATGGAATGCTTTGCACTAAAAGACACTGGTGACTGCTTTAGGGCTTTGGCTTGACTTGCATTAAGTGCTGACGCGACATACATCAGCTGACAGGAAACCATATTGTGCTTATGGGTCACCTTAAAAGCTCCAATAGGGTAGGCAATACCACTCCAAGCAGAGAGGGGGGTGTTGTCACTAACTCCATCTTAGTTTCTGTCTTCAGTTCAGAAGTACACTGGCTGGAGTACGAGTTGCTCAGCTTCCGCTTATGTGGTGATAAAAAAATCTTGGAGTCACCAGTATGATGATGATAGAGCGACCCCTCAATGCTATTATTTATTTTTTTTTTTTTAACTGGCTGTATGCCTCTTGGTTTCCAAAACTGGAGTCTGGGTGAATTTGGTAGGTGAGATTTTTAATCTGTTAGACTTAAAATGTCACATCTGAAGAATGAGCGTTCACAAATTTGTCAATGCACATCTCAAAGAAGTGCAGGTTAGGATGACTTGGAATGTTAAAGGCATAGCTTACACTAAAATGAACTGGTGATCTGTCCAGGGCATTTTCCTGACTTGCACTAAGTGCTGAAGAGATAGACCTTAACCAACAGGAAACGGCACTGGATGTCAAAGTCACACATTGAGGTGACATCTTTGAGGCTGCAATAAGTTAGGCAATACCACCTCGAATAGACAGGGGGCATTGTCACTAACTCCAATTTTATTTTCTGTTTGCAGTTTAGAAGCTCACCGGCTGATTGATGAGTTACCCAGCTTCCACTTACAGTATGTGATGGTATAAAAATCTTGGAGCTACCATAAGTGGGCGTTCAGTCAAGGACCATAGTTTGATGAAGATGGAGTGACCCGTCGGTGCTATTATTTATTTATTAATTTTTTTAACTGGCTGTATGCCTCTGAGTTTCCAAAACTGGTGTCTGTGTAAATTGGTAGGTGAGATTTTTAATTTGTTAGACTTAAAATATCACTTCTGAAAAATTTGCTTTGTCTCATTCAGTCCCACATTTGTCAATGCAGATCTCCAAGAAGTGAAGGTTAGGATGACTTGGAATGTTAACGGTAAAGTTTGCACTAAAATGAACCGGGGCATTTTGCTGACTTACACTATGTGCTGAAGAGATAGACCTTAGCCAACAGGAAGCAGTACTGGTTGCCAAGCTCTCGCACTTAGGGGACATCTTGAAGGCTCTAATAAGGTAGGCAATGCCACCCCAAATAGAGAGAGGGTGTTGTCACTTAACTACATCTTACTGTTCGTCTGCAGTTCAGAAGCTCACCAGCCAAATGACGAGTCACCCCACTTTCACTTATGCTGTGAGGGCCCCGATTCCTTGTGGGAAGGCGAAATAAAAATCTTGGAACCACCGGAAGCAGATCTTCAGTCAAAGGCCATAGTGTGAGAAGGTTGGAGCTACCCTTCAGCGCTACTTTTGTTTTAACTGGCTGTATGCCAATATTTTGCACCTGTGAGTGCATGCTTCTTTCAGAAAACCGGTGCCTGGATGATTTGCTGGGTGTGATTATTAATCTTTTAGTCTTAAAAAGTCACTTCTGAAGAATGAGCTCCATCTCATTCAGTCATGAGTTTGTTAATGCAGATCTCAAAAAAAGGGCAGATTAGGATGACTTGGAATGTTAACGGTAAAGTTTGCACTAAAATGAACTGGTGATCTTTCCAGGGTTTCTTCCTGACTTTCACTGAAGGGATTGAATAGAGAGGGGGAATTGTCACTAACTCTATTTTATGCAGTTTAGAAGATCACCTATATAATGATAAGTTACCCAGCTTCTAGTTATGTGGCAATATAAAAATCATGGAGCCACCAGAAGTGGGTGTTCAGACAAGGACCATAGTTTGATGAAGATAAGCAATGGTTAAGGTAAATAGTGCCATCCCGAGTAGAGAGGGGGTGTTGTCTCTTAACTCCATCTTACTTTCCATCTGTAAGTTCAGAAGCTCACCAACCAGATGATGAGTCAACTCCCTTTCACTTCAGCTGTGAGGGCCCCATTCCTTGTGTTATGGTGATATAAAGATCTTGGAACCACCGGATGTGGGAGTTCAGTCAAGGGCCATAGGATGAATGCTAATTTTGTGTTAACTGGCTGTAGGCCCACATTGGACAAGAGAGAGATGGATATTAGTGGTTCCATGGAGGCCAGGGGTTCTGGGCCCGCAACGATGAAGGGTGTTGCATATTGGACTGTGCAGATGCACATGATCTCGTCACGGCTGACACATTTTTCAAGAACAAACCAGCACACTTGGTCACCTATGCCAGTGGTGGGTGGGAGACCCAAATTGATTACTGGCTTATTCAAAGGCAAGACCTGAAACTAACAACCGATGTAAAGGTGATCTCGTCTGCAAATATCAGGCCTCAGCATCACCCTACTCGTTATGGACCTCCGGCTCCACCTTGGCGGACAACATCAGCCACGGAAAATAGCAGCAAAGAAGATCAAGTGGTGGCAGATCCCCAAATGTAAGCATCAGCTGGCTGATGAACTTGCATCTGTTACTGTGGACCTAGACCAACCAGCGATGGCCATCTGGGACGATAAAGCATAAAGCAAGTGGATCCCTTGGGAAGACAAAACCAGGGATGCGGTTCATCGACAAAGAGATCTGGTGGTGGAATGAGGAAGTGAAGAGAGTGGTCAAGGAGAAGAAGATGGCTTTTAAAAAGTGGCTTCAACCCCATGCCAGTGGGGACTATCAGCGGTACAAGGACCTCAAGTCGGCAGTGGTGGTGGCACGGGACACGAACTATGACTGCCTCTACGATGAATTGAACACACCAGAAGGAGCCAACAAGATCTACTGGCTGGCCAGCAGGTGCACTCAACACAAGATACACGTAGACAACCATCAGGTCCTGTGATATGCATCCGCCATCCTCCAACGTTGGAGCGACCACTTCTCACAGGCTGTAGGCCAATGCTTTGCATTTTTCTTTTCTCTTTACAAATCCCACTATGAACTGGGATACCCGAAAAGTTTCTTTTGTTTAAAGTGGGAAAAACGAGTTTAAGGTTTCTTTTGTTTAAAGTGGGAAAAACGAGTTCATAAAACCAGTGTCTGTGTGGACTGGCAGGTGAGATAAATAATTATCTTGTTTTACGGGCGACCCAGTATTCTCGAGACTGGAAAACTCTGAGACTCTTTGTATCCTAAGCCAGCAGATGGCTTCTTTCAGACACCACGGGGCTCGAGGTATGCTCACGGCACTGCCTCTTCTGTCTTTGACATTGTATAAACACACACACGCACACACACACGGACACTCGGATGACAGTTTTTCAGTGTCATTTCTACAGATGCACTTCACCAATGCTATAATTTTCCCTGCTGTTTTACACAATTTACACAGCTTAAATAGAACTGAAATCAGCCAGTGACTCTTCTCCGTCTTCCCGGCACCTGTTTAGTGAACTTGCTAAATGAGCCGCTGTTAGCTGCGTGCTTTACTCTGACCTTGATTTAAACGCTTTTTAGAGAACAGAGTTTTTTTTTTTTATTATTCCTCTCCTTTGTTGCTTTTTTTTTATTCGCTATACTTTTCTGGTGTAATTAGCCATGCTTTTCAAAGAACTGCTGCGATGTCACACAGAGTGCCCGTTGGGATTTTTATTTTTTTGTTTTCCATTTGGGATCATAATCAACAGCTTTGGCTCGGTTTGCGTGGGCTCCGCGCTTCCAGACGCCACCGGATGGTTGTTTGTTAAAGTGAACACGGATCATTTCGCGTGCCATTTCTGCTCTTTCACTTGGAGTTTCAAGATATGATCAAAGCTGCAGACGCTAAGACAACAATAGACGGTGGCTCCACGGTGGCCACCATTAAAGGCATGTGGAGGTGGGTAGACGGGCTGGCACAGCTCTTTAATTGAAATGATCTGAAAAGATGTCTCATGGCACGGCTGCTATAAAGGTAAATACAAATAAGAGGTGGGAACGACAAAAGAAGAATTCGACACGGACGTCGCCTACTGCAGGGTGTGTGGACAGAGCGACGTGGGAGGCAGCCGTATGTGTCTGCTTCCTTGGGGTGCGGATCACCAGCGGCGCAACGTCAAGAGCACACTGAAGCGGTGGTGACTGGTCGACATTACGACGATTATTTTGTCAGGCATTGCTGTTTTTTTATGGTACGATTGGCTGGGCATTGTGTGTTCAACAGAGCAGGCGATGGCCTTCTGCCTTTTATCTGTTCAGTTTATTTCTTTCTGTAAAGTGCTCTTCACAGAGCATTGTGACAAGTTCTTAAGTAAAATGCAAATGCAAACTTTGGAATTTACTAAACACATAACACAGACGTGTTTAAACAGACAGGACACAAAGTGCTTCAAAGCTGAGTAACGTCAATGGAGCCCAGCACCTTCTGTTCATCAGTTGATTACGGGGCTATGGCCAGTTGACAAAATAAAAAACTCCAGTCAGCAACAGAAAATAAGCCATGGTCAGTTAAAACAGGCACGGTCACAGTCACAGGTCCAGGACACCTAGGCCAGTTGGGTGCCCACTGCCCGCTAGTCAATGTACAGAAGAGTCAGAGCTGGGTGGTCTAACCTGATGACAGAATCGTTCAGTTCATTGATTCCAAGGCTCTCTGGTGTCTTTTTCAAGGGCAGGAAAACACCCTGAAGCAGAGCACTGGCTCCCCTTCATTCACACTCACCCGTACACCACAGCCTGCTGCCTACACTGTTGAAGCAATGCCGGAAGTAACTGTCATTTTGGACCAGCATACGAGTGAAGCACTTCCATGTCACATTGACCTGAGCCATTTACTCTCTTAAATCAAAGAAGACATCATTGTCTTTATAATATTGAATATACATTGTCTTTGTCACATACAGTATATTTATTGTTATTTCACTGATTCTTGCATCACCTAGGGATGATTTTTGCACTGGGTCAGCCACAGTATGAGCTGGCCTTCCATCATGCAAAAGAGCAGCTTCAGTGCCAAATGCCAGGGAGCCGATAAGAACTGCAAGTCTGTCAAAGTCATATAGGAATACCAGCTAGTGTGGCAGCAGATGGGCAGTCTGTCTAAAGAGGATGAGCTACCTAAATGGGCAACAAAATGAGCAAGAATCCATTGGGTCAAAGCTGTATAAATAGAAATTGTTGCAAAAGCCAGACATAAGAGTCATAGAAAGTTGTGAGGCAGCCACCCGTATGTTTGGTATCCTGGCTGCAAAGTTGCAAAGTGTGTAACAGCACTGAGGTGCACAAAATGGAGTCCAAAAAAGAACTGAGGGAATAGGGAAAAGGTGGAGGCTTTTAAAGGGCAAGACAGGAAGTGAGGTCATAGGGGTCTTCAGCCATAGGCTTCAGCCCGGACGTGACATCACAGGGGCCGGAGCTGGCAAGGTCTTCTTCAATAGGCTCAGACACGGAAGTGACATCAAGAGGACCAGGTGGAATCTCCCATGAATGGTCTGCAGGAAAGGGAGATAAAAAATCAATGCACTCTGCCACATCCTGGTATGACTCGGAGCTGCCCTTACTCAAGCCCTTTAGCTGCCTCCCATGCGCACGTGTGTGACAATATATATATACATATATATACTCAGCAAAAAAAGAAACGTCCCTTTTTCAGGACTGTGTATTTCAACAATAATGTTTTAAAAATCCAAATAACTTTACAGATCTTCATTGTAAAGGGTTTAAACAATGTTTTCCATGCATGTTCAATTAACCATAATCAATTAATTAACATGCACCTGTGGAATGGTCATTAAGACCTTAACAGCTTACAGAAAGTAGGCATTTAAGGTCACAGTTCTAAAAACGCAGGACACTAAAGAGACTTGTCTACCGACTGTGAAAGATGCCCAGGGTCCCTGCTCATCTGCGTGAACGTGCATTAGGCATGCTGCAGGGAGGCATGAGGACTGCTGATGTGGCTAGCTAGGGCAATAAATTGACATGTCCGCACTGTGAGACGCCTAAGACAGCGCTACAGGGAGACAGGAAGGACAGCTGATCATCCTCGCAGTGGAAGACCACGTGTAACAACACCTGCACAGGATCGGTACATCTGAATATCACACCTGCGTGACAGGTACAGGATGGCCACAACAACTGCCCGAGTCACACCAGGAACACACAATCCCTCCATCAGTGCTCAGACTGTCCGCAATAGGCTGAGAGAGGCTGGACTGAGGGCTTGTAGGCCTGTTGTAAGGCAGGTCCTTACCAGACATCACCAGCAACAACGCCGCCTATGGGCACAAACCCACCTTCGCTGGACCAGACAGGAGTGGCAAAAAGTGCTCTTCACTGATGAGTCACGGTTTTGTCTCACCAGGGGTAATGGACGGATTCGTGTTAATCGTCGAAGGAATGAGTGTTACACCGAGGCCTGTACCCTGGAGCGGGATCGATTTTGGAGGTGGGGGGTCCGTCATGGTCTGGGGCGGTATATCACATCACCATCGTACTGAGCTTGTTGTCATTGCAGGCAATCTCAATGCCTTGCGGTACAGGGAAGACATCCTCCTCCCTCATGTGGTACCCTTTATGCGTGCTCATCCGGACATGATCCTCCAGCAGGACAAAGCCACCAGCCATACTGCTCGTTCTGTGCGTGAGTTTCTGCATGACAGCAATGTCAGTGTTCTGCCATGGCCAGCGAAGAGCCCGGATCTCGATCCCATTGAGCACGTCTGGGACCTGTTGGATCGCAGGGTGAGGGCTAGGCCATTCCCCCCAGAAATGTCCAGGAACTTGCAGGTGCCTTGGTGGAAGAGTGGGGTAACATCTCACAGCAAGAACTGACAAATCTGGTCCAGTCCATGAGGAGGAGATGCACTGCAGTACTTCAAGCAGCTGGTGGCCACACCAGATACTGACTGGTACTTTTGATTTTGAGCCTCCCTTCATTCAGGGACACATTGTGAAACATTTTTAGTTTATGTCTTATGGTGTTGACTCTTTTAGTGTTCATACAAATATTTACACATTAAGTTTACTGAAAGTAAAAACAGTTGAAAGTCAGAGGACGTTTCTTTTTTTGCTGAGTATATATATTGTAAAATGATGACAAAGAGACAAGCATAAAGATTTGGGGAGTTTGTACCCCTTGTACTGCAACAAAAAATAGGTCTTCGTTTGACACCAAAACAAACATCAAAACTATCAGTCAAAGATGGCGGTTTTAGGGGGACAATATATCAGGTAGGACCGGAAATCAAACGTGATGGCTGCTGGGAAGGCATGATGGATTAAGGGAGGTTGACGTCATCTTTGGGGAACCAGAGGGAAGAAAGGACCCCGGAAGTGAAGACCGTCGCGTGCTCCGGGCTTTATGGCGACGTGGCTTCGTCTTTTCTGTGAGAGAAAGGAGAGAGAGGTTAGTACGCTGTCTTTGTCCCCCGGCCGGGTTTATTGTGATGCGCGTCGAGTCGTTCAGTTGTTCCCGATGCGCTCGTGCGTGACAATATATATATATAAATACAGTGGATCCTCGGTTCACAAATGTCTCAGTAAACGTACACCTCGGTTTACGACCAAAAAGTTCACCAAACTTTTGCCTCGGTTCACAACCACACACTCGGTATACGAACAAGCCGGTTTCCCTTTTGGTTTGTACATGTTCAGCATTTCCTGTGCAGCGAGCAAGAGAGAGAGAGTGAGAGAGCGCGACACACACACACAGTCGCACGAGAGAGAGGCGCACACACAGATGCGCGAGAGAGAGGCGCACACACACACACACACACATAGTGGCGCACGAGAGACAGGCACACACACACAGGAGCATGAGAGAGAGGCACACACAGGCGCTCCAGGCTCACGAAAGAGAGAGGGCTGGACGCATAAGGTAGAAAAGGCTTGTTTTTGTTTTCAGTTCTGTTTACAGTGATCGGTTCATAGCATGCATTGTGCTAATGTTAATTTTCTTGTTGGTTTATTAAATTACGGATTTTTCAAATGTTCATTTTTTTCCCTGTGCTTAAAACTCATTAAAAAAAAGTGTTTTTATCGAGTGGTTCGTTGTGCTATAGCGAGAACTCTTGCAGTGTTAGTTTTCTCTGTTGTTAAAGGTTTTCTCAATGTTATTCAATGTTTTTACATTTAGTTTACTATTACGCTGGGCATTCTATGGTATACTTAACTATATTTGTGCTTAACTAAAAAAATATACAGTATATCTACATACAGTTCATACGGTCTGGAACGGATTAATTGTATTTACATACAATCCTATGGGGGAAATTACTTCGGTTCACGACCAAATCAGGTTTCAACCAGAGTTTTGGAATGAATTATGGTCGTGAACCGAGGTTCCACTGTATATATATATATACATATATATATATATACATGAATTGGCTCCAGCAGACCCCCATGAACCTGTAGTTAGGATATAGCTGGTTGGATAATGGATGGATGGATGGATATATATACTGTATATGTGTGTGTGTATGTACATCTATGTATTTACCTATACTGTATATATACTGTACATCTTAATGAAGAGATAAGTGTCTGTCTGCACTTGAAATTCCAGCAGATGGTGCCTTACAAACCTTAACACTTCTTTCACAAATCACATACCAAATAGCATATAACAGAGACATATGCATTGTATGGTGCGCTGCTTTTTTCTCTCCTGCTCTTCTCTCCCTGCTGTTCTTTCTTCCTTCTCTTCCCAGCATGCACCCAAACGTAAAGGACTAATGTTGAATTAAAAATGATTACAAGAATAATCAATAAATTTTTGCCTTTCCCATGCTGTTTGTTCATTCCGATAGCAATTGTCCCATGTCTAATAAATTATCATTTTGATTAAGATTCTAAAAGAATGATCTAAAAGATACAAGGTCTAAGTCAGTAAAGATACAGAATGTAAAATCAATCTATAGCAGTTGTTTAAAAATATATACAGAGTGTGTTTAACATGGAATGAAAGAGTCCAGAGTTAAAAAGTCCAAAGAGACTCCGTTCAAATAAGGCCAAAAGGTGCAGGGTTTCTAATTGCTGGCTGTTTACTCAGGTGTTCTTTTTGCTGACAGGTTAATCAGTGTTAGCTCACACAGTTCACATTCTGAGTTCTTATTTCAGTCCATTTTCTTATTTTATATATCAATGAAAGGGCATTTCAGTATTGTGAGTTTTGAACATCAAAATGGGTTATTTTTATACAAATTCACATAGATAGATAGATAGATAGATAGATAGATAGATAGATATGAAAGGCACTATATAATAGATAGATAGATAGATAGATAGATAGATAGATAGATAGATAGATAGATAGATAGATAGATAGATAGATAGATAGATATGAAAGGCACTATATAATACATTGAAAGATCAATGATAAAAAAATTTGAAAAAAAAAACATTTTTGTAAAAAAGTAACTTCCTTTACTCTGTCCAAGAATGAACACAGGAAGGGGCGGAGTCTGAGGACAAAGTGCAGTCATGTGACTTCTGGGGGCTTCTCCTCCTCTTTAGGATAAGAAGTAAGTGACTGTGCGATGTTTTTAGTCATCCCCTGTGCTTCCCTTTACCAGTACTTGTGAAACACTCTCATGCTCGTGTGTCTGACTATATATATAGTAGGTTTACAGTAAGTAGGTTTATGATTGTATGTGAAACACAGAGTTTATTCTTGTATTAATATTTATTTATTAATTATTGTAATAATTATATCATTTGTATTCTTATTTTCATCTTATTATTATTAAAGTGTGGTTGAATTTAGCAATCATAACCTGCATGTCTTTTTCCATATGAACAAATTGTAGACGTACACTTGCCCACCCCTCTATATATTGTGGTGGATGGCTGGGACCCTTGCCCTGTGATGGAAGTACTGGGGGAGAGGACAGGTTCAAGGCAATGCCTTCCCCAGAACATGAGAAGGCAACCCCACTGGATTGTGTCGGGGTCACAGGCTTGGAGCTTGAAAAGTCAACCCTGCTGGGCCCACCACGAGGGGGCACCTGGACTGCAGCAATTTTGCCACACCCGGGAGTGCTACCTGAAGAGAATCAGAGTCCAACTAGAGCACTTCTGTGTACACAATAAAGGAGGCTGCCTCACTCTATTCTAGGAGCCAAAGTTGGGTGATGGAGGACAAAGCTTGCGTGGAGGAGTGGAAGCAGCAAAGAAAAAGAGAGAGAGAGAGAGAGAGACAGAGAAACAAAGAAAGAAGGAGAAGAAAAGGGTTTGAGCAGTATTGTGGGATTGTGTTGTACTGTACTTGTGGGTAACGGGAACGACGTTTCCTCCAAGGGAAAAGAAATAAAAGAACGTGTTGGTTGGCTGCCATCTAGTGTCTGTCCACACTTGCTTCCTCGGTCCTTCCAAGGCAGAGGCGTACCAGCTGGGCAGGGGCCATGGCCACCCATGACAATATATATAAATACATATGTATGCAGAGAAATAACACACTTTATGTACTGTATATGTATCTTGTGAGGCAGATTACAAGAGTTTGGGGGTCCCAGCACTGAAACCCCTTTTAATCAGTTACAATGGTTAGTAGTTTTAGGAATAAATGGAAGGATCATTTTTTTTTTCGGATTGCTGAAATATCTTCCTGTCTTGCCATATGCTTACGAGACATGGATGCTATCCAGTGACCTGAGATGCAGACTGGACTCCTTTGGCACTGTGTCTCTCTGGAAAATCCTTGGGTACCAGTGGTTTGACTTTGTGTTGCTCATGGAGTCCCGAATAAGGCACATGACCTGCATTGTAAGGGAGCGTCAATTACGGCACTACGGCCATGTGGTGCGTTTTCCCAAGGGTGATCTGGCTTGAAAGATCCTCATTGCTGGGGACCCGAGTGGCTGTACCAGGCCAAGGGGTCACCCACGTAACCCCTGGCTGCGGCAGATAGAGGGTCATTTCCAGAGGGTGAGACTGGACCGCGTGTCTGCCTGGGGGGGGTTGCATACCGGGATCCCGGGTTGTTTTGTCGTGTAGTGGGTGCAGCAATGCACTGTGCCAGTGTATGCCCCCCAACTTGACTTGACTTGCTCAATTAGGCCCTAGCAGAGAGTCCTGGAGCATTTCTGGTTAAAGTGATGCTCACCACCTATTGGGGTTTCCTTTCTCGTTCTCGCCAAGGCAGAAGTCATCGGGTGGGAGTTTTCTGTGACTGGGCACACGAGCGGGCATCCATGTTAGCGAGAGTATAGCCCTCCTTTGCATCCCTGTGTTGCCCTTTTTAAAGTGGCCCCCATCAGAAACCCACCCCGCTCTTTTGTTTAACTACATATGCACAAACTTTTCGGCAGGTCTGATTTTCTTCATTGATTACATCCTTTTGAAGTGATTTTAACATTTTCCCAAAATGAAGGCAGGAAGTGCAGTTAAATTAAAGGCTGCTGATGACCTAAATTCACATAAAGGTTCATTGCACCTGAAAAGGGAGACGTGTGTCCGTTGCAATCACATTCATTTCTGAAGGAAAGCTCATTTACATTAATAAAGCCTAATAAATGAGATAATGACAGGTTTGGGTCACCTGTTTTTGCAGGAATAGCACAATTTCCGTCACCATTCACTTCTTCTTGCTCTCCTCATTTAGATTACCAGCGATACGGAGACGTTCACAATAATGTTTTTAAGCCATTTTCTTGTGCTTTTCCCTAATGAGGTAAGACTGAGAGTTCTGTCTACCATTAGCACCATTAGCTTACCTTTCACCGGAGATTTAGAATTTATCGCGTGAACGTTAGTAACGGGGAGCGTTATGAAAAATGCAGTTCAAAAGAAAAAGCTGTTGAATGATCAGAAGGAAGTTACGGCGACTGTAGCTGCGTTTACGCAAAATTACCAAAGTTCTGCAGCTTTAGTTGGCTTCATGGAATTCTGCTGTTGAAAAGATTTCACAGACAAAATATCTTCGCTTTTAAAAGCTAAAATTCGAGGCAAAACAGTTCACACAAAAACAGAGGAAAAGTTAATTTTTCACAATGAAGACAGGTTCTTGTTTAAGAAAAGTTCTGTTTAAAGCTGATATGTCTTAATTCTTTAAGTTTGCTTATACACTTGAACCACTTCTGCATGCCTAACCTTTTACAAACCATAAGTGGGTCTTTCAGTCCATGCTAGCAAAGAGCCTAATTATAAACTGACTTAATTAACACCCTGTATTACTGATGTAGCTAAGAAAGTTCTGTCGTATATTAACTACAGGGGGTGAAAGGCGATACCAACTTCTCATATAATACGCTACCGTGGCTGTCCGTTTGTCTGTCCAGGATTTTAAATCACCTGTAGCTTCACAAGCCGTTGGATCTATTAATTAATAATTTGGTACACGTATACTACGTGACGTCTACTGTTTGCTTTTGGGGTGATGATTGACCTCCAAGGTTATTTCTCTTTTTATTTTTATTTTGTAAGCAGAGACCTGAGGAGACTTCATGCCAGCAAAGCAGTGAGTCCAGATGGAGTATCGCCACGACTGCTGAAGGCCTGTGCGCTTGAGCTGGGGAGTCCTCTACAGCACATCTTCAACCTGAGCCTGGAACAAGGAAGAGTCACGAGGCTTTGGAAAACATCTTGCATCACTCCTGTCCCAAAGGTATCATGTCCTGGTGAGCTGAATGACTTCCAGCCTGTCGCTCTGACGTCACATGTGATGAAGACCATGGAGCAGCTGCTGCTTCACCACCTGAGGCCACAGGTCCTCCACGCCCTCGACCCTCTGCAGTTCGCATACCAGGAGAAGGTGGGAGCGGTGGATGCCATCATCTGTATGATACACCGATCCCTCTCCCATTTGGACAGAGGCAGTGGTGCTGTAAGAATTATGTTTCTGGACGTCTCTAGCGCCTTCAACACCATCCAACCTCTGCTCCTTAGGGACAAGCTGACAGAGATGGGAGTAGATTCATACCTGGTGGCATGGATCATGAACTATCTTACAGACAGACCTCAGTATGTGCGTCTCAGGAACTGCAGGTCTGACATTGTGATCACCAACACAGGAGTGCCGCAGGGGACTGGACTTTCTCCAGTCCTGTTCAGCCAACATACATCGGACTTCCAAATCAACTCGGAGTCCTGCCACGTGCAAAAGTTCACTGACGACACTGCTATTGTGGGCTGCATCAGGAGTGGGCAGGAGGAGGAGTACAGGAAGCTAATCAAGGACTTTGTTAAATGGTGTGACTCAAACCACCTACACCTGAAAACCAGCAAACCAAGGAGCTGGTGGTGAAATTTAGGAGGCCCAGGCCCCTCATGGACCCCGTGATCATCAGAGGTGACTGTGCAGAGGGTGCAGACCTATAAATACCTTGGAGTGCAGCTGGATGATAAATTGGACTGGACTGCCAATACTGATGCTCTGTGCAAGAGAGGACAGAGCAGACTACACTTCCTTAGAAGGCTGGCGTCCTTCAACATCTGCAAATAAGACGCTGCAGATGTTCTGTCAGACGGTTGTGGCGAGTGCCCTCTTCTACGTGGTGGTGTGCTGGGGAGGCAGCATGAAGAAGAAGGACGGCTCACGCCTGGACAAACTGGTGAGGAAGGCAGGCTCTATTGTAGGCACAGAGCTGGACAGTTTGACATCCGTGGCAGAGCGATGGACGCTGAGCAAACTCCTGTCAATCATGAAGAATCCACTGCATCCACTGAACAGGATCATCTCCAGACAGAGGAGCAGCTTCAGAGACAGATTGCTGTCACCGTCCTGCTCCACTGACAGACTGAGGAGACCCCACACTATGCGACTCTTCAGCTCCACCCGGGGGGATAAACGTTAACATTATACAATCATATTGTCTGTTATACCTGCCTCGCACTCGCCACCCTGAATTTTTTAATTTGCACTGCGTTTTTATTGCTCTTCAATTGATATTGTTTTTATTAGTGTGCTGCTGCTGGAGTAAGTGAATTTCTCCTTGGGGATTAATAATCTATCTATCTATCTATCTATTATATAGTGCCTTTCATATCTATCTATCTATCTATTATATAGTGCCTTTCATATCTATCTATCTATCTATCTATCTATCTATTATATAGTGCCTTTCATATCTATCTATCTATCATATAGTGCCTTTCATATCTATCTATCTATCTATCTATCTATCTATCATATAGTGCCTTTCATATCTATCCATCCATTCTCTAACCCGCTGAATCCGAATACAGGGTCACGGGGGTCTGCTGGAGCCAATCCCAGCCAACACAGGGCACAAGGCAGGAACCAATCCTGGGCAGGGTGCCAACCCACCGCAGGACACACACAAACACACCCACACACCAAGCACACACTAGGGCCAATTTAGAATTGCCAATCCACCTAACCTGCATGTCTTTGGATTGTGGGAGGAAACCGGAGCGCCCGGAGGAAACCCACGCAGACACGGGGAGAACATGCAAACTCCACGCAGGGAGGACCCGGGAAGCGAACCTGGGTCTCCTAACTGCGAGGCAGCAGCGCTACCACTGCGCCACCGTGCCGCCCTTTCATATCTATCTATCTATCTATCTATCTATCTATCTATTATATAGTGCCTTTCATATCTATCTATCTATCTATCTATTATATAGTGCCTTTCATATCTATCTATCTATCTATCTATTATATAGTGCCTTTCATATCTATCTATCTATCTATTATATAGTGCCTTTCATATCTATCTATCTATCTATCTATTATATAGTGCCTTTCATATCTATCTATCTATCTATTTTATTTTATTGCAGAATCAGCTCTTCGTGTGCTGCATGTGTACGGGCACCGTTCTCATCCCTACCACCTTTGCCATTATTTCACCTTCCTCTTCACATCTTAAATCATTATTGAGGCAGATTGTGGCACTTAAGTGAAAAATTAAGGAAAACATAAACATAAGTAATTGCAACACAAACACTGACTGACTTTTTTAATGAGAAAAGATGCCGACGAAAGAAGAGAAGAAGCGGGTCGCTAGGGTGGACAGAAGAAGAGCTGCTCAGGAAGCCGCCAGCACATCAGCCTCTGAGCAAATGAATGCTAAACGTGCAGAGAAAGAGGATGAAGACTAGGAACGCTCAAGTCAAGTGTATTCACTGCACGTTATCGTTCAGTGCGCCGTTACTGTAATCTATAACTATGAAAGAAAATGAAATTCTATTCAAATTAAAGAAACACTAATATGAGTTTATCTTAAAGCATTAGCTTTCTAAGATTGGCTCTTGCACTTGAACAAGCAATAAAGCTGGCAAAAGACCTTCAAGCTTTTCAAGCACTTTGAGAATAAAAAAGTATTTTAAAGTATTGATATGATAAGCTACTGCATGCATGTGCGATTCCTGGCACTGGCGAGGTAAGCAATACCACCCCAGACTGAAAGGGGGCGCTGGCGCTAACATTATCTTCTCCTTCCTTCAACAAAAAAACACATAAGGAACGCCAGTCACTCGTGGAAGGTGGTGCCAGATGTAAAAGTGACTTTCCCAGAGGGCAGTGCCAACCATTTACCAGAGAAGCATAACGTTATTTTTTCTTACCTTTCTTGGCTTCTCAGACCCAGGTGCCGGCTGTGTCACTTCTTACACTACATAACCTCTTCTTGTAAATTTGTACCTAACTACACACACATACTGTAAATGAGTTCTCACACACGCATGTGCTTGGTGGTCAATCTAAAGGCAAGGATGAGCGTAATTTACCCCCGAGACATCATGTCTAATAACGCTCTGTCTTCTCCTTCCCCCTCTGCAGAACAGAACACTGACACGTCTCCCACTCTGATGTCACTTCCAGGGGTCCGACCACCTGGACCCGCCTCTTCCTCCCAGAACTCCACATAAGAGGAAACGACGCCATCTTGGAAAGACCAACTGAAATTTAATGAAGACTCGTCGCTGCGCTTGACCACGCGTTTTATTTTATGACTTTTGCGTACTGCAATATGCGGGGTTTGCCTTCAGGTGCCCCCAGAACCCTATATCTTCTGCCTTTTGTCTCTTTTCAGTGTCTAAGAAGGAGCAATTCATTACCTGTAGGTAGTTATGAGTGAAATGATTGTGTAAAGCTGAACTTGCAGAATTGAAAAAAAAAATCATGAAACAAACTGTGATTTTGCTTCCAGTGGGATTCATGGCACGGACACCAGAAGAAAGGTGTTTAGTCCTGTTCAACCATAACCTTGTTTATTTGGAATTCATAACCTCCACGTATCCAAAGGGCGACCCTACAAAGACCAAAGGCAGAAGGTGGCATGGCTCTACCTAACTTTCAATTTTATTACTAGGTGGTGAATATAAAAACTATAAAAATCTGGACATGGACACAAATAAATGAACATACACAGGCTTGGTGCGCAGTAGAAATAAAATCCTACAGTACGTCTTTATATTCCCTGCCTTGTGCCCCAATAAGTACAAGAAGTCATCAACAACAACAATAACAACATTTATTTATAATGCACATTGGTATTTCATACAAAAACATGTAGCTCAAAGTGCTTTACATAATGAACAATCTATATAATAAAAGCCCACCGCGGTGTCCGTGTCCGTGTCCGGGACCGGCTGTATAGCCGCCCCCGTAGAAAAGCCCCAGTCCATCCCCTTCCAGAATTCCTGCTTACGTTCTTTCCATTTTGCTTTTATTTTTCCATCCATCCATCCATTTTCCAACCCGCTGAATCCGAACACAGGGTCACGGGGGTCTGCTGGAGCCAATCCCAGCCAACACAGGGCACAAGGCAGGAACCAATCCCAGGCAGGGTGCCAACCCACCGCAGTTTTATTTTTCCTGTTCCCGAAAATCTTTTCAAAACAAAAGTAAAGAAATAGACAGAACGTCACATTAACGTCTTCTCCCCTCTGCCTATTAAATAGTCAATAAAATTAAATAAAAAAAATCACAAAAGAAACAGAAACCACAACCTACCCTTACAACGTCCACCGCGCTTCTGGCGTTACAGCCAAACACGTGGCGTATGCAGGTTATGAGGTGTGACGCTAACTAACGCCCGTTAATTACAACAGATTATATTGTTCATATACTATTAACTATTTACAGGGATCGACTCTTTTGGGGAAGTTCATAAAAAAAAAAAATTAAATTATAAATAACATGTGCACTTGAGTATTTCGAGCCCCGCGTCTGAGTCGGATGGTTCCCCTGGTCACCAATTCGTGTGTTTCACTATGCCCACTATGCCTTTCCGTCTTCAGCTACCCATGTGCACTTGTACGGAGGAGACCTTACGGAACAATGCCGAAACGAGACGCAGCTAAACCTGCTGCTGCGAGAGAGGACACATCACAGCGCGATCACGAAGGCAAAGAGGCAAAGGTGTGACAGTCGCTCGCAAGAAACGGACACTCAGCATTCACACAGATTAGCTCAATGGCGCATCTCTACAGCAAAACGAAAGGCAACTTAAAACCCCTACAGAGAGAGAAGACAGATTACGCCGTGATCGCGAAAGAAAGAGGCAAAAGCGTGCCAATGAGACACCCGACGAGAGGTCCTTACGATTGAGTCCTTCAACTGTGGTCGTCCAACGTGCATTGTAGCGCGCGCCAAGTTGCTAGTAGAAGAATAAAAGACACAGTTAGAAAATAAAAGAAGTCAACATTAATTAACATAGAATAAGAGTAAGGTCCGATGGCCAGGGTGGACAGAAAAAACAAAAAAAAAAACTCCAGACGGCTGGAGAAAAAAATAAAATCTGTAGGGATTCCAGACCATGAGACCGCCCAGTCCCCTCTGGGCATTCTACCTCACATAAATGAAACAGTCCACTTTGGATTTAGGGTTCTCACGGAAGAAAGTCATCGCCAACATACTAACAACCCAAATGTGCTTCAGTCACTCAGAATATGGAGCCAATGGAGGAAGCACTTCAAGATAGAGAAGCCTTTATCTGTGGCACCTCTGCACGAAGACCACCTTTTTCCACCCTCTGAAACGTATGCAGTTTTTAATGTCTGGAAAACATGTGGGATGAAATCACTTAGAGATCTGCACACAGTCCTACGAACAATTACACTCCAAATTGAACTTTCCAGCAACACATTTCTTTCACTACCTTCAAATTACAAACTTCAAAATGCCAGAAAAATTATTGATCAGTCTCAAGGACTCAGACAGCATTTCTGCAATGTGTAAAACCATTTTACACTCCCTACCTGCCAAAGATCCAAGAGGACAGTGGGAAAAGGATCTCTCACTCAACATCTCAGAACAGGAGTGGAATGCAGAAATATACGGAATTCACTCGAGCTCCATATGTGCAAAGCATACAATTATTCAACTCAAAATCTATCTATCGAGCACATCTGTCTTGCTTAAATTTGTCCAAAATGTCTCCAGAGCGGGCGGCATGGTGGCGCAGTGGGTAGCACTGCTGCCTCGCAGTTAGGAGACCCGGGTTCGCTTCCTGGGTCCTCCCTGCGTGGAGTTTGCATGTTCTCCCCATGTCTGTGTGGGTTTCCTCCCAAAGACCTGCAGATTAGGTGCATTGGAGATCCTAAATTGTCCCGTGTGTGTGTGCCCTGCCCAGGTTTGTTTCCTGCCCTGTGTTAGCTGGGCTTGGTTCCAGCAGACCCCCGTGACCCTGTCGTTAGGATGTAGCAGGTTGAATAATGGATGGACAGCTACATTGATATTTTCGGGTCCCCCATTACCAAAAACATTGATATCGCAATGATGGGTGTGTGTGTCTTTCTGTCACTGTGTGTGTTTGCGTTTATGTCACAGCTTCGTGAGGACAGCCGAGAGCTAAAATTGCTGGATGCTAAACTGGTATGAGATGACTGATGTACTGATTAGTTTTTGAGGAGCCCTCAAATCGTTTAAGTCTGCAATTAATGATGAATTCTTCTTGTCAATTACTATCATAATGACCTCTTTTATGATCAGAGCGGTAAATCATGACTGAAATGTTCTAGAATAGTTCAGGTAAATTGGTTACTGACACTCATGTCCAAATTTTTTTTTTTTTTCATTTTTAGTTTGACTATGAAGTCATTTGTTATATTAGTTCGAGTTGATTGTATGGAGGGCGGCACGGTGGCGCAGTGGGTAGCACTGCTGCCTTGCAGTTAGGAGACCCGGGTTCGCTTCCCGTGTCCTCCCTGCGTGGAGCCTGCATGTTCTCCCCGTGTCTGCGTGGATTTCCTCTCAAAGTCCAAAGAAATGCAGGTTAGATGCATTGGTGATTCTAAATTGTCCTTGGGGTGTGGGTGTGTGTGCCCTGCCCAGGGTTTGTTTCCTGCCTTGTGCCCTGTATTGGGGTTGGCTCCAGCAGACCCTGTAGTTAGGATATAGCGGGATGGATGATTGTATGGAATGTATTGTAAAAATAAATAAATAAAAAAAAACACACACACTGAACTTCTGCATGGTGACGTGAATGGCATGAACAGAGTCCGTTTTACTGGAGGCCGAGACGCTTTAGGCAGCTGCAGAGTTAAACGTGGAGGTGAGAACAAGGGGCAGTACTCAACGCACCCCTAAAACATTGAAAACCTCCATGAAGGTCTTTTTAGTGAGTGTTGAGATTGCGAAATTGCAGTTGAAATGAATTCTAGTGTCACAAAACCGCATATTGTCAGGGACACCAAGCATTCCAGCCAGGATGGTTCAAGGTGTCTTACATTTATTTATTTGGCCAGCGCCTTTTTATCCAAACCAACTTACAACACTTGTTTCTATTACTTTTCCCAATTGGAGCCCAGGCAGGTGAAGACATTTGTTCAGGGTCACACAGTGTCAGGATTTGAACCCACAGCCAGAGGGTCTGAAATCCAAAGCCTTATCCACTACACCACACTGCCTGGCCGGCCGGCTGGAATGACAAAGGGAAACTAGTCACATGGAGTGTTTGCTCCCCCAGTACAATACATGTCAGTCTTTCTGGGCAACGCAGCTTACATAGATAACTGCAGGGCAGGCTGGGAACTGTAGTCCCGTGAGACAGCCCCATTGTAGTTCATGGGTGCCACCAGGGGGAAGGTGCAGGAACAGACCATCCCCACTTTAAAGAACTTCGACCTGACCCAGAAGTGCTTCCTGGATGCAATGTGGTGGCAGGTGTGGTTCACCGACAAAAGCGCGATAGACATATGCGCCCTGAAAAAAACTGTGACGGACAAATGAGCGCCAACAAACCCGCTAACTGGTTTTCGAAAAATGCACGCTGACAAAATCGCGAGAGAGGCCAAGAGAGTGGGACGCGTACGTGCGCATTATGTACACATTATGCGCTAAGTTATAACTGTTATAACTGCTGATGGCATGCTACGAACAAATAACTCAGTCGAGGGTTGGCATAACGCGTCGTATACAAAGAGGAATTACCAGCAGTCAGGCAGCCAGCAAATCTAAATACACTCAAATATCAAGATGTCTTGCTGCAATTCTTCCTACATATGCAGGGTGTGATCTTAAGGACTATCTGCGTGCCATGCTGATGGCATGCCACGTCTCATAATATTGACTTCTAAAATAAACATTGTTAAATATGCTTTAAACTAGTAATTCATATTTAATGAAACCTTCACGATTTAATCGGCACTATTTTGTCGGCACGCATATGTCTATCGCGCAAATGTTGGGTCACAGGTGTGACATAAAAGAAGCCAAATTTACTGTATGGGTAGTCAGATTTGGGAGGAGAGTGGATAAGACCAGCAATGATGGATGGATTAAAAGCCAGAAGTCTGTATGACCATCAACATCAAGTGAGTCCGTGAGAACCCTAACTACAAAGAGGACTGTTTCATTTATGTTAGGTAGAATACCCAGAGGGGACTGGGTGGTCCCGTGGCCTGGAACCCCTGCAGATTTTATTTTTTTCTCCAGCTGTCTGGAGTTTTTTTTTTTCTGTCCACCCTGGCCATCGGAGCTTACTCCTTTTCTATGTTAACTAATGTTGTCTTATTTTAATTTTAACTCACAGCACAACCAGACAATGCAAAGGTTTTCTGACCGTCCATAGCCCATTAGAACTCTACAAGTCTCTGTAAGTCTTCACCTTCCTTTGAGCCTCCTCTACTTTCTGTTCTGTCATCACATACAGTAATTGTTAAAGAATATGGGACCATTAGAGATAGATACTGTAGACGCAGTGTGAAAGAACAGTATTTGATCATGTGAGTATTCACTCCCTTCATGTCAGCATCTAGTGGATATCCCTAACATGACAGACAGACAGACAGACAGACAGATAGATAGATAGATAGATAGATAGATAGATAGATAGATAGATAGATAGATAGATAGATAGATATGAAAGGCACTATATAACTGATAGATAGATAGATAGATAGATAGATAGATAGATAGATAGATAGATAGATAGATAGATAGATATGAAAGGCACTATATAACTGATAGATAGATAGATAGATAGATAGATAGATAGATAGATAGATAGATAGATAGATAGATAGATAGATAGATAGATAGATAGATAGATACTTTATTAATCCCAAGGGGAAATTCACATAATCCAGCAGCCGTATACTGATACAAAGAAACAATATTAAACTAAAGAGTAATAAAAATGCAGGTAAAACAGACAATAACTTTGAATAATGTTTGCCCGTCCCTCTGCTACAGGTTTTAAACTGTCCAACTTTATTCCTACAATAGAGCCTGCCTTCCTCACCAGTTTGTCCAGGAGTGAGGCGCCCTTCTTCTTTATGCTGCCTCCCCAGCACACCACCGTGTAGAAGAGAGCACTCACCACAACCGTCTGATAGAACATCTGCAGCATCTTATTGCAGATGTTGAAGGATGCCAACCTTACGAGGAAGTATAGTCGGCTCTGTCTTCTCTTACACAGAGCATTAGTATTGGCAGTCCAGTCCAGTTTATCATCCAGCTGCACTCCCAGGTATTTATAGGTCTGTACCCTCTGCCCACAGTCACCTCTGATGATCACGGGGTCCATGAAGGGCCTGGGCCTCCTAAAATCCACCACCAGTTCCTTGGTCTTGCTGGTTTTCAGGTGTAAGTGGTTTGAAACTGTTGTGGAAGGGATTTGGAGGTACTGTCAAATAAATAAAACTTTCTTCTCTTTGAACCCAGGTCTGTGGGGTGTAGTTGTGTTTGGGGTTTTGCTACGCCACCTACTGGTCACAATATGAACTGAAACTTGCAGGTTTTGCTGTAGGCACCTGTATGAATTAAAGGCAAAACAAACACAATAGGGGATGGAGGAGCACACATTATTCCAACAAAAATGAATGCTTACTTACTTATCTACTTATTTACCTATTCATGTTGTGGAACTTGAACCCTGGACACAGACAGACACGACACCAGATGTCCACAAAGACACGCTTTAATTCTTCTTTGCACACAGCACAAATTCAGTGCCCAAAGGCTCATAGTCCTTTTCCACTCCTTTCTCTTTTCCTTCTCTTCTGCCGCCTCCACTCCTCCCGTCACAAGCTCCATCCTCTGCCTCCCGACTCCGGCTCTTTTATACTTCACCCAGATGTGCTCCAGGTGCTTCCTGATGATCTGGTATGGCGGAAGTGCTGCATGAGCACCCAGAAGCATTCCGGGTGTGCTACATTCCAAGGCTCCATGATCCTCCGGGTTACCCCCAGGCAGTGGCCATGGGACCCAACAGGGATGAGCTTCTAAGCTCTGATCCCATGGCCCCCATGCAGACCAGAATGGCTGCCCTCTAGTGGCACAAGGGAGGTATTGACCATCTCCCGGTCCTTCCAGGCGTCCTGGATGGGCAGGATCCCCAGCCATCCACCACAATGTGTTTATTAAATTAAAGAGCTTTTAAAGAAAGCCATATTTCCCCCTGGAGATAATAAAGTTCTATGTATCCATCTACAAGTAAGAAACTCATCAGTCATGGATGGGATGCCCGACTGAACCTCACTGACCTCCAGTCTTTATCCTGTGGTGAGATGACTGATGTGCACTTCCAAGTAGCCACAGCTGGAAGAAGCCCATGAAAATGCAGCAAAACGCGAATGAAATTACATAAAAACAGAAATGCCCACAACAGCGAGGCTTTCCTCTCCTCAAAACGAGATTCATACAAACAAAGCACTGGTGACTACGACTTTCTACCTCACATCAACGAGAGCCCACGTGGGTGGACAAGAACGTCGAGACAGTTTAGGACCACAAGTTACGTTACGTCGGCTCCTTAATCGATTGAATTTGTTGCACTGCTTTAGAAATTGTGGGCTGATGTTTAACACAGTCATTACACTGAATTGTTTTGTACATTTCTGCTATTGATGATTATGTTTCTTTTTTTATATTTTATCTAATTGCATTTTATTTCATATACTTGTTTATTTTTGTCTTTCTTTATAGAACTGTAATTTATTTTTTCTTTATCTAATTATATTTCATTTTGGGTCAATTGTCTCTCGTTTGTTTCACGTTTTGTTTGTTCTTTATACATTGCACTGCTGTACGTGTTTAAGTAAGTATATTATATGTTATTTAATTTACTGTATATATTTTTCATGTAAGAATGATGCCTTTTCAGAGCTATTTCTGTACTGTTACCTCCGCTGCCTTTATTTAATGTCACTTTATAAACTGACGTACCTGGCATTGCCCGGTGGTGCGCATGCGCGTCAGAAGACCTCCTTATGGGCTCTATCAACATCAACAATGACATCCATGAAAACAGCACATTTTCATACAAACAATGTGGCTCAAAGCGCTTTACACGATGTCAAACAGAAAGGCACAAGAAAAGAGCAGCAAATAAGATTAGAGTAACATCATCATCTTTCACTTAAACTGTGAAGGCTCAGCTCATTAAATCTTTCCTCATCCTCAGTAGCCCCTGGAATCAGCCTCATCGCTCTTCTCTGGACCTTGTTCTAGTGCTGTTATGTCCTTCTTGTAGCCTGGAGACCAAAACCTTACACGATACTCCAGATGAGTCCTCACCAGTGTGTTATAAAGCTTAAGCAGAAACTCCTTGGACTTGTACTCCAAACATCAGGGTGCTGTATAACCTGACATTCTGTTAGCCTTCTTCATGGCTTCTGAACAGAACATCTGGCAGTTGATGGTGATGACTCCACCACGACTCCTAAATCTTTTAATCTTTCCTCATAACGTATCCCCTGTAGCTCTGGAATGACCTTTGTTGCTCTTCTCTGGACTTCCTCTACTGCTGTTATGTCTTTTTTTGTAGCCTGGAGACCAAAACTGCACTCATTACTTTAGATGAGGCCTTGCCGGTGTGTTATAAAGCATGAGCCGAATCTCCTGTGACTTGTGCTCCACACATTAAGGTGCTGTATAACCTGATATTCTGTTACCCTTCTTAATGGTTTCTGAGCACTGTCTGACAGTTGATAGTGACGAGTCCACCACGACTCCTAAATCGTTTAATCTTTTCTCATAACGTATCTCCTGTAGCTCTGGAATCAGCCTAGTTGCTCTTCTCTGGACCTTGTTCTAGTGTTGTTATGTCCTTCTTGTAGCCTGGAGACCAAAACTTCACAAAATATTCCAGAAGAGTCCTCACCAATGTGTTATAAAGCTTAAGCAGAAACACCTTGGACTTGTACTCCAAACATCAGGGTGCTATATAACCTGACATTCTGTTAGCCTTCTTCATGGCTTCTGAACACGGCCTGGCAGTTGACAGTGATGAGTCTACCACGACTCCTAAATCTTTTAATCTTTCCTCATAACATATCTCCTGTAGCTCTGGAATGAGCATTGTTGCTCTTCTTCGGACTTTTCTCAGTGCTGTTATGTCTTTTTTGTAGCCTGGAGACTAAAACTGCACACATTACTCTAAATGAGGCCTCACCACTGTTTTATAAAACTTGACCAGAACCTCCTTGGACTCCTTCAAGTCAGGTCTCCTTTTCATCTTCTTTTGCTTAAACAGTAAAGGCTCAGCTCTTTTAATCTTTCCTCCTAACTCATCCCCTGTAGCCCTGGAATCAGCCTCATCACTCTTCTCTGGACTTTTTCTAGTGCTGTTATGTCCTTTTTGTAGCATGGAGAGCAAAACAGCACCCAATACTCCAGATGAGGCCTCACCAGTGTGTTATAAAGCTTGAGCAGAACCACTTTGGACTTCTTGGAGTCAGGTCACCTCTTAATTTCCTTTTGCTTAAACTGAATTAGTTCAACTCCTTTATTCTTTCCTCATAACTCATAACTGGAATCAGCCTCATCGCTCTTTTCTGGACTGTCTCTAGTGCTGCTATGTCCTTTGTGAAGCCTCTTCACTAAAACTGCACCCAGGACTTCGATGAGGCCTCACCAGTTTGTTTTAAAGCTTGAGCAGGACCTCCTGTGACTTGTACTCTACACATCAAGGCGCTATATCACCTGACATTCTGTTAGTCTTCTTATTGGCTTCTGAGCACTGTCTGGAAGTCGATAGCTTAGAGTCCACTATGACTCCTAAATTCTTCTCATAAGGTGTACTGTTGATTTTCAGACCTCCCATTGCGTATTCAAACCTCACATTTTTACTTCTTATGTGTAATACTTTACATTTATTGACATTAAATTTCATCTGCCACAAATCTGCCCAAGCCTGTATGCTATACAAGTCTTTCTGTGATGATTCAATGGATTCTCAGTTATCTGCCAGCCCACCTATCTTGGTATCATCTGCAAACTTAACCAGCTTGTTACTTATATTCCTATCTAAATCATTTATATATATTACAAATAGCAGCGGCCCCAGCACTGCTCCCTGCTGGTCACCACTCTTAACATCACCCAATTCTGATGAGGTTCCTCGCACCATCACCCTCTGCCCCCTGTGTCTGAGCCAATTATGCACCCATCTACACACCACACCTTGAACTCCCACTTCTTTTAATTTGATGCCCAACCTCTCATGGGTCGCCTTATCAAATGCTTTCTGAAATTCAAGATAAATAATCTCCTAAGCTCCACGTTGATCACATCCTTTGTTATGCAAGTGTTTGGTAACGTTGACTTTTTCAAAAATAGGAGGTTTTGCTTTGCTAAAAATGTAGTTCATTTCTAAGCTAATATCACTTGGACACAGTGTCGTGAAAGTCAGAGAGTGCACATCTGACCCACATGGAGCTGTCTACGCCATTGCTTTATTTATAACGTGACAAAATAAAAATAAAAAATATGCAGTGAGTGAAAAAGAGTTTCCATTTATATAAACCTTTCTCAAAAATTGATGCTAAACTTCAATTCACATGCAATTTTAAAACCGGGAAATTCACTGGAAAGGTTGTTTTGGAGTTTCAAATGTTTTTGAAGGCTTAAAAGAAAGGAAGGGTTTGGTAGCACCATACAAAATTTGTCAGAAAAGGACCAGATGCAAAAGAAACTTGCAAAAAAGTCACATTTGGAAATTCATTACGGCCAAATACAATCCAAAAGCCGTAATCTGGTGAGGCAATGAAATTCTTATCCGAATTATCTTAGAAGAAAACGCTGCACCGATGGTCTTAGATGAGACCCCTCTTTGTGTCACAGCTCTAGTGACTGCCATTCTACTGCCACTCCAGGAGTCTTCTAATGCCTTTCTGTCTTCCTCGCTCTGCAGACTGGATGATTGATGGCTAGAACACCTCTGACATCACTTCCAGTGTCCGCCCACCTGGACCCGCCTCTTCCTGTCAGAAGGGCCCAAAACTGAAAGCTCTGCCATCTTGCAACAGTCCTGTTTTGAACTCAACGTCTGCTGAGGCGACTCCACAATAATTTTGCTGCAACCAATTATACGATGTGGTCTTCTTGACACCACAACTCTTATTATTGCTCTCCCTTTCTGTTAAAAGTGGGGTCCTCCATTCCCCCCCAGTGCACTTCTGCTCCCTAATGGGGACTTCAGTCCTCACGTCAACCCCTCTCCCCAGCACTCCATGTAGCCTTTATTTTCAGTTGAACCAATGGCACCACACATGCAAAATTTCATGCAAATTGTTTAAAATAGGTTTCATGTGATTGGAGACCAAATACACATATTATAGATTTATTTATACGCATTTTCCTGCCATTGGCCGTACAAACTAAACACTGATGCAATGCCTGTCCTACACACGTTAATTTTTTTACTTTTTATTGCATCTTAAATAGAAATCCAATGCACTTCCTTTATTTTTCAAGTTCACTTGTAAGAATGTGGTACGAGCCTGGCAGGCTAGGGGCACTGGTGGTGGCAGATGCTGCTTACAAAGCCATGCGTCTTTGGGAATAGGCATCCAGTGGCTCACTTCAAAACAAAAAGACGAGCGTTAGTCAAAGACCCTCTTGGGAGAGAGCTGATATAATCAGTCAGCCCCCCTCGACTCGACTCAGAAGCAGCTCAGCGTCTGAAATGTTAAAGTTATCTGTCAGTGCTAATCTCTTCACGTTGGCACAGGAGCACACAGGTAGGAGGTTATTAACACGTGTGACAGACAGGGACAGCTGGTGGCAGCAACACCCACAAGGAAGGAGTGCCGAGGCGTCGTCATTAAATACCCAAATCAAATTTTAGGCAAAAATTCAGTGGATCCACAAGGTAATCAAACCCCTTCACTCTCTGCACATTTCATTGTGTGGTAGGTTTAATTTCAAATGGATACACTTCCCATGTTTTTGCCCATCAGTCTACCTTCAATAATCCATAATGACAAAGTGTAAACATATGTCTTCAGAAAGATTTGCAAATCTGTTAAAAATCAAAAACTGAAATCTCCTTTTCATAGAAATATTCAGATTTTTAATTTAGCATTTCTTGGGTAAGCCTCGACAAGCTTTGCCCACCTGGATTTGGTCAGTTTATCCCATCCATTCTGGCAGATCATCTCAAGTTCCACTAAATGGAGTTGGAAGCATTATAGCCTGCCATCATCAGGTGTTTTATGGGGTTTAGGTCTGGGCTTTGGGTGGGCCGAAGAGACTCCAGCATTGTCTTGGCTGTATGCTTGGTGTGATTGTCATATGAAAGGTGATCTGTTGTCCCAGTCGTAGATCGCATGTACTCTGCCATGTTCAGATGTTCTGTGGGGTTTGTCTGGGCCCCTCAAGAACACTCAAAGGCACTCGGGCATTGTCGTAGGTGTATGCTTTGGGCCATTACTGTGCTGAAAGGTGAACTGTTGCTCCAGTCTGAAGTCACAAGTACTCTGTCATCTTCAGATGTTCTGTGGTGTTTGTCTGGGCCCCTCAATAACACTCAGAAACTTGTCCCAAAGCCACATTGGTGTTCTCTTAGCCGTATGCTTTGGCACATTAATGTGCTGAAAGTTGAACTGTTGTCCCAGTCTAAGGCCACATTCACTTCGTCATCCTCAAATGTTTGGTGTAGTTTAAGTCTGCACTTTGGCTAGGCCACTCAAGGACACTCAGAGACTTGTCCCAAAGCCACTCTGGCATTGTCTTGGCTCTATGCTTTGGGCTTTTGCCGCGCTGAAAGGTGAAGTGTTGTCCCAGTCAAAGGTCACATCCACTCTGCCATCCGCAAATGTTCGGTGTACTTTAAGTCTGTGCTTTGGTTGGGCCACTTAAGGACACTCAGTGACTTCTCCCAAAGCCACTCTGGCAATGTCTTAAGTGTATGCTCTGGGTCATTACTGTCCTGAAAGGTGAAGAGTTGCCCCGGTCTGAGGTGCACTCTGGAGCAGGTTTTCTTTAAGGACCTCTCTATTTTTGGCTTTATGTATCCTTTACTCAATTCTAATAAACACCCACCCTCACAGCTTGATGTTGCTACCACCATGCTTCACCATAGGGGTGATATTAGGTAGGTGATTAGCACTGCCGGGTCTTTGCCAGACATAGTGCTTTGAGTTCTGCTCAATAGATAATTGAGATAATCTTTTTCCTTCTGCTCTGAGAGACTCACCACACAACTTCTGCAAATACAGAGAGGTCCTTGAAGAATACCTGCTCCAGCTTCTCGTTAGTGTGATGCTTGACCTTTTAGCATGACAATGACCTGAAGCATACATTCAAGACAATGGCCCAGATGCTTAGGGACAAGTCTCTGAGTGGCCCGGCCAATGTCCAGACATACAGGGCCAGATTAAGATGAAATTGGGCCTGATGCTGCAGCTCAAAAAAGGCCTATTTTTTCTCGGCATTGGTGCATGTGCATTCGACACTCACCGTTGTGGGCGAAGGTTTCAGACCAGACAGCAGGTGTGGGGTTAGGGACCTCAATTAAAGGGCATGAAGATGTGGGTGCTAAAGGTTTAGGGGACTTAAACGGGGTAAGGTTTTCAGGGGACTTATCTCTGAGGGTCTTGCTTCTAGTACGTTGTGAAATGGAGTGCTTTTTATGTAAGTTAGAAGAGCCTCCCATAGCCCCTAACAAGTGGCCGTCAGTCTCATCATCAGGATCTGTAAGTTAGAAGGGGTCGCATTGATATTGTTCATCAAAGAAATCATCAGTAGCTGGGGCATCGGTAACCACAGGAGCCGTTGGGGCAATGAGTGAATGTGGCCGTGGTATGGGTTGTAGGTAAAGTGTTGTGGAAGAGAGCGCTGGATATAAAAAGTTTTTGTTTTTTTTTTTGCGGTTATAAAGCAGCTTTATTTTTCAGAATCACGGTGAGAAGAGTTTCAGAAAAACAGCCAATCAAATATAGATGACAGCGTCAGGGCTCTTCTGAACCCCGTCTGTTGGGTGGGGTCCAGTTTTATACCCCTAGAATGCGTGATTTAATATCATTATAAAATGTAACAGTCAACACATTTATTATACACAAACCTTGAGCCCCTTTAACGTCCCTTGTAAAACTTGATTTCTTGGCTCCTTTTGTTATGGTGTTCAGATGTAAGCTAAGGGACAACGTGATAAGGCAGACTCATGTGTGGAATGCTCAGACCTTGAGTCCTTTGCACAAATATTTTTCTGTTTGCTAAAACAAAGCATGCTATTACTTGGTTTCGTAAAGCTTACTTCTCAGACATGAATTAGTACAAGGGAACGAAGAGAACATTCGTCTTCCACATTGTACATGTGCACTCAGACCGACCAAGGAGCCTTAATTGTTTGCGACGCAACCAGCCAGCCTTTATTGAACATGAATGATAATAACGACGTAGTATTGTGACAACTCGAGATTAATATCAATCTATGTAACATCAACATTCAATAGCAATTGTCTGAAAAGTGCACTTAACGCAGAAAACCTAACAATGAAATACACTAAATTGCGCAATTCTCTTACGAAACAGAGTAAGAAAAAATGAATTTGCAGAGACACTGGGTCAAAGTGACTCAGTTCAGACTCTTGAGGGTAAAAGTTTGTCCAAGATTTAAATTTCATAACAGACCAGAATCCTGTCGAGGATTTTAAAAATTCTAAACATCCATGCCGAGCCCACGGGCTGACCTTTAGTTTTACCTTTACAGATAAACCATTTAAATAACCATCGATTTTTACTGTATAACTAACTTTCAAGGTGAAAAATTTACTACGTGGCACTTACCGAACAATAATAAAGTGGCAAGAATCCCCAACATATTGCAAAAAACGCATCTAAATTACTAAGTGTTGTGATGTGAGATTTTACATATAATTTGATAAATATTTTGTATGTCTTTATTTGTAATTTAGGCAAAGCAATGTAATTTAGTGTTTTACCCCCAACCCCCCTTTTACGACTAAGTCTCTTTGAATTTTACGACAGAGTTGGGAGAGGATGTGCCTTAAACCAGTTTGGTGAGCGTTTCTTTGCTAAAGTCTTTCTCTCATCCCCAACACAAAGCCAGGTTAGCTTAACATATGGTTTGGGGGCAGATGTTAAGATGTTCTATTTCACCCATTGGTCTGAGGTATGGCTGTTTGGAATTGGCTTGTCTCAGAGGCCTTTTAGATAGATAGATAGATAGATAGATAGATAGATAGATAGATAGATAGATAGATAGATAGATAGATAGATAGATAGATAGATAGATAGATAGATAGATAGATAGATAGATACTTTATTAATCCCAAGGGGAAATTCACAAGTACCATGATGTCCTATTGGCTGTAGGGGTTGGACAGAAAACCCATAAATTTGCTTGCTTTATCTCACTCTCTCTCTCTTGCTAACATGTGATGATGAAGAAGTATCTCTCTCTTACTAACAGCTGATGAAGACCATCACAGCATGAGCTGACAAGAACAGCACAATGAAGAGCACAGCTTCAGCCATTTTGAACAGACATGTGGCTAAAAGCTGTGCACCAATGATGCCTTAACTAGAAACATTAAGTAACTAATAAGTCTGTGTGCCACCTGAACTACAAATCACCATTGAATCAGGTTGTATGGTTGCCAATAATCAAATGTACTTTGCATTTTGTTATTATTTATGAATAATATCAGTAATACATTATTTTATGTGTAACTTAACTCCTGCTTGTCTTTTTACTACATCTAATTGCCTGAGGTTATACAGAAGATATAGAAGGGAAGGTGGGGATAAGTTATATACAACAATACCTTATAAACAATGGTAAGTCTGTGAGATTAGGCATTCTAAGGCTACATATTAATAATACAATAGGGGAAAGTAGAGCAATATATATTACTCTACCAAGATTAAACACTAAGTAAACTGTTTAATGTAAAATTGATAGCATTAACTTGAAATCTTTGGTTAACAATAAACATAATGACGTTAAAGTTACACCACAACGCAAAGAACAATAGTAACTGTATAATAAGAAATGCTGTGTCTAGGCGTCCGAAAGTTGGGCTCCAAATTTTGTTCTAAGAATTATTTTGAGGTTATTATAGGAAAGGAAAACTGTTCAGCTTCTGGAAAATTCTCGTCTGTTTTCATCTGGGCCTATTTCAGGAATGGGCCTAATGCTGCAGCATCAATAGCACCCACCTTAATCCGGCCCTGCAGACATAAACCCCACGAACATGAAGTCTGTTTCTGATTGTCTGGTCAGAGACATTCACACCAGTGGCCTGCCCACTGGAGGTCATTTTGTAGGACTCTGGCAGTGCTCATCCTGTTCTTCCTTGCCCAAAGGAGTAGATACTGGTGGGTCCTACTGATGGGTTAAGAACCTTCTAAGAGGGACCCTGTCCAGCTCTCCTAGAGTAACTGCCTGTCTCCTGGAATCTCCTCCATGCTGTTGACACAGCAAACCTTCTGGCAATGGCACTTATTGATGTGCCTGCCACCCTGAAGAAGTTGGACTAGCTATGCCACCTCTGTAGGGTCCAGGTATGGCCTCAAGCTACCAGTAGTGACACTGACCATAGCCAAAAGGAAAACTAGTGAAAAAACAGATGAGGAGGGAATGATGTCAGTGGCCTCCCTCCACCTGTGAAACCATTCATTCCTGTTTTGGGGGTCACCTCATTGTTGCCCCTCTAGTGCATCAAAGCAGCTGAAACTGATTAACAAGCCCCTCTGCTACTGAACTGACCAGATCAATAGCCCACAAGTTGCATTGACTTGATGCTCTACTCAGATTCAAAAGTGTGCCTTTAATGTTTTTGAGCAGTATATCTGTTGAACATTTTCGAGCACAGCGCTTTGTTTTAAAAATGGTTTTGTTTTTACCCTTTCCATAAAAGTACCAAGACCTTTTTGCACCTACCCATTGCTATGTTTGTGTGTTGTGTCCTCATCTACGGGCTCATCTCTCGGTTATGTTATCGACGGTCGTGAGTTCAAGAGGCTCCTGTGATGCAATGTGGAGCCGACCCGCTCCATCACACATCCCATCCTGGATATATTCTTGTCTTTCATGTAATGTAATCTGAACAAAGGCAAGCTCTCTGCAACTCTGTACTGAGCTGATCAGTTTAGAAGATGAACGCAATGGCACCAGGCTCTCTAGAGTCACCACAGATGACCATCGCTTGGAGATCAGAAGTGTGGACTGATGAAAGGAGATCATTTTGCGGAATCAAGAATGGCAGCAATAGTGTAATGAGACCGTGTGAATGTCACACTCACCAGAAGAAACATCACCCGAATCCCAATGAAGATTCTCTTCTGATCATCAATACTGACAATGATCCGCATCTTGTTAAATCTCAGAAGACCGCATTCCAGTCTTTTAAACTTTTAGGCCACTGGAGATGGATTCACACCATGCCAAGTTCTTCTCCGGGTTGGCATTTCTTCACTGGCATTCTGCACTTCAATGGTGGGCGGTTAAACATGTTCAGGACCTTTTGCTTAATGCCTATTGCGCTGAATAACAATGATGAGGAGATGGAGAGACTTAAATTTAATTACTTAAATCATGGCCTTTCTAGTAGAAATAAAACTCAAGAAAGACTTGTGCACACTGTGAGCCGTAAGAAGGGGAGATTATCTCCACAAGCGGCTGTGTGTGAATTGTTATTGGCTGTAATTTAGATCATTAAAATTAAACAGTGCCCTGCTTCACAGATCTCCATGTGGTGCCAAGTTTGTGTGGAATGAAAGGCACGCTGCCATTTCCTTTACCTGCTCATAACTGAACATTTGAAAGTCAACAAGTAAAAGAAGGATGGTGATAACATTAAAATGGCTGTCCAATCGAGGGTTTCGCAATGCACAGATGTGGGCTTTTTTACTTTGTCTATCTGGTAGCATGGCGGTTGGAGTTTCTGCCTTCATATCCAGTATCCTCAGTCTGGGCTCTGCACCAGGGTTCGTATCCTCAGTTTGGGCCCCACACCAGGGGTCCTATCCTCTTTCTGGGCCCCGCAACAGGGGTTCCATCCTTATTCTGGGCTCTGCACCACTGGTCCTATCCTCAGTCTGGGCTCCACAACAGGGGTCCTATCCTCAGTCTGGGCCCTACACCAGGGTTCCTATCCTCAGTTTGGGCCCCACACCAGGGGTCCTATCCTCTTTCTGGGCCCCAACAGGGGTTCCATCCTATCCTCAGTCAGGGGTCCTCTGGGGTCCTCCTCAGTCTGGGCTCTGCTACAGGGTTCCTATCCTCAGTCTGGGCTCACCAGGGGGTCCTGGGCTCCTCACCAGGGTTCTTATCCTTGTTCTGGGCTCTGCACCACTGGTCCTATCCTCAGTCTTGGCACCGCACCAGGGATCCTATCCTCAATCTGGGCCCCGCACAAAGGGTCCTGTCTTCAGTCTGGGCCCTACACCAGGGGTCATATCCAAGGTCTTGTCCCCGTACCAGGGGAACTATCCTCAGTCTGGTTCCTGCACCAGGTGTCCTATCCTTAGTCTGGGTCCTGCACCAGGGATCTTATCCTCAGTCTGGGCTCCACAACAGGGTTCCTATACTCAGTTTGGGCCCCACACCAGGGGTCCTATCCTCTTTCTGGGCCCCGCAACAGGGGTTCCATCCTCAGTCTGGGCTCTACACCAGGGGTCCTATCCTCAGTCTGGGCTCCACAACAGGGGTCCTATCCTCAGACTGGGCTCCTCACCAGGGGTCCTATCTTCAATCTGGGCCCCGCACAAAGGGTCCTATCCTCAGTCTTGGCTCCGCACCAGGGGTCCTGTCCTCCGTCTGGGCTCCGCACCAGGGTTCCTATCCTCAGTCTGGGCTCTGCACCAGGGGTCTTATCCTTGTTCTGGGCTCTGCACCACTGGTCCTATCCTCAGTCTGGGCACCGCAAAAAGGGTCCTGTCTTCAGTCTGGGCCCTACACCAGGGGTCATATCCAAGGTCTTGTCCCCATACCAGGTGTCCTATCCTCAGTCTGGTTCCTGCACCAGGTGTCCTATCCTCAGTCTGGGTCCTGCACCAGGGTTTCTATCTGTACAAAAATTGCATGCTTATTAGAACATTAGAACATTAGAAACATTTTTACAAGAACAGACCATGCAACCTACCAAAGCTCACCAATCTTATTTACCTAATTTCTATAAAATAATATCAAGTTGAGTTTTGAGGGTCCTAAGAGTTTCACTTCCCACCCCACTACTTTATAATTTATTCCAAGTGTCTATGGTTCTTTGTGTGAAGAAAGACTTTCTACCATTTGTGCACAATTCACCACAAACACATTTCCAGCTGTGTCCCCATTCTCTTATCAAAGTCATTGATATGCGCCGCCTGCACCCACTGGGCTAATTCCTTGAAACCCTTGAGTTGTGTCGCCTCCTCATCTGTATGTGTTTATACTGGAAGGGCTCAACTCCTTAAATGTTTTCTCATAACTCAAACCTTTCAGTCTCAGGATTAGCCAAGTCGCACTTCTCTGGACTTCTTCTAAACCTGCTTTATCCTTTTTTTTGTAATATGGATACCAAAATGCAGTTATTCATTTGTCTTTTGTCATTTGGGTGCCATTAACTGTCAGCTCCACAAGGGCTTATTCTCACCTGGACAAAGTTGGCAGCACTATGAGAATGATGTTTCTCAATTTTTCCAGTGCCTTCAGTACCATCCAGCCATCCCTGCTAAGGGGTAAACTCAAGAGTTACGCAGGTGAATGAGCCTGTGGTGTCCTGGGTAATGGGCTATCTGTCGGGTGGACCACAGATTGTGAGCCTCAAGGACTTGGTGAGCAACACTGGAGCACCGCCGGGAACAGGCCTGTCACCTTTTGTCTTCACTTCGTATACTCAGACTATAAATATGACAGCAGGTCATCTAACTTGAAGACATTTTCAGATAAGTCTGAACTTATGGGGTGAATTGATAAAGGGGATGAGACAGAGGAGAGGAGTCAGGGGGAGGACTTTGTTACTGTCCAGAACTTAACGTCAGCAAAACCAAGGAACTACTTATCGACTTTCACCATACCAAGAAGCCTCCATGTCTGATAACTATTGGGTTAGTGGGTGTGGATGTGGTGCACTTCTATAAGTACTTGGGGGTCCAAATTAATGACAGGTTGGACTGGTATCAGAACACAGAGGAACTATAGAAGGAAGTGCAGAGCAGGTGCTTGATTCTTAGGAGACTGCGTTCCTTTAATGTGGGGAGTGACATCCTGTCACATCTTCTACAACTCTGTGATGCCCAGTGCGATTTTCTAGTCTGTGGTGGGCTTGGCTGGTAACATCACTTCAAGAGAAGCCCACCAAATTAGCAAGCTAAATAAAAAGCAGGCTCAGTTATAAGAGATATTCTGGACCGCCTGGAGGTTGTAGTGGAGGAGAGAAGGAAAAGAAAACTGCGTGTCATTATGAACAATGCTGCACATCCTCTCTCTGACACACCAATAATGAGGACTTACAGCCAATGAATCATTCAGCAGAAGTGTGTCAAGAAACACCAACGGGGGCTCCAATGTACAATCAAGCACGATGTCTGCTACCAGTAACGGCGGACAACACTTGAGTGAATACACTTGACTTGAGCATTCCTAGTTTTCCTACTCTTTCTCTATACGCTTGCCACTTCCTGAGCAGCTCTTCTTTTCTCACACCCTAGAGGCCTGCATCTTCTCTTCTTTCATCAGCATCTTTTCGCGTTAAAACTGATGACGTCAGTGTTTATTTTGCAATTACTTGCGTTTTCCATTTTTCACTTAACCTGGCACTTAAGTCTTCAATCTGCCTCAAGAATGACTTCAGATATGAAGAGGTAGGGCAAGTGACGGTGGTAGGGATGAGAACGACGCCCGTACACACGCGTCTCATGGCAGCCCTGCTGCGCACTGCCGAGAGTTGTTCCAACAATAAAATAAAATAAAAATAAAAAGACAAATAACCTTGGAGGTCATTCATCACCTTGAAAGCGGATAGTGATAGTAGATGTCACATAGTATATGTGTACCTACCAAATTTCAGGTCAATACGTCAAACGGTTTGGGAGCTACAAGTGATTTAAAATCTTGGAGAGACAAACGGACAGTCACAATAGCGTATTATAAAAGAAGATAATGCCTCAATGGGACTGGGACTGCCAAGTCAGAAGTTTATTTCTTTTTAATTGTCTTGCTTTATGGTCATTCTGATGTGTGTGTTGTGAAATGAATAGCCTTGACACACGAAAGAGGTTTGGGGCAGCCACCCATATACATGAATCCTGGCTGCAAAAAAGGCAAATATTAAGTAAGGATGTGTACAGAGTCGAGTTTTTATGGCTGGTTAGCAAAAGTGATGTCAATGAGACCAGAACCAGAAGTGATGTCTTCGTGGCCAGAATCAGGCAATATTTCCCTTGTTTCGTCTGAAGGGATAGCAGAAGAAGGTTTGGCGCATCCCGCCACCCCCTAGCCTGGCATGGAATTATTTTCAAAATGGTCCTTTTAGCTGCCTCCCATGCACACATGCATGACAGTGTATATTTATTTGTTTAACTAGCTGTGTAAGCCGGTGTTGTAAAGAGCTCGGGCTCTTAGAAACCGTGGATTCTGGCAAATCAATCAATCAATCAATCACATCGCTTGTCTATCAGCGGCTAACCAAGTTAATGTCTCCTTGGAGGCTTCGTTTTGCTGATGTCCTCGCCTCCATTGTCTATCTAAGCGAGTTTCTCTCTCTTAAGAGGTTTTGTTTTGCCAACGTGTTCTCCTCACTTGTGTATTAGCCGCTAAGCGAGTTTCTCTATCCTTGGATGTTTTGTTTTGCCCACATGCTCACCTCCGCTGTTTATCAACGGCTAAGCATGGTTTTCTTTCATTGGCGGTTTCATTTAGCCAATGCACTTGCCTCCATTGTCTATCATTGGCTAAGCGAGTTTCTCTTTCCTCTGTGGTCTTGTTTTGCCAATGTTCTAGCCTCAGTTGTCTATCTCTGCGAGTTTCTCTGTCCTCTGCAGCTTCATTTTGCCGATTTACTAGCCTCTGTTGTCTATCTCAGCGAGTTTCTCTTTCCTTGGCAGTTTCGTTTTGCTGATGTGCTCACCTCCGTTGTCTATCTAAGCGTGTTTCTCTTTCTTCAGAGGTTTCGTTTTGCCGATGTGCTCGCCTTGCTTGTGTTTTAGAGGCTAAGCGAGTTTCTCTTTTCTTGGTGGTTTCACTTTGGTGACAGAGTCGCTTTCTTTGAGCTTCACGCTGTAGCCTTGCACTTTTGAGCCGAACAGACATACACGCACACTTCCACTCATAGACGTTTACATATAAGATTACTCATTTTTATATTTATCTTCCTATTTATGTATTTATTTATTTAAAGAGCTTCTGTAAAAAGCCAAATTTCCCCCTGAAGACAAATAAAGTTCTATCTATTGTCACACACGTGCGCATGGGAGGCAGCTAAAGGGCTTGAGTGAAGGCAGTTCTGAGACATGGTGGCAGAGTGCACTGACTCTTTTTCTCACTTCCCTGTAGACCATTCCTGGGAGAGTCCACCTGGCTCTCTTGACATCACTTCCGGGACCGAACCAATGGAAACAGACCATACCAGCTCCGGCCCCCCTGATGTCATGTCCGGGCCTGATCCAATGAATGATGAACACGTGCCCGATCCTTATGACCTAACTTCCTGTCTTCCCCTTTAAAAGCCTGCCCTTTTTCCCTTTTTCCTCAGTCTTGTTATGGACTCGTTGTATGCACTTCAGTGCTGTATCTCTTTGAAAAGAACGACTTTGCAGCCAGGTTTTGAGATTATACGGGTGGCTGCCCCAAAACTTTCTTTGAGTATGTCTCAACTTTGTGACATTGGTGTAGCCGGCAGGATCGAGAAGTCCTGGAAGAGAAGGGGACAGGACCTGCAACCCAACCAGGTGGGAGCGTACCGGGGCCGAGTTTTCAGGCGGGGAGGGTGTCCCGTGTTTCGGAGTGGCCCGGTACAGGCTCTGCTCCCGGCAAGCTCTAATAGGCAGGCCAGGGAGTGTTCGGGAGGGGCTCACAGACGTGGGCTGCTTCGGAGGGGGAGGCAAAGAGGGCTTTTTGTGCTCTCTCGGAGGAGAGTGCCCGTCTCCCTGTAAAGCCAGAGCCCTGATTTCCACCTAGGGGTGCCCCAGACTGGCAGGTGACTAACCTAAAAATCTGGTGGTTCGATCCAGAGCGGACGACCCCTCAACAGGCATGGTCCCTATGGGCAAAGGTAGGGCAGTGGCTACGGCCACAGGAACTGAAGCCCTACCAAATAATAGAGCAGGTGGCTTGCTACCTTCTTCTTGACACGCTACCCTGGGCCTTCACCCAGCCGGTCTGGGGTAGAAACTTTAACAACATGGCAGAAACAAAGGAGGGCCTCACAATCTGGGGGAGTTGAACCGTCCTTTAGTCAAACTCAACCGGGGTATGTCCCAACACCTACCCCGTTCAACCCAGAGATTGGACCGGTGTCCCCGGGGCCGCGGGCACGCAAACCGCTTGGGAATGAGGCGGAATACAGGTGGAGGGGGAGGAGGGGTTGGTGTGCTCTGATAAACCCGTTGACGGTCCCACACACAGGCACGGTGGTCGTTAACGGGTTCAAAACGTCTGCTCTGCTTGACACCGGCAGCAAAACTTCCATTGTTGCCCGCCGTTTTGTGCTACCGCGACAGTGGTTGAAGTATAAGGTCGGTATAACCTGTGTCCATGGGGAAACCCACTGGTACAGGGCCGCCACGTGTGTCATCAGTTACGGGGGATCAGTTCGGAAATTAACCGTGGCAATCCTTCCTGATCCTCCACACCCGGTGATACTGGGGCGGAACTGGCCTGAAATTAAAAGCGGTGAGACACATACCACTCCCGGGACTAATTTGGGCCTCATTATGGACGGAGATGAACCGTCCCAAGCTGCCTCCACGCCGGCAGAGAGAGACGAAGCAGCCGTCCTGAGTGACGTGGCAACTCCCGGGCCATCGCGTGCTGTCACGTCATCCACCAACGGCGCGGCGGAGTGGGAGGAAACCACGCCCATTGAGGTCGACGCTGACCCTCTCTCCTTGTTGCGGTTCCAATTTAAAGAGACGCCGGCTTCTTTTAGAAGGGAGAAATGGAATGACGACTCCCTGAAGTTTGCAAAAAATGCAGTGGCCCTTGTCAATGGCCAGCGTACTGATCAGTCGATGCCACAGGGCCCTCACTTTGTATTAGACAACGACCTTCTTTACCGTGTAGCAATGCATGACCTTTCGGCGGCAAGTCTGCGAGCTAGCACACGCCCACCTCTTAGGTGGCCACTTGGGCACCGAGAAAACTCTGGAGCGGATCAAGCTCCGTTTCTACTGGCCGGGAATCAACGAGGAGGTTCGTCGCTTTTGCGCTTCCTGCCCGGAGTGTCAACTGTGACAAATTCCTAGGAGGGACCGTGCTCCTCTCATTCCTATTCCACTGATTGATGTTCCCTTCCACAGAATCGGGGTCGACCTGGTTGGACCCCTAGAGCCCTCAGCCCGAGGACACAAGTACATTTTAGTCCTCGTGGATTATGCTACACGATACCCCGAAGCTGTTCCGTTGCGCTCAGCTACCTCCAAAGCCATCGCACGGGAATTACTAGGGGTCTTTTCGCGCGTGGGTGTTCCCAAGGAAGTCTTGATAGACCAGGGGACCCCTTTTACCTCGGAGAAGTTCAAGGAGACTGCCAAGTTACTGAAAATAAAGTTTTTAAAGACCTCGGTGTATCATCCTCAAACCGACGGATTAGTAGAGAGGTTTAATCAGACTCTCAAACAAATGCTGCGTAAGGTGGTCAGCGAGGACGGAAGGAACTAGGATCAGCTCCTCCCCCTCGTCCTTTTTGTTTATCGGGAAGTCCCACAAGCCTCCACGGGGTTCTCCCCTTTTGAATTACTGTATGGGTGACAACCTCAGGGCATATTAGACATTCTAAAAGAAGGATGGGAAGAAGAGGCTCTTCCTTCTACAAACATATTAGAGTATATCGCGCAGTTATGCGATAGATTAGGAAAGATTCAGCCTTTCCTTAAAAGTCACATGGAGGAAGCTCAAACAGCACAGGCCCGTTACTACAACTGCAGCATGTCTCTTCGGGAGTTCCACCTGGGAGATCGGGTCATGGTCCTAGTGCCTACCTCCCACTCTAAGTTGCTTGCCCATTGGCAAGGCCCCTACGAAGTTAAGGAGAGGAAGGGGCTGGTCGACTATTTGGTGAGTCAACCCAATCGTCAGCCAAAGGAGCAGGTTTATCATGTGAACTTGCTGAAACCGTGGAAGGACAGGGACCCCGATCCCTCCTCCGGCCAGCCCCGCTCACTCTTCGCTCACACAATAACACCGGGGTTATTGTCCGAGAACGCCTGTATCGTCTTCCCGAGGCAAAAAGGGTTGAAGTGGAGCTTGAGATCAAGAGCATGCTGGAGCTAGGTGTGATTGAGGAAAGTTATAGTCCCTGGTCCAGCCCCATTGTGCTCGTCGGTAAGCCTGACGGGAGTTGGAGGTTTTGCAATGACTTCCGTCGGCTTAATCAAGTCTCCAGATTCGATGCGTATCCAATGCCATGAGTGGACGACCTCCTCGAGAGGCTTGGACAGGCTCGGTACTTGACCACACTTGACATGACAAAAGGGTACTGGCAGGTTCCTTTAACGGACTCCACGAAGGAAAAAAACGTGTTTAGTACCCCTAGCGGACACTGGCAGTATCGTGTCCTTCCATTTGGGCTACACGGAGCTCCAGCAACCTTCCAGCGTCTGGTGGACAAAGTGCTGCGGCCTCATAACTCATACAGTGCTGCCTACCTGGATGACGTGGTCATCTATTCCAGCATATGGAGGGAACGCCTACAGCATGTCCGAGTGGTATTGCGAACACTTGGTGAGGCCGGGCTCCGGATTAATCCCAAGAAATGCTTCTTTGGGTTAGGCTACCTGGTGGGTCGGGGTACCGTAAGGCCACAGTTCTCCAAAGTTGATGCCATTTTGAAATGGCCCCGTCCGCGAACCAAGCGGCAGGTCCAAGCCTTTCTCGGGTTAGCCGGGTACTACTGCCGGTTTGACTGATTTAACAAAGAAGAAGGCCCCGAACATTGTGGTATGGACTGAGAAGACAGGCGCTGCATTTGGTGACTTAAAGCAGGCCCTTACGTCCGCACCTATTTTGATGGCACCTAACTTTTCTTTGCCTTTCATCCTCCAGACGGAAGCTTCGGACACAGGCCTGGGCTCCGTGCTGAGCCAAAGTGTCGATGGTGTGGAACACCCCGTCATGTTCCTGAGCCGGAAACTGTTGGACCGGGAGACCAGGTATGCAGCAGTGGAAAGGGAGGCTTTGGTGATTAAATGGGTGATTACTCAGCTTTGGTACTACCTGTTGGGCCAGGAATTCACCCTTGTCACAGACCATGCACCTCTACAGTGGAAGGCCCTGCACAAGAAGTCGAATCCATGGGTCACCCGGTGGTTTCTTGACCTACAGCCATACAAGTTTTCGCTCGTTCATCATCGGGGTACTCTCCATGCCAGCGCTGATGCTCTTTCTCGGGTTCACGACCTCTCGGTTAGGGTCCCCCCACCCGACGGGTCTGGGCTAAGGGGGGGGCCTTGTCACAGGCAGCTAAAGGGCTTGAGTGAAGGCAGTTCTGAGGCATGCCGGGATGTTGCAGAGTGCACTGACTCTTTTTCTCACTTCTCTGTAGACCATTCCTGGGAGACTCCACCTGGCTCTCTTGACATCACTTCCGGGACCGAACCAATGGAAACAGACCATACCAGCTCCAGCCCCCCTGATGTCACGTCTGGGCCTGATCCAATGAATGATGAACACGTGCCCGATCCTTATGACCTAACTTCCTGTCTTCCCCTTTAAAAGCCTGCATCTTTTCCCTTTTTCCTCAGTCTTGTCTTGGACTCGTTGTATGCACTTCAGTGCTGTATCTCTTTGAAAAGAACGACTTTGCAGCCAGGTTTTGAGATTATATGGGTGGCTGCCCCAAACCTTTCTTTGAGTATGTCTCAACTTTGTGACACTATCTATCTATTGGTCTCTCTACACCTGTGTGGCCTTACTAGCGTATTATGTAATTTATGCATAACCTCCTTTGCCTTGTAATCCACACATGGTGATGTATAACCTAACATCTTAATAGATTCCTTTCATTACTTCTGGACACTGTCGACAATGTGAACAAATTTGTTGGTAGCCCTCCATGAAGGAATAAGAACCAGCAACTGTCTCTGAAAGAACTTGAAACTGACAAAAAGTCATTGGCACCCATCAATGTTTATTGTGTATTTAACAAAAATCAGACTTTGACTTTAGAGTTTTAATTTAACAGAATATTTCAAATATCATAAATGAAATGGCCTTGACACTCATAATGTGACCCTTATCCTTATATTTCGTTACACAACCTTTAGAGTTTTAAGACTGCTTCGAATTGACAGACTGGGACATTTTCAGAGAGGCTGCTATGGATGGTGACTCCATCAATCTGGAGGAGTACACAGACTCTGTGACTGGCTACATCTCCAAATGCATAGAGGATGTTACTGTTACCAAGGATGTTACCACTAGAGCCAACCAAAAGCCCTGGATGACAAGAGAAGTGCACAAGCTGCTCAAGATCAGAAATGCAGCCTTCAGATCTGGAGACAAGGCCGCCCTTAGGGTGACCAGAGCCAACCTGTCTCGTGCTATAAGGAGAGCTAAGTGGGCATACGCGCAGAAGATCAACAAACAATTCAGCAGCACCAGAGACACACGTCGTATGTGGCAGGGTGTTCAGGCAATTACAAACTACAAGCCCAATCCACACAGCAGTGATGGTGATGCCTCCCTTCCAGATGAGCTGAACAACTTCTTTGCACGGTTTGAGGCACAGAACAAAGAGCCTGCGAGAAAAGCAACACCTCCCTCCACTGACCAAGCACTCTGTCTCTCCATAACAGATGTGAGGAGGACTCTATCCAGAGTCAATCCAAGGAAGGCTGCAGGACCTGACAACATACCTGGTCTTGTGCTCAAAGAATGTGCAAGTCAACTGGCTGGTGTCCTCACAGACATCTTCAACACATCTCTGAGCCAGTCGTCAGTCCCAACATGCTTCAAGTCGACCACCATCATACCAGTGCCAAAGAAGTCATCAGTGACATGCCTGAATGACTACCGACCAGTTGCACTCACACCAATCATAATGAAGTGCTTCGAAAGGTTAGTCATGTCACACATAAAGACTAATCTCCTGCCTCCCTTGACCCTCTTCAGTTTGCATACCGCTCAAACAGGTCAACTGAGGATGCCATATGCTCTGCCCTTCACATCTCCCTGACACATCTGGATAAAAAGACACATATGTCAGGATGCTATTCATAGACTTTAGCTCTGCCTTCAACACAATCATCCCTCCAAAGCTGGTTGTAAAACTGAGCAGGTTGGGCCTAAACACCACCCTCTGCAATTGGATCCTGGACTTCTTGACAGAGAGGCCCCAGTCAGTTCGGATGGGCTACAACACTTCCAGCATCATCACACTGAGCACTGGAGCACCGCAGGGCTGTGTGCTTAGTCCACTGCTCTTCACCCTGCTGACTCACGACTGCACAGCCACGCACAACACCAATCACATCATCAAGTTTGCGGATGATACGACGGTGCTGGGACTGATAAGCAGGGATGATGAAAGAGCATACAGAGATGAGGTGAAATGGCTGTCCGCATGGTGTGAAGACAACAATCTATCTCTCAATGTCGACAAAACAAAAGAGATAATCGTGGACTTCAGAAAATCACGTCCTGCCCACATCCCGCTCAGCATCAACGGTTTAGATGTGGAGATTGTTAGGAGTACCAAGTTCCTCGGTGTGCACTTAACTGAGGAACTTACGTGGACACATAACACCTCATCACTAATCAAGAAAGCCCAGCAGAGACTACACTTCCTGAGGCGGCTGAATCAAGCACGTCTTCCCCCTTCCATCCTCACCATGTTCTACAGAGGCATCATAGAGAGTGTCCTGACCAGCTGCATCACTGTCTGGTATGGCAACTGCAACATATCCGACCGCAAGCGCCTGCAAAGGATAGTGAAGACAGCAGAGAACATTATTGGGGTGCCTCTCCCTTCACTACAAGACATATTTTACAAACGCTGTGTCCAAAGGCCTGCAGCATTGTGCAGGACCCTTACACCCCTCACATGGACTTTTCACACTTCTGCCATCCAAGAGAAGATATTGCAGCATCAAAGCCAAATCTGCGAGGCTGCAGGAGAGTTTTTACCCCAAGCTGTTAGACTCCTTAACACCAGGCTGCCCCCTGGGACCTTCCACACGGCCTCAACCTCCTCTACAAAACAGAACTTTTATACATGAAAACCACTATCCTGCAAAGAACTGAAAATCTCATACTGACCTCTAAGGATTTATGAAACATTCTGACCTGTCATTGTTTACACACGTCTTAAACAACTATTATCATACACTGATAATTTCTGTATTATCTATATCTATTATTTATTATTTATTTACTTATTATATTACATATCTTACACATCAATATTGCTGCTACTTGTTTGTCCTATCTTTGCACAATGTCTTGTCTTGTTTGTTTGTGTTTTAATTATAAATTTTAAAATTTTTATTCTATTTTTAATTTACTATTTGCACATCATGTTGTTACACTGTGGACCCTGAGCTTCGCAATTTCGTCTATCTGTATACTTGTATATGGTTGAGATGACAATAAAGTTCACTTTGACTTTGACTTGACTTGACTTGAGTTTGCAATCACTGCAAACAAGCGATTCCTGGAGCTCTCCATGCGACTTCGGCACCTGTCCACAGATTGTGTGGCCCACCTGTCCTGAGCAAACTACTCCAGCTGGGTCAGGTTTGAAGGGGGTCTTCTCCAGACTGCATGCTCTAGTTCTTTCCTTAGGTGTTTGGGTGGATTCACAGAAGGCCACTTCAGAAGAGTCTCATGTTTTGTTCTCAACCATTCTTGGGTGCTTTTAGCTGTCTCCTTGATCTGCAACTGAGACAGAGCTTTGTGACACTGGGCAGGACGTTTCACTGCAGAATGTCTTCATGGTCTTGAGATTTCATTGTTCCCTCCCCATGTCAGATGCAACAAAGTGGCCTTAAAACATAACTAAGCCTCCTTCATGTTTCTCAATAGTTATGGTGTTCTATTCTTACAAAGCTTCATTGTTTTCATCTGTGGACATGGAGCTGATGTGACTTGCCAGAAAGCTCCAGCTGTGTCCCATCTGTCCAAAGGACATTCTCCCAGAAGCATTGTAGCTTGTCAATACACATTTTAGTAAATTCCAGCCTTTCTTTTTAATAGTGGAGTCCTCCTGGGTCTTCTTCTTCCATTGAGCCCACTGTCACTCAAAAAGCGATGGATGCTGTGATCAGACACTAATGGACCGTGACCTGTGGACTTCAGCCTGTGTCTCTTTGGAAGTTGTCCTTGGACACTACTGGAATGCTGCCACCTGATGTATTGGGGCAGCATATAGTCTTGGAAGGCTGTGCCCCCTATCTATCCACTACACTGGCCTCCATGCCAGGTATGGTTATATGGGGGTTCATCCCCATGCCATACATCACAAAGCAAAAAGAATAGCATATTCCTTCATTGTGAGAGTTAAATTGGGTCGGTAAGTAATGTCACACGCGGGCGCTTATAGGGGCAGCCTACAAACAAGGTGAGAGAAAGATCATGAGACAAAGGGGTAATGTCGGGTATTCATGCCTCTCTCCTTTTTTCACCAGACTTAACGATGAAAAACAATAAACAAATTCAGTCCTGGATTCCCAAAATGGCTCCTCTTCCATTTCATCATTTCCACCTCCTACTCCCAAGGACGACGTCACTTTTGAACACTCCTTGATGACATCACTTTCAGTGGCCCCCTGAGATGACATTAGTTACAGTCGCTTCATGATGACATCACTTCTGGTCGCACAATCATGACGCCATTTCCACCATTAATTCCTTCCGGTCGTCATTTTCTATAAATACTCACCTTCAGCTGTCATGTATTATCAACTGTTATGGTTTTGATCACTCATATTTTCTACAGCATTTTTTCTGAAGATCGCCAGACATTATATGGGAACAATTTCCCAACTCTTTATTTTTGGCTCGTGTGAGATTACTTTCCTACAGTGAGTATGCCCGTCACCTCTATGCCAATCCGATGCCGCTTGGTGTGCCTATTCTCTCATTGTCACTGGTATCACGCCGCAGCCCAATGTATTCATGTAGAGTCAGCTCAGTACGGGCAGCTGCATTATCTGCGCGCATGCAATGAATGAAGTAAGCATCAGTACAGAAAAATGAATTTGTATTAAATCAACTTGTCTGCTGTTGGCTATGGGCAGAGCTCACCACAGTCAGTCAGCAGTCATCACACCACAGCAACAAATTCTGGAAGATGTGACAGATTCTCTAAAATAACACCCCCCCCACCCACTACTTCAGGTTCATGTCCCCTGCCCAACGGGATTCTTCGGAGTTAGCAGACTCCTCTTCAATATATGGCTGGTGTAACACTAGATGGCGCTATAACAGCGATTAACCTAACACAGCGATTCCCAAACTGTGGTATGCAGAGCCTTTTCAGGTGGCACGCATCGCGGTCCCTGAAATTTAATTTATCTGTGCAAAACCCTTTATGACAAACCTGTTGTGAGCATAAACCAATGAAACTGTTTAAATACAATAATACGTGGATTCCCAAATTTAGTGTGGTGTGAAATTTCGTCATCTGAATAAATAAAACCTATTATTCAGATCAGTATTTAGTTCATTTAACGCTACCATAATTCCGTTTCGCGGAATTCAACTTCTACTTCTTCACTGTTTGAGCTTTTGGTCACTAGATGAAAGCACAACGCCGACACTATTTAGTTTTCGGTAACTCTGCCTCACAGAAACCGCTCACGTTTGTTGTTATACGTGCACTGTCGCTGTATCGCATCGTAGACACTAGATCTAAGCACAAAGCCGACACCATTTCGTCTTCGGTAACTGCATCACATACAGGCTGAAGGCAGGATTTAGTTTCGGGGCAGAATTTATCAATTTATGTACATGCAAAAATGTTTTCATTAATTTTATGTATAATTTCTTCCAATTCTTTAACTTTATTCAGATTTCGGGGTGGTTTGGACCCGAACTCCCCCCCTAACAGCTCTCCCTCCCGAGTTAAAACACGAGTTAAAAGCACCAAGAAGTTGTTAAATTATTTTCTCCTTGTACTGTGCTCCACAACCACCAATAAACAGGCAAATAACTACAAGAGTGATCACAATTAAGTCACACAAATCTCTCCTCCACTCCTCCCAGCAAGCTCTATCCTACTACCTCCAAACCCGTAGTCCTTCATGTAGTCCTTGACCCGGAAGTGCGTCCGTTCCTCCATCCCCGGGTCAGATGGAGGACTTAAGGTTTTCTTCAGCCCGGAAGTACTTTGGGCCTTCCAACCCCATGACTTGGGAGTCCTTCCGGGCAATATGGGAAATAAAAATTCCCAGTTCTTCCTGCAGAGTCTCCTGGCGGCACCAACTGTATCCAGCAGGGCTGTGATGCCAAACTACAGATCCCATAATGCCTTGCTGCAGGGAACTCGCCATCTGGCATCTTCGGGGAGACAGTGTCCCACAATATTTGCCTTCCCCCACTCTTCTCTTCTTTGGGAGTCCCGGCCAGGCCGGCAGTCCGCCACACTGGCTTAATGTCTGCGGGGGGCTTGACTGGTCCATGAGAAGCACAAAGAGAGAGAAGTAACAAGAAGCAGGGCTAGAGATGAGGTGTAACAATCAAGACATCGCCAAGAAAGGGGGGCTCCTTCTGGTGACTAAATTAATACATGATGGGCCCCCGATGCATGGGTGAGAATTCTCATTTAACGGTCTTTCTGCAAGAAAATATTTCAATTTAGGAATGGAAAACATGGGAGGTGTAACAGAGGAGTTGATGGATACATACAGACACACAGATAGATGAGTTTATTTACTTCATTTCATATGCGACAATCCACGCCACGACATTACTGAACTTCGTCTTTGAGGTGGGCCTCACGGCTCCAGCAGACTGGCTTTAAATCCCAGCCCGTTCACTTGTAACAAATTAATTTGTCATCTGAAATGTTTATACTGTCTTCTTTGTTTAATTGCTGTTTTATTGTAATTGTTAATTAGTAATGGAGTCATGGTCCCAACCACAGGTGGCTGCCATAATTGGGACTGATGTGTACGTACTAAAGTGGCCTTGTCTGGTTACCCAAAGGGGACAAAAATCTGCAAAAGTGAGAAAACAAGAGATTTGTTTTGCTTGATCGCCTTGGCTCCATGATAGCACCGCTCTGGGTGTTAATCCTAACTCGTGTCTGATGGCAGAGCAAATGAGAGAATGGAGAAGAGGCGATTCCTGTCTACGCCATTAATGAGGCAGTGGTGGGGAATGAGCGAGGAACCGCTTAAACAGAAGAGTCCACCAGGGAGAATAGCGGCTCCATGATGGCGTCTTCACTCCGTGTCCTCAACAACTGGGAGGAGGTCTTCAACTATCTGATAATGATGGGGCTCAATTAGCACATACATACATACTGTGTATAGCAACAGATTTTTATTATACAGTAGTTGTTTTCATATTGAGTTTATAGGAAAAAGCTTCAGGTGCTTCAGGAGGAGGTGTTGGTGAGACCTTCAGTGGACTCTTACCCTGTCGATTGTGCGTGGATCCCAATTCCCCAGTGCAGTGACAGTAAAACTGAGGCCTTGATTCTCTGTGGTCATACAAGATCCCTCACCATTTTCAAACAGAGTCCTGGCTAAACTGCCCACCACAACCCTGGTCACTCTGCCCTCCTAATCATCCTTGTTTTTAAGAGTATCTCTCTTACCCCTTCACCACCTAATCACTTGTGCATTATGAGCATTGTGGTCCAACATGGCTACCGTCACAACTTCATGGTGGATGCTGCATATTGGTGGTGGTTGATGGGCTTCCCCTTGGTCATGTTAAGCACTTTTTAAATAGTTAGAAAAGCAATATCAAAAGATCATTATATACATACATATAAAATGTATTGATTAGACATATAACAAAATAGTAATTTGAAGCATGTAGTATAAAAAATAGGAAAAATAGGGTTCATTGTACTTTGTCCAGGAATTTCTCTGTTTTAAAATGTGTGGAGTTGATTGGTTTGTTACATGACCAGCTGGAACCTTACAGGTCTTTTAGATCACCATGGACTGAAGCTATAAAAGCAAAGGGGCGTCAGTGCAGTGACGGGGACACTGTGCTGTAAAATCTGCCGCTGTCCTTTGAATAAGATGTAAAACTGAGGTCCTTATTCTTTGTGGTCATAAAAGATCCTTGACCAGCTTTCAAAAACAATACGGTGTTTCCAAATTTCCTAGCTAAATTGTTCACAATGGCCTGGTCACTGTGGCCTCTAATCACCTCCTGTCCCTTATTGGGTCACTATCTCTGTCACCACTAATGTGTGGTGAGTCTACTGGCGCAAAATGGCTGACGTCACATCATCCAGGTGGATGCTACACTTCACTGGTGGTGGTTGAAGTTGTCTATATAAAGCATGGCGTGTTTCTAGAAAAGTGCTAAGTAAATGTAATTAATCAATTAATAATTATAGTTTATTGTGTATTGCACTGGTTTCCTGGGCAACAATAGAGTTTTTCCTCTTGCATTTTTGTTTTGTGAAGTTAGAGTGAAGAATCTATCTATCTATCTATCTATCTATCTATCTATCTATCTATCTATCTATCTATCTATCTATCTATCTATCTATCTATTATAGTGCCTTTCATATCTATCTATCTATCTATCTATCTATCTATCTATCTATCTATCTATCTATCTATCTATCTATCTATTATATAGTGCCTTTCACATCTATCTATCTATCTATCTATCTATCTATCTATCTATCTATCTATCTATCTATCTATCTATCTATTATATAGTGCCTTTCATATCTATCTATCTATCTATCTATCTATCTATCTATCTATCTATCTATCTATCTATCTATCACTTATATAGTGCCTTTCATATCTATCTATCTATCTATCTATCTATCTATCTATCTATCTATCTATCTATCTATCTATCTATCTATCTGTCTGTCTGTCTGTCTGTCATGTTAGGGATATCCACTAGATGCTGACATGAAGGGAGTGAATACTCACATGATCAAATACTGTTCTTTCACACCGCGTCTACAGTATCGATCTCTAATGGTCCCATATTCTTTAACAATTACTGTATGTGATGACAGAACAGAAAGTAGAGGAGGCTCAAAGGAAGGTGAAGACTTACACTTGTAGAGTTCTAATGGGCTATGGACAGTCAGAAAACCTTTGCATTGTCTGGTTGTGCTGTGAGTTTCTTTGAACATGAATGTCTTTGCCTCTTCTTATTTAATGGGGTGGCCCAGTTTTTTAATGGCTTTGGGGACTCTGCTGTCCATGTGAGTTTATTCACTTTACTTTAATTTAATCCTGATACTCTGTATGTTCAATTCATCCTAATAACTATTCATGGTGGCTCTAAAATCTGTACTGACCCCAACTCTCTCTTCTGTTTCTTTTTCTGGTTTCTTTGTGGTGGCGGCCTGCGAGACCACCACCTAATCAAAGCACCATGATGTTCCTACATTGATGGATTTAAGCCAGAAGTCTACATGACCATCATCATCTGGTCCTTCCATGAGAACCCTAAATACTAAAATGACTGTTTCATTTATGTGAGGTAGAATGTCCAGAGGGGGCTGGGTGGTCTCGTGGCCTCTGAACCCCTGCAGATTTTATTTTTTCTCTCCAGCCATCTGGAGTTTTTTATTTTTTTTTGTTTTTTCTGTCCTCCCTGGCCATCAGACCTTACTCTTATTCTATGTTAATTAGTGTTGTTGTATTTTAATTCTTACTTTGTCTTTTATTTCTCTTTTCTTCATCATGTAAAGCACCTTGAGCTACATTATTTGTATGAAAATGTGCTACAGAAATAAATGTTGTTGTTGTTATTAAGTCAATTATGAAATCAGCTGGGGAGGGAGACCCCAATCATTAAGCCAGAGCTCCACAGGAATGGCTTCAAAACAACAACACTAATGTCCTGGAGTGGCCAAGTCAGAGTCCAAGTCTCAATCCAATGGAGAATTTGTGGCTGGACTTGAACAGTCCATACACTCGTGATGTCCATGCTGCTTGACAGAGCTTGAGAAGTTTGACAAAGATGAATGAAGAAACACGTCAGTGTCCAGGGGCGAAAGCTGATGGAGACAGACCTGTGTCAAGTGCCCGTTCTAAGCAGGCTGCCATTCCAGGTAGCCCAGGAGGGACTTGTCACATTCATAATTTCTGGGTCGAGTTTCTGTTCTCCTTGAAGTACATGTTGGGTTTTCTCGAGAATCTCAAAGAAGTTTGTTAGGTTCATTGCTGTTTTTAAATTATGGGATGTGTGTGTGTGGATGGGTGATTGTACCCTGGCCTGGACTGATGCCCCATGGAGGGTTGGTTCCTGTCTTGCACCCAATGCCGCAAGCAGCAGGCAGACTTCAGCCGCTTGTAATTCTACAACTGGTAGGTTAAATAAATTTGAAACTGGCCGACTGGATGTTATTCTAGTGCTCTTTTCACTAAGCGTCTTTTTTAAAGACACAGGTGACTGCTTAGTTTTAACAATTAACTAATGAACTCCTCTTAGTCCTCAGAAAATCAGCCTGGCAGTGCCCGTGTCTGAATGAGGCCTTCTCATCTTTTTACTCTTTCAAAAGTAACGTTGACTTCCAGGTTCCTCAAGATGACAGATCTGAATGAGAAGGTCGTGGGGGAGCTTAGTGCAGGACAGACGTCAGTGTGATAGAAAGTCCTCACCGTTACGGATTACGCCGTCTCTTATCCACCAAATTCAAACTGTGTGTTTATTTTTATTCTCTGCTTCTCTGCATTTTAATGAGAAATCCAGCAAAAGTTCCCTGTGCACACCAGTAACGTGCGGATATTTATACGCCTGCATACACTGAAGACGCAGCACTTCTTAACTCGCAAACCCCAATTTATATAAGGCCATCACGCAGACATTACGCCCGCTGTCTTCCTTGTCACAGGTTAGCGAGATATCACCAGGCAGAGTGGAGCTCATCCTGCGAGCGTCAGCTAAGTCACGACAGGGTATGACGACTCATTGCAGTGTTTCAAAGGACCCCAGGGTCCAGTGCCAGCTTAGGGGGGATGGAGGTGGAGTGTGGGGGGGAGAGGGGTTTTATGACGGCAGCAGTCTTTTAATAGACTTCGGGCTGGGGGGCTGCTGCTCAGTCAGAGTCTTACTGATGAGAGTCCACAGGCCAGAGCCGCAGGGGATTTTGAATCAAGTGAAAAGGTTGAAAGGAAAGAAAAAAAAAATCAAGAGTTTCAAGTCCATGGCTTAGTTTGTTTGTTTGTTTGTTTTCAGAGATTCGGAATCAACAAGGTGGTGGCATAGGAGCATGGGCATGGGCACCTGATGTACTGCTCTGTCTGTGTTAACTGGGGATGTACAGTAGAACCTCTGGTCACGAACGCTTCTGAACACGTACAAGTCGGGTTACGACCAAAACGTTTGCCAAAATGTTGCATCTGTTCACGACCACATGCTCTGGTGGCGAACAAAAACACTGGCAGCCAGTTTCCCTACACATGTTCGTAAGCGCCAATGATCTCCCATTCTCCATTTTCTTTTGTTTGCGTATACAGGGCCGAACAAAGCAGCTGATGTTACAGAAGGAGTTACAATGTTAACCAAGGCAGCACGGTGGCGCAGTGGGTAGCGCTGCTGCCTCGCAGTTAGGAGACCCGGGTTTGCTTCCCGGGTCCTCCCTGCGAGGTGTTTGCATGTTCTCCCCTCCGGGTGCTCCGGTTTCCTCCCAAAGACATGCAGGTTAGGTGCTTTGGCCATTCTAAATTGTCCCTAGTGTGTGCTTGGGGTGTGTGAGTGTGTGTGTGTGTGCCCTGCGGTGGGCTGGCACCCTGCCCGGGGTTTGCTTCCTGCCTTGCGCCCTGTGTTGGCTGGGATTGGCTCAAGCAGACCCCCCATGACCCTGTGTTGGATAATGATGGATGGATGTTAACCAAGCAGAGGTCTCCAGTGCTGGAAGAGGTGGAAAAACTGCTGCTAGTGTGGTTGACCGAGAAGCACCTTGCAGGGGATAGCGTAAGTGAGGCGATCATATGCGAAAAAACCAGGAAGATTCATGCCGATTTACTGAATAAAAAAACTTCTTCGAGTGGCGAAGGTGAGGCATTTAAAGCCAGTAGAGGATGGTTTGAAAAGTTTCGCAAGAGAAGTGGCATTTAATTTTTTTTTCCCTGCGTTTAAAAAAAAGTGTTTACAGCGAGCGGTTCGTAAGGGTGTAGTGCAAACTCTTACAATGTTAGTTTTCTCTGTTGCTCAAGGTTTTCTCAGTGCTATTCAATGTTTTTATATTTAATTTACTATTTCACTGGTATAATTAACTATTTTTGTGCTTAAAAATATATATATATTTATATACAGTTCATACGGTCTGGAGCGGATTATTTGTATTTACATGCAATCTTATGGGGAAATTATGACCAAATTGGGTCGCATCCAGAGATTTGGAATGAATTACGGTCGTGACCAGAGGTACCACTGTTATCTGAATAGGTATTTGTTAATGTCCCAGGTGTAGGAAAGACCCCTTAAACTGAACCAGTTGTCATGAACGTGCAATTGAGGGTCACCTTCCGGGCACATCAGTGGAAAGCACTACCAAACTCCAGGACACCAGGGGTACTGTTGATGACCGTGAATCTCAGTGACATCACCACCAGTCCACCCACTGATGGCGTCACTTCTGGCACCTTTTGATGACATCCGTCACCCAGAACCCATCTACCTGCCACCTCAGTTCCTGTTCTGGCCTCCCTGACTCCAATGCTTCCTCTGATCCATCAACTTTGATCGCTCAGACTCATCCTGTTAGGTAGTTTGGTGTTTTCTTTATCATCTGATTTTTCAGTATATGGGGTGGCCGTCCTCAAACCGTTTTCTGTCTGCTGCCTGTTTTTTTTTACCACACCTCCATAATAAAGACATAAAGAAGGCCTGTACAAGAATGTTTAAAACAAATTAGTGTTGACTCTAGGGGTCGTTGTTGCCCCTTTAAATCCAAACAGACAGATACTCAGGACAATACGTAAAGCAGCAAGAGAGATTTAAATTCTTTCTTCTTCTTATATAGTGCACCTAAGCACCACAGCCACCAATAAACAGGCAAGTAATCAACTAATAAACACAATTCTCTGACTCTGACTTTGTCTCCCAACCGTCCAACCTGAGCAGACCCTCTAATGTCCTCAATTCTAATCCTGTCCATCACCTGGTCCTTCAAAAATAGACATGTACACTGTGCATGCTTAAGAGATCAGAGAGACCGCAAAAAAGAGTCGGGGCACCCGCCCTGGTGACAGCGTATAATTGATGCCACAAAAATAACAAGACACACACACAATAATTGTGGAGACGTCTTTTCAGACGCAAATTCTCAAAATGAATGGCCCTGAATATGGCGGATCTTCCAGTCTTAAGTCCAGGTGAGTGGACGGAGGCCGGAAGTGACATCAGTGGTGTTGTGGATAGATAGATAGATAGATAGATAGATAGATAGATAGATAGATAGATAGATAGATAGATAGATAGATAGATAGATAGATAGGAAAGGCACTATATAATATATAGACAGATAGATAGATAGATAGACAGATAGATAGATAGATATGAAAGGCACTATATAATAGATAGATAGATAGATAGATAGATAGATAGATAGATAGATAGATAGATAGATAGATAGATAGATAGATAGATAGATAGATAGATAGATAGATAGATACTTTATTAATCCCAAGGGGAAATTCACCTACTCCAGCAGCAGCATACTGATAAAAAAAAATATTAAATTAAAGAGTGATAACAAAGAAGGTATAACAGACAATAACTTTGTATAATGTTAACGTTTACCCCTCTGGGTGGAATTGAAGAGTCGCATAGTGTGAGATCTCCTCAGTCTGTCAGAGGAGCAGGATGGTGACAGCAGTCAGTCGCTGAAGCTGCTCCTCTGTCTGGAGATGATCCTGTTCAGTGGATGCAGTGGATTCTTCATGATTGACAGGAGTCTGCTCAGCGCCCATTGCTCTGCCACAGATGTCAAACTGTCCAGCTCCGTGCCTACAATAGAGCCTGCCTTCCTCACCAGTTTGTCCAGACATGAGGCGTCCTTCTTCTTTCCTCCACAGCACACCACTGCGTAGAAGAGGGCACTCGCCACAACCGTCTGGTAGAACATCTGCAGCATCTTATTGCAGATGTTGAAGGACGCCAGCCTTCTAAGAAAGTATAGTTGGCTCTGTCCTCTCTTACACAGAGCATCAGTATTGGCAGTCCAGTCCAATTTATCATCCAGCTGCACTCCCAGGTATTTATAGGTCTGCACAGTCACCTCTGACAATCACAGGGTCCAGGAGGGGCCTGGGCTTCCTAAAATCCACCACCAGTTCCTTGGTTTTGCTGGTGTTCAGGTGTAGGTGGTTTGAGTTGCACCATTTAACAAAGTCCTTGATTAGGTTCTTATACTCCTCCTCCTGCCCACTCCTGATGCAGCCCACGATAGCAGTGTCGTCAGTGAACTTTTGCACATGGCAGGACTCCGAGTCATATTGGAAGTCTGATGTATGTTGGCTGAACAGGACCGGAGTAAGTACAGTCCCCTTCGACGCTCCTGTGTTGCTGAACTACAATGTCAGACCTGCAGTTCCTGAGACGCACATACTGAGGTCTGTCTGTAAGATAGTCCATGATCCATGCCACCAGGTGTGAGTCTACTCCCATCTCTGTCAGCTTGTCCCTAAGGAGTAGAGATTGGATGGTGTTGAAGTTGCTAGAGAAGTCCAGGAACATAATTCTTACTGCACCACTGCCTCTGTCCAAGTGGGAGAGGGATTGGTGTAGCATATAGATGATGGCATCCTCCGCTTCCACCTTCTCCTGGTATGTGAACTGCAGAGGGTCAATGGCATGGCGGACCTGTGGTCTCAGGTGGTGAAGCAGCAGCCGCTCCATGGTCTTCATCACATGTGATGTCAGAGTGACAGACTAGAAGTCATTCAGCTCACTAGGACATGATACCTTTGGGACTGGGGTGATGCAAGATGTTTTCCAAAGCCTCGGGACTCTCCCTGAGAAAATGCATGAAAACACAGCGCCAACCCCTGGAGAGGCAGGGAATTACAATCACCAGAGCCCTTATACACACCCCATATTTGAAAACAGCAAAACCCGAGAAAAAGAGTCCTGCTTTTTTGTACTGCTTCAAAACAATAAAATTTGACATATTACTTGGAGATATTTTATACTAATTTTTTTTGGTGTTCCTGACACATCAGCTAATGCTTTTATAGCATTTAGAAGCTTATTCCAACACCTAGGGAAATAAGAAAAACATTTAAAGTGCATTTCTTGGTAAAAAAAAAAAGAAAAGACTGACTTTGGCAGCTTATTCTGCTGTATCATGGGTGTTGTAATGTTAATATCAAAGTGTTGGGCCTCCTTGAGGAAAACCGCATAAAACTGAAAGATGGAAAATAAATAAAAAAGAAAAATGCATTGTGCCGGAAGGCTGGGGATCCTGGCCAGCCGGGATGCCTGGAAGGACCGGGAGAGGGACAATACCTCCCCTGGGACACGAGATGGCAGCCACCCTGGGTTTGCATCTGGGCCACGGGATCAGAGCTTAGACACCCAGCCCTGTTGGGTATGGTGGCCACCACCAGGGGGTGCCCGGATGATTACACAGCCTTGGACTGCAGCACTTCCTGGTGTGGCACAGGAACAGGAACCAAGTACATCCAGAGTGCTTCCGGGTGCCCATGCAGCACTTCCACCACACCAGGAAGTGTTGCCAGAACATCATCATGGAGCACACGGAGCACTTCCGGGGTATTATAAAAGGGGCCGCCTCACTCCATTAGATGAACCAGAATCGGGAGGCAGAGGATGGCGTTTGCGAGGAGAGGAGTCGAGGTGGCAGAAGAACAGAGGATAGAGAAAAGAAAGAAGGGACTGTGAGTAAATTATAGCCGTTTAGTGCTTTGTGTGGTTCTGTAAAACCATAAAGGAAATTAAATGTGTGTGTGATTTTGGACATCTGTGGTCTGTCCATCTGTATTAAAGGGCATGAACCTGCAAAAATGGGTCTTCTTCCGATTTGCTTCCTCTATGAATGACTGCCCACCCAAGATGGCGGCTCTTCTTGCTACGAGGAATTCAGGGAAGAAGAGGCGGGTCCAGGTAGTCAGACCTCGGAAGTGACATCAGAGGTGGAGAGCTGTCAATCTTCCTTTCTGTAGAGGGTGGAAAAAAGATATAAGGGTTATTACACAGCGCCAACCTGTGGCTCTGTGGAGAATTACTATCCTCCAAACCTTAAAAATGTCTAACATGAACACACTTGGGAGGCAGGCTAAGGGCTTCACCGGGAGCAAAACACGAAGGCAGGGGTTGACGAAGTGCGCTAATGTCTCTTCTCCCTCTTCTACAGATCACCAGTACAGAGGCCCACCTAATTCATGACCAGTTCCTCCATTCCCTTCCTAACCACGCCCTACTTCTGACCTCACTTCCGGCTAGAATCCTTGTGGCCCCGCCCATTCCTCTGCTCCAGCTATAAAAGCCAAACCACCTTCCCTCACCAAGCTGTCCCGTTTCGACTCCGACTTAGAAACTGCTCTGGAGTGTTGTGTTGAATATAAGGCGTGGATCCCCAACTCTTTCTTTTGTTTAATGTGTCTCATCTCACAAGAACGTAACTAATTCTCCAGTTGCAAAATAAGAAATGTCTGAGCTTTAAGTTGAAGGGTAGGACATGGGAACTGAGGGAAGGACGATGAAGCTATGGCCGATGAAATCAGACTAGCAGGAAAAAGCCAAAAAGTGAGGTCGAGTTTAAAGGCTTCGGTGTCGTGAAATAAAAGAGATTCCACCACAAAGAGCTGGGGAATGACACTGTGTATTGTCCAGTGGACAAAGCAAAGAAAGTAGTTGCAGAAATGATCAAAACACTTCAAAAAAGCAATTGGCAAATGGAAACACAGAAATGGCATTTCTATACAGAAAAGAGATGGCTGAAGGAAATGATGTGGCAGGAAATGATGTTGTAACGGGTGGGCGGAAGTGACGTCATCATGTGGCAACCAGAAGTGATGCTATTGGTGTGACAGAAGTGGTGTCATCAGCTGGTGATCGGAAGTGATGTCATCTTCAGGAGTGGGAAGTGACGTCATCAGTGGTAGACTGGGAAGTGAGGTTTTCATTGGGGATTGAATGAGTAAGTGACGTTAGGCAGCCATCTTGGGAATCCAGAAGTTGGTACGGTGAGTATAGTGGATTATTTGTTCTTCTTTTGGTCTGATGAAAAAGAGAGAGATAGAGAGGCGTTAGTAGCATAAACCAATCCTTCATCTTGTGACGTTTCACTCACCTCAGGGCTTGTTGACTGCCTCCTAAACGTACGTGACAGTGGACTGCCTGTTCAGAATCGCAGGTGATACGGCTGCAGGATAAAATGTCGGAAACCCCGAGCACATAGTCATTTGTAGTCCATCATTTTCCATCCATCCATGGAACTTGAGATGATCTGCCAGAACGGATGGAATAAACTGACCAAATCCAGGTGGGCAAAGCTTGTCGAGGCTTATCCATCCATCCATTTTCCAACCCACTATATCCTAACTACAGGGTCACGGGGGTCTGCTGGAGCCAATCCCAACCAACAAAGGGCGCAAGGCAGGAAACTAACCCCGGGTGGGGCGTCAGCCCACCACAGTAGACAATCATTTTCCTTTCCCAAATCATACCAGATAGTGGTCTCTTCCTAGTTCTGTCCTTTGGTTTCATCTACTCCGGTTCTGTCTAAAGCAGGGGTGTCCTGGTGGGCTGCAGTGGCTGCAGATTTTCATTCTAACCATCTTCTTAATTAGTGAGCCGTTTTTGCAGCTGATTCACATTTTTTTTGCCTTATTAACATGACTCGGACCCCCTTAGATATTTCTTTATCCTTAATGAGCTGCCAAACAATAATGAGACACAAAACAAGCCGCCCCATGACCAGCTAAGCTGAAAATAAAGAAAGGTGAAGGTCTCAGTCATGTTGGTCTGCTCAGCTCACTGAAACATCTTGACGGTGGTCTTAGAAACAACAGAAAATCAGCAGTCTGCTGTGGCAGGAAGAGAGCAGCGACAAGTCCTGATATTCATGAGAATGAGAATTGGCTTCTCGTTAAGAAACTGGTTGGAGTGAAACTGGCTGGAGTTTGACGTTCCAGTTTAGCTGGTCGTCTGTTGGCTCGTCTGACATCTCATTTCTGTTTGGCTGCCATTTAATGAAGAAACGAATCAATTCAGAGGACTGAAACCTTCAAAACAGGGCTATGACAATAAAGGGAAAAGGAGTTCATTAGCAATGAACACTGGTCACCGATTAGGAAAACGGTTAGAATGAAAACCAGCAGCCACTGCGGCCCACCAGGACCAGAGATGGAGACCCCTGATCTACAGTGTTAGAATAATAACACTTATCAACACACCCTGCCTTGCTTGAGTGTGAGACACACAAAAGGGGTGTTGGGATTGTTAAGATTTGAGAAAAGGTGTTTTATACTAATGACATTGACTTTCCTCTGTGATTTAAAGATGAACCATGGTGGCTGAGAGGATTTCAGAAACGATATTGCAGTTAAGGTCGTGCTGATCGGGTCTGTGGAAGACATTTGTCACTACCTGGCGCTGGGCAATCCTTCACAAAAGAGAAACGTAACATGGCAGAGGCAAAACGATACAAAGCCATGTGTGTTTGTAATGAAAGAGATTCAGAAAAGCCCCCCATTCCATACAGGACCCTCTCAGCAGAGAAAGAAAACTCAACATAACAGCAGGCACAGGGAGAAGATCAATAATGACTTTGACGGGGCTATTGACCTGAACGTCCCTGGACAGGCAGGCGCACTGTGGAAAATCCAGAAAGAGTTACTTAATAGCTGAGCTTTCAAACTGTTAAGACCGCCGGCATTTATCAGGTGGTCACTCTAGAGAACAACTGTCAAAAGACTGGCTTCACTCAGTCCCAGACTGTTCCCAGTCTGACCAGCATCTTCAGTGAGAGCTCATCTGTAGGACACGAGGAATTCAAATAATCGAAATCAGTTAACAAGTCCGTTTTACCTTCTTCGGTGGTGAATACTGTAATGGGGGCCAACGTTTCTTTCTACAGTGCCGTCATCAAGAGCTTGTTTTTTTTTTTGCATTATATAGCATCTTTAATTACAAGCACTTATACAATACAATCTTTTCATAATGTGTTTTTTTTTCCCATTCTCAAACCTGCTTAATCCAATCGAGGGCTGCGGGGGTGGTCTCTTCATCGTCAATATAATTACAAAGTATCTTTTATGTTTCACGTTGTGCTTTTCTAACGGTGAACTTGTAAGAACAACGGTTTAATTTTTATGTACTGCTCTGCGCATTATTACATGGCTCAGAGCACCACAGAGAACGCATTTAATCGGTATATACAGAAGAGAGAGCGGCGAGTTACAGATACACAGTACAGTACACGCCAAAGGCAGGCAATAATGGAGCAGGCTGCAATTCTATTTGAAACTGTGCCATCTATTCAAAGAAATAAATGACAAAGACGTTTTCATAAATCAGAGTGGGGTGGTGCTGCTGCAGATGCGGCAGGAAGAGTTAGAGAAGAAAGAGCAAACAAGTCACTGGTACTGGTGGTCTTAGGCCGGCAGCCCTCTACTTCAAGAGCGAAGGCATGCCAGAGTTAATGACTGCGGTTGCTGAATCGCAAAACCTCGAGGATGTCAGAATAGGCGGCTAGCAGCATGTTACACAACTTCTAGTCGGACACCATGTCAGAATTAAAGAGGGCAGCTGATGGACCTCAGCACCCTGAGGATATCGGCAGACTGGGCATTAGCTGGATAGCATCACTTCATGATCTATCTATCTATCTATCTATCTATCTATCTATCTATCTATCTATCTATCTATCTATCTATCTATCTATCTATCTATCTATGTATTATATAGTGCCTTTCACATCTATCTATCTATCTATCTATCTATCTATCTATCTATCTATCTATCTATCTATCTATCTATCTATCTATCTATCTATTATGACCGAGTTCAGGAATGACAGGTCTTCCAAATGCAAGAAAGTCTGAGACACCAATTGGTCATCTCCCCTATTTTCCAGGGACAAACGAACAGTAAAGAAAAATAGATAATGCTCTATGGTATGCATCCCAAATGTGAAAAATAATAAACAAGGACTCTGTAAATGCAGTCATCTCTTGAGGAGCTGTGTTCGGCAGTTTCTCAGGCTAGTAAATGATGCCTCCTTCTGGAATGCCCAGGACTTTATGGTGGGTGGACAGGAAGGGATGGGCGTAATTGGCATCTCTGGGTGGCTTCTCATTGCTATGGGTAAAGAAGGAGATGACCGGATTAGCAGCAGCACCCTCTCTCGTCTTGATGGTTTACTACATACCTCAAATGAGGAGGCCCTCCAATGCACCTGCATGACATCATCTATCTATCTATTATATAGTGCCTTTCATATCTATCTATCTATCTATCTATCTATCTATCTATCTATCTATCTATCTATCTATCTATCTATCTATCTATTATATAGTGCCCTTTCATATCTATCTATCTATCTATCTATCTATCTATCTATCTATCTATCTATCTATCTATCTACAAAATTCTAGCCCACTGACTCCTTACTCTGACTTATTAAAGTGAGGCAGTGAGCTCTCTTTTAAAGTTGACCCAGAAACTGCTTCCAGTCTCCTACCCACGTCATCCAGAACACTTTTTTGTTGTGCGATAATCGGGTCAGTCCTCTCCCGGCAGCGTCCTCTGGTGGTCCCTATAGACACAGACAGGGTTGCATTTTTGGACTCCAATTCCCATGCCACACTGTAAGTATCCTAATTGGGTTAAGCTCTGAAGAACTCTGCCACCTGTCATGTGGGGAAATGGTAAGCCAGTTTGCCTAGTCCTTCAATTTTGGCCTCCTGTCCAGGTATGAAAACTTACTTTATCCTGGTCAGGTTGCCTATACTTTGTTTCTGGCACCTACACTATCTATCTATCTATCTATCTATCTATCTATCTATCTATCTATCTATCTATCTATCTATCTATCTATCTATCTATCTATCTATCTGTTTTTTATTTTTACTCTTCAGTATTAGGCACCGATTCCTTAAAAGAGGTCTCCTCTAAGCAAAGCTTCCACAAAACATTTAAATATTGAGAAGCAGGTGGGGGTCAGTTTGGCAGACACCTTTGCTCAGGAAATTAAAAATATAGAGGGAGCTGAAATGCTGCTGATGCTGATGGTGCTGAGCATGAAGAAAAATTATTTTCCATTCCATTTCTTGACAGAAACTCGTTTTCTGTAGTCCTGCTGTTAAGATAAGAATTACATCTGGGCAATGAGACACAGAATCATCAGAAGAAAAGTAAGAGGGCAGCATCCCAAAGTTATTACCAGGGATTTGTGGAGCAGGTATCAAGTGTAATACGACGAAGGAAGCTCAGAATCTTTGTCAGTCTTGACAAGGGATGAGGTGCATTTGGCAGATTGGTCGGGCTGTCATCTTTAAGGCCTTACAGGATGTGTTTTTGTGAGTGATAGTGGCAGAACCACAGTGTTCACATGGCCCTTACAATGCAGCTGGGGAATTTAGGTTAAAATATGAGAAGTAGCTCATCCGAGCAAATTTGAACTTAGGAGAGGAGTCAGGGTCCCTTTAACAGTGCGATATGATGGATGGATATGATGGATCAAGGAGCTGTTCAGCTTTCAGTCCAGCTTTAAGTGATGATATAAATGTAACATAATGAATCCCGCCAAATCACTGGGGGTCAAAGCTTATTATGGGACTCATTTGGCAGATAAAGCAACAAACCAACCTAGTGCAGACCCCACTCACACACCCATGTGGAGCCCAATCAGATTTGCCTATCCACCTGACACACATATTTCTGGGATGTGGGACTAAAAACCAGGGAATCTGGAGAAAAACACCACCCAGATGTAGGGGGGAAGGTGGAAATTCCATACAGGTGACAACAAACCGGGCTTAGGAACTGAATCCAAGACGCCATGTCACTGTGCCACAAAGAAGTTAATAATACTAAACTGCTGGTTAATCACTGAAATCTATAGATTCTAAATGAATGTAGCATCTTCTGAGTAATCAGTCAAGCAGGACCGCTTGCCAACAGGGGAGTCTGCACCTTCTATATACATATATCGCAGATTTTATATGAAAGCATAACTAAATATATAACGCGGATTTTTCGCTGCTTCGCGGGTTCTGCGGACAATGTGTCTTTTTACTTCCTGTACATGCTTCCTCAGTTGGTTTGCCCAGTTGATTTCATACAAGGGACGCTATTGGCGGATGACTGAGAAGCTAACCAATCAGAGCACACAGTTAAGTTACTGCTTGCTGAATGCAGTTTTAACCAGGAAGTCTCGTCTCGCTCATTCAGCATCAACGTGTTTCGCTGTGTAAAGAGTTGTGCTCTTTTGTGTTTATCTTTGTGCATAGTCAAGCCCTTCATTATGGCTCCAAAACGATCTGCTACTGCTTCAGGGGCCGTGCCCAAGCGCAAACAGAAGATGTTAACGATTGCCGAAAAGGTAAACGTTTTGGATTTGTTGAAGGCTGCGATTCTTTTTATTTAAAAAGTAGGAAAGGAATATAAGATCTACGGCCGCAGTGTCCTTTTAACCAGGGTGCAAAACGAGTTGTAAGTGGATGTAATAAGGCAGTAGTCTGGATGGAATCTGCTTTAGGGATTTGGATTGAAGACTGCCAGAAGAAGAACAACGGCAGTGCTACACAATCGCCTGAAGTGGCTCCTTTAAGGGCTGTAATGCTCTCCTTTGTTATGCAGTAAAATAAAACTCATTGTTATCGGACAAGTCATCGGGTCATTGTTGGTGAGTAACCATAATTAGTTCTCTACTTACAGTACTTAGTACATGTACGTACGTTTAGTGTCACTGTACACACACATTTACTGTATATTTTTGTTGCATTGTACGTATTTATTGCTGGTGGCCTGTCTATCGTAATGGCTGTAACATGTGATATCGGAGACACTCAATATCTTTAAAATAATATTTAGGTTTTACTGTATATAAACAGTGTGTTTATATACATAATTTCAATGAATCTTACCTAATATCTAAGAGAATACAAAGGGATTATGCTGTATAACTCTGCACATAATATTTATAAACAGTGTGGGAGAGTTTCTAAGGGCTTAAAATACATAAAAATAACCATAGAAACATATGGTTTCTACTTCGCGGATTTTCACCTATCGCGGGGGGGTCTGGAACGCAACCCCCGCGATCGAGGAGGGATTACTGTATATATATATATATATATATATATATATATATATATATATATATATATATATATACTTTATATACATACTAGTTGTGTAAACCTGAAGCCGTGGATTCTGGCACTTCAATCAATCAACCGCATCGGTTGTGCATTAGCGGTTAAGCAGTAAAGGTTCTCATTCCTCGGCAGTTTCATTTTGCCAATGTGCTCACCTCCCTTGTCTATCTAAACGAATTTCTCTCTCCTCAGAAGTTTCATTTTGCTGATGTACTCACCTCACTTGTGTATTAGCGGCTAAGTGAGTTTGTCTCTTTTCTCGCTAGTTTCACTTTGGCGACAGAGTCGCTTTCTTTGACCGTCATGCTGTAGCCTCGCACTTCCAGGTCGGACAGACAGACACACACACTTCCACACGTAGACCTTTATACATATAAGATATATTATATAATGTGAAGCCCAGGGCGCTTACAGCCGACCCCACAGACAGGCAGAACACAGGTTCAACACAATACACACATTTGCTGTTCTCCAGAATATACAAACAGTGTCATGAATGACAGCGCAGTCCTTCCACCTCCACACAAGCTTTGTCCTTCTTCCTCCGGACTCTGGCCATTGAATACTGGTGGCAGGCCTCCTTTTATAGGACACCCAGAATGACTCCAGGTGTACATTGACCTTCCTGGCGTGGCGGAAATGTTGCCAAGCAGGGCCCAGCAGACATCCAGCTGCCCCCTGGCGGTGGCCACAGGCCCCAGCCGGGTTGAACTTCAATGCTCCGAACCCGTGGCCCCGCTGCAAGTCAAGGGGGCTGCCCTCTATCAGTCTGTGTCCTGAAAAAGCTCTCTCTCCCCGGGTCCTTCTATTGTCAGGATGGGCCACAATATATATACATCTATATATATATACAATATATATAGAGAGAGAGAAATGGACAGCTGGCAGCTTAACCCAGCCAGGATGTCCTGAGAATGAAAGGATGGGGGAAGGTAGCTACTTTTGGCCACTGACTCCTCCAAGACGCTAGATGACAGCTACCCTAGAGTATAGCGGTGCCCCGGATTCCTGCAGGGCATCCTGGGACTTGGAGTTTGGTTTCTCAGCCTTGTTGGTTGCTGTGGGTGCTGCCAGGGGAAGCTGTCAAAGGACCTGGGGAGTCATACTTTCCCTTTAGCCTGGAAGTACTAATGGATCTTGTGGACAGGAGCCCCAAGTTCTTCCGGGCTGACTAAAGATATTGTCCATCACTCATACCCAACAACAGCCACCAAACTGTCCAGTCAGAGTCATAGCTGAACTGTTTCCTCACAAATAACCATAAGAACTAACAAACAACTGACTTTTGTTGTAACAACTGATCGTCCAATCAGAGTGCTTTAAAATGACGGACAGGTAGAGGAATGAAGCTCTCTAGTCTTTATGGGTAATTTTCCATTGGATGAACTGCCAATCAGTGGACAGTAGGAAAAATGACATTAGGAAGAATTTTTGGATTGCCTTTAGACAGTCAGATCTTCATGGAAACTGTAGTGTATGTCAGTTTTTGTATGCGATCTGGATGGGGGATGTCACATTAAAATTATAAGGGGGGCATTGCCCTACCCAGCAAACCTTGTAGCTGGGCTTACCTGGCACCACATTCAGGCTTGAGGCTTTGCCTTTCCCTCAGTGTTCCAAGGATGCTCAGTTTCTCTCCATGACACAAATTTGTCAGTCCCATGTATGCTTTGGAACTGAAAGAGAAAAGCCATGTGTCCAGCCGGGAATCAAGCCAACGTGGGGCATCTGCGCTGCCCGCCTTTTCACTGAGCAACACGATTGATGCTTAATGGTAAACTATCATTTTTTTTTATCTCAAATGAACAGATAAATGCATTTTCAAATAAACAATCCTTATGTATAATTCATAAAGGAGCAAATAACACACTTTTAACTAACAATTATTAATCAGAATTAATTAAAAGACAATGAATCTGATTTTCATTTATTCCTTTTGATTGTAATTAATTAGAACTCGGTGGCCCCAGGAGATTTACTTTCCACCATGGGAGCTTCTCTTTTTTCACTTCTCCACGACTGATGGTTCATTAGTCATTGACTATCATCTGATTGTCTGGCACTCTACTGATTTTTTTTTAGATGAAAAAGAAAGAATTTGGCAGTAAATAGACCAGCTAACTCAAGACTTATTATTATTATTATTATTATTATATTTTCAAGAGCTCATTTTGTTTTTCTTTGTAGGCACGTCCCACTTGTCATGTTCTGCAGTTGCTGTTTTTCTGGTTGTTTTTTAGATGTTTCCTCTTTGTTTCTGTCTGCTTAAGATCTTCTGTTCTTGTCAAAGATCCACGATGGCCACAACATTCTGATGTTACAAGGGTGTGAGTACTCTGCTCTACACAACGGGCAGGGCCACATGACGGGACTTTTTCTCCGTTAAAGAGTCCTGGACACCCTGATAAGGGCCGGTTTCTACTTAATGCTCAGAACGCCTACGCAGACACATCATGGCTGCTACACGGCCCCAGCATTCATTTGACGCGTCCTCTGAGCACTTCCTGCGCGAGTTTCAGTACCAGCAAAAAATCAGGGGGATAAAGTCGTAACGTGGTGTCAGAGTCTCTGTTTATTACCTACATGTGACAGAAAGCCGCTATGCAGGTCCTACGAGAATGGTTCGATATGGTGAAGCAAAATGCTGACATACAAATGCATTTGTGGTGCTTATATATCCAAGCGGCGCATATTCCCCATCGTAATGGCACGATAACATTCTAAAAGTCTCACATACCATCTTCTGTGCCATCTTTTTTATTTTTATTTTTTTGCATTCTCACAACAGCATCAGGATGTATGGCAGTGTATTTGAGCCACTGAGAAAAAAATTAAGGAGCCGGTGAAAATGTCTATTTTGTGATTAAAGTGGAAATTTTGGCTTCAATCTCGAAATGTCCACTTTAACCTCGTAGTTTATCATTATAGTAGACCATCATAAACATCATCTTAAAACCGACCCAGTTGTTAATCACTACGTGCTTCTGGGGCTTCCTCCTGAACTGCCAACAGCAGCAGGGAGTGAATGCCACACACCGAACACATTAATGATATTCCAGGGAGTGAATGCCACACACCGAACACATTAATGATATTCCAGGGAGTGAATGCCACACACCGAACACATTAATGATATTCCAGCTCTCTGCACATTTAGATACTTGATATCACTTTCATGATGAAATGCATTAGAGTACAAAAAACAAAACACAGAGAATTTCATATACTGATTGGGAAATTGAACAGTATGAATGTAAACCCATTTACAGTGAACCCTTGTTTGTCACGGTTAATCCGTTTCAGATTCTACCGTGATGAATGAATTTTCGCGAAGTAGGATTCTTTATTTATAAATCGAATATTTTCGCAGTTAGAGTATAGAAAACCTGTTTACGACCTTCTAAATACTTTTTTTTAACATTATTAGAGCCCTCTAGACATGAAATAACACCCTTTAGTCACCATTACACTCGTATTACCCAATATATTAGACAAAATAAGAGAAAATAAGACATATTAGACGTTACAAATACAGTGGACCCTTGACTTACGAACTCACTTCATTTGCGAGGGCTGGCTGTAATTCAAGTTGGTTGTAAGTCAAGACTATTTTTCCCATAAGAAATAATGGAAATACCCATAATGCGCTCCGAACCTCCCACAAAGGGTTGTATAATGTGCATAATTTACCAAAACACCAACAATTTTTCTAATGTACTAACCAAAAAGTTATAAAAAGTGCCTAGCCTACCAGAAACAACATTTTCACACTGTACTCACCATTTAATTTGACATCTTTGGGCTGCAGGAAGGGAGGAGGAGGAGGAGAATGAAACAGAAGGTGGTTATTGTTTAGAAGGAGCCTCCTTATGCAAATCTTTTCTTTGTAAAATTGTCGAGATGGTGGATTTCGACATGCTGTATATATTAGCGAGATCGGTCACACGAACACCACTCTCATATTTCCGCACAATTTCCTTCTTCGTTTCGATTGTGATCGCTGTTTGTCACGTTAATAATGACAGTAGTCGAGCACTCAGTTCAAAGCTGGCCGTGTTGTGAACTGCTGTAATAATACACTCCAAAGCAAGCCGGTGCTGACTCAGCCTGATGACATCATCATGTGCCGCGTCAGCCCGCTAGCTAACATCCCTTAACACTAGAATTACCAAAGCCTATGAAAAAACTCGTAAATCCGTCCCACCTTAAATCGCTTCTTAAATCCCTTCACACCGCTCCGACAGCGTCCTTTGTACTCTAAATGTGCTGATAAAGAGAAGCTAGAAACAGCCGGCTATTCCACCTCCACCGACTTAGAACGTGCACGAACTTCTCCCAGCTCATGCCTTGATTGAGTATCTGGGAGTGAAGTGGAGTTTTAGAGTGGAAATAATAGATCGTTGTTTGGATCACACGCATTTCGTGTCTGTTCCGTTTCTACAGTAATCTGTGTCAACACATTGTTAAAACAGAAACGTTTTTTATATTCTAGTTGTAGATGACAAAATGTAGGCATAAACTATATAATGTATGAAGCCTGAAGTCCATATATCAAAGAGACATTTTCACAAAAGGTACAAATCTAACACAACAATTGCACACAACAGACGGCGAGCTGAGCTGGGCTGAGCAAGTGGTGGATTGATTCTTGAGTATTGTTTTTGTGTTTTAATGAGTATTGTGGAGAGGAGGGTGCTTTGTGCACTGTTGTTAATAAATATAGTCTACTTTTGGTATTTTATCTGGTGTCTGGAGTCTTGGACAAGGGTTCAAGGAAGCGATATCGCCCCCTATCTGTCACAGTATGTTACATTTTACAGATAAGTCATTAACTTTATTTAAATAATGAATACTGTTAATAATTGCACATGTGGGGCGACACAGTGGCAGAGTGGTAGTGCTGCTGCCTAGCAGTAGGGAGTCACGTCCCTGGTGTTCCCTGCCTGGAGTTTGCATGTTTTCCTAGTGGGTTTCCACCGTGTGTTCCCGTTTCCTTCCAAAGACATGAAGGTTTGAGGATTTCGTGACGTTTAAATGACGCCAGTGTATGTGAGTGCTTGTATTCACCTTGCGATGAGCTGATGCCCCCTCCAGGGATTTTGTTTCTTTCTCGCGCCCGTTTCTTGCAGGAGTGGGCACATCCCTGGATTGATGGATGTAATCATTAACCAGTGATATTGTTGCTAAGGTGTCTGGGAATTTAATGGGTGTTTCAGGCAATTCACAACACAGCAAAGCCAAACCTGTTCCACGGCCACCTGGTGGAATCTTCCAGATTTACATAAAGTATGCACGCAAGTATAAACACAGCCACACATATCACATCATGTTAAGTATAAACACGGCCTAAGAAGTTAGCTCTTCTGATTCATTTTTTTAATGTCCAGACTGGCACTTTTTATTGGTTTCTTGTTAACCATTTTGCTTTGTGCTTTGGTCGTATTCTTTTAGTTTGAGCATTATGGTGCTTCTATGCTCATTAGGGGTTAGTTGGAGTAGACAGGATCTCTCACTGACCGAAAAGGATCAGGCAAATGAAGAAAGTCCTAGCGGGCTAACCTTAGGGATTTGTTTGTTTTTTGTTTTTTTTGTTAGTTGTGGGAATTACAACTCGAAGACACATGATATCCGATATGGTGTTCCACAAGGCTCTATCCTGGGTCCGCTGTTATTCTCAATCTACATGCTTCCGTTAGGTCAGATTATCTCAGGGCACAACGTGAGCTACCACAGCTATGCTGATGACACACAGCTGTACTTATCAATAGCACCTGATGACCCTGATTCTATTGATTCACTAACAGAATGTCTGACTTGTATCTCAGAATGGATGAATAGTAATTTTCTCAAGTTAAATAAAGAGAAAACTGAACTCTTAGTGATCAGCAATAATGGATACAACGAGGCTATTAGAAATAAACTGGATACATTAGGATTAAAAGTCAAGACGGAGGTAAAAAGCTTAGGGGTGATTGTTGACTGTAATCTGAATTTTAAATCACATATTAATCAGATCATTAGGACAGCATTTTTTCACTTAAGAAACATAAGTAAAGTTAGACCTCTTATATCACTGAAAGATGCTGAGAAATTAGTTCACGCGTTTGTGTTCAGTCGACTAGATTATTGTAACGCACTCCTCTCAGGACTACCCAAAAAAGACATAAATCACTTGCAGCGAGTGCAGAATGGACCTGATAGAATCCTAACTAGGGAAAGAAAATCCAAGCACATTTCTCCAGTTTTAATGTCACTACACTGGTTACCTGTGTCATTCAAAATTGACTTTAAAATTCTGCTTATGGTTTATAAAGCCTTAAATAATCTCGCCCCATTTTATATATCGGAATGTCTGACACCTTATATTCCAAATCGTAACCTCAGATCCTCAAATGAGTATCTCCTTAGAATTCCAAGAACAAAACTTAAAAGAAGTGGTGAGGCGGGCGGCCTTCTGCTGCTATGCACCTAAAATCTGGAATAGCCTGCCAATAGGAATTCATCAGGCTGATACAGTAGAGCACTTTAAAACACTGCTGAAAACACATTACTGTAACATGGCCTTTTTATAACTTCATTTTAATCTTAATTTAACTTAATCCTGATACTCTATATGTTCAATTTCCTCATAATAACTATTCATGGTGGCTCTAAAATCCGTACTGACCCCAACTCTCTCTTCTGTTTCTTTTTCCGGTTCTTTGTGGTGGTGGCCTGCGTCACCTCCACCTACTCAAAGCATCATGATGCTCCAACAATGATGGACGGATTAAAAGGCAGAAGTCTACGTGACCATCATCATCATCATCAAGACCTTCCGTGAGAACCCTAAATACAAAGTGGACTGTTTCATTTATGTTAGGTAGAATGCCCAGAGGTGACTGGGCGGTCTCATGGTCTGGAATCTCTACAGATTTTATTTTTTTCTCCAGCCGTCTGGAGTTTTTTTGTTTTTCTGTCCCCCCTGGCCATTGAACCTTACTCTTATTCGATGTTAATTAATGTTGATTTATTTTGTTTTATAATTGTGTCTTTCATTTTTCTATTCTTTAATATGTAAAGCACTTTGAGCTACTGTTTGTATGAAAATGTGCTGTAGAAATAAATGTTGTTGTTGTTGTTGTTAGGGATGCCCTTCATATTATGACAGGTTGTGTCACAGTGACTTTAGAAATTGGCATATCCGTGTCATTTGTGCTTGTACTTACCTGGTCATATTATTTGTGCAGGTGGTACTGCAAGTGGCATGCGGGTTTGCTTAAGAGGAAGCAGCATTGAGTAATTATCAGTAGAAAAAGTGAAAGAGAGAGTGTGGATATGTGTTACGTTCAATCATGGGAGTGACGGTGATAATAATGACTGGTACTGTGTACCAGGGAGTAACTGGTGGGAAGCATGTGGTGCTGCTAGCGTATTGAAGAAGGCAAACCATAACAGGTGGGAGTGGCCATTGTAAAGAGACAAAGGAGCAAAGCAGAAGGTTTGGGGGGTTCACCCCATATATTATCATAATCACAAAAAATAAGGCGAGTAATCATAAAAGTGACTGAGTTGGTGAGTGGAGTGTTCTGGCTTTATAAATGCTAGGCAGAAACTGTGTGGAAGCCCCCTGGCAGTGACAAGCAGCACACACAAAACAGACAAAGTACAATACAGTGTAGTTAAGAAGTACATGTTGATAATATTTTACTTATGTGGCAGGATGTATAATGTCTTCTACACTGTCCAATCCTGCCGTTGACTGGATTATGTGGCAGACAGGAGCGGACTGGCTCTCAAAACCGCCCCGGGCATCCTTCAATGAGGGAGGTGGCGAGGTCGACCCACTAGGCCCATTATTCATTGTCAGTCAGTCATTTTCCAACCCGCTATATCATAACTACAGGGTCACAGGGGTCTGCTGGAGCCAATCCCAGCGAACACAGGGCACAAGAACAGGAAACAAACCCTGGGCAGGGTGCCAGCCCACCACAGGGCACACACATAGCACACACCAAGCACACACTAGGGACCATTCAGGATCGCCAATGCACCTAACCTGCATGTCTTTGGACTGTGGGAGGAAACCCATGCAGACACGGGGAGAACACGCAAACTCCACGCAGGGAGGACCCTGGAAGCGAACCCGGGTCTCCTTACTGCGAGGCAGCAGCAGCATTCATTGTAATTATCTTAAAATTTGTGATGAGTACACAATTCGCAACTTGCTATGAGCCTATGATATGAACCCTGTCTAAACTGTCGCCAAACTTAACCTGTGCACTGCTGTTTAGACACAACTTCAAATTTGACGACATGCTTAGAAATAAAATTTAATGAAAAATAAAAATGTAGTAACATGGCTTTGTGACGATGTGGGTTCTGGCTCCACACTCCCTTTGATGTTTGGGAATCCTTGAACCCCACACCGTCGATAATGTTACCGAGTGAGCTAGTCAGTGGAGGCAAATAATTCCAGCAAGGGGAAGGTAAAAAGTGCAAAAGTGCTTTTATTAAAAATCCAACAAAACAAACAGTGTTCATAAACAAATAGTGCAGTCCATTCAAATTCATTAAATAAATCCATAAAAGGTAAAACGTGGAGGTTAAAACAACAAGAAAAAACAATTCTTTAAAACGAGAGGTTAAAAATCTTCTTTAGGAAGCAATCTTTAAAACAATAACAAATCCGGGGTAACGTTTCTATTAGCGTCTCACCTGCTTATCCTGTTAGGGCTTAGCAGCAGGCAAGATGCTCTCTGCAGCTGCCCTCCTACAACACACATTCGAGACTGGAGACCTCCCGATCCCTGGCTCCGGTATGGCACTCATCCCAACCTCGGAGAACTTGGTTTCCACCAACGGCCAGGTCGCCCACGTTGGGGATTCCAACCACCAAGTCTCCCGACTTCCGCTGCCTTTCCGTGGCTTCTCTGCGGCCAGTCGCCTTCCTTGGTCACTCCCGCTACCTGATCGCTCAGCGGGAGCGACATCCAACTGAAACGTCTGGGTGTTGGCCCAACACCCAACTTCTTTACAGCTACCCTAGATCGTGCGCTCACCACACGCACACACCGCCTGTCCGTCTCTTGCACCGCATGCTTCCTCGCTCCCTGTAACCTCCGTCCTCTTTCCTTTCCTTTCCTTTTTCTCTCCGAACGTTTATTTTTCACCCCTCACAACCGACTTGCGCTTCTTTATAAATAACCAGGGGCCATCACAGCTGTAGCATTAGCCACGGGAGAAATCACGAATGTGGGCAGTTCCTCACCTGTGCACACGGTGAGAAACGCCCACATCGACGACTGCCCCACGGCTCGCTACAACATCGCCCCCCTCACGAAGCCGCCTCGGGTGCGGTGATTATTTAAAAATGGCCTTTGCTCAGTGAGCTGTGGACCCGCTATACCACAGGCTTACACGTTATTAGAGTACATTCACCAATTTCCACTAAACCTGTTGATGGTCCAGCATTATCTCCTGATTGCTCTGGTGATTGCTCATGAACGGTACATACCGAATCCATTTTGTCATCCCCTTGTTCACCAGGCCCATCTGGCCGGGGGGCCGGTATTAGTACCTTTGAACAGATCCACAAGGTATCTGCACTTTGAAGCACATCCTGCCAGTTTCATTTACTTTCGATCACATTCTTTTCTCCGTGTCTGTTTTGCTTCATCCATATTTGGCAACAGACGCTCAATGGCTGAAGTGAGCGACAAAGATATGAGGTCAAACGAGGACGAGTTGTCCTGAGTGAGTGTTAATAGAACTTTACTTAATTCAGTGCCAAATAACTACCCATATAAGCAGTTAGGCGGCCTAAAGCAAAGCATTTGATTACAGGTACGATAATCAGACTGCTCATTTACAGTGGAATAAACTATAACCGAGGTTAGAATGAAAACCTCACATGATTGAAATGTTCCATTAACTTAACGATTAACTATAAATGTTCCATCCTAATATGAAAAACTCCTATCCTGTGCTTTATAACTTTATTTCATCATCCTAATAATTGCAGCTGAAAACCACTGATTATCACTCACGCCAACAACCAGAGAGCAATAAAATTCTTCTTTCGGCTGCTCCCGTTAGGGGTTGTCACGGCAGATCAACTTGTTCCATATCTTCCTGTCCTCGTCATCTTGTTCTGTCACACTCATCACCTGCATGTCCTCTCTCACCACATCCATAAACCTTCTCTTATGTCTTCCTCTTTTCCTCTTGCCTGGCAGCTCTATCCTTAACATCCTTCTCCCAATATACCCAGCATTTCTCCTCTGCACATGTCCACACCAACACAATCTCACCTCTCTGACACCAAACCGTCCAACTTGAGCTGACCCTCTAATGTCCTCATTTCTAATCCTGTCCATCCCCATCACCCACAGTGCAAATCTTAGCATCTTTAACTCTGCCACCTCCAGTTCTGTCTCCTGCTTTCTGGACAGTGCCACCGTCTCCAGCCCATATAACATAGCTGGTCTCACTAACATCCTGCAGACCTTCCCTTTCACTCTTGCTGATATCCGTCTGTCACAAATTCTTCTTCACTTCTCTTTCACAATCCCCATTACTCTGTACTGTTGATCCCGAGTATTTAAACTCATCCACCTTCGCCAACTCTACTCCCTTCATCCTAACCATTCCACTGACCTCCCTCTCATTCACACACATGTATTCTGTCTTGGTGGTCCTACTGAACTTCATTCCTCTCCTCTCTAGAGCACATCTCCACCTCTCCAGGGTCTCCTCAACCTGCTCCCTACTATCATTACAGATCCCAATGTCATCAGCAAACATCACAGTTCACGGGGACTCCTGTCAAATCTCGTCTGTCAACCTGTCCATCACCACTGCAAATAAGAAAGGGCTCAGAGCCGATCCCTGATGTAATCCCACCTCCACCTTGAATGCATCTGTCACTCCTACTGCAGACCTCACCACAGTCACACTTCCCTCGTACATATCCTGTACAACTCTTATGTACTTCTCTGCCACTCCCGACTTCCTCATTCAATATCACAGCTCCTCTCAATCACCCTGCCATATTCTCTCTCCAGGTCCACGAAGACGCAATGCAACTCCTTCTGGCCTTCTCTAAACTTCTCCATCAACATCCTCAGAGCAAACATCTCATCTGTGGTGCGATTAAATGCACAATACATAATCTAAACTAATTATTAGTACCGACGAATTTAAATACTGGATGTGAGATCAAATAAATTGGCAATAATGTATATACTAACTGAAATGTAGCATATCTAAACAGAAATTGGCAAAAGGCGGTTTTGACCTAATTTTTCGCTGCAGTGTTGTGTACTGACAACTAAAACAACTTGACGATGTAATACGGTATATTATATAGGACTAGATAAATCGCAGTACCGAACAGATAATGTTTAGTAGTTTTGAAAATGAATTTTAATGTCAAACAGTAACCAGTACATAAAATTTATTTCATAACCAGACCAGAGTCTGCGGTCCACCGGGCATTGCCCAAATTCCTTAATGGCCTGTCCGCCCCACCCACCAGTGACACCCTAAGAGGCATTAGGTGGGCACCTTTCTAGACTTTGGAGATGATATCACACAGTAAAATGTGAAAACGTACAAGGGGTGAATACTTTTTATGGGCACTATTTAAACATAAATATCACGACACTCCGAGGTTGACTCCTGCCTTGTGGGTCTGACAATGTCACACTGTGTTCATTGTAAAATATTTAATGGTCTCTTATGAGAAACACCTTGGTGTACCGTTGCATGGCCCAATTAAATTAAAAATTGTGTGGCCGATGATGAAGAGTCGGTAAGTCAAATAGCAGTATGGGGTGCCAACACGTCCCTCCCCGTTTAGTAACAAATACTTTAATAAACAAAAACAACGCACGAAGGCGTAAAAAACAAAAGAATCGCTTCCATGTAGCAAAGTGGTCCCGATCGGCTGGCATCAAGTCTGAATAAGGTGGTTCTGTATTCAGGTCGTCTCCCTGGTCAAAAGACGTCTCCAGTCGGGTTGTCGTCCCTTTTAAAGCCCCGGGACCCAAAGGGGCGGAGTTAATTCCACTCACCGGGCATTTTCTCCAGACTGTGGAGGAAGAACACGACCAGGTTGTTAGTCGCAGCGCCCCCTCGTGGCCCAAGGTGGTATTACATGCCTAGGAAGAGCTTGGATTGTGATTCTCAGACGGTCATGCGTGACAGTTAATTAATTTCTTGACTAATAACAATGACTGTTATCACAGATGGACAGACGTGTTTTATCTTAATTTCATGAAATTATACGACACCAAAACTGAAATGAGGGGTATAAAAACAAGCAAACTGCGAACGATATTATGACACAAAATGAATCCATAAGTAATCCATGCCATGTTTGAAATATTAAAAAGGAAAAAAAAATGAAAATCACATGGATATTATAATTAAAAAAAAAAGTTCTAAAAAGTTAAAAAGGCCTAAATATAGGAAGTCCATTCCACTGGGTAAAGCACATTAGACACAAAGCTTAAGAGTTTAAAGAAGTCTAAGGGAATTATTTTCAAGGTGATTTAACCAGATAATAAGTGACCTTCAGTGCTCTGCTGTAATGTGGGGTATTCAGTTAATTAGAAACCTGCTCATTAGTGTAGAAAAATAGATACCTGCAAAAAAAACTCTCTTTAAGTTAATGCCCAAGTAATCGCTAAGGGATTTCCTAAAATAAAAAAGGAAAACATCTGAGTTGCTTGAGCTCTTAAAGTCTCCATCTGAAAGAGACTTGCGTGAGTGTGTGAGTGTGTGTGTGTGTGTGTGTGTGTGTGTGTGTGTGTGTGTATGGTCCCCTCAACTCACCTCCAGCCATGTCCGGCCATCCTCCACCAGCCGGTCAAGTGGACCCCTGTCCCCCCATTGGACTTTGTATCCTATTATATGAGACCATCTACTGTCGAATTCTGTTCTCTACTTGTAATATTTCTATTGCACTTTTACATTGTACTTGCTGAAATACCCAGCGTTGCCCGGGAGGAAAATGAAGTGTTTTTTTTTTTTAATTGTTTGAGAGAAATATAATTAAAAAACACACAACTTTAAAAATCAAAATAAATTAACAAACAATGAAGACTCACTAATATTCTTTTCATGTGGTCTTGTATGTATTTTATCATCCAGTTGATGCTCGAAACCGGCCAACTCTATTTAATTTTAAAAGCAGAAGGCGGGCAGTGGTGCTCAAACATGAAGAATGGTGGCCGTCACCTCCAGTTCGCCCTCCGGTGGTCGTTCCGAGTGTCAGCTGGATGATAACATGCATACAAGACCGCAAGATTGTTACAGTCTGCTTTACATATAAGATACATATATTGTGGCCATATATGTTCAGCCGTGGACTTCGTGTCTGACGCTGACATCCGAGGCTCGATCGCCGCAAGGGGTGCAGTGGAGTGTGTATTCCTGATGAGCCCAAATAAGAGCAAAACACGTGTCGCGTACTCTTTGCATTATTTGCCAGTAAACTATGTAACATATATATATATATATTGTCACACACGTGCAAATAGGAGGACAATGTGTGGACCAAGTAATGGTAATTCCACGCCAGGCCAGGGGAGGGCGGGGTGCATTAAACCTTCTCCTGCTATCTCTACAGACCAGCCGTGGGAAAACCTATCTGAATCAAGAACGTCATTTCCAGTTCCGGCGCCTAGGAAAACGTCACTTCCAGTTCCGGTACCCAGGCTGATGTCAGAGAAACATCACTTCCGGTCAAACCCACATCACTTCCAGTTAACATACATCACTTCCTGTCTGACCATTTAAAACCGCCATCTTTTCAAACCTTCACCAGTTCTGTTTTGGACTCCGTACTGTCATCATCATTAAATGAACTTAAAAGAATCCTTTGCAGCTAGGAATATTATACGGGTGGCTGCCCCAAATCTTTTCTATGTGTGTCGAGTCGCTTTTTTTAATATATATATATATATATATATATATATATATACGCGTACACACATATGTATATTCCCATATGTCTGATGAGTACATTTTATTACAATTTTTCAATACTTAGTTTTGTAATTTGGACATTGACCCCAAAACACAGCAACTGGGAAATACCAGCTCACATAATTAAGCTAAGAGAGTTGGCTGGAACTAAAACCAGCAGGCCCGGGGGCTCCCCAGGACCGAGTAGTGGGAACAACAGGCCAAGTGCATTAGAACTCGACCTTTAGGCTTTGATTTCTGGTCCTTTTTGGTTTTGACTGATAATGTGGCCTTTGACCATCTTTGTGTTACTGACTACGTTATTCCATCTCACTCTCGTTTGTCTTCCTGTTGAAGCCCATGCAGACTCTATATAAATGGTAAGCACTGTGACACTGTGCCCCCATACAGCTTACAATGAGAAGAAAAGGAGAAAGAATAACACTATTGAAAAGCATGCAGACAACACTGGGTGAACTATAAAGACGCGTCTTAGGTTTTTTACTTCACGGTGTTCAAAGGCTCCGTCGCCTTCACATCCGCAGGCAGATTGTTCCAGAGATTTGGACGCTAGACTTTTAATGCTACCCCATCAAATGCTTTAATTCTCGATTTAAGTATTAACTAAAATCATTGCCAAAAGATCTAAAGGGGTCCACGTGGAATATCGCTGAGACTCATATCTGACTTGTGTAAGGCCATGTAAGGACTTAAGAACTAATAAAAGGATTTAAAAATCAATTCTGTGACTAACAGGGAGTGATGCAAATCATGAGCAACGGTGGGGAATGTCATCTCCCTTCTTTATTCAACGAAAATTTCTGGCTGCAATGTTTGGAATAATTTGTAGTGTCAGAAAGTGTGGATGAGAACAATCGATTAATGTTAATCAATCAATCGATCGATCAATGGTGTTGTCTTTAGCAATGGTAATACAGTACATTAATGCAGTCTTTCCCAACCAAAAACTCTCCAAAGCACCCCACTATTTTACTAACCAAAAACACATTTTATCTCACACACGTCTTTAACTCTCCCAAGGGGCAGGACTGCTGGATATGCCAGTAAAAAAGCAGCTCAGGGATTAGCGTTCACAGACACGGCACTTAGTGAGTATTTTAGTGGCGTCTCTCAGCTGCTTCATCCCTTTTCCTGCCCCTCTCAACCTCTCAGGGGCAACTTGTATGCCCACTGTGCACCGGTGACCGCCCACACACCTGGGCAGATGGGCTCTAGCAGGCCGGAACATGGCACTTGCAGAACTGCGTTTATGCCAGCTTCTCCAGGTAGTCGTGCTCTGCACAGACAGGTCTTGACCACCTGAGGAGCTTGTGCCTCTTCTTTATCTTAATGATCGCATATTTATTTATGGTGTTAATGGAAATAAGCCTAATCAAGATGAATCTCAGATTGGTAATTTCCTCAGTGGGCAGAGCTCTGAGGACCACTTGTTTTCACTTGGTACAGTTTAAGGTTTGGCAGCCTGGGTGGCAAAGCATTCAAAACTGAAATCTGCAAAACGACTCCCATGAGACAACACTGTCACTGTCACTGTCACTGGAGACTGCCATGGCAAAGTGCTGGCAGGGGACGCGAGGAGCTGGGGGACTAAGAAGCAGGACTCACAGGTCTCTCCGCATCTTTCTTTCTTTCACATCATGTAATTACAAATTAGTAATTTATGAAGTTGTAATTGCACTTTACTGAACTTGCCACAGTGGTTTGCACTATCCTAAAACACTATGCTATTCTTTTTTTCTTTCTTTCTTTCTTTCTTTCTTTCTTTCTTTCTTTCTTTCTAATGACTGCATATTTATTTATGGTGTTAAGGGAAATAAGGTTAATTGAGATGCATGTCAGAAAAAAGAAAGTGAAGTCACATAAACAGCAATGTGACATGATAAGACTATTCCATGGACTTGCAGAAGCCAGGGTGTATTTGGAATAAAAATTCTACAGAATGACTGCAAATGTGAATTCTTTTGAAGGAAAAAACGTTGTGTTCATGATGCAATTTGTAAACGATGATAATGAGTTGAGTTTTCTTATCTGACATATTAATTAATTATTGTTTTCTTTTTGGGGTGGGGTAAGTTGGGGTTTTCTTTCTTTGCTTTACTTTCAATATTGTAAATGATTTGTTGAGTATCAATTAATCAAATTCAATTCAAACTTAAAAAAATTCTTTCTTTCTTTCTTTCTTTCTCATCATATAATTATAAATTAGAAATGTCTGAAGTTGTAATTGCATTTTACATATGCACTTGCCACAGTGGTCTGCACTATTCTGAAACACTATTCTATTTTCTTTCTTTCTTTCTTTCGGGGGTCCCTGTTTATGTCTGTTCCTTTACTTCCCTTATAAGAAATCCCAGCAGAGTATCAAACTGCACTGATGGCAGTTAACCTTCCCAAAGAGCTGCCCCAGAATTCAAGTAAGAGGCTTACGTCTTCAAGTAAATGAGTGGCACACTTGAGTGCCTGTTTATCTCTGAGTATGATAATCTCACAGATGATTAAATCGAGTGATAATCCGGTACATATTTAGGATTTTTGGAGTTCCTCACAGCAGTGGTGCAGGCAGTAAAGACGATCCTGAATGAGAACCTGATAGTAAGCCTGGTGCGACGTGTTGTGTTCGGCTGGGCGGAATGGCAGCCATAAGATGTTTTAATGAAGACTTCACCTTCACAGACCTGATAGCTTCTTTAACATATTTGCGAAGACATGCAATAGGCAAAATTGAGACACAAGGAAAAAAAAATATATATATATATATATATGTGTATATATATATGTATATATATATATATGTATTGTAAAAGATGGAGCAGGAGACAGCAAAGAGGTTTGGGGTTCTCCGGCGCCGTATATTGTCGGGATTCCACAATCAAAAAAAACACAGGTCAAAATCATAAACAATAAGTTGTTCATAAGCGTGACGCCGAACCGTGGCGTCCGTGGCCATTTTATAGGGGAGGAGCCGGAGTGCAAGAATGCTGGGAAGGACCGTGAGGGAGGACGGGAAGGATGACGTCATGGCAAGATGGCGGAGGAAGGGCGGAAGTGCCGTACTGCGGTCAGCCATCAGCTATGGCGGAGGGAGGTCTTTTTTCCTATGACATGATCCCCCCCTTAGCCCAGAACCGTCAGGTCGGGCGGACCTAACCGAGAGGTCGTGAACCCGAGAGAGGGCATCGGCATTGGCCTGAAGGGTGCCTCGCCGATAAGTGACAGCGAACTTATACGGTTGTAGGTCCAGAAACCATCTGGTGACCCACGGATTCGACTCCTTGTGCAGGGACATCCACTGAAGAGCAGCGTGATCAGTCACCAGAGTGAATTCGCGACCCAACAGGTAGTAACGGAGATGGGTCACTGCCCACTTAATGGCCAAGGCCTCCCTCTCCACTGCCGCGTACCGGGTCTCCCGGTCCATCAGTTTCCGGCTTAGAGGCTTAGATACATTACGGGGTGCTCGACACCATCGACGCTTTGGCTTAACACGGCACCCAGGCCTGTGTCCGAAGCGTCGGTCTGGAGAACAAAAGGGAGCCCAAAATCAGGCGACCTCAACACAGGTGCCGACGTTAGGGCCTTCTTTAGGTCACTGAATGCGTGTTCCGCCTTGTTGGTCCACACCACGTACAGGGGAGCACCCTTCTTTGTCAAGTCAGTCAAGGGTGCTGCTCTTTTGGAGAAACGGGAACAAACCGGCGTAGTAACCCGCTAACCCCAAGAAAGCCTGCACCTGCCTCTTGGTATTCGGACGGGGCCACTCCAAGATGTCTTTAATTTTAGAGCACTGGGGTCGCACCTGTCCCCGTCCCACTAGATAGCCTAAATATTTGGCCTCCTTTAAGCCAAAAAAACATTTCCGTGGGTTGATGCGGAGGCCGGCTCCACCTAGTGTTCTGAGGACAGCCGATACCTGCAATAGATGTTCCTCCCAGGTGCCGGAATAGATGACAACGTCATCCAGGTAGGCGGCACTATAGGACTGGTGGGGCTTCAGCACTCTATCTACCAGACGTTGGAAAGTCGCCGGGGCCCCGTGCAGTCCAAATGGGAGTACCTTGTATTGCCAGTGCCCGCTAGGGGTGCTAAAGGCTGTTTTTTCTTTCGCGGATGCCGTTAAGGGAATTTGCCAATACCCTTTAGTCATATCCAGCGTAGTCAAATATCGAGCCGCCCCCAGCCTCTCAAGGAGGTCATCAATGCGGGCATAGGATAGGTATCGAACTTGGAGACTTGGTTCAGACGTCTAAAGTCATTTCAAAATCTCCAGGAGCCGTCGGGCTTGGACACGAGGACGATGGGACTGGACCAGGGGCTATGACTTTCCTCTATTATGTCCATGTCCAACATTCGTTGTACCTCTAGTTCTACCTCTGCGCGTTTTGCCTCCGGGAGTCTATAGGGCCTTCTCCCGGACAATCACCCCGGGGTCCGTGACAATGTCATGGGCAATCAACGAGGTCCGGCCAGGTGACTCGCTCACTACTTCGGGGATGGCGCGGAGTGTTTGGGTTAACTCCTGCCGCTGCCTGGGGGTTAGCTCTTCACCGAGGTTAAGGGCAGTTACGCCGTAAAAAGGGAGAGTGACCTATGGGAGTCGGGAAGCTCCTCCCTTTCTTTCCAAGGTTTCAACAAGTTGATATGATAGATCCTCTCACTCGGTCGACGATTGGGTTGTTTCACCAGATAATCGACGAGGCCCTTTCTCTCCTTAACCTCGTAAGGTCCTTGCCAGTGAGCGAGCAATTTAGAGTGGGAGGTAGGAACGAGCACCATAACTCGGTCCCCAGGGCGGAACTCCCTGAGGATGGAGTTCCGGTTGTAACACCGGCCTGCGCTGCTTGCGCACGAGTCACGTGATCTTTGAGGATTGGCCTGATTTTTGTGAGCCGGTCGCGCAGTTGCGCTTACGCATCTCAATATGTTGGAGGAAGGAAGGGGCTCCGCCTCCCAGCCCTCTTTAGTATGTCCAAAATTCCTCGGGGTTGACGTCCATATAAAAGTTCAAATGGGGAGAAGCCTGTGGAGGCCTGAGGTACCTCCCAATAAGCAAACAGCACGAGCGGTAGAAGCTGGTCCCAGTTCCTACCGTCCGCGCTGACTACCTTGTGAAGCATCTGCTTAAGCGTCTGATTAAACCGCTCGACAGGACTGGCAGAAACGCCGGACCTCCTCATTAATCCCAGGCCAGTAAAACCGGAGTTTAATCCTCTCCAGAGTTTTCTCGGCACCGAGATGGGCGCCTAGGAGGTGGGCGTGAGCTAGCTCGCATACCTCCCACCGGAAGGTACGCGGCACTAGCAACAACTTCCGCACCTCGCCCTCGTGGGTCGCCACCCGATACACCAGATCATTCTCGAGGACAAAGAAGGGTTCGCGTGGTGAGGGACCGTCGGCCTGTGAGCTGTTAGGCAAAACCACGGCATTCCGGGCAGCCCGCAGGGAATCGTCATTCCACTGCTCCCTCTTGAATGATGCCGGCGTGGACCGAAACTGGTGATCCAAACTATCGAGAGGGTCTTGTGTTCGGGGCACCGGGAGTGTTCCCTGGCTTGTCCCTTCCCCGGGGGAGTCGTCCGGGTCAGGGCCCTTCGCAGAGGAAACATCGCCCGAAGTGCCAACACCATTAGGGCGTGCCCCAGAGCACGGCGTGGAGACCGCGGGAGGGGCGCCTTGCCCCCTCATTACTAGATCCAGCGAGGCCCCGGGAGTGGTAAGTGTTTTACCGCATGTTCTTTTTGACCAGTCATGTCCCAATATCACCGGATAGGGGGGTTCGGGCAACACAGCGACCGTCAGTTTGACTGGGTCCCCCTTCCAGGTAATATAACATTGTGTGGAACGATAAGACTTGGTCCCTCCATGCACGCAAGTGACCTGCAAACGCCGAGTCAGCCATTGTCGCGGCAACACATAACGGCGAGCAACAATGGTTATGTTGCTGCCGGAGTCAAACAAAGCCATCACCATGTGCCCATTCAAAAAAACAACTCCCGTGTTCGGAGTCGCCAAGGGGTGCGGCGGGGTACAGTACCTTTCGGTGAACGCCAAGGTGCAGTCCATTGGCTCCGCGGAGATGTTTAAAGGGCAGGCTGGCAGCAGGTGGTGTTGTAACAGCGCGGCGGGCCCGGTTTGTCTTTAGGTCTGGGTGGCGCTTCCGCAGCGCGTCGAGTAGGCTCGGGGTTGGCCACCCGTCCCTGTCGGTTCCCACGGGCGGACTGTTCTGCCTCCCCAAGTCGGAGGACCGCGAGCTGTCGCTCAAGAACTTCCAGGAGACCTGGCATATCTTTATAGGGTTGGCGCCGGACCTGCTGGGCGAGGGAATTGGGCATAGCGTTTACCAGGACCTCACAGGCCACCTGCTCCATGACTCTCCGAGCCTGGGGTCCCTCCGGCCGTAGCCAGCGCCCCATTTTGCCCCAGAACTCGAACGCCTGGGCACGGGCAGGCTTTTCCGGGGAGAACTGCCAATTCCGCCATTCTACCGCCTGCTGGCCCGGCGTTATGACGTAGCGATCTCTGGCTTCAAGAGGTCGTAGTCCGCGGCCTCTTCCTCCGGGAGGTCATAGTAGGCCGCTGCTGGTCCTTGAGGTAGGCGCCAGAATGGACGCCCACTGACCGCTGCCACTCGTTCCGGGTGGCCGTCCTTTCAAATATCCCGAGGTAGGATTCAATATCATCCGCCTCGGTCATAGTTACCAGTGGGGGAGGCTTTGCTTTGGTCGGCTCTTGCCTGTTGCGTTGCGCCTCGGCCAGCCTGGCCTTCGTGGCCTCTAACTCCCTGGTGGTGTTGGCTTGCGCCTGTTGCAGGGCCTGGAGTTGGGCATTCATGGTCTGCAGCACGGTATTGAGGTCCTGTCCCTCCGTCATCTCGAGGACTCTTGTATTCTGCCGACTACGCCAATGTAAAAGATGGAGCAGGAGACAGCAAAGAGGTTTGGGGTTCTCCGGCCCCGTATATTGTCGGGATTCCACAATCAAAAAAAACACAGGTCAAAATCATAAACAATAAGTTGTTCATAAGCGTGACGCCGAACCGTGGCGTCCACGGCCATTTTATAGGATAGGAGCTGGAAGTGCAAGAATGCTGGGAAGGACCGTGAGGGAGGACGGGAAGGATGACGTCATGGCAAGATGGCGGAGGAAGGGCGGAAGTGCCGTACTGCGGTCAGCCGTCAGCTATGGCGGAGGGAGGTCTTTTTTCCTATGAGGAAGCAGAGGGAGAAAGTTAGTACCCGCCATTCCTGCCGCGAACACATTCCCAGGTGTGCTCGAATCCGTCCGTGGCCTCCTACTCGCGCGTGCGTGACAGTATATATATATATATATATATATATATATATATATATATATATATATGTATATATATATATATATGTATATATATATATATATGTATATATATATATATACGTATGTGTATATATATATATATATATGTATGTATTGTCACACACATGCGAGTTGGAGACTGTCAAAGAGCCTAAAGGTGATTGAATTATCACGAGACAGAGGGCCATCACGTGGTACTTACCTGAATCTCTTTACCTCTACAGAAAATCTGAAGAAAAGTAAAGATCTCCATTTCCGGGTTCAAAATGGCCAATGACAATGTCACTTCCGGTTCCACAATCCTTCACTTCTGTCGACTTCTGATGATGTTGGTTCCACCTCCTGTCTCCAGTTGTCACTTCCTGCCAACCATTTCCTATCCCATCATTCCTTTTATTTTAAAATGAGTTTTAAGCACAGGGCAAAAAAAGGAACATTTGAACAAATCAGTACTTTATTATAAAACCAACCACAAGCAACCAAGAAAGTAACATTGCAGAAGTTCATGGTAATATCCTTACAACCCGATCACTGTACAGTAAACACTTTTTTTAATGAGTTTTAAGCACAGGGAAAAAAAGGAACATTTGAAAAATCTGTAATTTAATAAACCACCAAGAAAAGTAAGAGTGCCACAATGCACGCTACGAACCGATCGCTGTAAACAGAAATGAAAACAAAAACAAGCCTTTTCTACCTTATGCGGCCAACATTCCCTCTCTCGCTTGCTCGCTCTCTCTCTCTCTTTCGTGTGTGCATCTGTCTCTTTCGCCAGTCTGGAGTGCGTGTGTGTGCGCCTCTGTCTCGCATGCCTCTGTGTGTGTGTGTGTGTGTGTGTGTGTGTGTCTGTCTGTCTGTCTGTCTGTCTGTCTGTCTGTGTCTGTGTCTGTCGCACGTGAGCACCTGTGTGTGTGTTATTCTCGCTCTCTCTTGCTCGCTCGCTCGCTGCACAGGAAATGCACAGGGAGAGACTGAACATGTACAAACGTAAAGGGAAAATGGCTTGTTCGTATACCTAGTGTGTGGTCGTGAAGCGAGGCAAAAGTTTGGCAAACATTTTGGTCATAAACTGAGTTGTACGTGCATCGAGACGTTCGTAAACCAAGGTTTCACTGTTTATATATATATATATATATATATAATATATATATATAGTGATGGACGGCCAGAACCCATACCCAGCCGGTACGCCCCTTTGACACTTAGTCCGGGGGAGCGGCCAGGTGATGCACACTACGTCTCCCAGAATGCGTGCTGGCAGCCCTCCTGGGTTACTTCGGTGTTACTTAATGAGCCCATGTGGACTGGAATGCAGCCACACCTGGAAGTGCAGCCTGAATTTGGTTAATTATCACCTGAAGCACTTCTGGGTGGACTATAAGAAGAGCCCGCAGCTACCACTTGAGGCCGCCAGAATTGAGAGGAGGACGACGACAATGACAATGAGGACAAGGACAACGACAAAGCTGCCTGGGAGGAGTGGAGGAAGAAGAGTGTGTCGGTGTTTTCATTTGCCGTGTTTTTGGGGACTGTGTAGGGCCTGTGGGACAAGTGGAAGACGTGCCCAATGGCTGAAGAACAAATAAATCTTTTTTTTTTCATTTTCACGTGCCTCCAGTTTCAGTCTGTGTCGGGTCAGTGCCAACCAAGCACTTCTTCCAAAATATATGTGTATATATACAGTGGAACCTCGGGTCACGACCATAATTCGTTCCAAAACTCTGGTCGCAACCCGATTTGGTCATGACACCAAATCATTTTCCCCCATAGGATTGTATGTAAATACAATTAATCTGATCCGGACCGTACAATCTGTATATAAATATATATTTTTTTAAAGATTTTTAAGCACAAAAATAGTTCATTATAGAATGTACAGTGTAATAGTAAACTAAATGTAAAAACATTGAATAACACTGAGAAAACCTTGAACAGAGAAAACTAACATTGCAGGAGTTCACGCTACAGCCTTATGAACCGCTCGCTTTAAACACTTTTTTTAATGAGTTTTAAGCACAGAGAAAAAAATTAACATTTGAAAAATCCGTAATTTATACAAAAATTAACCATAAACAACCAAGAAAACTAACCTTGCATGAGTCGAGTTCTGGCATGAAGGAAGTGAGGAGGAACTGGGTGGAGAGGAGATTACAGTTTTGAGGTTAAGTCCCTCTGCACGATGCACGTCTGACCGAGAACAATGTACTGCACAGGGAGAGACTGAACACGTGCGGAAATCACTGGCGCGTACGAACCGAAAGGGAAACTGGCTTGTTTGTCACCCGAGTGTGTTGTCGTGAACAGATGCAAAAGTCTGGCAAACTTTTTGGACGTAACCCGATTTGTACGTGGTCCGAGATGTTCATGACCCGAGGTTCCACTGTATAATGTCGACAAATCACACACGTTTAATAACCTTCTTTTTTCTTTACAGCACCACACAATGCATAAATCAGCTGCAATTACTCAGTCCCTTCTTTTTTTCCTCTTTCCTCTATTCTTCTGCCACCCTCACTCCTCTACTCGTAAGCTCCGTCCTCTCTTCCTCCCGACTCCGGCACAACTAATGGAGTGAGGCGGCCCCATTTATAAGATGTGCTCCAGGTGCTCTTTTGACGATCTTCCAGCGGCACTTTCTGATGTGGTGGAAGTGCCGCATGAGCACCCGGAAGCACTCCGGGTGTGCCTGGATTCTCTTCCAGCAGCACTTCCGGGTGTGATGGTGGCACTGATGAAAAGAAAGGAAGTAGTGGAGTTGAAGACGCTACGATTTTTGCTTGTAGCAATGAGGGGAGACAGGATAAGATATGAATATATTAGAGGGGACAACACAGGTAACAGAGTTTGGTAGCCAAGTGAGAGAGGCTGGATTGAGATGATTTGGGCAGGTGCAGAGGAGAGATGAGCGGTACATCGGGAAAAGAGAAAAAGAGGAGGTTTATGGATATGGAGAGGGAGGACAGTCGGTGTGGCAGAAAATGATGGAAAAGACAGGGATAGATGGAGAGAGATGGTCCACTGTGGATACCCTTAAATGGGAGCAGCTGAAAGAAGAACATGAAGAAGAAGATGAAGAAGAAGACAATGAAGAAGAACATGGAGAAGAAGATGAAGATGAAGAACATGAAGAAGAAGAAGAACACGAAGAAGAAGAAGAACATGGAGAAGAAGAAGAATGATTTTATTTAGATAAATGAGTATTTCTAAGTGGGTTCCATATTCATAAGTGTGAGCAGCGTGTCCTGCAATGGCTGCCTTGCACCTGGGATGGCTTCCTGGCTTCATGGGATTGAGACCCTGACCGGGTTAAGGTGAGCTTGATAACAGACGCCTTTTTCCTGTTTCTTTCGATTGTTCCCCCTTTAAGGTGGTGCTCTCTGCGAAAGGCTCTATACGGCCATTAATTAACCTCAAAGCACTGGCTGTCAGACACCATGTGTGCGCCACTCGCCGGGCTTCGCTTTCTTGCCTGCGTGACTTGACTTCAGAAGGGTGAATGCGCACGCCTGGATTATTCATTGTTTAGCGTCGCTGGTCAGGACATCAGGTGTTGCTAGAATCAGATCCGAGTCACATGTGCTTATTTACAATGCGAAGCAAAGATCATTTAATCAGAAAACAAATACAAACCAAAAAAATGAACCCAAAAAAGTCACTTGACGTGAGTGACTTATGGGTCCAATTCCAATTTATCAGCTCCCAGGCCCTGTCATCATCAGATTTCTTCCTCCATGCTTCAGCACTTCATGAGTTGGAAGCACATTAATGCCACCAGGAGCTGGGTGTTATTATTATTATTTTTTTTTTTTCTAATTTATTTAGAAAACTGAAATTGATGTCAAGACCTTAAAAGCCCAGCAAATATGACAGAAACAGATAAAAGGTCGACGCTATTTAGTGCTGAATATCGCATCATAAGGAATATGTTGTAAAGAATATGCCGCATAGTGACAAGCCCCGGGATGTGACATTTCTCCTCCGAGTGCTCGTGTGCCTTTCGTCCTGATCAAATGCATATTAAAAATGTTAAAATCACGGCTGCCTTTTCTGCCTTTCTCTTTTATTATCTTCTTAGCTTCAGCGGTACAATTTGCTCTAAAAAAAAAAGTTCCGCATAAACTTTCACCTTCCAAAGCGAGCTGGAATTAGTGTCGGAAATGTGACTTTTTATTAAATTTACAATGTGTTCACGTCCTCCTCCTTCTCCTCCTCCAACAGCACTTCTACGGCGATGCACTTGGGGGACCCACGGGCACAAATGTGGCATTTTGAATTTAAATTTGCTTAATAGAAAATATTAATATGGTTTGCTCCAGCGGGATCGTGTGCGCTTTAGTGTTTACTTGGTAAATGAATATTTGGATTGCGACAGCTGTCTGATAACATGGTGGGTGGCGGCTAGAGGGGGGCAAACGGCTGCCGAGAATTTTGGAAAATGCAGTTTTACGGATAAAGTTTGTAATCACAGATTGTGGGCATCTCACTTCATCGATCACTTCACCGTTCGTCCGTGGCTGAAAGTTGCCGGTTCAGATCCTGGAGATGCCAGAAGTGATTCGACTCCATTGGGCCCTTGAGCAAGGCGCTTACCTTATGACGTTAACCTACAAGCAGCTCCTCAAACTTGGTTGGTGGCATGAGTGGCACTCCAGCCACTGTACAAAACCTCACTCTGTTCCATTCCATTCAAACTAGTGTGGTGCTGAGGTGCCACCCATTGCACGGCTGGTGCTCAGGGCCTTGTCTGGGACCCTGAGGTGGTCTGTCGTGTGGTGGGTCCAGCAACAAGCTATATCAGTGCATGATCCCAAACCCTCTCTACCTTTTCTTCTTTACTCCTTTGGAAAGAATTTCCTGTCCGGTGTTCTTGCCATCCATATACAGCAGGCTCAGAAAGTATTGGGGAACTTTATTCCGTTGAAGATTTCATTCTAAATGGAATGCTCCTCAATCTTCATTCAAAACCCCATAATGGCAAAGTGAAAACATGTTCTCAGAAAGGTTTACAACTTTTATCAGAAATCAAAAACTAGAATCTCTCATTCGTTGAAGAATTCTGTTCCTTCATTCAGTACTTTGTAGGAGCCCCCTTGGCAGCCATTGCAGCTTTTTGAGTCTTCTTGTAAAATCTCTACAAGCTTTGCACACCTGGATTTGGGCAGCTTATCCAGTTTTTCCTGGCAGAGTCTCTCAAGCTCCATTAGATGCGATGGGAAGCGACTCTAAACTGCCATCTCCAGGTTTCTAAATAGAGTTTAAGTCAGGGCTTTGTCTGAGCCACTCAAAGACAGTCAGAGTCTTGTGCCCTCGGCTGTTTGCTTTGGGTCACTGTCATACTGAAATGGTGAACCATCACCCCGATCTCCGCCACCCACCGCATGCCAAACCACCTGGATTGGGATCCGAGTGCAGTGGGTCATCGGGGAAATGATGTCATCGGGGCTGGAACCAGAAGTGACACCATCGGGTCTTGAGTAGGAAGTGATGTCATCGAGCCCTGAGTGGGAAGTGACATCATCGGGGCTTGAACTGGAAGTGACACCATCAGGTCTTAAGCATTATGTGATGTCATCAATCCTGGAACCGGAAGTGACACCCAGACCTTGAGCAGGAAGTGATGTCATCGAGCCAGAAGTGATGTCATCGGGCCAGAAGTGACATTATTGGGCCTGGAGCCAGAAGTGCTGTTATTGAGTCCAGGCAATATTTCCCGTGGTTGGTCTGCCAATGAAAAAGAGGAAGGATCAGTGCACTGTTATTCTCAATCTACATGCTTCCGTTAGGTCAGATTATCTCAGGTTACAACGTGAGCTACCACAGCTATGCTGATGACACACAGCTGTACTTATCAATAGCTCCTGATGACTCCGACTCTCTCAATTCACTAACACAATGTCTTACTGGTATTTCTGAATGGATGAATAGTAATTTTCTCAAACTAAATAAAGAGAAAACTGAAATCTTAGTAATTGGCAATAATGTATTCAGCGAGGTTATCAGAAATAAACTTGATGCACTAGGATTGAAAGTTAAGACGGAAGTAAAAAATTGAGGGCTAACCGTTGACTGTAATCTGAATTTTAAATTGCATATTCATCAGACCACTAGGACAGCATTTTTTCACTTAAGAAACATAGCTAAAGTTAGACCTCTTATATCATTGAAAGATGCTGAGAAATTAGTTCACGCTTTTGTTTTCAGTCGACTAGATTACTGCAACGCACTCCTCTCAGGACTACCCAAAAAAGACATCAATCACTTGCAACGAGTGCAGAATGGAGCTGCTAGAATCCTAACTAGGAAAAGGAAATCCGAACACATTTCTCCAGTTTTGATGTCACTACACTGGTTACCTGTGTCATTCAGGATTGACTTTAAAATACTGCTTATGGTTTATAAAGCCTTAAATAATCTCGCTCCATCTTATATATCGGAATGCCTGACACCTTATATTCCAAATCGTAACCTTAGATCTTCAAATGAGTGTCTCCTTAGAATTCCAAAAGCTAAACTTAAAAGAAGTGGTGAGGCGGCCCTTCTGCTGTTATGCACCTAAAATCTGGAATAGCCTGCCAATAGGAATTCATCAGGCTGATACAGTAGAGCACTTTAAAACACTGCTGAAAACACATGACTTTAACATGGCCTTTCTATAACTTCACTTTAACTTAATCCTGATGCTCTGTATGTTCAATTCCTCATCATAATAACTATTCATAGTGGCTCTAAAATCCGTACTGACCCCTACTCTCTCTTCTGTTTCTTTTTCCGGTTTCTTTGTGGTGACGGCCTGCGCCACCACCACCTACTCAAAGCATCATGATGCACCAACATTGACGGGCTGAAAGCCAGAAGTCTACGTGACCATCATCATCAGGTCCTTCCATGAAAACCCTAAATACAAAGAGGACTGTTTGACTTATGTTAGGTAGATTGCCCAGAGGGGACTGAGCGGTCTCTTGGTCTGGAACCTCTACAGATTTTATTTTTTTCTCCAGCCTTTGGAGTTTTTTTTTGTTTTTTCTGTCCACCCTGGCCATCGGACCTTACTCTTATTCTATGTTAATTAATGTTGACTTATGTTTATCTTTTATTGTGTCTTCTATTTTTCTATTCATTGTGTAAAGCACTTTGAGCTACATTTTTTTGTATGAATATGTGCTATATAAATAAATGTTGATAGATTGATTGATTGACTCTGCCACCCCCTGGTCTGGCATGGAATTATCCTATTTGTGAGCCCAACAGCTGCCTCCCGTGCCCACACAACAGGGCAGGGGGTGGATTTTACAACAGCAAATGTACAATAGTGAATTGCAGGGGAAGGGCTATCAGATGGATGAAAAACATGGTAAAAATTCATTGGAGTGGCATTAAAAACAGCCCAAAATAGCAAGTTGTTTTCTTAAAAAGTACCCTCAAAACCCAAAACCTACAAAAGCCCATTTTTTCCTGCAAATGATGATGATGAACAACAACAACCCAATTAGGCGAGAAAACCGCAGATCTGACAACACTGGCGCAGAGTCAGAGGTCTCACGTGCTTTGCACAATCGACTGCCTGTAATGCTCCGCGTCCTCATCGTATTTTGATATGGTCGTCCTCCGATGATTCCTAACAGTCCGTGAGTGATGTACAAATGACAAATGTCACTTACAATAACGTCTTGTGCTCGTAATTACTTTGAATTCACTCCCAAGTAACACTCTGCATCATTAGGTAGGTCTGGTCTTTTCTAGCGAGCCATTATTAAGCAAATTGGCCATTTTTATGTAAATAAAACTTACTTCAATTCAAGATAAAACATATATGAGAAAGCCCAGAGGCAGCCCAGCTGCTTAGCTGAGTGTGCGAGACATTGTGCTGCAAGCTTCCTGCCAGGAAATTCCCAGGAAGCGTCCGCTGTGCTGCGTTTTTCTTCTTTTGCTATGCGGCACAGTTGGCATTGACATATTGCACAGATACCATCATCATACAGTTCAAATGGTCCTTCATAAGGATACAACATTTTCAGCAAATAAATTTACTTTTCATGTTTAGCAAGCAGTGAAGACAGATGTGTGTGAGTGAAGGCTGTCCATTGAGACCCGCGCTACACTAAGTGCACTATTAACGATTTTGTCTTTGTGCCATAAGACTCACCTAGAGACGAGGCGATCGATTTATTTGACTTTAAATAAGACACTGAATTGATGCCACTTGAATCCAAACACTTTCATTTAGGGAGTTTTTTTTTCCCCCCAAGTGGCATCCACAATCAAAATGGAAGGACAAGATTTCCATGTCTGAGATTTTAGATGCCAGGCGCACGGGCACCATTTGTACTGTAACAGAGTGATCACGGAAAACATGTAGCCTCAGGAAGGCTTGTTGGTATTGACTCCCGCTTCTCCGAGTCCCTCAAGCCCTCAAGTGCTACTCGGTATTATTATTTTTAGTGTAAAGCGAATTGAGCCACATTTTAAGAGCCACATTGTAAGGCACATTACCTGCATTGTGAGGGAGAGTCAGTTACGGCGCTTTGGCCTTGTGGCGTGATTCCCCAAGGGTGATCCAGCTCGCAAGATCCACACTGTTGAGGACCCGAGTGGATGGACCAGGCCAAGGGGACGCCCATGTAACACCTGATAGATAGATAGATAGATAGATAGATAGATAGATAGATAGACAGACAGATAGAGGGTCATTTCTGGAGGGTGGGACTGGACTGTGTGTCTGCCTGGAGGGTTGCCAGCTGTTTCATGACTTACAAACCAGTGTGTACATTAAGATCTCGAGAAGCCGGTCTGCTTATGATTTCAAGCATTAATAAAATAACAGTGGGAGGTCCAGCTTTTAGTTACAGGCTCCCTAAACCTTGAAATGGTCTGCCTGCTACTATAAGAGATGCCCCTTCGGTCTCAGCTTTTAAATCCTCATGACTTCAGCTTAGCACACCCTGACTAGAGCTGCTGATTAACTGTACAGACTGCTTCTCTGTTGCTAGTCATTAGCACTAAAACATAAGTCACATGATAGTTATAATTTGTTACTAACCCTCACCTATTCTGTTTCTCTGTAACACCTGGCTGTGGAAGATAGAAGGTGATTTCAGTGGGGTGGGACTGGACCACGTGTCAGCCTGGGGGGTTGCCAATCAGGATTCCGAGCTGTTTCGTCGTGTGGTGGGCGCAGCAACGCGCTGTACCGATGCATGCTCCCCAACCTGACCTGACCAGACCTAAATGTGCCACATACACTGTCAAATACCTGCTGTCACACACACTCGATTAGGGGACAGCCAACAGGACCTACAGAGCACAAAAGAACACGGGATGGGAGTGCAGGAGAGTGTATTAATGTCTTTCTCTCCTTCTCTCCAGAAAAAGTGAAGGCTCGAATTACGTAAATATATAGAAGACGACCTACCGACAACAAAGCCCTCCTCATTTCTCACTGATGTCCTCACTGCTGGCTCCTTACGAAGATGTCACCTCCATCCTGATCCATTCACGTCATTCTCATTTCCCCTGTATCTTCTGTATTCCTTCCGGGTCCGACTCCATAAAATCTCCCTCTGTCAACTATTCATTGTCTTGTGCATAATCTGTATGCATCTGACCGGTACCTTAGTGCCTTTTTCACTGCCTGAGTACTACAGACTATATGGAGACCGTTCCCCCACCCTTAATCTGCTTTCTCTGTATTGTTATTCTTCACAGTGCATATGGGAGACAACCTCAGGGAGTTGGTCTCGTCTGGTACAGGAGATGGACGTCTGAAGTGGAACTCTGTTAACAGCTGTGTTTTTTCTCTTTATTTTATCACCCCAAGGTATCCTGTATTTACTTAACCCGAGGAGGCTCAATTACAATTAATATCCAAGCATATATTAACATGACCGGCAGAAATAGGGTTAAAAAAATACAAAAGCTCAATCCAAGCCTAGGCAGGCATCAAGCCCAAGTTCAAGTCCAAGGTACGGCCTTTAAGAAATTTCCCTGGAACAGATGCGATTGTACAAGCGAATCAGGCCAGAATAGCACATCGATTCCAAAAGATTCACTGAAACTGAAAATGGCCTTACCTTCTGTGTTGTCAAGCACTCCTCACAAGTCAGAATCATCGACTTCTTGAGCTGTCCAAGCTGAAGGTAATAATCGCCGCAATGGCCACAGCTCAAGACATAAAAGAGCTCAAGAATGATTGAAAGAAAGATATAAAGAAAGAAATAAATGATATAAGGGAGACAATCTCAGGGCTCCTCTACAGGTAATTAGATAGATAGATAGATAGATAGATAGATATGAAAGGCACTATATGATAGATAGATAGATAGATAGATATGAAAGGCACTATATGATAGATAGATAGATAGATAGATATGAAAGGCACTATATGATAGATAGATAGATAGATAGATAGATAGATAGATAGATAGATGTGAATGGCACTATATAATAGATAGATAGATAGATAGATAGATAGATAGATAGATAGATAGATAGATAGATAGATACTTTATTAATCCCAAGGGGAAATTCACATAATCCAGCAGCAGCATACTGATACAAAAAACAATATTAAATTAAACAATAATAACAATGCAGGTAAAACAGACAATAACTTTGTATAATGTTAACGTTTACCCCCGCAGGTGGAATTGAAGAGTCGCATAGTGTGGGTCTCCTCAGTCTGTCAGGACGGTGACAGCAGTCTGTCACTGAAGCTGCTCCTCTGTCTGGAGATGATCCTGTTCAGTTGATGCAGTGGATTCTCCATGATTGACAGGAGCCTGCTGAGTGCCCGTCGCTCTGCCACGGATGTTAAACAGTCAAGCTTCCTTCCTCACCAGTTTGTCCAGGCGTGAGACGTCCTTCTTCTTTATGCTGCCTCCCCAGCACACCACCGCGTAGAAGAGGGCGCTCACCACAACCATCTGACAGAACATCTGCAGCATCTTATTGCAGATGTTAAAGGACGCCAGCCTTCTAAGGAAGTATAGTTGTTTCTGTCCTCTCTTACACAGAGCATCAGTATTGGCAGTCCAGTCCAATTTATCCCAGCTGCACTCCCAGGTATTTATAGGTCTGTACCCTCTGCACACAGTCACCTCTGACAATCACAGGGTCCATGAGAGGCCTGGTTCTCCTAAAATCCACCACCAGTTCCTTGGTTTTGCTGGTGTTCAGGTGTAAGTGGTTTGAGTCGCACCATTTAACAAAGTCCTTGATTAGCTTCCTATACTCCTCCTCCTGCCCACTCCTGATGCAGCCCACGATAGCAGTGTCGTCAGCGAAACTTTTGCACATGGCAGGACTCCGAGTTGTATTGGAAGTCTGATGTATGTTGGCTGAACAGGACCGGAGAAAGTACAGTCCCTGCGGCGCTCCTGTGTTGTTGACCACAATGTCAGACCTGCAGTTCCCGAGACGCACATACTGAGGTCTTTCTGTAAGATTACACTCCGAACCAGAGGGTGGCGCTGTCTCCCAATGCCTTCTGTCTTCCTTTCTCTGCAGAACGGATGATTGACGGCCATTCCACCTGTGACGTCACTTCTGCCCTCCAGAACCCACCCCTTCTGGGTCTCATCCCTGAAAATTGTCATCTCAGGCCAGTCTGAAGAAGTCTCACATCTGAACAAGACAAGATGACAACTATTGTGTGTAGTACTCCAAAACGATATGGGGTTCACCTAAGTACCCCAACCTTTTGTGACATGTTGTTTGACTTATTTTCAACTTATATTTAGTATTTATCATTAAAGGCTCTGCCAAAATTGTAATGATGAAGGCTATTCAGTTAGGAGCGCAGAACCCTTTTGTATTCTCTTAGCTGTGTTATCAGAAATGACAGGGTGGGCACCACATGAGGACTCTCCTGTCTTGCCACTGCCTGTTTTTAGCTTGTCAATGAGCTCTGTGAATGTCAATCATAAAGAAATGAAGGAAAATGAAGCAAACCCAGGCTGAATGTATATAAATGGCTCCTGCACTGAAAGGTACTCTCAAAAGGCAGTCACTTAAGTTGCTCAGAAGATCTCAGCCATTTTTTTTTTTCATATGACAAAGAGTTAATGGCCTATAAATAGAGCAGCAGTTACGATACAAATGCTCTCGCTGTACTTTACATCTCATAATGCCTCGGGCTCTATTGTGGCTCATTCAGGTTAAACCCTGGGGCGAGGTGGAGTCCACCGATGGAAATGAAAAACTCAGGACCCGTCAGTGAAAAAGAATGCTGATATGGTGGGAGAGGGGGGCCGGTGGGATTAACCTTGAACTCCTTCTGCTTTAGGTCAATCAGGATGACAAGCCCTCCAGCTCCACATCTAAAGAAACTTGATGGTTGCAAATAGGAATATTCATGAAGCCGTGCAGGTGAGAAAAGGGACACGAGCGTCTGTCATCAACCTATCTTCATGAGGGGCTCCGCAGGGGCAGTTTCAGTGTTCAGGTTGTAAGAAAAGTGAACAGCCAGTCATAATAACAATGCAGCATATGTTTACGTATAGATATTGTAAATGGACGTCATGTAGGGACTGCCATACCGGCTGGCTGGGAGGTGACAACAATGCAAGGACAGAAACAGACAACTTACTCAGGTTATTTACTCCTCCAAAACGCTAGGTGGCATCATCCCTGGGTTACAGTACCTCTTCAGATACCCACAGGGCATGTCGGGAACTGTAGTCCCATGGGACAGCCCTGTTGGGTTCTATAGGGTGCTGCCAGGGGGCACATAAGACATTAAGAGTCCTTATTTTACGGTACTTCTGCCTAACCTGGAAGTGCTTCCAATGGACAGTCTCGTGTCACGGGAAGTACTCCTGGGTCCTGGGTAAAGGGAGCAGCTCCGCTTCAGTACAGGCGAGTTGGACAAATCAATTCAACTGAAGGGAATTGTGTCTGCGCTTGTGATTTTCAATGACCTGTGAAGATATTTAACAACATAAATTATTTGTTTTGTGCTTGTGAGATTGTGTTTGGGGTTTGGGGTGCTGCAACACCCCCTACTGGTCACAATATGCATTTATACAGTATATAATTGTAGATATGTTGCTCTCCATGTATGCTTGCTGGCACCAGGCTTGTACCCCTGCTACTAACATGGGTGGCATCTGCCACAAACTCACATCAGTTTTTTTTTTTTTTAAATAGCACCATCTAGAGGAGAGCTCAAAAATTTGAAGACACTGGCCGAGTTATCATCAGATATACAAAGGCAATTAATTATCTTGAATATGCCAAAGAAGGGATGTATGAATAGAGTGATTCAAATATGAGCTAAATTGAGAAAGCACAAGAATAGAAACAAGTATTTTTGTGCCAATGAGTCAATAATTTGAAACTTTTAGCTCTAACAAAAAGCAGTTTGTCTACAGAAAGGCAGGAAAGTGGCATGTGCATGAACAGCTGCAGGCAACATTATAGGATGGTGGCAGTTCTCTGTAGGTTTGGTGCTGCTTTTCCACAAATTATCACAATTGATGGTCCTCATACAGGCAGATTCTCTGTCTTCATGCAATTCTATTCAGGGGGCCATCTGATAGGTCACAACTTCACTCTGCAGCACAACAATGACCTGAAAGGGGATTATGGGGGTCCTCCAAAAGATGATATGGTCAATGCAGAGTCCTGACCTGCAGATCATCAAGACAGTCTGGGATTACAAGTAAGACAACCAAAGTCTACATTGAGCCTTCAGAAACTACATGACGTTGGACTGAAAAGTGGGCAAAGGGTGGGCACACCAAATATTGAGCTCAATAGTGATTTTCTGTGGCTCACTGCGTTTACTAGAAAGTTTACTGAACAGCTGGTCATAATAACAATGTGGTATATATATATATAATCTTCATTTGGTTCTTGATCTTTGTTTGTCCGCGAATTAATTAGAAGAAGAAGCACTAGATGGCAGTAGAGAGACAGCTAAAACATAGGCATTGCATTAAGAATCTCCTCCAGGCTTATACTACTGAAGACTGTAGTACGCCAGTCACACCTCAAAACACAGACATTCAAACTAAACAAATTGGTGTGCTTTAAATTAACTAAAGAGATCTTCATTTAGATCTTGATCTTTGTTTGTCCGTGAATTCCATGCATGCGTAGACCACCTTCCAGTTTAGTACGTTGTTGTTACTCACGGATGTCAACAATGTGCCGGAATAACGAAAGGGGTGGTGGACAGTGTTACGCTGGTTAGCTCCTGAGGCCTGGTTAGAGAATGAGATTGCCGAAGATAAAAGGTACGTGCCTACGTAACATATGAGTGAAAGAAAGACAGTGGCTAAAATGAATGACAACGTAACAGCACGTTCCGGAAATTATTATTGTTACGTTGTAGCCGGCGAGTGCTGCGCGTCTCACAGTTGTACCGTGGCTTTCTCACATTTCAGTGAAGTGATCCCTATTAATGCTTTAAAGAGCCGGGATACCTATGTGTCCCCCTTTTATAACCATTGCTCCGTGTACATTGCCTTATTCTTTGGATTGCCACAAAGCAACCTGTGAGATTGGAGAAAGGTTGAGAAGACATCGTGAGAGGAAACGATAGCGTTGTGAATAACGAGACAGACTGTGAATAGACAGAAGCAGAAATGCTCCTACACCAGCACATAATTACTATTTGGACAGTGATTCCGAGTAGGCCATTCCTATGGAATCAATATCCAAGGGTTTTCTTTTGTAATTTTGTTTCCCTTATAAAAAATCATAATGCTGTGCGACGAAGGGCCCAGTTCACGACAGGGAGCCCTTCACACACAACTTTAACACGCGCTAGTATACATGGCTAGTATATATATACAGTATATATATATATATATATATACTACTGTATATATATATATATATATATATATATATATACTACTGTGTATATATATATATACAAACACACCTATATATATATATATATATATATATATATACTGTATATAAAGTAACATGCGTGCA